>NC_089831.1:4359512-5018343 GCF_035046505.1 Tiliqua scincoides | reverse complement strand
CGCCTCAGGTCACGAATTGACATTCAGTACTCACTTCCGTGGCCACATTCTGGTTGGCGCCATTCTCTAGCAGGAACTTGACCACTTCCAGGTGGTTTTCCTGTGCTGCCATGTACAGGGGTGTGAAGCCTTTCTGGAAAGACAGAACCAGCACCTTGACTTCCAGCTGTGCACAGCAGCCAAGAATCCCTACTGCAGCGGCTCAAAGAGAAGTACAACAGGATGAAATGGGTGGGTTTGCATCAGGACAGAGGTGGAGAAAGACACTGCGGGCATTTCCCCAAATGGAATGCTTTGCATCCCCTCTGCAACTATAAAGAACTTGACACATTGTGAAGAGCAATATAATCAATGTGTGCGTGTGCGTGTGTGTAAAATGTTGTGAGGGTTGGTGGGATGTGTGCTACAAAGTTAAAAAGAAAGCCCTTCCTCCCTTGTACTTTAGCTAACCCTTGCTAACTGGGTAAGAGGCACTTTTTCAAGTGGGTGCTCCTCTTTTATTTAGCAGGGGGAGAGTAACTGGCCCTCCTCACCCCAAGCAGTGTCTTTTCTAGTGGCTGTCTGCTGGTGTTTTGCATCTTTTAGGTTGTGAGCCCTTTTGGGACAGGGAACCATTAGTTATTTGATTTTTCTCTGTAAACCGCTTTGTGAACTTTTGTTGAAAAGCGGTATATAAATACTGATGATGATGATGATGATGATAATAATACTTTATGGAGAGATGTTTCTGGAAGGAGGAAATGGGAAAGGACACCTTTACTCTTTCCCACTTTCCAGAAGCCACCCCCTTTCCCAGAAAGAGCAACAAGCAGAGCCCATAAGCACTATGTAAAACAGTGAGGGGATGTTTCAGGAAGGTGGGAAAGAAAAAAGGGTGTCATGGAAAGCTGCCTTACACTGAATCACCATTTAAGCCAGTAATGTCAACACAGACTGGCAGCATCTCTCAAGGATTTTAGACAGAAATTTTGCTCTGCCCTGTCTGGAGATACCAGGAATTGAATCTGGAACCTGGTATGTGGAAAATAGATGTTGAACCACAGCTGTTTCTATATCCCCCAAATTCTGAAATCGCGAGTCCTTGCAAGTCCCAAACACAAACCATGAGACATTCTGTTGGAGATCCCCACTGAAACGATGTACATGTTTAAAAATTCAGTTTCTGGGCCCTTGGCTCTTTGTCACACTCTGGTGCAACCAATGGAAATGGGGGGATGCTCTGAAGATAGGAGTGAGATGCTGTGTAGATACTCAGTGACTTGTGCTGAGCTTTATGGGGGGGGGGGAGAGAAAAGAGGATGCAATCTGGGAGAAAATCCCAGGAAGAGAAGCCTGCCCTGTGGTCTAACCTATGGAACCCTCTGTGACATTAAAGCATCACGTTTAAGGACTCCTCGACAGTAGAGGGGAGACCACCCAGCTTCTGCTCATAGTGACCCCAAGGGGGTGGAGTACATCCTGCTCATTTCAATGGGGTTTGTGCAGGAGAATTTCCCCATAGATTGTGTCCTGTGCTGGGGGATGGCTTGCGATTTGGATCTGCCACTTCTGGCATCCAAGTATCTTGGGAGAGCCCCTATAACAACAGAGAAACAGCTGGTGCAGAGGGAGCGAGGAAGGAAACCAGGAAGGAGGGAAACCTAATTGAACCTTCCTGCATTTTTACTCCATTCCACTTGGATTCTGCTTAGCAAAGAACAATACAATCATCTCGGAAGGAAATGGAAAATGCTAACCTAGTGCAAAACAGGACCGCATCTATGTAATCGAGTGGCTGCGTCTGCCAGCTGCTTACTCACCCACTTAGCAAAAGCATCGCCGGCTTAGGGGGAAAAGCAGCATTTTAGTGTCCAGAGCTCCCAATCAACGTGGCTTCCCTTTCATGCAAGGAGACCCAGCTTTGCTTCCTTTAGGAAAAGGGCTCAAGAGTACGTATTGCAAAGAGGATCAAAAAGGATTGCAGGGTAAGGGGGGTGTTTGTGGGAGAGTGTTTGCGTGCTGATCTCCATCAGAATGACCGACATCAGTTCAGTCATGAAAATAGAGAGTTTGCTCCCCCGCCCCCTTGGCTTGCAATCAGTAATTCTATACCACCACTGCTACCTGCCTCAAAGCTTTCCTAGACTGTTTCTCTCTGTCTCCCCTGTGCTTACTTGACCTTCAGATACCTGCTTATGCAACCCAAACACTGTACACAGGAGTGAGCTCTAACGGCAAGACGATGCTGCTTTGCAGCCAGCAGAGGGCTTTTGCGCCAGCCGACAGTTCCCATTACAAATGGAAAGACAGCGCCACTCTCACCTCCCCTGTGTTCATCTAACAGCTCTGGATGCCCTCCCAGTTCTGGTACAGCAGATGATCTGTGGACAGCTGGCTGGTAGGATGAGGGAGAGATGCTGCTGGGGACAGACCAAGACCGAAGCAGCACACCACACCATGCAGACACGGGAATCAGAGTCAGGAGCCATGCGTGGGTTTGAATGTACAAGGCTCATTCCATTTGAAACTAATGTGGAGGGTGTGTGCGTGTGTGTGAAGTAAGGCCAGTCAGACTCAAACCCAAAGGGTAATTACTACGGATATACTAAGGTTTTACTAGGGTGATTTAGCTTGCTGCGTAATGTGTAACTGAAATAACCGCATGTTTGCCACTTGTTTATCCTTGCATCCCCTTCCCTCTGTTGTCTACCTTGTGTCAAAGTTTCGATTGAAAGGTCCTTGGGGCACAGATCCACGGGCACTGAGGGGAAGCCTCCTGATGGTTTCTTGCCCTACAGCAGCCATTTTCTACCTTTTCTTTTTCACGGTACACTGAGAAGGTGCTAAAAGTGTCAAGGTACACCACTGCTTTTTTGACAATTGACAAGGCCCATCGTGCCAGGGGTTCACACTTCCCAACGGCCCTATGAATACATGACTCTCCCCTAAACTCCCACGGCACGCCTGCGAACCATTCACGGCACACCAATGTGCTGTGGCACAGTGGTTGAAAATTGCTGCCCTAGAGCTCCAGGTAAGGGAAATGGTGGAGAAAGTTCAGCTTACCTGTGACTGTGAGTTGACATTGGCCCCAAAGTTCACCAGCTCTCGCACCACGTCCTCCTGTCCTGCCAGAGCTGCGATGTGCAGGGCTGTGTTTCCTTTCTGGAAAAGTCGGGGGAGATACCAAGGTCAGACAAGACACAAACGACAGGCAGCCTGAGGAAGAATCAGCTCAGGGCACAGACAGAAGATAGCATTTTATTTTATGAACTTTGGACCAACAAACAGAGAACAGCAGCCACCTTCTGTTTTCCTTCTGATACACATGTCAAACTGACAGTTGACCTCCTTCAAAGGATCCTGAGAACTGTACTTCGATAAGGGAGATAAGAATTCTCTGTTTGAGCTCCTGAGCGCTCCTTTACAGAATGACAGCTCCCAGAATTCAGCAGGGACATGTGGTCGGGGGAGGCAGAGCCTCCCCTCCCCTTCCCTGCTCCAATGAAAATAGCCTCAGAGCCTTTCGTACCTCCAGTGAAAACAGTCTCATATACAGTGGCAGTGTACATGAGGCAGTGACAGCTCAGCGTCCCCTGGGATTACGCACATGCTCCAAATTTCTGAGTGGCTGCGCAATCACAGAGGAGGCTGAGCTGTCGGTGATGCAAGTTCTAGTCTCTGAGAGGTAGCCTCCTGAATGCCTTGCAGTGTGACGTCATCGTGTCACCACCATATTTCTGGGTCTGCCTCCCCAGCCTTGGACCTCACTGCATGTCACTGGATTCACTGGGGAGAGGGACTAAGCATTACGTCTACAGCGAAGATATGGCTCAGTCTTATGCTGGACTATCCACGGCCACAGAGCTGGTCAAGGAGCAAGAGGCTCTGCTGGATGGGAAATTGGTGCCCTCCGCAATCACCGACCCCAGAGTCAGGTCTGACAGCATCCTTCTGGCACGCAGGACTTTTACCTTTGTGGTGGTTTCCAACACAATTTCCTTGTGCAGTAGTTCGGCCACCATCTTGACGTGCCCCTCCTTGGAGGCCAGGTGCAAAGCATTCAACCCATTCTGGAAAGAGGAAAGAATCCGTTAGGTCGTGCTTGCTTGCCCTTCTCCACTCAGCCTGCCCGGTGGGGGATTCTGATTACACCAAGACATGCTAAGTCACTCAACCCAAAGTGACGGGGGGGACAGGACAACAATATCCTGTCAATGCCACTAGCCCTATTAAGTGCTGCCGGTGTGTGACAGAGAGACAGAGGTGCGTGTGTGCATGCACGCATGTGATAGAGAGATCTCTTTATTGCATTGCTGTCATATCTTAAGGACATTCTCCAATATATGGACAATAAACTGGTCACAATCCAAAGTAGGTCTCCAAGACAAAAAGCTGAATAAAGTCTGCAAGAATTAAGGATGCCAGTAAACAGGGAAGTCTAGAAATAGCAAGGAAAAACAAAGCAAATGGTTATTTCAAGTTTGGAACTAGAATTAGCAAGGCTGACACATTTGGGTAAAAATTCCAGACAGATTTGCAAAAATAAACCGGAAGGAGGCTAATTTTGAATATAGAATTTTTACCAACATCTCGACATGACAAATATATGACAAAATATGAAAACACATTGATATAAACACACACACACACACAGACAGACACAAAAGAATGGAGATGACAATTCTATCCAAATAGTTTTTTGTTTGCTTGCTTGCTTGATTTAATAGTACAGCACCTTCCAAAGGCCTGGAAATAAATTATGGCAGGACTGAGAAGCTCCCAAGTCTTTCTACTGCTGATGGGACTTCCTTGTTAGAAACCAGAGAATCCCAGTTCAGCAGGGGAAGGGTGCAATCCTAACCCCTTCTGTCAGTGCTTTCCAGCGCTGGCACAGCGGTGCCAAAGGGACATGTGCTGCATCCTGCAGTTGGATGTCACTCACGGAGGTCTCCAAAGCAAGGTGTTCAGAGCTGCATTTCCCTTATGTCAGTGCTGGAAAGCACTGACAGAAGGGGTTAGGATTGTGCCCGGAGAGTACCAGTGCCTCCTCATCCCAGCAGTGTCTTTTCTAGTGGCTGTCTGCTGGTGTTCTTTAGCATCTTTTTAGATTGTGAGCCCTTTGGGACAGGGAGCCATTCGTTATTTGATTTTTTTTCTCTGTAAACCGCTTGTGAACATTTCGCTGAAAAGCGGTCCATAAATAACTACTACTATACATTTCATGTGTTGTAAAGCAACTTTCTAGCCCTTGTTTCGCAGGTCTGTGATGGTCCACATTTCTTCATAATGGCAAGCAAGCTACTCACCTCTGCTTGGATAGACAGGACATCTATGGGAAATGTTCAGCAACAGTCACTAGGAATACTCCTTAGGGATTATCAGGGATACGACACACTGATAAATCCATCAATTTAGCTTGTTTGAGCTCCTGCTGGGCGAATGGGGGAATGAACTCATGTCAGCCAGCCCTTTATTCCTCAAGGAAAAAGCCAAGCATCTATACCTAACACCTGTGATATCATAATTGCACATATATATAGTCTTGCTGATTGGCTGGCTGATTGGCCAGTCTGGCTGATTGGCCACCTGATCTATTGCAAAACAAGGTTGCCAGTTCCTGAAATATCAGTTTCTGGGAGATTCCCAGGGGTGAAGCCTGCATGCCTCTTGATGCTCCATTTATCTCAGGCGTGCAGTCATTGCATGTACTTGCAAGCCCCCTGCCATCACGCACTAACTTGCACAAGTGGTATGAGGCCAGCACCAATCACAACATTCAGGCTAAAAGCACCCTAGGAAATAGTGTACTTGGGAAACAGGTAACTCAAGGAAGTGAGCCAAGTCATATAAGCCAAGCTATACCTAGGCATTGTGCAGTCAAGAAACCGAGCTTGTAGGAAACATTTACCCATTTTACAGATGGGGAACACTGAGGCAAATCCCAAGGATAATCCATGGCAGAGGAAACACATGCAGAACAGATGGATGGAATGGCTTTGGAATGAATTTTTCCCATAGAATTTTCCCCACTGAATTTTTCCCATCAAAATTAATGTAATAATTGCATTAGAGATGCAATTAGATGCAGAAGGATGAAGGGAGAGAGGAAGGGCCTGGAGGGAGAGACTGAGAAAGGACAGGCAGGAAGAGAAGGGGCAGAGTGGAGGGGTGCAAGGGGACTGGAACTGCAGAGTTGAGGAAAGCTGATATGTACAAACTGATTTGAAATAATGAGTCAACTTGTGGGCTGCAAGGCTCTAGTCCCTATTGATCCTACACACACATTATCCTTCTTTTGGAACTACTTGCTATGCCCTCCCTGTACTGAAGCATCCACCCTTCCTCCAGCCACCCAAACCCCTCGCCTGCAAGCAATTCCAAGGTTTCTTTCCATTTAGACTCCTGTTTCCTTTCATCAAGGTGCAGCTTCTTGGGGCCATCCGAAGTCTTTTTTTTCGCCTTACTGCTGGGCGTCTAGAGTGGCGCATGACACAGGAGGAGGTGACAAAAAATGCTGATGCTTTTTTCTCTGACAGCGGCGGTGATGAGGATGGAATCGAGACTGGTGGTGGCACAGATGGCAGTGATGATCAGATGGCAGGTGAAAGGTCTCTTGCGCGGTTTGTGAGAATACAGGGCTTGTGGGAGAGGTCTGACTACACGTATCCCTCTTTTATCACATACAGGACACGTGAGGTTGGACCTTGACCACAAGTCTGATATTCCCTGGGGTGCAAAGGCAAAAGGTGCAATTGGATCATGGGAAAACAGTAGGAAAAACACAAAACCGAGGTGGCACAAAGGCGCCAGGGTCTTCACAGAACAAGCTCCAGAGTTTCTCATCAGTAGATGCATGGACTGATCTAGACAACAGAGATTCCTTTTCCATCCAGATTCTTCCTAACTTTTCCCTGACTGTCCCCTGCCCTTCCCAGGCACCTTTCGGGCACACTGCTCTTCAAAACGCAGGATTCTTGCCCAGAGTTTAGCCACTAACATAATTTTCATTCCATTCCAGGAGGCAGCAACAGAGCACATGAAACAGGGTTGCGCATATCAGAACCTCACCTTTTCCTTTTGGGGAAGGGAAAAAAAAACTCACACACACAAAACAATCAAGTTCCTAGTCCCCATGGCTGTATGATGTGCCTGAAAGTGTGGAGGGCCATCTCAGAAGCCAGAGCAACTGCTGGTTGCCTTGTATTGAGTCAGACCCTTGATCCATCTAGTTCAGAACTTTCCACACTGACAGGCAGTAGCTCTCCAGGGTTTCAGATTGGGGTCTTGCCCACCTCTTCCTAGAGATGCCAGAGATTGAAACCGGTTTGCAATTGAGAGCAGGTGCAATGCTAACGAGCTATGGCCCCATCCCAATGGGATTTCCAGGGTGCAATCTCACAGCACTACAGGCTGGCATGATTCCTTACTCCTCCCCATGACTAGAGCAAAATTATCTAAATGATGCAGAGTAAAATGTGCAGAAGAAGAAAACTGCAAAATAATAAGAAGGCAAAAAGCACATCTGCACAACTTATGGCTGTGGAGTGTAGCTTCCTTTGCCACAAGATCTGGGCTCTCGTGACATTGATTTCTTAAATGTCTCCCTTAGTGCAGCAGGTACCCAGCCCTGATGTAATGTGAGCGCATAACACGAAGATGACACCTTTTCCCCCTAGACTCTGATAGTGCTGTAGCCCCCCCATGACATTACACTGAGGAACAGCTTATACAACCAGGATAACCAAGGGATAAGACTTTGCCTGAACTGTAGCACCTAAGGCTGCAGCTGGGATGTTTGTATGTCTGAACACTTCCCCCCCCCCATATTAAATATCCCCTGTGCACTCCCTGATGTGTTATATGGGACCATTCTGACACACAACCCCCCTCTATGTGGTCTGGAGTGGTACAGCCCAGCAAAGCTTCCCTGCCTGGCTCTGCGGCTTATATAAGCTGATCCTTACTCTACAAAGATACACAGAAATCTAGAAAGGAAGACTTCAGTGCTACAGGTTAAACTCCAGAACAAGAACATCAGTTATCCTCCAGGGACAATTTTGTGATAGTATCATCATGTTGAGAAGTGCAGAACCAACTACCAGCTCTCACTACTGTATCAGCACCAGCCACACACACACACACACACACACCCCCACATCACTACCACATCTAGACTTAAAGGTAAAACCACACATATTCTGCATCTCCGTAACTTTGCAGAGCAAATTTACTATACAGTGTGACATGTATCTCCCTGAGAATTGTGCTTTAATGGTTCTTTCTTTCTTCAAAGAAACAAACAAGTTTCTAGCCCTCATGTTTGGAGAAAAAAAGGCTACAAACGCCTCCCCTTCTGCTGCTCTCTTTTGTGCCTCAAAAATGACAACTATTACTGCCATCGCAGCAAATTTAATTATTCACAACTAACCCACTGATGCAAATATGCTCAAATCTGCATTATTTATCCACAGGGCAGAATTAGAGTTTTTGAGAGAAGAACTCGGGTCTCCTGGCTTGGGAAGTGAGAGAACACAAAGCTTCTGGACAGACCTACTTCTTTCAGTTTCATTTTTGTCACATTTTGTATACTGCCCTTCCCCCACAGAGCTCCGGGTGGCATACATGGCCCCTTTTTTTCTTTTTGTCCTCACAACAACCCTGTGAAGTAGGTGAGGATGAGAAATAGTGGGCTGGTTCGAGGAAGTTTCATGGATTTGAACTGGGATCTTCTAGAACCTAACACCAGAACCACCACAGCACTTTGAAACCTGGGAAACCCGGGTGTTTGAGCAATGGCCAGTTCCCAGGTTATAAAAATAAGACAGTCGGTGATGGAAAAGACCACAGCTTGAGACCCTAGTGAGTCGCTGGCAGAACAAATAAGATAAGGCAGTGCTCCAACTTGAGACTACAGTGAGCCACTGGCTGGCAGAACAAGCAACATCAGTCAATGGTCTGACTCAATATGTTCAAATGAACATATAGTATTTGAGCCAGTCTGGTTCAGCCTGCTAGCTTTGCTCCAAGCTCATTATCGAAGGTGAACAAACAAAACAGAGGACCCCAAGAGATGCAAATGTGGAGGTTTGCACACAACAATGCACTGGGGCAGCAGTGACACCAAGGCTTGGCCCTATTTGCTGGTGCCATTGCCTTCTTTCCAAGTCAAGGAATGAAAGAAAGAAGTCTGGAAGAGTGCCTGATGCGGGTGAAAGCCAGGGCTGTGTACAGGAATGGATCGATCCACTGAAGCCTACAGGGCTTTCATCAGCTCTCAGCAGTGGCGTCTAAGGAAGCAGGGTGATTGCTACCTTGGCTTTCTCCAGGAAAGAAGCTGTGTACAAGCCCATCAGCCCTAGGCATTAAAGCAACATCGTACCCCAGAAGCAAGTTCCTGATCTTTTCACACAAGTCGCACACAGAAGTAAAAAGTCACAGAGTCACCGAGCGACTGTATTTTCTAGCTCTATATTGTTGCAACTCATGCAGTTGTTCCAGACAGGCCAGATTCATCCCAGCTGGACCCATGGCTGGATAAGGACCCTAGAGATTGCCCCCATAAGGCCCCATCTGTGGCACTAGCCCTAAGCTATTGATTTGTTTTTTTTAAAGATCAGCTGTCCATCTACAGCAGCTTTTCTCAACGTTTTTCTTCTTGTAACACACTGACCTCTATGATCTTCTCTGTGGTCTTTGCCTCTTGTGAGGACACTTCTGGTTTCCAGGAGACTCTTTGGGTTCTGGGCTTCTGTTTCTAGGGTAACTGTCTGCAGTAATGAATGGTCCGTCCCTCTTCCCCAGCAGGCTCCACCAAGATGCAGCCAGTGGAGGAAGAAATACAGACCATTCATTCTGTCCAGGTATGACCATTCATACCCAGCGTGTAATTCATACCCAGCATGTAATTAGTCTGTGGAACTCCTTGCCACAGGAATTAGTGATGGCATCTTGCCTAGATGCCTTTAAGAGGGGATTGGACAAATTTCTGGAGGAAAAGTTCATCACGATTTACAAGTTATGGTAGGTATGTGCAAACTCCTGGTTTTAGAGGTAGGCTGCCTGTGATTGCCAGGTGCAGGGGAGGGTACCAGGACTCAGATTGTGTCTGTTGTCTTGTGTGCTCCCTGGGGCATTTGGTGGGCCACTGTGAGATACAGGAAGCTGGACTAGATGGGCCTTTCGCCTGATCCAGCAGGGCTCTTCTGATGTTCTTATTCCTACAGACAGTTGCCCTAGAAACAGAGCCTCAGAACCCAGAAGTGTTTCAGTCATTTTCAACCGCTGTGCGCCAAACTTCCGCAGCACACTTGCGGGCCTTTCATGGTGCACCAATGTGCCGCAGCACACCGGATGAAAATCGCCACTGACCATCGCCGTAGCATTCCAGGGTTCATCTCACACACACAGCATTTCACTGGAGTAAAATGGTGGTCACGTTCACAATAGCCAATGACCTGCATACCAAACAATTCGCTCCTTAGTTGTTCGTCGAAACCTCCGTCCCCTAAAAGAAAGCAGGGTCCGCACTGCAAAACAGGCAGTTTGAAAAAGGAAGGGAAAGGAATCTGGGCTGGCGGGATGATTAATGAATGCACCTACTGCAGGCTGCTGCAGAGTAACAGCACAGTACTCGGAGCTGTTAGCAATGAGTGGTGTGAGCTGGGGGGGCTCAGGGAAGAAGAGAGGGCAGGATCAGCTGATGGTGGAGAGCCGCAGAAGCTTCTTCTGGGAGAGGACCCCTTGCCGTGGCACTAGGGGTGTTATGAGGCCCCAAGAGTGCTCCCTACTTTTTGTCTGTGAACCAGTAAGGGTGAGGGAGGAACAGCCTGGTAAGATCCGTGTACAGCCCAGCATAGGCTTCTGACTGCAGCTTCTGGGATGTGTGCGTTTAATTGCTGCTGCTGATTTCTGAATTGTAATTTCCCCATTAACGGAGTCAATTGCCTGCTTCAAAGCCTGCTCTCATTCAATAAAAAAGGCATTTCGGCGAGCTACTCTTAAAGGTGCAAGGGGGCCTCTTTTAATAAAGCGCTTTTAATCACGACGGACCTCGTGGAGTCCCCAGTGATGTGGGCTGTTGCAAACACATGTCATCACCGGTGTGTCATTTCTCTTTCCCCCTTGCAAAAGAAAGTTCGGACCAGTATTCTAATCTCAGGGCGCCAAGGTGTAAATACGTTTGCAAATAAATACGCCCGCGATTATCTTTTCTCCTACATTGTTCACGCCTGCAGGGGTCAATTCAGGAGAAGTTAGTCACAGTGTATATGCAGCCTGCCTTAACATTCAGACAGTGCACAGTGAGGAGGATGACAACACATCCTGGAGTGCCCCCACCCCAGAGCGAGCAAAACACAATTAAATTTTCCCTTCCTCCCTTTTTTACTTTCAATCCTCCTAGTCAGCTATGAGAGATCATGGCGGGCACCTTGAACAACTATTTATTTCTGATCAGTGATGGGTGAGGAAATATACCCCGGAGCTGGGTGCATGAGGTTGTAGCTCTGCTACCCACGAGGGCTCCTGCCCTCCCCCCATTTTCTGGGGTGGGAGCTGAGTTTGAAGCAGCCCGACTCGTTAGCGAGCATAACCGTCATTCCTAATTAAGAACAAACAGCAGCTGCCTCCAAGAGTCAAGGGGCTGGATCCAAGCCCGGGCATGCATGTGAGGAAGAGAGAGGCTCTTAGCACAACTCATTTCTTTCAACAGAGGAACAGGGTCAAAACACATTACATCAGTAGGCAAGATCCAGGAAGAAAGGAGGACCAATGATGAGGTGAAGCAAGGCAGATGCTTCTGGAGGTAGAACTGGGGTACCATGATGGGCCACTGAAGACAGATCCAGTCCAGTGAACGTTCTTCACAACCCCTCTTGAAATGAACGAGGGCTGTGCTAAAAGCAGTACTGCTTCTGTGCAGCTTGTCCTGGAGAAGGAGGGGTTGAAAATCCCCCCTCCGACTTTGTAGCTCCTGTTACAAGCTGGGAGGGGGATATCTTTCTGTCTTTCAGAGAGTGTTGGGTACCATCTTCAGGGCGGGAGAAATTTGCCAGTGGCATTGATGCTCCTCCTGCAGGCTGCCATTTTTCCCCAGAATGCCCTGCAGAACACTGCTAGTGCTAGAAGATGCCACAGTTTTCTTCCAAGAGGAATTTGTGGGCTGGGAGGAGACTAGCAGCTGCTAGCAGACTAGCAAACTAGTTATGGCTTGACGGAACCTCTCTAGCCCACCACTCTTCCCTCCTCCACACTTCCTCTTCTGCTTTCTTCTAATTTTCTTTTATAAACACAGGGAGCAGTAGGAGGCAAATGGGGGAAAGACTACAGACTAACATGGCTACCACTCTGGAAGTTGTAACCATAGCTGGCCTATCCGTGAGGCCAACTGAGGGATTTGCCTCAGGCGGTGGTTTAGCAAGGGGTGCTGATCTCCATTCACCCACTTGCCACCACTCCTCCTCCCACTCCCTGAATTGGGAAAAAGAAGAGGGGGGCAGTTAGCAAGATCTCCCACCGCCCAACTCTTCTCCACACTTCCTCTTCTGTTCCATCCCTTTTCCAATCCAGGGACATCAGGTGCCAGGAGGTCTTGGGCCAGCCCAGGTTGTAAGTGCCTTTGGTATCTGTTCTCCTGCTGTAAGCACCAGATCTTTACATCTTATGGGTGTGTATGAGCAGAAGCATAACTAGGGCACTAGCCTGAGTAGTACATGCCCTAGGCTCTATGCCAAGATGGGCATAGACAGGCAAGTCTATGCCATGACTGCCCCTCAGGCTGCATCCTAGTTATGGAGGAGGTGCTGGTGGCATCGCTCCCCTGGTTCCTTCTCCTTCAAAGGGAAGCATCCACAAGAGAAGGAATGTGGGGTGAAGCCACCAATGCCTCCTCCTCCAGGGAGAATCGATGGCGCAAGGCACTCACTTCTGGGTTCACCCCAGTGCTCGCTGCGATGGCTTCATGCCTAGTTCCTTCTCTTGTGGAGGTTGCTTCACAGAAGAGAGAATGGGGAGGGGCATGAAGCCATCGCAGTGTGTGCTCCCTTCCTCTGGGGAGAACCCAGAAGCAAAGTCACAATGTCCACTGCCCTGGCACCAGGGCAGAGCGTTACACCTCTGGGAGTGAGAAGTCTCTCCCTTATCCCTGATAACTGGGATAAAGAAGCGCCTTTTAAGTGGTGGGTCTCTTATGTTAAGCAACAGGAAAGCAACTGTACTTATTCATCCAAGCAGAGCATCCTTTTCAAAGGCTTTTGCTGGCATCCTCTTCGTGCATTTTTTTAGACCCACAGTTTTCAACTGTTTCCTTCTCACGGTACATTGACCTCTATGGTCTTCTCTATGCTCTTCACTTCTTGCAATGTCACTTCTGGCTTCCAAGAGACTCTTCCGGCTTCTGCGGCTCGGTTTCTAGAGCAACCGCCTGTAGTAACAAATCATCTGTCCCTCTTTCTCCGCCTGCAGAGTCTTCCAGCAGAGCAGGTAGAGGTAAAAGGACAGACAATTCGTTCCTACACACAGTTGCTTTAGAAACAGAGCCGCAGAAAACCCAGAAGAGTTTTCCATCTATTTTTATCCACTGTGCTCCAAACTCCCGCAGCACATGCGTGGACCTTTCATCACACACCGGCTGAAAATCACTATTTTAGACTGCGAGCCCTTTAGGAACAGGGAACCATCTTATTTTGCCTGTGTGAAACACTTTTTGAACTTCTCAGTTGAAAAGCGGTACACAAATAAGAATATTAATATAGAGCACTGTTTCTCAAACTGTTTCTCAAACTAGGTGGGTTGCGAGCCAATTTCAGATGGGTTCCCATCATTTCAATATTTTATTTTTAATATATTAGACTTGATGCTCCCATGGGATGTGACTGCACTTGGGAAAATGTTACAGATCTATACTTTTAACAAGCTACTATGTATATTCTTCTAACAATGACAGTAAATGGGACTTACTCCTGGATAAGTGTGGGTAGGATTTCAGCCTTTCCTGCTTGATGATGTCACTTGCAGTCATGACACCACTTCTGGTGGGTCTTGACAGATTCTCATACTAAAAAGTGGGTCCCAGTGCTAAATGTGTGAGAACCACTGATATAGAGAATTATGTTTTAAATCATGGTTTGTTGACATCTCACTCTTTAATGGCCTAAAGACCTATTTCACAGTTCTTCCTTGTGATTGTCAGTGTAATAATTCTTAAAGATATCTTTTGCACGTATGGTGATCGTGTCTGTCTATTCAAATATTTTAGAAAAGGATAATTAGTGTCATTAGAGAAATGACCAAAATTGTAATTCCATTGGACCCCATAGTTATTGTTTAATTAAGCACACTGGAACTCTGCAGGAAGCTGGTGGTCGGGGGGGGGGAGCAGAGATGCTATCAATTAAAAAATGGGCAGTAAAGTGTTGGATATATATATATATATATCTGCTCCACATGTATATGTGTGCGTGTGTGTGTGGAGATATGTATGTGGATATATGTGTGTGTATATATATATGTGGAGCAGATATCTATATCTATATATGTGTGTGTGTGTGTGTGTGTGTGTGTGTGTATGTATGTATGTATGTGTGTATGTATGTGTGTGTGTGTGTATGAAACATTACAATATTAAATTACAATAATTTAAACCCGGGAAATCAAAATCCATACACCAGCCATTACTAGCAATGTTATCTCAAAAACAGACTAAAAGGATGTATAATCAATTGGCTTCTGTTTGCTGAGCATTAAAACATCTTTATTGCTTCCAGCATCTTACAGCACACTCCTATATGTGTCTACTCAGAAGTAAGCCCCCCTAGGCTGCAATCCTATGCACAGTTTCCTGTGGGTAAGCCCCATTGAACTCAATGGAACTTACTTCTAAGTAGACATGCATAGGATTAGGCTCCTAAATTCATGGAACTTACTCTCATGGAAGTGTGAATAGGATTTCAGCTTTAATGTTTCTAACCCTTCCTTCTCTGATTGTTAGTGAGAATTTAATAATGTAATGTTTCATACACACACACACACATACATACACACATACATACATACATACACACACACACACACACACACACACACATATATAGATATAGATATCTGCTCCACATATATATATACACACAATCAGAGAAGGAAGGGTTAGAAACATTAAAGCTGAAATCCTATTCACACTTCCATGAGAGTAAGTTCCATGAATTTAGGAGCCTAATCCTATGCATGTCTACTTAGAAGTAAGTTCCATTGAGTTCAATGGGGCTTACCCACAGGAAACTGTGCATAGGATTGCAGCCTAGGGGGGCTTACTTCTGAGTAGACACATATAGGAGTGTGCTGTAAGATGCTGGAAGCAATAAAGATGTTTTAATGCTCAGCAAACAGAAGCCAATTGATTATACATCCTTTTAGTCTGTTTTTGAGATAACATTGCTAGTAATGGCTGGTGTATGGATTTTGATTTCCCGGGTTTAAATTATTGTAATTTAATATTGTAATTTTGTTGACAGCTTCCAGAGGGACAGCCATGTTCGTCTGTTGCAGTAAAAACAACAGAGAGTCTATCATCTGGAGATTACGCTGAAATAAATCGGTAAGCCTTTAAGATTCCAGAAGACTCTTTGTTACGGTTTGTTGAACTACAAGATTTAACTCACCATGGATGCCAGCAGATAACCCAGGGTCAAATTTATAGGGCTTTTTTTATGTGCCAAAATTGGGTCCTACCTTCATGAAGTAAAATCACAAGGCATTCTGGAGCGAACCTGGGAAGAGCCAGGAACCCCAGTACGACCCGGAAGTTGATCTTTCAGCTCTAAAAATAGCGCTGGAGGCTTGGAAATGGTGCAGTTTTGCTGTGTGAAGGTAGGAAACACAGTTTTGTTTTGTTTTTAAAAATAGTCCTTTAAATTTGCCCCCCTCCCGGGAATCCGCAGATTTCTGTATCCATGGGGTTCCGGAACAGAACCCTGCCATGAATACCGTGGGTAGACTTGTACTGAATTATTCTAATTTGAAATGTAGGTATTGAAGTCTTTGCATATATTACTCCCACCCTTCCCAGATCACTTCCCAGATCACTTCCCAGATCACTGGTGCATGCAGAGGATTTGGGGAAGAGACATATCAGCCTTTGGAGGTGCTCGGAAGCAGTGAGACAGATTCTTGCACCTTCTGAGTTTCTTCAACGCTCTGTGTGAACTGAGGCTGACACCTCCCACATGTTATCTGTGCCACAGAATTTAGGGGAAAGGGGAAGTAGAGGACAACTCAGTCGATCCCCTTCCGTGTCTTCAGCGAATACACACAGAGAGAACTGAAAGGTGTGTGTGTGTCCTTCAGACACATGGATATTGGGAACATAATCTGTGGGCACAGTGACATCATGGGGAGGCATGGCCAGTGACACTCTCCCTCTTGGCAAGCGATGAAGTGCAGGCACCCTTCCCAGGTCTCTGCAGTGGAGAAAATTTGGGGAAGGGGGGCTAGTTCCCTCACCTGGCTTGAGGCATCCCCAAAAAGCTGTGAAATGATAAATCATCATTGCCATCGGCAATTTGGGGATCACATTTGACTCCTGGCTAGGATCACTATAGAGTACAGTCGCCTAAGTATCTTGACCATGGGCAATGGAAATGCAGAGAACAAAACATTCTGGATTACAGAAATGAGAATTAAAATGCATATGCAGAAGTCCCCACGTGACCTTTGCTGTACCCTTTCGGGCTGCAGGTGGGGAAAACCAACATTTGATTGCTCCCCTGCAAAATACTTCCAGGCATACAAAACTCAATTGTGAGGGAGAAAGCAGATCATTGTCTCCAACAGGATGGCTGCGCACCTCTAGGGAATCCTATTTTGTGTGAAGGACGATTCAATCAAGTACCTTAAGGGCGCAATCCTAACCCACTTTCCAGGACCGAGGGAAGGGCAATGCAACTCCAGGTTAAGGGAATAAACATTGCCTTACCTTAAGGAGGCCTCCGTGACTGCCCCCCAACTGCTGGATGCAGCGCATGCCCCACAGGCACAGCTGCAGATCCTAACCAACTTTCCAGCACTGGCATAGTGGTGCCAATGGGACATGTGCCGCATCCTGCAGTTGGGTGGCACTCATGGAGGCCTCCTCAAAGTAAGGGAATGCTTTGTTCCCTTACTGAGGAGCTGCATTGTCCTTATGCTGGTGCTGGAAAGTGGCTTAGGATTGCACCCTAAATCACTTAAGTATCCATCACACACTTGCAGTCTGAAATGGTACAGCAGGAGATGAATCCTGGCAAGCTTTGACTCATCCATATCAGTCGCCAAGGGACTCCAACCTGGGGCGGGTCCATACATGAGGTGGTCATTTCAGGAGAAGGACTGATCAGATGCATTCACTGCCAGCCCACCTCTGCCACTTCTCCACCCTGGATTTATGAAGGAAAAGAGGAACAGAGAGGAAGAGGATGCATGGAGGAGAACAGTGTAGTTCTCTCCCACTACCCTTCTCCACACATCCTCTTCCAATCCATCCTCCTCTTTCTTTCTAAATCCAGGGAGTGGAAGGAGGAGGAAGAATGGTTGGCAATTTCCAAGAATGAGGCAATTTCCTGGCTGTCTTCGGCACCAGAGGGTCTTGGGCTGCCCCTGCTTCAGTCAGAAGCTCTGTGTCCAACGTGGTTCCCTACCCCTGTGCCACCCCAGAAGGTTGGAAGATGGAACTGCAGGGAATTCATGCAGGGACTTGAGCACAGCAGAATCCTTCTACCTGGGGAATCAGATGATCCCAGACAACCAATCCCGTGCCACTGTTTAGTCTAAAACTCCAAGGTCTGCTGGGCCTTGTCTGAACAATGTTGCTGAGAGATGAGACAAAGCAGGACTGCCTGTCTAAGGGTCTGCCAGCCCTTGATCCCAAAAGCCAAACATATCTCAAGTTTGGAGAGCTCGTTGGAAAAGTCTCAAGGGGGAGGGCAAGGAGGG
Organism: Tiliqua scincoides; assembly: GCF_035046505.1. Lineage (NCBI taxonomy): Eukaryota > Metazoa > Chordata > Lepidosauria > Squamata > Scincidae > Tiliqua > Tiliqua scincoides. Next base: position 5,000,400 of record NC_089831.1, on the reverse strand, counting down.
AATGCAAGAGAGCTACTTCCCATGCAAACCCAGGTCCCCTGTGGGTCTGGGAAGGCCGTAGACGTGGCACCGCGCTTAGTCATGGTGGTGCCGCGCATCTAGATGAGGCCGTTGAGTCACTGTCTGACTGTAGGCTTCCCCACCTCGCCTCTGAGCGCAGGTAGTGAATGCACAATGGACTTCCCAAGGGCACCGACTCCTGGGCTCTCCTTCACTGAAGGGCTCTGCTCTGTTAGCAAAACAGGACAGGCCTCGGAACAGAATATTCTATGCATTAAGAGCCATTGTTGGGCCAAAACCCCTCCCCACAATGCCTACCTGGTAGAAAAAGGATTGCCTTGAGGGTCGGGCTCCTGCTTCTCCTCAAAGGAAACCACAGGGAGGACAAGTAACCGCAGAATGCTTTTGCAGGCACACAGGAGCCCTGCTGGATCAGACCAAGAGTCTACCCAGTCCAGGATCCTCTTTCTCAGAGTGGCCAACCACATGCTCCCAGGAAGCCCACAAGCAAGACATAAACAGCAATAACCCTCTCCTCCTCTTTGCCCCTTCAGTGATTGATATTTAGAGGTAGACTGCCCCTGAACATGGATACTCTCTATAGCCACCACAACTGAACAGCCATTGTGCTTAGTCACCACTAACAAGACACATCCTTCTTCGTGAATTTGCCTAACCCCTTTGAGTTTTCTAACGAGACTTCAAAGCTTCCACTGATGGTTGCCATTTTTCCCCAGAATGCTCCTGTGTGGTGGCGTAGCTGGAGGGGGGGGCGGAGTGCTCAGCTGGTGGGGAGCCCCAGCGAGGCGGGCAAGCGGCCCCTCCCTTCGGAGCCATTCCCGGCGGGGGGAGCAAAATGGAGCCGTAGGGGGGAGGGAGAAAGCCGAACGGCTCCATTTTGCTCCCCCCGCCGGGAATGGCTCTGAAGGGAGGGACTGCTTGTCCGCCCCGCTGCTCCACCCCCCCAAGCTACGCCACTGCTCCTGTGAACAATGTTATATGATGGCATGGCATGGCACAGAGGGACATTATGGCAGAAAGAAAAATGATGGTAGCCGCCCGACAGCTGTCAGGAGGATGCACCACAGCCAAAAGGAGCCCGGTTGTCACTGCCAAACAGACAGTAGCTTGTAGAAGGGGGAAGTGAATTTCAACCCTTCTTCATTCCTGTTATGCCCCCCCCCATATCCACGGATCACATATCCACCATTTCAGTTAACCGCGAATGCAGGGAGACCCTCCAGGCCCCTCTGCACCCTCGGCTGTGGAGGCTCTTCTGAGCCCTGCACAGGCTAAGCACATCCTCCTGCAGCCTCTGTGTGGCTCAGAATGGCTGTTTAGGACAAAAAATGTCACTTCTGGTTTTATGAATAAACTGGAAGCGACCTTTTTCTAGTCTAAACGCCCATTCTTCGCAGAGGCCACGGGAGAACGCAGGAGTGTCCCCAGTATCCATGGATTCAGGTATCCATTGGGGTTCTGGAACAGAACCCCCACAGTTCCCGGGGCACACCTGTATATTGTGATGTTGTATGCACTCGTGAATTTAGCGATGTTCCCTTACTGAACTGTATCCTTATTTTGACACGGCCCCTGTAGGTCACTGAATGGGAAATAATAAAAGGAAATAATGTTGAAAAGTGCATCAGTGACAGTGTACAAGAGACATTGAGTAGGACCCCACAGCTTACCTGATTGCAGGTGTTAATGTCCACACCATTCCGCAGGTGGTCCAGAGCTTTGTCCAGGTTCCCAGAGCGAGCCGCTCGTAGAAAGCTGGTCGCAGCATCGGCCTTGGAAAGAGAAGAGAACGTGTCAACAGAATCGAATTGTCAGGCAGGGCTGAATGCGGGTAGTTCTCACAGAGGTAGTGATCTTGTCACTACAGACTTCAGGCTGAAGTTCATATGACTGGATGCTTCTCCAGGCTCCCCAAATTCCTGGCACATGGAATGCCAGCATGTCAAGAAGGGTTCTAGCCTAGCCATTAACTTCACATTCTAGTTTTATGGTTGCATGGAAGAGGATTTGCGCATGGGCTAACAGCCCCTCAACCCATGGCTAGGAAGCACATGGAAGGCCACATAGAGTACAAAGGAAATGAAATGTTTCATTTTGGGGAGGGGGGGAGAAGGGAGAGAGAAAGAGAGCATGCTTCTGGGTTAAAACCATCCTTCCATTTTGGGGATCTGACAAGAGACATCGAAATAGCTTCCACTTACATTCTAGTTGCATATTTAATTAATTAAACAAATATTTTAAATGCACCCTTAGTCCCCAATGGCCTCTTATCCAGAGGAAATGAAGACTGGAGAGACGTGCCCCTAGACCTTCTCATCACTCAGAGAAGCAAGGAGCATGCAATGTACAGCAAGAGAACGCAGAAACAGTTGGGAGACTCCAGACACCTGAGGCAGCATGCCAAGTGCTGCCCAATCCACTCAGCAATGTGCCAGCCACTGTTCGCCCCACAACCCTGCTCAGTGATCAATGGTCAGTGGTGTTCCTGGTCACTGCACTGTCCAGGGTACACTCCAGGAGTCACCCCCCTGGAGATGCCACCCTCCCATGCCCAATGCCTCCCCCTCCCATGCATTCTGAGGGTCAGGAAAACCACATATGGCCTCCCTGGCCCTCTGAAGGCCCTCTAAGGCTTTCTGGAGGCTGAAAATTGTCACTTCCAGTTTTTTGGCTGGTTTTTGGTTCCCTAAAGGCCTTCGGAGGGCCAGGGAAGCCATGAGCTGCATCCCCAGAACTCTGAAGGCCTTGTAACACCTTCTGGAGGCTGAAATCATCATTTCCAGTTTTCAACCTGGAAGGCCAGGGAGGCCGTGCATGGCTTCCCAGCCCCCAGAACGCTACTGGGGGGAGGCCCTCAGAATGGCATGCCGATATTGGTGACTGAGTGCTGTGGGGGGGGCACTGCAGGGGAGAGTGGATAGCAGTGAGGCATGGCCCCCAAGCCTGGTGCCCGAGGTATTTGCACACCTTGCCCCATCTCCGGTATGACACTTAGATTCAAAGAAGAGAGTGGATGTGCGGAAGGGAGAACAGTAGGGAGGAGAGTAGTGGCCTAGACCAGTGTTTCTCGACCAGTAGTGCAGTATCACCAGTGAGGTGGTGTCTGGTGGTACTCACTGGACCCCTGGACCTCTGCTGCCCAGCAGTGAGACCAGGAACGCTACACAACAAACAGTGGTAGGAGGCTCAGCTTGGAAGGTAGAGCTCCAAAGCATAGTTATCAAGCTCTAAAAAGCCTGTCCGTCTACCCTGAGCCTCTGTCTGTCAAGTCACATCTGGCCTCCCAACCCAGAAGTAACTGGCAATGATGTCATTACCAGTTACTGACAGTGGTACTTTGAATAGGTGAAGCAGTACAGTGGAGGAAAAATGTTAAGAAACACTGGCCTAGAGAATCAGGAGACACTCTAGCCAACCACACTCTTCTCCTCCACACTTTTCAAATCCAGGAAGTGGAAAGAGGAACAGTAGTGGGGGAAGGCAGGCAGGTGGACAAAGGCAGATCCCCTCTCTGCCAATCCACTAGCTGAAGGAACCATCTTAGTCAGCCTCATCTGGGAGATGCTACACTAACAGTACAATCCTATGCATGACTCCTCAGAAGTAAATCCCATTTAGTTCAGTGGAGCTTGCTCCCACATTCAGAGTACAAACCTCTATGCAGTTTCCTGGGAGTAAGCCCCACAGACATAAATGGGACTTACTTCTGAGCAGACACACCTAGGCTTGTTATTCTAAGTTATTCTGGCAGAATACTCTGAACAATCTCCCAAAAGAAGGCATAATTCCGTGCTCAAGCCACAGCATATAATTCTTAAACATCAGTGTGGTTCTCCTGCCCAAAGCACAAACCACCAACTCACTATTCAGCTGCAAGACACTTATTGAAAAGCTTTTACAAATAAACAGGGGCAGGAGGAGTAAGGACCAGGACAATCTGCTGATGTTCAAACAGGCCAGTGCTTTTCAACCACTGGTACTAGCAGAGCAGAAGTGGAACTTCCCAGTACGGCTCCACTGGTGGAGGAAGAGGATCAGACAATTTGAGACTACAGACCATTACCCTAGAAACAGAACCACAGAACCTGGAAGAGTTTCCAGCTATTTTCAGTGCTGAGGTCCAAACTCCTGTGGCACACCTGTGGACCTCTGGCGGCACACCAATGTGCCGTTTAACACTCGCTGGGCTAGAAGAACCCATGGTCATTTCAACACAGAAAGGCACTTCATTGGAAGGCACTTCCTCACCATCCTCCAAGCCCGGAGGGAGCCGTCAAGAGGAGAGTCACGGTATTTGCTTACATGCTATTGATTGACCCGTCTATCCAACGCTCTGTTTTTCTTTCTCCAGTAACACATTTCTTTGGGTTGATGGGAAGAACAAAGCATTATGGTGTCCACTGGGACACGGCCGCTCAATAATTCCTGACCACCTGCTGTCAAGGAGCATTGCATGACATCCCATTAACCATAGCTGGAACAAGGTGTGTGCTTCCAAAAAATATATTGATAGAAACCAGTGAGAAACATCATTCCAATAACTTGGAAATCTGAAGCACCCAAGAGTGCCCAATGGCCGATGCGGACTATTCAGTGTCCACCATCAGAATTTGACGATTTGCAGTAACGCTCAAGGTCAGACTGCATGTGACATGTAACGCATAGGGCGCAACTGTGGGTTTTTTCTTTTAAATAGAGGCCAGAGCAAGTTTAAATGGAGTGGAACTGTGGCAGGAGCATTAGGACTTGTCCTCTCTGCTACAATTCCAACCCCAACTGCACCCCATGTGCTATTTTGTAAAGGAAAAGAAACTTCCATTGAAAGCCAAATTTTTTCTCCTGCATAAAACAGCATATGAAGGGGGAGGAAGATCAGAATTGGAACCCCACTGGGAGCAAAATCGTGAAGACCCTGACCACCACTCCCCTGAATACCTTGATTCCCCCAGCCTCCAAACCACTGTTGGAGCATTCTCCATAAGGTCCAGTTTGACTTTGGTATTTTACAACACCCAACACCTGCCACATTTTGCATGGATTCATTTATTTCACCAGTACTCAAGACAGACAGACACATACCCTCTCCAAAGAGTCACCAACCTCAAAACCGTCTGTTTCGTGCTTCTCAGTGTTTGTCCTCCACTGTAGCACTTCACATGATCCACCTATTTGAAGTACCACCGGATGTAACTGGCAACTTCATCATTGCCAATTGCTTCTGGGTTGGGAGGCCAGACACGACGCAACAAGCACCAGTAAGAGGCTCAGGGTGGTGCAGAAAAGCCTGCTTTGGAGCTCTGCCCACCGAGCCAAGCCTCCTACTGCTGTTTGTTGTGTCACGTTCCTACTGGGCAGCAGGTGTCTGGGGGTCCCATGAGTATCACCAGACACCGCTTCAAGTACCACTGGTGGTACCTGTACTACTAGCTGAGAAACACTGGTCTGTTTCAATTGGCAAATTTCATGGTCAAATCCAAATTGTAAAACTCAAAATTTAAGGTTTGGTCCTGATGAAAAATCACCCCCAATGGCAGATTCCCTCCCAGCCCAGGGCAGACACCTGAAGAAGCAGAGTTTCCCTGGGACCATGGCTTGGGGGGGGGGGGAAGGGTTTCTTCATAATTCCAGCCCCGATCACTTCCCCTTGTGGTGCCTTGTACAAAAAACTTAGGCAAGGTTTTGTTTAACGTTTAATGTGACATGCAGTCTGATCCTTACCAGGGCAGGTGAGTGTGTGTGTTGTAAGTAACTTTAGGACTTGTTTGATCACAGTTGACAGAAGGACAAAGGGAGTGAGTGCATGTATCAGAGCTGATGCTCTATCTGATCTTTCTATCGCAGTCTGGTGCCTGGTCAGCTCTATTGATGCTCTATGTTTCTACTGACGCCTGGTCAGCTCTCTGCAGCTTGGCCTGAGCTTAACCAGCCCAGATTTGAACTCTTGCATCAGCCTTCAGGAATGGAAGCTGGGCCCCCACTTCTCCTGCTGCAGTGGAAGTATAGGAGCAGGTGCGCAAGGGGGGGCAGTTGGCTACGGAAGACCTGTTTGCTATAGTTAACTGTGCACTTTCTGCAAGGGACCCTGGGCCAGGAGGCCTCCTGAGTACAGGAGAGGGAAGAGGAGTAAGAACGGAGAAGGAAGGAAGCTGGCAACACACTGAAGAGCAGTATTTGTGAATGGAGCAGGTCCAGGTCCTTACACAACTTCCCAAATGATTTTCCTGGGCCCTCCCCACTGCCAATATACACGTTCATAGTCAATAAGTCCAAACCTGCAATAGCAAACCAATCTAGTTCAGCATTCTTGTTTCGCAGCCAGATGTCTCCAGGCAACCCAGAAGCAGGGCATGAACAAAACAGCCCTCCCTTATTGTTAGTCAATAAGTATCTGATAAGTATCAGATATTCACAGGTAGAGTGCCTCCCCAAATGGAAGCTCCATTCTTAGTCAACATAAGGAGACTTCTGGTGCATGAGACCAAAGGCACACATAGCACAGACTCCAGCCTCCAACAGTTATGTGCGTTGGAGAATCAGGCCACAAACAACAGCTCTCTCTCTCTCTCTCTCTCTGTTGCTCCCTAGTAAACCTACAGACCAAGTCCCCTTGTCCTTGGCACAGCAAACCCCCATCCCAAAAGGTTGGTGTAAAACATGCCAGGGCCAACGGAGCAGGTCTCAGGGCCTAGGTGTGACCCAGAAGCCGCTTTGGAAGCATCTGACACTGCCGCCGATCCACAGTTGCTGGAAACAGCGAATGCCCAGCCCACGGATGCAGAGAGCCACGTACTCTCTAATTCTAGTTGTTCCGTGTTTCTCAACATTTGTCCTCTGCCGTACCACTTCACATGGTCCACCTATTTTAAGTACCACCAGAAGCAACTGGCAATGACGTTATTGAGGCTCAGGCTGGACAGGAGGGCTTCTTCAAGCATGGAAAAGCATGCTTTGGAGCTTCCTACTTCTGTTCATTGTGTCACGCTCCTGGTCTCGCTGCGAGGTGGTAGGAATTCAGGGGTCCCACAAGTACAACCAGACACCACCTCAAGTTGAGAAACACTATTCTAGTCATTCAACACAGCTGTTCTCATACAATCTTCCACTGGGAGTATCTACATATATCCATACCTACTCAGAAACAAGTCCTTCTGAATTTAATGGGACTTACTCTCAGGTAGTGCTGGCCCAAGACCTCCTGATGCCTGGGGTGACTTGCCACATGATGCCCCCCCTTGCCCAATGATGTGCCAGCCTCTGCCCCTCCCACTCTCCAGTATTCTAGCTCAGTGCTTTCATCCCCTCCACATTTCGTCTTCTTCCCCTCCCCTTCATTTTCAATCCAGGGAGTAGAAAGAGGAGCAATGGAAGCAAGTAGGAAATGGGTGCCCCCACCAATCTGCTGCCAGGCTCCAAATCCTAAGCTGCCTGCTGTACCGGGACCTGCCTCCCTGTCTCCCCCCACGCCCCCACCTATCCCTCCGCCACCCAGCATTTCGGGCGATCACAGAGCAGTGGCGCACCGGTGGTCCACCGGCACTAACGGCTTGCGAACGTGCTTTACGGCACGTTTGCAACAGTGCACACCAGTGGTAAGCTGGCACACACCGTTTAGAACTGGGCCCTGAGGCAACTGCTTCAGTTGGCCTCATGGATGGGCCAGCCCTACAGGTCATGCAGTCTGTACAGGGTGTCAGTCTGACTGCATGTCTGAATGCTGCTAAGATGGCAGAAGAAGAAGAAGAAGAAGAAGAAGAAGAAGAAGAAGAAGAAGAAGACGACGACGACGACGACAACAACAACAACAACAACAACAACATTTTTTTCCAACCAAAAATATATTTTTGCCTAAGTGAGCATTTTGCTTCTCAAGGAAAATTAAACTACATACATAAGAAGACCCAAGTCTGTTTTTGACCGATTGATTGCATTACAGTCACAGCTCAAGCCTATGCATGCCTACTCAGAAGTAAGTTCCATTGAACTTGATGGGACTTACTCCCAGGTAAGTGTGTATAGGACTAAAGCCTTGGACCCATGCTTGCAAGGTGATCTCACTGTCAGCTGTGCATCAAATATTTTAAATACATATTTTTAAACAGATAATATTTTTAAATATTAAATATTAATCAATATTTTAACTAAATATTTTTAATAGATAAATAAAAGCTCCCGGAAGTTCCCAGCATAGGAGTTTATCTTTTTCTGTTACCCAGTAATTCCCACATATAGTGATGATACTATAGGAAAAATTAATAAAAATATTTTTAAAAAGAAACTCATAAACCCCATCGCATGACAGGCATTTCATCCTGTTTGGCCTCACATGTCCTATTTTTTTTGAGACAGTCTCATTATTATGTTCCTGGCAAACCACCATTTGTCTTTTTCTTTGTTGCTGCTACCCTGTACACCTGCAGGAAAGGAGACCAGCTTCCTTTCATCCCTGCCTCCTCCATAGCTTGCCCAGCCAAACCGTAAACGTTGCACACTCGTTTCTGAATGATAGCAGCAATTCTATAATAAGTGAAACCAGACCCACTGTGAAATTCAAGGCTCTCTTAAGCACCCTTGAGGCTTTAGACCAGTGCACTGAAACAGGCTGCAATGCTATGCACACTTACCCGAGAGTAAGTCCCATTGCAATAAATGGGACTTACTTCTAAGCAGCCATGAACAGGATTGTGCTGACAGCCCTCTCCAGAAACCAGAGAAGATGGACAATTGCAGACCAAAAGAAAATATAACCTAGAGCAGGACCCATCCCTTCCAGAAACACACAACTGGGAAGCAGCAGACACTGAGGCATCCCTGGTACCAGAAGCACCCAAGGGTGACCCTGATTTCACCCATGAAATGTGGGAGAGTGTGGTTTTGTGCAAAGTGGCAGCCTACCTTCTATCACTGCATCACTGACAGTGCAGTCCTAAGCATATCTAAACATGTCGACATATCTACACCTTAGACTGCAAACATTATTGGTAGCTGCCACAGACACTACCTGCTTGCCTGAGTCCCTGGGCATGCACAAAGTGCACAGGCATAGTTTCTATGCTGGGCTTTGATGTCATTCAGAAGCAATGAAAATTGTGGCTGCTGCTTCTGGGTGTTTGCAAAACCTGTCACTTCCTGCAAGTTTCCTTTGCGTGGCTGAGAACCTGGGAGAGGAGTAGACCTGCCTCCCCCCCCCCAGCACAAAACAAGAGGCTTCTGTGATGCCTAGACAGCTCAAGGGTCTCCTGGGAAAACCAGCAGGTTACCCAACAAAGATGTGCAGTTACTGCTGGCAAAATCACAACTGCCTTTGTGAACAACAAACCATTTAGGAGCAAACATTTCCCTGCCCTATAACTCTGGGCATAAGAACAAGAGCCCTGCTGGATCAGGCCAGGTTCCATCTAGTCCAGCTTCCTGTATCTCACACTGGCCCACCAGATGCCTCAGGGAGCACACAAGGCAACAACATAACTGTATCCTGGTGTATCCCCTTACATCTGGCATTCAGAGAGAGGCAACCTCTAAAACCCAGAGGTTGTGTATAGCCATCAAGACTTGTAACCTGTGATGGACTGTTCCTCCATCAATCTGCCCAGATCCCTTTCAAAGGAATCTAGGTCACAGGGCATCACAACTTCCTGTGGCAAGGAGTCCCACAGATTAATTAAGTGCTGGTTAAAGACATATTTCCTTTCGACCATCCTAAGGGCCCAATCCTATCCAACTTTTGAGCACCAATGCAATAGCGATGCAGCCCCAAGATGAAGGAATATATGTTCCCATATCTTGAGGAGGCCTCTGTTAATGCCTCCCCAATACAGGATGCAGTGCACATGCCATTTGCACAGCTACACCTGCACTGGAAAATTGGCTAGGATTGGGCCCTAACTCTCCTATCACTCAAATTTAGTGGACATCCCCTGGTTCTGGGGTCATGCAAGAAGGAAAAGAATGTCCCTCTATCTATCTACTCTATGCATATTTTTAAATGTCTCCATCATGACTCCCTCAAGCTGTTCTCCATCTGTCCAGAAGCCACCATCAACTGAGTTAGATCCTCGGCCCACTAGTTCAGGATTGCCAACACTGGCTGGCGGCAGCTGCTCAGGGTTTCAGGCAGGGGTGTTTCCCAGCCCTGCCCAGGTATACTGTGCACATTCAAACCCATTGCATCTTCTGAGATCTTCTGATGTAATGCAAGTAACCAAGTTACAGCCTATATTCTGCCCACTCCCCTTTCAATAAAGGCTTTGTTCTCACCAAAGTGGCAGACCCAGGTCTGGACTTTCCTGTTTCAGATAAGGAAGGTTTTCTGGTACCATCATGGAAGACTGTTTGGGGGCCACACCATCAGGCCAACTTCCACGATGCCGCAATGCCTGGTGAAAGGGGACCTGCCCTGGTGAGCGAAACTGTGCTGTTGTTCCAGTTTCCCAGCCAACACATTGGCTGCAGTGGTACAGCAGCCTGCAGGAAAAAAATGGAAGCCAAGCTCTGTCTCCATGGCAATGGAAATACATCTCCCATCCCAGGCAAGGCCTAGGTGTATTGCAGGAGGCCACAGTGAGACATACGGCATGTACAACCTTACCAGTTGGCATTTAGTAGCCAACAAAGACAAGCTGGCAAAGTTTTCTCTGTGGCTCCAACACCAGGAGGAAGAGCCGGGAGGGTGGCTGTACCACCACCATGTCCTCCCCTCTGAATCTGAGGACTATCTCAGGGTGGTGGGCAGGGAGCAGGTGGCGCCAGCAATGCAGAGGGCTTCAGCAATGTCTGCCGCAGTGCCCCTCACAAGTGGTATAGCGCAGGCAGAGCCTTCTCACTTCAGTGTAAACTAGGCCTCAGCCTCTCGACTTAGCACTTCCTACTCTCCATGCATGTGATGAAAGAGCTGCCATCTTTGACAGCAAGAATGGGGAGAGGGGGCTGCCTCAGGAAGGAGCACAATGGAAAGGGCACCCAAGCCGGTGAAGAAAGGCAGGATGTGAAGCTCCTCTTCATTCTTTGTTGCCATAATAAACAGATTTCATATTTATTTTTGACTAGTCAACTGACTGAGCCACTTGGGAGGAGGAGAAGGGAAATGACAAATTTGAATTAGGGGCTTGAGGATGCAAGGTGTGCATTTGAATTAGGGGCTTCTGGACGCAAGATGCCCTTTGAGTGCCAGGACTGGACGGGGAAGGAGACTGCTCGGAAACAGCAACCTCAGAACTCTCTCTGCTTCACAGTCCCTGCACATCAGAACTCCAACCTCCAACTCCAAGAGACACTTCTCAGGATATTTGAGTGGATTGAAAGGACCTTGCTGGAACGGCCTCTGCCTTTCCTTCCAACTCCCTTCTCAGAGTCGTCCACAAGGGTCCACCTCACACACTGCAAATAGACACCATTAGAGCTGGTGAACTCACATGTGGGATTTTTGTGAGGTGCAGTGAGCAGGGCCAGCCTTAGGAGCTGTGGGGTCCGACGCAAAACATTTTTGCAAGGGGAGCACTTCCACGGGTGGGGGCTTACTCGCTAGGATGGATGGCAGCAGGAGGCACCTGGAAGCAGCACAACCGCCAACGGCTTCGGGGAGGGTGATTTCAAACCAGTCGGACCCAGGAGTGGGCAGGAGGAAGGGCTGTCCAGTGGCAATGCTCCACTTGCCATGCTGTCCTCACAATGCCTTGGCATAGAAGATTCCATGTTGGAATGTTAGGTACACAGGCTGCAGCTGTGGGTGCTCCACTCACTGCCCCAGTGTGGGGCCCCTCCAGGCTCGGGACCCAATTTGGCCAAAGTAGTCCAATTGCTCTGGCCCTGCACGTGAGGTCCATCCATGCATTGCAAGGTCAACAGCCAATCTTGGTTGCCCACCACACGTACACACAAGAGGACTGCCAGACTAGATGGCCTGCACTTTTCTTTCTGGCAAGAGCTCTGGAGGGCAAGAAACCAACTCTAAGGTGTGCTGCTCTCCCTGTGACCTCCCCCTGCCCCCCCACTTGAGACCCATGTTTAGCCAATGTTTGCAGGCTCAGCCAGCAGAGACCAGCACGGCTCAGCCCTCTTGGAGATACCCCTTCCCCTGCGATCACGCAGGGTTACGGGGACAGCTGCTGCAAGCAACACAAAGTTGTGAGTAACACAGCAGTAAGAGTGGCATCTCATGGGATACATGTGCAAGGGACGGTGGAGGGAACCAAGAATGAGGGTGAATTAAGTGGCATTCTGGACTCTTGGGGAAAGGACCAGCCGTGCAGAAATGGGTTTTGCAGATCAGATGTCGTACAGCCTGAGCTGCTTGGGCAACTTCTGTCAACTGGAGGACAGGCCTGTGGCCCTGTCTCAAGTCTAAATTGTAAGCAATGTCTTGTGGCTTAACCCAAGGAAAGACGCAAGTGCCAGAGGCCTGTAAACCAACTGAACCATCAGAGAAAGAACTGTCAAAATGTATGTGAGTGAGTGAGAGACAGAGAGAGAACATAAAACACCAGATCCATCAGCCCAGTATTCCTTCCTCACCCACAGGAGCCACAATAAAAAAGCACCAACACACACACACACACACAGAGAGAGAGAGAGAGAGAGAGAGAGAGAGAGAGAGAGAGAGAGAGAGAGAGAGAGAGAGAGCAGTGCAAGGGCTAAAATGTGATCAGTGCTCAGTTGCAGCACCAGGGTGCTTGCCAGGGTCCCAACCACAGCAAAGCCACTGGAGAGGCAGGGAACGTCGGAAAGCAGAGGGAAAGCAGAGAGAAGAGGAGCTTTGCCCGGAGGATAAGCATGTTGGATACTCACAACCGTGCCTGGGCTGGACTTGCCCTGCCGTGCTGCCATCGTCCCCTGCGCCAGGGATGAAACCCGAGCCTGATCTCCCTCTTTCCCCTTCCTTCCTCAACTATTCCCCACCTCTGGGTGAGCCAGAAAATTGCATTGCATCCTGGCTGAAAAGACGGACTCCCTTCTTGCTGCTGCAGAGCGAGCCAGATGCTAATGGAATATGTTCCTCTCCCCATCATTATGTCAGGCAAGGATATTTAATCGCTGCCTGCCTCCCAGCAACAAGCTGCTGGCTGCCAACCCATGGGGTGTGGGTCGGAGCCGCAGGTGCCAGTGCCACTTTGAGAACTGCAGGCAGGGGAAAAGCCTGGCAAGGCGGCCAGCAGCAAAACTGGTGAACCCAGGATATTCTGATGCCAGGGGAGGGGGGCAAAAAATTCCAGTGGCACCACTCCTTCTACTCCTCAGAAGGAAGGTATAACCAGGGGGAAGCGCTCCTGCACAAGCGCCAATAAAACGAACAGGAGCTGTGCAAGGACATCACCCTTCTGTCCATTTCAGTTGGGGCGCAGTGGTGTAGCTAAGGGGGGCAGAGGGAACACACTGCCCTGGGTACCAATGCCTTGAGGGGGTGTCTTATAGGCCTCCAAAAGTCTCACCGAAAACTAGAAGCACCTTCCGGAGGTCTCTGAAGTCATATGGGGGTGTTTAATATTTGGGGAGGTGTTATGAGGGTATGAGAGTGCTAAAAATGGTTGGCCCCCAGGTGCCAGATGCCTTAGTTATGTCACTGTCAGGTTGGAGTGCATGATATGGCTCAGATTTTTTAAACCTGCCCCCATGAATGGTGCTTCAGATCCAAGGTGGCTCCTTCACTTTGCCTCACAGCAGGGCTGGCACCAGGAGCATTGATGGCCTCATTCCTCTCTTCGCTCCACTTGTTTCCTCTTCCCGCCCACTTTTTTCTTCTTCCAACCTGGCAAACCTCATAAGAGTGGTCCAAGGACACATTGCACAAACACCACCAACGGAAACATCTAGTTCACAGCAGCAATAGTTTGTCCAATTGCAACGTGCAAAGCCCGCACACTCCCTATTCCCCCCTTCAGCCTCAGCTTCAGCATGAACACCCCAGTTCTATATGACACCCCAGCTACATACGGCATTCAAACCTGGCAGCTGCGATTTAACTATGGTTTAGAAAGCAGGATATGACCAAAGAATTGGACACTCAATTCAAACCATGGTTTCCAGTTCCAGCTTGGCGGTAAACAATGGTTTGCTGTAACCAGGAGAAGGGGAGGGAGGTAGAGCTTCTAGACTTCAATAGGAGTGGGCATCAGCAGGGCTGCTCAGATACAACATCTGGCTCAGCAAGAAGCAAACTGAGAATTTGCCTAGGGACACATGTTACTACCCAGGCCATTGCCTTTTCCAAGATGCGCCAGGGACCACAACAGACCACAAGATATCTGTATGCTGTTGCCACTCCCTTGCATCTGGTATTCAGAGACAGCCTACTTCTAAAATCAGGAGATTGCACATGCTCATCACAGCTTGTTATGTGTGATGGACTTTTCTTGAATGAAAAGTCCATCACAGCTTGTAATGTGATGGACGTTTCCAAAGGCTACCTAAGAGATGGTGCAGCATGTAGCTCATGCTACATGCTACATGATGAGCTCATGTAGCTCATCATTTAGGATACAAATTCCCTGGCTGCAATCCCTGGCAGAATCCCTGGGACTGACTTCTTAGTAAGCATGCAGAGGCCTGCACACTAATATACTTTTAAGATTTATATGGGATTTTTTTAAAAGTTCAGTTTTAGACTCCTGCAACCTACTCCAAGAGATGAAATGAGCTAGATTTTTCAATAAAGATATAATAAGTTTTGGAGCAGGAATATATGGTAGGACAAGAAAACACTACTGAGAAAAGATTACGTTGGGTTTTTTTTGCATAGTCTTTGTGGGATGTGACTATAAAGGGAGGCATTATGATGAGCTGCTGCATTTAAAAATGTATCACTACACTACCACAGACATGTGGCTCCCGCACTCAAAACAGGAATTCTGTCAATCGGGTTTCTATAGGCACATACAGTCCCTTTCACGGTACAAAATGCAAGGTCATCAGCAAGTGTGTGGCCAGTAAGGGAGAGACAAGCCAAAGGTCCACTAGTGCAACTGTAGACACTCCAGCCCACCACCTTTCTCCTCTACACTTCCTCTTCTGCTCCATCCCCTCTTCTTTTCCAATCCAGGGAGTGGGAGGAGAAGCAGTAAAAACAAGTAGATGGGTGGAGGTGGGCCACCTCCATCAACTTGCTGCCTGAGGCAAGCATCTCAGTAAACCTCATGGAAGGGCCAGCCTTGGGTAGCCTAGTTGTGTCTGTACAGACTCCAAGTTATGGACATGTGAAGCTGCCTTGCAGATAGTAGGTCCATCTAGCCCAGTATTATCTACACAGATTGGCACCAGATTCTCCAGAGTTTCATATGTGGATCTTTCCCAGCCTGTCCTACAGATGTGGGGTACTGAGCTTGGGACCTTCTACTACTGGGTTATTTTATCTATACAATTTCTAAGGAGCAAATGTTCCCCAGAGTTTGTAGCAATTGTGGCTCTGGGTCTCCCCAGAGACTCCGAAAGCCCATCAGAGTCATGCCATCTGCAGAGATTGACTCCCTGGGGGTAGCCATCTTGTGTAACGAAAGGGCACTCCAGGGAACCAGTAATGGAGTCCATTTAGCCTCATCATCTTCAGACTACACTGAACTTTCTAAGATGACTGCATCCTCCATGTTCCTCTGGCTGCTGACTTCCAATTAAAGAATTATTCATCTTTTGGGTAGCAGCAGGGGAAAAAATGATGCCACCTGGGGGGAGATTAGGAGAAGCTGGTGCATCAGGGCAGAGTCAGGGCAGCAGTTGGTGGCATATGAGAGGAATTTGGTGGGTCGTAGGCAAAGCCTGGAAGAGTCTGGCGTTGACTAGCTTCTCAGACCACAGCAGTGGTGACCTGACACAAGGTGCCTTTATTGGTAGGATCACATAACAGAAAATAAGGAATCACCATAACATAAGAGCCCTGTTAGATCAGGCCAAAGGCCCATCTAGTCCAAGTTCCTGAATTTCACTGTGGCCCACACCACTCTGCTCTCCTCCATACTTCCACTCTTCCTTTTGGAATCTGTGGTGTGGTGTGGTGTGGTTGGAACAGCAGTGGTGGTGGTAGTGCCTCTGGGGGCACAAAAGACAACAAGAGACTTGTGTCCTAGTGCCACTCTCTTGCACCTGGCATTATGAGGCAGCCTACTTCTAAAACCAGGAGGTTGCACATACTCATCATGTAACGTGTGATGGACTTTTCTTCCAGAAATCTATCCAATCCTAGATAGGCATCTAGGCCAGACACCATCACATCATGGGGCAAGGAGTTCCACAGACTAATGACACACTGGGTGGAGACATTTTTTTTTTGTCTGTTCTAACTCTCCGTACACTCCATTTCAGTGGACGTCCCCTGGTTCTGGTATTCTGTAACAGGGAAAAAAACATCTCTCTATCCACTCTGTCCATCCCATGCATAATGTTGAATGTCTTCAACATTCCAAAAGCTCTCAGACCTGGACACAATCAGGGTCAAGGTACTGAACCACATGGACCATTTGTCTGAAGCTGTGATGACTGAGCACCTCTCAGCGCTACACAGACTGACCCGTCTGCTTGGTCACATGGTCTTCCTTCAGTGTTGCTGGTTTCAAAATGTCACAGTGAGACAGATGGGGGAGGGAAAGCGAAAACCCCCAAACCAGTCACACTTCTCTCTGTACTTGGAAATGCAGATTACAAAGTGGAATGGAAACTGCCTGCTTCTTTGTAGCTCCGACCAAGGGCACCATCATCTGACACCCCCACCCCACCCAGTGACTCTGTGCTGGGCTGATAATGGAAGGTTCCGGGGAATTCCTCCCTGTTCCATAAGACGGGACAAGTTTATCAGCTGTGAGACGCCTGGCAATGCATTCAAAACAGTCGCCCCCCCCTCCCATTTTGGACTACGGCAAATAAACGTACCGATGCACACGCATAGAGTACAAAAGTTAGAAAGTCATGAGACCACACCACATTGAGGACTGCAATAGACCAAAGGCCCATCTAGTCCAGCTTCCTGTATCTCACAGTGGCCCACAAGGTACCTGCATCCTGTTGCCACTTCCTCATACCTGTCATTCAGAGACATCCTACTTCTAAAACCAGAAGGTTGCACATACCCATCACGGCTTGGAACCTGTGAAGGACTTTCCCTCCATCAATCTGTCCAATCCCCTTTCCAAGGCATCTAGGCCAGATGCCATCACCACATCCTGTGGCAAGGAGCTCCACAGATTAATGACACAGTGGGTCAAGAAATATTTTCTTTGGTCACCCCTGGCCTGATCCAGCAGGGTTCTTCTTAGGTTCTTAAAAGTTATTGCCTGTGGAAGGGAAAACAGACAGGTGTCGATATACTTTTTGAGACTGAAAAATACAGGGAGTTCCAGCCACTCCCTTAGGTGTACACACCTAACTCCCACAATAAATTACCTTTCAGTATAAAACTAAAAGAACAGGGCTGGCTCAAAACCCTCCTGGCACCTGAGGCAGTGCACAGATTCAATGGCTTCCCCCTTGCACAGTGCCTTGCTACTCCAAATGCAGTCTCCCACCTCTACTGGCACCCCGTTCCTGCCGCCACCACTGCTCATCCTCTCACACCACACCACACCACACCACAGCTTGGATTCAAAAAGGAAGAGCAGAACTGTGGAGGAGAGCAGAGTGGTGTGGGGTAGAGCATCTCCAGTGCCCTAGACCAGGAGCTGACCAACATTTCAATGTTAGAACTCCTGGACCTGTAACAATTGTGTAGAAGTGGAAATTCAGCAGGTGCAGCTTGTTGTCTCAAAGACAACAGATCCCTAAAGTTGAAAGGTTGGACACCCCTGCCCTAGACCACAACTCCTCCACACTTCCTCTTCTGCTGCACACCCCTCTTCCTCTTCCAGTCCAGGGTATATGAGGAGAAGCAGAAGTGGGTGGGCAGAGGTATATGTTTTCCTGTAAAAGAAAAATAATACACTGCAGTGGGCCCTCCTTATCCACAGGTTTGGAATCCACATATTTCAGTATCCACTGATGGAGTGGATACTGGAGTGCCTCAAAAGACCTGCCGGACGTGACTGCATTGGTTGCATTGGGAGGTCCTGTGAAGGCTGACCACGGTGTCTGTGGTTGGTGGTAGTGGTGTTGGAATGGATATCGAGGGCCTACTGTACAAGTCCCTAAGCATGCTGCTCTCTGCTCCAGTCCTTCCCTTCTGACAAACGCACAGCTTCCCCTTCCTGTCCCCAGAAGCCATGACCATCTCACAAAGCTACCCAGCTCCTGGCTGGTGTTGGCACAGCACAAAAATTGCCTCCGCCTCGTTCTCTGGTCAGAGGCAAACACTCTCTAGGTCCAGCATGGGGAACAAGGAGCTCTCTCCTCTCTGTGCAGAAGTGAATTCTGATGTCAGCATCTTGCGCTTGCTTTC
This sequence comes from Tiliqua scincoides, assembly GCF_035046505.1. Lineage (NCBI taxonomy): Eukaryota > Metazoa > Chordata > Lepidosauria > Squamata > Scincidae > Tiliqua > Tiliqua scincoides. The sequence continues at coordinate 4,982,036 of NC_089831.1, read as the reverse complement.
CCAGGACCAAGAACATTCAACACTTCCCTCTAATGGCCAAGCAGTGCCTCTGCACCAGGCTTTATCACCATGTCGCATTGCAAAGATCCAGCCCCAACAAGCAGACCAAGATTCCACCAGCTTCCTGCTTTGCAGGGTGGCTTCCCGGAGGGGAGGGGAGTCGTCTGGAGCTGTTGTTACCTCTCCCTGGTTTCTAAGACCTGAATTAACCCTTCCACACGTCAATCAACAGCAGCTATCCATTTATAGCCAGGGAGAACTCAGAAAACAGCACCTGGTGTTTGACTGCATAAGGGAAGCTGGACTTAGTGCACAGCATCATTCCTTATATGGCATTTAACAAGGCAGCAGAAGCAGAGAGAGAGATTGACTGATCCCAGGACACCCTGCCCCAAGGACAATACAGTCTCAAGTCTGACAGAGAGAGACAGCAAGAGAAGTGCAGTGGCAACATCTATACATAGATAGCATGTACTGTACAGAGATTGGGTAAATTATTCAAAACGGCAAGAGGAATTATTCATTAAATTCCTGGTTGCGAATTTATGAGTGTATGAAGTCACCATTCATTGAGTCAGATATCTGGTGAATATTTTTGTGTGTATTTGTTTTCTTTTCCATCTTTTTCTCCAAAATGCCTGTAACCGCTGGTTGCTTTTGAATAAGCTCGTGACGTCATCCTCTGTGTCTTTACTTGGAAGTAAGCCCCACTGAGTTCTATGGGACTTACACCCACATCATTTGCATAGGATTTTGCAGCCTTCGTTTCCCTTTGTGTTACTGCAAGGATGTGCTGAAGAGATTAAATTTCCTACTTGTCATGTGCCCCAGGGTTTGCGTTACCAGAATGCTGAACTTGTCCTAGTTAAAGGGGGGGGGGAGAGAAATGTCTTTCATAAGCACCGTGAATCATAGCCTGTGATCTCTCTGAAATTATGGGGGTTCTCTTTGGTTTTTGTAAAGAGAGGGTGACCCAAGATCTTCGGGCACCTGAAGTAGGACATCAAATGCTACCCCCTGCCAAACGCGATGAGTTCAGCCAGCAAGCAAAAAGAGCCTCTAATCCTCCTCCTTCTGCCCTGGCTTGAAAAAGAGGAGAGGGTATGGTGCAGAAGAAGATGTGGAGGAAAGGAGAGTGGTAGGATAGAGTGTCTCCCAACCATTGGCCTCCACTCTATTGCTCCCTCTTCCAAATCCTCAAGCAAGGCAGTGGGTACAGGGGTCCCCATGCTGTAGTGCCAGCATCAATGGTGGCTGGGGTGGCAGCAGCATCCCCCTCACCCCCCTAACAATTTACCATCCCAGTTTACCTCAATATTGACAGCCTGCCACATTTCAGGGGACGGCAGCCTGTTGAGTTCTAGTGTGTCTGGTGTTGTGTCTGTGTTGTGTCTGGTGTGTCTGGTTGTCTGGTGTGCTCCCTGGGGCATTTGGTGGGCCGCTGTGAGATACAGGAAGCTGGACTAGATGGGCCTATGGCCTGATCCAGTGGGGCTGTTCTTATGTTCTTAACTACAATTCCCAGGAGGCCTTGCAGGTCTCTTGTTATCTGGTGTGCTCCCTGGGGCATTTGGTTGGCCGCTGTGAGATACAGGAAGCTGGACTAGATGGGCCTATGGCCTGATCCAGTGGGGCTGTTCTTATGTTCTTAACTACAATTCCCAGGAGGCCTTGCAGGTCTCTTGCTATCTGGTGCACTCCCTGGGGCATTTGGTGGGCTGCTGTGAGATGCAGGAAGCTGGACTAGATGGGCCTATGGCCTGATCCAGTGGAGCTGTTCTTATGTTCTTAACTACAATTCCCAGGAGGCCTTGCAGGTCTCTTGTTATCTGGTGTGCTCCCTGGGGCATTTGGTGGGCCGCTGTGAGATACAGGAAGCTGGACTAGATGGGCCTATGGCCTGATCCAGTGGGGCTGTTCTTATGTTCTTAATGAGATTTGCATCCGAAAAAGGGAGGCCCCCTGAATGATTATTTCACCCTGATCATCCCCAATTCATGATTTACATCAAGCCTAGTGATGTGCCTTCTCTAAAAGGAGCTAAAGGGGCCCCAGTACCTGTAAGGTGCACAGGTGGGGAGTCCAATCCAGTGCAAATTTCCCAGAGCTGGTGCAGTGGTGCCAGCACAAACTGTGCTGTGGAATTTAGCAAGCAGAAGATCTCCTTGCGGTAAAGGAACATTTGCCCCCTTGCCCTGGGGAAAGCCCCAGCCACACAACAGTCTACACAGACCTGTGGGAGCCATGTGGTTGGCACAAGACTGTGTACACCTGTGTTGGTAGATCAGACCTGGGGGGGGGTAGGATGTGCCACACTCCGGCATCACCAATCCCAGCCCTTTCCAGCCCAACCTGCCATTCCCCTGCCCTCTTCTCACCCCGTTCAAAAGGAGCGTGCAAGACTCCTGCAAACAAATGTTCCCACGAAGGTTGCGAGTTCTTTCTGACACAGACACACCTTCCGTGTTGGCTTTGCAAGATGGGAAGCAGCTCTCGGTTCCAGCAGAATCGGAGCAAAGGAGACACGGATGTTGTTCTCTAGCCTCCTCCTGGCTACTTTTCAAACTCCTCCTGCTGCCAACCGAAGCCTCCAGATTTGTTTTGGAATCTGGCTGCTTCCTTCAAAGCCAGGACTCCCACTTTTAGCAACATTAATAGAAGAGATGCAGTTCTAAAATGCATCTTTTCTGGCATGGAGACCCCGTGGCACAATGAGAACTAGTTTCAGAAACACAAACTCCCACTTCTAAGTTCAACACAAACAGTGGAGCTGTTCAGGCAGCCAAGGCTGGCTCATCCATGAGGCCACCTGAGGTGGTCATCTCTGGTGGTGCCCTCCTTCATTTGCCACCTGCCTCCACCATTCCTAGGATATGAAAAGGAAGAGGGGAATGATGCTGAAGTGTGAAGGAGAGAGAGGCTACTGTGTCAGAAACGGTCCTCTCCTCCAACTCTTCCACTTCTCTCCCCTCATCCTTTCCAAAACCAGAAGCAGCTGACAGCAGACTAGAGCGGGGGAGTCAGACCTGTGTCATACAGAGGGCCAAATTACATTCACGATGCCTGCTGAGGGTTGGGAGTGATGTCATTAAGCAGAAGTTATGTCATTAAGCAGGTGTTGACCAAAAATAACACCTTTTTCTCACTTAGGAACTCAGTAGCCTGAAATAAGAGAATTTACGCAAACTTTGATCATATTTTCAAGATATGGGAAAGCCTAGTTGCCGTACGGACCAGATAAAGAGCTTCTGTGGGCCGTATCCAGCCCACGGGCCTCATGCTTGACACCCCTGAAAGTCTCCAGCTTTAACAAGCCCCTCTCCTCATACCACATTTGCCTGAAAAGGAGCAAAGGAGGCTGGCAGAGGCCAGGCAACAAGTTTAATCAGCCCTAAACATGAGGCAGGAGCGTATGTGAAGCCACCCGAGCACCCGGGGTGCTCCTGTGACTCTGATAAGGAGCTCTTGCTCATTTATCTCCCCAAAGCAGCCTTCCTCCGACTCCCACCCCACCCACTTCCATCCTGACATGCATTTAAAAATTGCATTTTTTAAAACACCAAATGGAAGAAAATGTTTCGAGAGGCACAAAATCATTGCCAACCGAGATCAATATTTGGACCCAAACACAGCAGCAGCAGGAGGGGAGGGGAGCAGACACCCACCAGCCAGACAAGGATTTGCTGAATATATGTGTGCAAATTTGAAAAATCTACTGTTTTCATGAAACTCCCGGAATATATTGCCGTCCCAGTTCCTTGGCTTGGCTCTTCTGCAAGCTGCCAGGCTTATGAAAAGAGCAAACCAACATCCAGAACGCCTTGGCGGCCTTAAAGCTCAGAGCCAGTCTAAGATTTATCAGCATCGAGGCAGGGTGACAAATGCCCCCGTACCCGGTGACAGACACAACCACCACTGGTCCTTCTCCTCCTGCTCTCTGGATTCCAAAAAGGAAGTGTGGAGGAGACACTTCATCTTTAAAACATTTTAGTGACGTAGCATGAATGAAACATTCTAAAAGATCTGTCCTATCTGGGTTGGCTTTATGTCCCACATTGGTTAGGGCAGTGTTTCCCAAACTGTGGGTCGAGACATGAGCCAATTTTTGGTGGGTCGCAAAAAGTTTTTGAAATGTTAAAAAAAAAATCTTTGCAAGCACCTAGTTGCCTAGTTTGTAGAAAATGGTTAGTTGGAATGCTAACCTGGGGTATGCAGTAATCTTCACATCCCCAAATTAATATTTCACGTTTTCCAATTTCCTATATTAATTGGTGTGCCATAGATCACATGTGAACCCAGTTTCAGTCTTTTGACTGGCCTGGAAGGCCCTAATTGCACACCTTGCTCTCCAGTTCAGCCTTCTGGTTACCCTGGGACGACTGCAAAGGTTTGAGGGAACAGTCATTGAAACGCCATTTCTAGGGTGAGTCTAGCAAATGTCTACACACACATACTAAATGCAAGCTCTAGTAGCAGCCTCAGGAGAACAGGACTCTGATTATTATTAATTAATACTGTACTAATTATTATTATTAATAATAAATAAAAATTCTCTCTCTCTCTCCCCTCCCCCCACCTTTTTGGTCTAGTGGGTCACGATAGATTGTCATTTTAAAAAGTGGGTCCTGGTGCTAAAAAGTCTGGGAAGTGCTGGGTTAGGAATTCTAACAGGCTAATGCTGCCATTCTACACAGACCTATCTAGGAGTAAGCCCCCACTGAACGCAGCAAGGTTTACTCTGAAGTAAATATGCACACTGTAGTGCTATAAAATTATTTGTTAGGGGGCTTTTCAAATATTTGTGGGTCAGTGCCATCTCTGTGTGCCAGCAGTTCCCAAATTAGTGGAGAATTAGTGGGCAAAGACACATTTAGGTGCCATGAAAAATAACTAGGGGCTCTTGGGAGCCCAAAGCAGTCTATAGAGGAGTCTGTGTGTTGTCTCTCTGTGTGGTCAACTGCTCTGGCTTGCCTCCTTCCAGCCAGGCTCCCCCAGGAACAGAATTCTGCCATATCTCTACATTGGGATTTTTCAACCCAGTAGAATTAGCAGGAATTAGGATTATCTCAGTAAAATCAGCTGCCTTTGGAGGAGGTTGTCTGTTGTATCTCTGGATGAGTAATTTGAGCTGTGCCTGGTTCTTTCCTGTCTGCCACTGGAATGCAACTCCTGGGTGTGCTCTCTCATGCCATGAGCTGGAGGAGACAGAAGGTATAGCAAAATATTATTTTATGCAAGCTGTCTTGGGGCTCCTTTGGGAAGGGAGACACAGGGATATACGACTCTAAACTGTGTCATTCTCATGGCATTGTTCTGCTCACAATTCTTGCCACATGCAGCTTCCATGCTGTAGAATTTTGGTGTCAGGGCACAAACATGGCTTCTTCTGCCAGAGTTTCCTATTGCAGAGGCATCTGATGCTTTTAAACAAATATGGCTCATGTAGAAGTTCATGATAGGGTGGCACCATAGTTGGTTACAGTTGAGCTTTGTCAGGCAGCAGGCAGCTGGTGCCATGGGAAAGCCCTGCAGGGCTTTGTCCCAAGGTCCCCAGCAACCTGGCACAGACACTGGTAGTGATTCCCTGATGGTGTCCTGGGGCATGCAAAGAACTGAAATGTGCCTGGATGATTCCAATAGCCTATGCCACGGTTGTCAAATATAAGGCCTGCAGGCCGAATGTGGACCACAGAAGCTCTTGTCCTGGCCCTTGGGCTCTCCCAGTACCACTATCAGCTGTTGCGCAGTGTTGAGGTGTCACTGTTGAAAGGGGAGCCAACATTACTGGGTTCTTCCATACCTTGAACATATGGTCAAGATTTGTGTTGTTTTTTTTCTTGTCATTTACAGCTAAGTGAGGAAAAAGTGCTTATTTCTGGTCATGACCTGCTTAATGACATCACTTCTGGCCCTCAGCAGGCATCAGGAGTGCTATTCGGTCCAAAGTATGAAACAAATTTGACACACCTAGTCTATGTCTTTTAGAGCCGGGAGGTCTGATGCGGCGATAACCACCCTCTTCTCAGTCAATACACGGACAGCAACATCATCCCAACGACGCCCCAGCCAGAGACCCCTGGCCTTTACCCCCTTAAGGGGTAGGGAGGCAGTGACGTGATCGCCAGGATCCCGTTGTTTTGGAGGGGCGCAGGGGCTTGGCTGGACTCACCACAGCCTACAGCAGCCTTCCAGGGGTGCGGGGAGCCCTTTAAGTATAAAACTAATGCTGTAAAACTAATGATCGCGATCCACTTCCAGTTTGCTATTGCAAAACTGGAGGTGGGTCACAATTGTTATTTTCACAGTCTCTGCATGTTGGGGAGGCTGGCGCAGGGCTCCCCGCACCCCTGGAAGGCTGCTTAGGTTGTGGTGAGCCCAGCCAAGCCCCTGTGCCCCTCCCTCGCGATGCGATTCTGACCATTACGTCGCTGCCCCCTCCCCTCCCTCGCAAGGCCTTACTGTGGAGCTCAAACTCCCTGCAAGTTTGAGAACCGCTGGTGTGAGGACTCACCAGGATACAGATGCCACTTGTGCTACAGCTGACAGGTGCAGAGGACTCAGACAAGAATCACCACTACCCAGAAGGAAAGACCCCAGTTCCAGACCCACTGGGCAAAGGGGAGAGTGAATGCTAAGGGGGTTACCCCACACTTGCAAGAAGGATGCCTCTCCTCATTATTCTGTGGGTCGATGGAGAAAATGCAGATCTTCCTGTGCGCAAGAGTTTAAGCAAGGAAAAAGTGCCCCAGGTAAAGTTTGGGAAACACACCAGGCCAGTGTCGCCAGTAGGCAGGAATGACCTGTTTTCCAGCTCCTTCTTTCATAAGTGGAGCACTTGCGCCTCGATGAACAGCCGCAATTGCAACAAGCTGCTTGATGTTCCATTTGGTTGAACGTCCTTCATTCGGAGTTGCCCCTCCTGACAAATGATGGCCGTCCATTTGCTGTTGTTGGCCAAGTCGACTGCCATCATGTGCCATGCTTGAAGGTAGGAACCTTGCCCAAATCCAACCAGCTCTGAGGACGTGGAGGGCTGGCATCATCCCAGGCTGGTTGGAAGCTTATGCTTCTGAGCATGCTCAGAAACAACAGCGGAAGCGACAGTCAACTCTGGCCTGACAACATTTGTTCTCCTAACGACTAATAACCCAATAACTAATAACCCAGTGCGAATAACCCATTAAATCTTGCAAGGGGGGCACCAACAAGACACCAGACAGAGGTGCTTGAGGACAGCCATCTGGAACAAGATCAAAGGGGACCATTCTAGACCAACCATTCTAGACCAGATGCTTCCAGTCCAAAAGTTGTGCCCCAGGATATCTTTTGAAGTGGGGAGGTGCAGACAGGGATGGTCCTAGACTTTCCAGAACAGCAGGTGGACTCCAAATGTCATCCTTTTAGCCAGTGATGAGCCAGCAGCCACTCCTCCTCCACCCCACGCCACCCCCCTGGATTGGAAAACAAAGAGGAAGAAGAAGTGACGAGGAGAAGAGCGCATCAGGTGAGAGCAACCTCAGTCAGCCTCATGGACATGCAGGAAAAGACCTGCCCAGCAAGTTTTGAGAGGGGCAGGCCCAACACCACCACCCCATGGGTTTGTGGAAACTCCCCCTTGCACACGCTGCACTTGAGTGCCAGGAAAGTAACGCCAAGGAGCGACATGCGAAATTGCCTGGGACTCCTGACAAGGATCCCCTTGTACGATTCCTCCTCTCAATACTTGCTGGCGCATCTGATCGCGAAAACGACACGGCTGCCATCATGTGAGATGTGTTAACATTTCACTTCTTCCAGGCAGTGCGCCTGAGAAATGCTTTTAAGAGGGTTCCCAGGCAGAGCAGCTCCCGCCAGCTGTATTGCGTTCCTGGCTCTTCTGGGATCCTGGCTCACAGCAGAGCAAGCCGAGTGATGCAACAGGAAGAGCACGGCTCTGGACTCACTCCTGCTTTAGGGGAACACTGACCTGTTCCAATCACTTCAGAACCTGCCCGCCTGCCACACGCTTTGCACCTCTTGGACTACATCTGGTCACCTGTCTGAATACTTTGAAAGCCCTCCTCAAAACCTATCCATCTGTGGAAACTCTGGCCAGTAGCGTAGCCAAAGGGGGGGCGTTGCGGTAAGTATTGCAGGCACCAAAACATGCCATGTAAGCGGCCCCTCCCACTCGCCACTGGAGCCACTTCGGGCAGCAATGGCATTGCCATCCGAATGTCTCCAATAGCAAGTGGGACGGGCTGCTTACATGGCATGTTTTGGTGCCTGCAGTACTTACTGCGATGCCCCCCTTTGGCTACACTACTGGCCAGAGTTTCCACAGATGGATAGGTTTTGAGGAGGGCTTTCGAAGTATTCAGACAGGTATAGGATTGCACCTGCAATCCTTACCGCAATCCCCCCCTCTAGCTACACTACTGCCTCTCGCAAAAGCCTCCATCTTCCTGGGTCACTGGAATGAAGCTGTGTAATCCCCTCCCCCCAGAAACACACACACGGCTATGCAGCAGAACCAACAGAGCCTCTGCTGTATCCCGCAGGGGGAGTTTCAACATCTGGAGGTCTTCTGGGATAAGGGAACATTTGTTCCCTTGCCCCCATGTAAGTCCCCACTGCCACCATGGGTTAAGATGGATCTCCATCAGCTCTATAGTTGGCACAAGATTGTGTAGACTCATGAAGGTGGGTCAGGCCAGGGAAGAGGGGAAGGCAGTAGTGTAGCTAGAGGGGCTACAAAGCACTAGGTTTTGTAGGGAGCCTCACCTCTGCATGCCCCTCCCCCTCCCCTTCAGATCCAGACGTACTTCTGTTTTGCTCCCCCCTGCCTAGAATGGCTCTAAAGGGGAGGGGGGCACCCTGCACATTGAGGTGAGGCTCCCTGCAAAACTTAGTGCTTTGCACTCCCTCTAGCTATGCCACTGGGATAGGATTTGGCAGGCACTGCTGCCGCTGAACCTGCCCCTGTCCTGGGCCTGATCCGCTCCCCTCCCCACATCATCCCCTCCCACCCACCCCCTGCCCACTCTCCAACTACGCCCCACCCTGTTCTACCCCCCTGCATGGCCTTACCAGTAGTGGCAGGCAACCCAGGTCCATTGTCACACGGACCCGGCCACTCACCGCTTGCAGTGACAACCAGGTCACATCCATCGGCACTGTCACTTCTGCAACAGCCATAAAAGGGTTTACAGTGCTGGGACGCTTGTTCCAGCAGCATAAAGGCCCCTTAGGATTGGGCCAGATGTTGAATATCTGAAATAATTGCATATTCTTCTTCTTATCCCAGTCTCCAGCTTGATACTCCCTTCCTCCCTGATCATCCCTGTGTCAAATTTTCGATTGTAAACTCATTGGGGCAAGGTCCTAGTCCTTTGTAAACTGCCATGCAGACTGAAGGAGCTGAATGCATTAGAATGGGTAATAACAACAGCGTTAATATAAATCAAAAACAAGGACTAAGGCTAATGACTGCACAGGCATTCTCTAGCTTTGTGGAGCTCAGAACAACCATTGAGGGTTACTAGTGGTCTTAAGCACTCCGGTACGCATCCAGTCAGTACCTTTTTTTTTTTAACCCTCACCCCTCCCCCCCACCAAGCAGAATAAAGTTTGCCACTATTTTCCAAAAGCTCCTGCACAGCTCCCACTCAATCCACTGAGGCTTGTGCAGAACTTCCCAGGGCACAGAGCCAGCCCAAAACTTTCAGGCACCCAAGGAGGCACACCAAATGCTGCCCTCCCTTACCCAGAGATGCCTCCCACTGCCTGAATTCAAGAAAAAGGATCAAAAGAAGATGAGTGGAGGAGAGAAGAGTGGTGGGCTAGAGTGTCTGGAGGATAAGTGTAGTGGGCTAGAGAACATCTGACACTCTAGCCTGCCACTCTCTTCTCCCCGCTTCCTCTTCTGCTCCATTTCCCTCTTCCTTTTTGGAACCCAAGGGAGGGGGAGAAGCAGTGAAGGGGGCAAGCAGAGGAAGGTGGGTGCCAGGCACCTCCTCCAACATGTCACCTGAGATCCAGCCCAGACAGGTAAGCATCCCTCATTTTACTGTGTGTTTTCAGCCTTATAATTTGTATGTTTCCACTTCAGGCACCAAAACTACTTGGGGCGAGCCTGCTCAGACAGAGAGATGGGTGCGGGGGGGACGGGGACAGGACACACCCTTTCATTGCCAGCATCAATCAAAGCCCAGAGGACACTCGACATCCCAAATGGAGAGTGTGGGAATTGTGGGTCTGCTGCTGCCGTCGCAGAAGCCAGGAGAGTGTCTGCTAACAGAGCATTAATTCCAAAAATCTGTTTCCACTCTGGTTTTTCAGCCTGATAGACAGCGAGTTCACACCTGCCCAACCTAGACGTTCTGGATGAAGAAGGCCAAGAGCGGGGAACTGTCTGCTGCAATCTATCGACACCCAAGAGGACTCTGGGTAGGCAGCCAGCAGCCAGGAGGAAGAGCCGGTGTGGCCTCTCTTCTGCAGCCATTCACCACCTTCTGCCCACACCCACACCTGGGGCAGCATCCAACGCATGGGTTTTGCCTGTGTCCAAAAAACTGTGCCAGCCACTCAAGCAGAGGGTGAACTCCACGCCCACCTGCCTTTTCCCATTCCCCCAAAATGCTTTCCCCTCCTTGCCCCTGAGAGCTTCTATGGCGGGCAGGAAGCAGAGGGAGGCAGGAGAGATTTTGGATGGGGAAACCAGTCATCAAGAGACACACAGAGATATGACCTCTCCCTCCTCCACTGTAAAACGACAACCTCCTCAGATGACTTTTCTAACAACTTCTGTAGTCTCCATCCACTCAGACCATCTCTGCTCAACAGATACAGTATCTGGTTCTTAGTACCTGTCCCAGATAAATCCCCTGCCTCTCTTTTACCTCTTCGATAGATGCTGAACTTGCCTTTTGAAGGATAAAAAAATAATCTGTACAGACTCAATGACAGTAGAGCAGTGGTTCTCAATTTCTTTTTGAGATTTCTGGTGGGTCCCACAGAGCATCCAATGAAAATAAGGGTTGATGGAAAGATCAGATCACTAACTGCATTAAGCCCCGAGGCCATTCAAAAACCAGGTAGCTGCTAACTGCCCTGCAAAGAGCTGAGCTCCTGCAGTTTACAAGATAGCTGCAAATGGTCCTGCAAACAGCTGAGCTCCTGCAGTTTGTGCACCAATTATCTAAGGAGATAAATATCTGACTGTCTTTTTTGTGGTGTGTTTTTTCCATCAATGCCTGGTAGCGGGGTCAGGTGAAGGCTGGGTGAACCAAGCCCCTCAGACCTTGAGGTTATTAATTTAGGGATGCCTCACTTAAAAAGGGGCTTACCCCTGGGGGCTGGGGATAAGAATAGGCCATCAGTTTGGCTGTACTTGTCATAAGAGGTGACTAAACAGCCACCGGGTAGATGGGACTCGTCAGCCTGGGAAGGCAGCTCATCTGAGAGAAGGAAAACTCTGATCCCAAACCTGCACTGCCTTGTGGCTACATCCAGTTATGGAAAAGGCTTCAGGAGTCAACCTCGAGGCAAAATCCGGAGCTGGAGTCCCTGAGGCAGTTCATGGCTGAACACAGTCACGTTCTGGCAACTCCTGCGACGTCGCTGGAACCAACCGTATTGGCCTCTGCCTTTCCATTGGACCATTTCAGCGACGTGGAGAGGGGGGATTTGCTGCATGGGTAACAGCCTATCCTCCATACCTACTTTACCCAGGCTTCGCGCACTGGAGAGGACACTCTGTTCCAGAACCACCATTCAGAGCGTGACACCATAGCCTTCCGAGACTGAAGGATGCCAACAACATTTTTTTTAAAAATGGATCAGGGTTTGTTTGTTTTTTGCAAATAAATCAATGAACTAGTACGTGTAAATAAATAAATAAAAATATAATTTCTTTCTAGAGCACCTTTTTTTAAAGTCTCCTAAAAGCTAGGTGGGTCCCAATAGAGTGTCTTTTAAAAAAAGTGGGTCCTAGTGCTAAAAGGTTTGAGAACCACTGTGTTACATAATAAGATCAGTGTAAAATGCACACACATTCTATTTTGACACGAGTCTCTGCACACAAGCCTGGTGCAATCTGGGCAAGGGAGGAATCATTAACACACACACTGGCCACACGGGTAGGACTTGATGCTGAGCTCAGCAGACAACAAAACAGGACCAGAAACAAGCAACCATATTTTATGAGAGCAGGAAGCCATCTCACAGAAGTCTCATTTCTCATGGTGCAGGTGCATATTTCCTCACCCTTCCCAACCCCATCACACAGAAACCTGCGCAACACGTTGGGCCAGACGCAAAAGTGGGATGAGTGTACGCACACCCCATACACCCCACAAACAGCCACCCCACTTTCAGGTCTCCTTCAGCATGGTCCAAAAAAGGTGACAATTGTCTCTCTCCAGTGAAATTTCAGCACAACAAAAAACAGAGAAGAAAAGGCCACCCACTCCATCCTACTCACTCTCCTCCAAAACAGTAGGTCAGGCATTGCAGCGATTTGACCTAGGAAACCAGATGGAAGCCAGACATTTGCCAGTTGTCCACTTCAGCCCCGAGACCCCCTGCAAAGCTGTTTCAGCCAGAAACATTCCTCCCAGTAGTACTGATCCAAGGTTGCTCTGCTCCTTATCACTAAGCGGAGGCCACACTTATCGAGAAACCCTCATGGCACAGGCTGGATGGGGACCTGCCCTTCTGGAGCAAGAGATTACGGAAAGCATGATACCAGAACTCACCAGACTATCAGACCCCGAGTTCTCAGCATTGACCTCATGCCCAGCCTCACCCTGAAGCTGAAAGCAAATGAGGGGGAGGCATTTTCACAGCACCGTGGTGCAAAGGGAAAGAGTTCAATCTCCCCTCTTGGTGCACTGCAGGCCTGACCTCGACTGCCTCCCACAGCTGCTTCAACAAGTCAAGAAAATCAAAACACACACCGCACACTTAATGCCATTTGCAAAATATGGGAATATTTGTGGGAATGAATACTTAGTGCTGACACAACACCTTTCCAGCGTCCAAAGAACTTAGCTTATGTCTCTTCAGCAATCTTCACAACAGTCTTGTAAGGTTGAGGTTGAGAGACAGTGTGGTTCACCTAAGGCCAGCTCCCGAGCATCTGAATGGAATGGAATGAGCTCTGCTTTGCACTCAGAACCGACAGGCTCTGCTGGCCTTCAAATCCGCATGACGCTGATTGCAGACCCTGACATGTCCATTTCAGCCTCCTTAAGATCAGAGACCGGCCTTCTTAAGAACAGGTTGGTGCAATGCCTGAATTGCATCAGGGTCTTTCTGACCAAGATCCCATTAATTTAAATCAGTGTTCCTCAACCTGTAGGTCAGGACCTCAAGACCCCAAAGGGGTCACAAAGCCTCGTTTGGGGGGGTCACAGCAATTTTTCAAAGCCTACCTCTTACAGGGACTACAGTGGCTCAAGCTTCATTCTCACTTATTCTGCACAATTATCCACATCTTTCCCCAACCTAAGACAGCACTCGAAATGCCCCCAGCAGTCGTGGCCTGCCAGGAAAATGATGCTGCACCCTTAGCATGCATGACCGTGAGCACACGATAGCTCCTGTGCAAGAGCGGACTTAGATCCAATGCAATAATGCCTTATCACTGAGTTCTTGAGATAATGTTGCACAGCCTCTTCTCGCTGTCTTGCCCCGCAGCTCCTAAGGCCAGCTACCTCACAGGGTTGTTGTGAAGACACATGAAATAGGGGAAAACTGTACAGTGGTGGGCAGTGACGGGGCAGGCGGATCAAGTTCTGGGAGGTGGGTGGGATTGGTGATGGGTCCCCAGTCTCATACTTGATTGATTGATTGATTGAGTTGTGGCGAGTCCACATCCTGAACCATGACCTGTGTTTTCTTCAGGCTGATTGTCAGTCCAAAATCTTGGCAGGCCTTGCTAAAACGATCCATGAGCTGCTGGAGATCTTTGGCAGAGTGGGTAGTGACAGCTGCATCGTCGGCAAAGAGGAAGTCACGCAGACATTTCAGCTGGACTTTGGATTTTGCTCTCAGTCTGGAGAGGTTGAAGAGCTTTCCGTCTGATCTGGTCCGGAGATAGATGCCTTCTGTTGCAGTTCCAAAGGCCTGCTTCAGCAGGACAGCGAAGAAAATCCCAAACAAGGTTGGTGCAAGAACACAGCCCTGCTTCACTCCGCTTCGGATGTCAAAAGGGTCTGATGTGGAGCCATCGAAGACAACAGTGCCCTTCATGTCCCTGTCAGCCACACTAGACGCTGTGCCAGAACCACCATTCAGAGCGCGATACCATAGTCTTTCGAGACTGAAGGTTGCCAATACAATGAGTTGTGGCATGAAAAAGTTTGAAGACCACTGATTTAAATGAAAGGCAACATTCTTTCGTGATTTTCAGCCACTGTGTCACAGTACAGTGGTGTGCTGTGGATGGCTTGCAAATGTGCTATGGGAGTTTAGGGGAAGGTCACTTATTAGTAGGCCCACTGGGGGATGAAACCCTCCCCCCTGCCCCGCTGGCAATGCGGTGTGCTGTGCCAATTGTCCAAAAACTGATGGTGTGCCTTGACAATTTTAGCACCTTATCAGTGTGCCATGAGATGAAAAAGACTGAAAATCGCTGCTCTAGATCCTGACTGTACAACCAGACTTCTGCACTGGAGCACCACACCGTAGGAGTCATTGCATCCTCACCAACTCCAAAGACATTGGGATACTTCCATGCTCACCCTCCTTCCACCAAGCTTTGCGTTCAAGGAGCACAAGATTACTAGCACAATTGGATTCGGCAGAGGTTTGCTGGCCACGAGCATTTGCAAGGCCTGTTTCTGCCTACAATCGGAGCCCAGCAGGTGGGGCGGGGACAGCAGTTTTACAAAGCAGAGGCAGAAAAGCACAAATGGAAGTGCGGTACATTTAGTCTGGAGAAAAGATTAAGTGATGGGTTTAAAATACGGTTAAGTCTTGCCCACAAAGTCAGCTGAGAGCAATTGTTACTATTCTCTATAGAAAGAATCCACTTAAAATGGTGGGGTGAGTGGGTTTGGATATCTGACTTCCCTTCAGTCTGGAAGGGGAGGTGGGGTGTCAGAACAAAATACTGTAGTACAGTGTTTCTCAAACGGTGGGTCAGGACCCACTAGGTAGGCTGCAAGCCAATTTCAAGTGGGTCCCCATTCATTTCAATGTTAGACTTGATACTACCCTGGTATGTAACTGGGTTTGGGGAAATGTGACAGATCTCTACTTTGAACAAGCTACTCTGTATATGCTTTTAACAATGATAGTAAATGGGACTTACTCCTGGAATGAGTGACGATAGTATTGCAGCCTGGGATTGTTTCCTGCTTGATGATGTCACTTCCGGTCATGACATCACTCCTGGTGGGTCCTGACAGATTCTCATTCTAAAAAGTGGTACCGGTGCTAAAAGTTTGAGAACCACTGCTGTAGTACATCTAGAACATTAACATTAAGATAATTCCCACATAGAGGCTCTTTTTCATGCCCCCAAATCAGCAGGGAGACCCTGCTCCCTGGATCAGCCTTCACACAGGGATCGCAGGATGCAACATGCATGCAGTTTTGCCCTCTTCTGGAATGCACCTGAAACACCCCTTGAATCTGCTATTCAACATAACTTCAAGAGCTACCCCAAAAAGTCTTCCGAGGGCCAACACTGCTGCTATCCAATCCTACGGGTCTAAATTTGCAAAAGCAAACCAGGACCACGGCCCTTGCCAGGGATGAAAACTCCCTCTCCTCCCCACACATTTTCTCAGTCTTTTTTCTGGGAGCCAGACTAGATATTACACAAAAGATGCATAATTCTCGTTTATTTTCCTAAAAAAGCAGGTGCGGGAGCTGCAAATTCAAATGGAGGAATGGGGAGGAATGGGGAGTTGCAAATTCAAATTCAAGGGGGCGGGGATGCTGAATCCTATTACCTCTCACTCCTGAGCTGCTCAAAATTATCTCCCTTCAACTGGATTTCTCCCCACGATGGCAATGACAGAGGAACCCCATACCATTTCCTCTACCAGTATGAAAGAATAGGGAGCTGTCTTAGGGCCCAATCCTATCCAATGCTCCAGCACTGATGCAGTCGCAATGCAGTCCCAATGTAAGGGAACAAACATTCCTTTAGGGGGCCTCAGTAACTGCCCCCCCACACACAGGATGCAGTGCACGTTCTGTTGGCACTAAAAAGTTACATAGAATTGGGCCCTTGTACATTCAGACCAGTGGCCCAGGTTGCCTAAGGAGAGATTTGCCAGGTCTTCTCTAACTTGCACTGGGACATGGAAAGGTTAACCAACTGGGAGTGCCTTTGACTGGCAGTGGCTCTCCAGGTATTCAGACAGTAATTTTCCTTGTCCCCACCTGGAGAAACCAGGGATTGAACCCGAGACTCCCTGCAGGCAAAGCAGCTGCAGTCCTTCCCCCAAACAAATTGGTGGGAGAGGTGATTTTGAGTAAAGGCAGGACAGGAGGGAAGGTTAAGCAGCTTCCACCTCTCCAGCCATTCCTCCACTCCCCTCATCACTGGACCCTCCAAACCTGTTTCCCAATTAATCATCAAAGCATCAGTGGGGAGTCTGCTCACGTGACTCCCCTGTAATGCCTAGTTTACTGCCCTGGCGAACGAAGGCCGGGGCCAACCCAACCGGGAGACTCAGAGCATTTAATAAATGGATCACTAATTGTTTTTGTTGGCTATTTGCGGATGGCAGAGGCTCCAACCCGGAGAGATTTATTTGCCTTGCTCCATCAATTACTCCACTTTAATCACCATCTTCCACGTGTTCTCTCCCATTGATTTGCCTGTTACATCTCACCTCCCTCACCCCATCTCTCTCGCCTGTCAGGGATAGAGAGAGGGGAGTTAATGCCCTCCTCAGTCATGCATGGCTAGCGCATTTTCTTGTGGAGACAGAAACCTATGCCAGAGCTCAGAGATGGTTTAATATTCTAGAGACAGAGTGGGAAGGGAAGAGATACAGCACACAGGGTGGGACCCGGGAATCTTCTGATGCAGCAGCTGACAGGTCATCTACATGCATAGAGTACCACGGCCAGAACAAAATATATCCGAGAAATGCAGAACGAAGATTTGAGCAGAGGTATTTAGAACAACAGTAAATGTTTAATTTTAACAGGAAGGTCTAAATAACTTGCCAGATTGCATGATGGACACCTGCCAGGCATTATGTCAGAATCGGCATCCACAAATCCCCTTGCCAGCTCAAGTGCTCCCGGCCCTCTGGCCAAGACACTCAACACCAAAGAAATCCCCATTCCTGCTGCCTTGCTTCGACTGTCATTTCTGAAGTGGAAAGAAGGTGGCTGGATTCCCTTCTGATCTATAGGAGAGGCACCCACAGTTCACTAACATTTCCATGTCCCAGCGCAAATTAGAGGAGACCTCTCCTTAAGCACCCTGTTCATACAAAAGCATTTGCGGAAAGTGTGGGTTGGTGGCAACCATGAATAAGAGCTGGCTTCTAAGTGAAGTCAACTGTTGTGGACACCTGGTCAGGAACCTCTGGGTAGCTCAAGGATACTGGAGCCTCCAGTTGTCCACATTAACAGAGCTGCATAAGTCTGGGATTCCATGAAAATGCCACCAATTAAGAGGATGCGGCATCGGGAGAAATGTTCTGCTTTCTGAGAGGCTCCATTTTTGTGAATGAAACAAAACGAATTCATCAGAGGTGGTTTCAACAGCAGATGAGATGTGAACTTTTGTCTGGCCTGTACCACCTTAGGGTGATGCGTTTAGAGGCTCACCTGATCAAGGATTCTACCATGCACAAAAATATTCCTGCATCTAGAAACCTAGCATCGTGCAGTTCGCCTCATGGACAGATCAGTCCTGCCCCTGGTGCTGGCACAAAGAAGGGAGAGGTCTGCTGTAAAGTCAAGGCTGCTGACAAAACAGAGGAAGTTCTTTTGCTTGCCTCCTGGTTTATTCAGAGCTAGCAAAACCACTCAGTTCAGGCAACATCAATGAAATATCCCCACTCATACATACCCCAAAAAAGCAGCAGCCTTTTTTAATTCCAGGGCAGCAACAGTCTGAGCCATGGAAGGCCTGCAGCCCTTTAGGCAAAACCCAGAGCTTGCCCAGAGCAGCCCAAGAGTCGGTTTCAGGAGACTGGAACACGGATCCCCTGCAGCCTCCACAACCTCAAACAGAGCCCTGCGTGCTGCTTAAAATAGTCCAGAGCAGCTATTTTCAATACTTTTCTTCTCATGGCACATTTCTACGGTCTTTGCCTCTTGTGATGCCACTTCTGGCTTCCGGGAGACTCTTCCGGGTTCTAGGGCAACCGTCTGGAGTCACAAATTGTCTATTCCTCTCCCTCTGCCGTCTCTGCATTCATGACTACAGACAGTAGCTCTAGAAACAGAGCCGCAGAACGTGGAAGAGATTTTCAGCTATTTGCAATTGCGTTGCTTCAAACTCCTATGGCATGTCCGCGGACTTTTTGCAGAACACAACTGTGCCACAGCACACTGGTTGACCATCGCTGGTCTAGAGAGACTGCAGGCTACTTTCCCCTCTATGCACATGAGGAAAGCCCCAGGGGACACCCCAGTCTCAGCATCCAAAACAGGCCCCAGAAAAAGATGACTTCTGCTGCCAGTTCTTCTACAGCAACCACTGAAAGACGCTTGGCTGCAAGCCTTCCTGCGGCAACCCTAAGGCAACCCTAAGGACACAACTTGAGGCCAACACTGCTGGCAGACCCTGCTGCTGAACTGGGCTAGAGAGTGGCTGGGCTGGGGCGGGAGGCTTGGAGGAATTTAAGAGACATTAATCTCTTAAATTCCTGGCAATCTATGCTATGGTACCTGAGAGATGGATGGTTGCAAGATGGTCCAGGTAGAGCCAACCAGCCAGCAAAAAATGGAACTCATCTTTCCTGCCATCCAAGTAGGCTTTCAAGGAGTGTATGAGAGCCAGGATGGTGTAGTGGTTCAGGAGTCAGACTTAGATCTGGAAGGTCCAGGTTCAAATCCCCACTCAGCCATGAAGCTCCCTGGGTGGGCTCTGGCAATCTATGCTATGGTACCTGAGAGATGGATGGTTGCAAGATGGTCCAGGTAGAGCCAACCAGCCAGCAAAAAATGGAACTCATCTTTCCTGCCATCCAAGTAGGCTTTCAAGGAGTGTATGAGAGCCAGGATGGTGTAGTGGTTCAGGAGTCAGACTTAGATCTGGAAGGTCCAGGTTCAAATCCCCACTCAGCCATGAAGCTCCCTGGGTGACCTTGGGCCAGTCACTCTCTCTCAGCCTCACTGACCTTGCAGGGTTGTTGTGAGGACAGAAAAGGAACTATGTACACCAACCTGAGCTGCTTGGAGAAAGGGTGGAATAAAAAGGTGACAAATAAAATATGTTCCTCGCTTACATCCCCCTTCCCTCCCTTTGTTGTCTCCTTTGTGTCAGTATCTAGATTGCAATCCACTTGGGGCAGGGACCTGCCTTTTCACTCTATGTAAAATGCCATATGCACTGATGGTACCATATCATGTGCTATATAAGTTCAGCTTCCTCGCCGTCTGGTCCCTTGGCTGCATGAAGCCTCACCAGCTTCCAGTGCAGGTCCCATCTCAGCAGTGCCTGGTCCAAGAACTGGAGGCATTTGGTGTCACGTCTGGCAGTGAGGCCCAAGGGCAAATTGCTTCTTAATTACTGCTTACGATGCAAGTTTCGGCTTTCGCTTGGGCAGCTGCCAGTCCTGGGGACGTGCCAAGGCCCTCATTTCTGCCCACAGTTAATTGACCCCTGCCATCGATTCAGCTTGGATCCATTGATTGTGTTGGTAACTGGAGAAGGAGAGGCAGAGATTGCATTTCCTGCCTGGGCCAAGGTTCCAGGAGCAGGGGAGCCTTATGGAGCAGAGCCCAGCACCTTGTGAGGAGGAGCAAGCGACGCCTCCTGAAAAATTGCACGGAGTGTAACTTCTGGGGCACACGGGCTGAGATGTTATCTCAGAGGCGGTGGGACAAAGGCTGCTGCTGTGGAGAGCAAGTAGTGCCAAGGTGACAGGGCGGGAAAGGATCATGAAACAGGCTCAGCCGGTGTGGTCATCCCAGGCTGACCCAGTCTGGGATGGGTCAGGCTTCTGGGACTGCTACCAGGAGAGAGAGAGACAGTAGGAGCAAGATGAAGAAGGTGAGAAAGGGAGAACAAGAGTAACTGAAAGGAGGAGGAGTGGATACACCAGAGTGGATAGACTCTCGTACAACACCAGAACCAGGGGCATCCACTAAAATTGAATGTTGGGAGAGTTAGAACAGACAAAAGGAAATATTTCTGGACCCGGTGTGTAAATAATCTATGGAACTCCTTGTCACAGGATGTGGTGATTGCGTCTGGCCTAGATGCCTTTCAAAGGGGACTGGACAGATTTCTAGACCATCACATTACATGTGACAAGCCATGATGGGTATGTGCCACCTCCAGGTTTTAGAAGTAGCTACCTCAGAATGCCAGGTGGCACCAGGTTACAGGTATCATGTTGTCTTATGCGCCCTCTGATGCATCCTGGTTGACCACTGTGAGATACAGTAAGCTGGACTAGATGGGTCTTTGGCCTGATCCAGCAAGGCTCTTCTGATGTTCTTATGGGCAGTGAGTTTTAAAAGACCTAATTCAATGTGGTGTCGTGGCTAGTGTGTTGATGTTGGAGCGAGAAGGCACAGGTTCAAACTCGACACAGCCATGAAGCCTCAGACTACTGCTTCAGTTGGCCTCATGGATGGGCTGGCCCTGCTCAGCCTTCAGTCTAGCAGCTTGTAAATAGAAGCCACTCGCCTACTCACCTATGGCAGGGCCAAATGGCCTCCAGCCCAGGTGTGGAGAAGCTTTCTGCAAGCTGAAACATTTTTGTGGACTAAGACCTTTTGTAGACTTATTTGTAAAGCCACCATGCTCCAAAATTTGGCAGCAATGTGTCCAGCCAGGCCTTAAGCAACAACCACGGGAGGGCCAGAAGTCAGGGTCAGAAGGGCCCTCGTTGCCCTGAAGAAGAACAAGCCCACACGGGAAGCCAGCTCTTTCTATTCAGCAAGATCCAGTTGCCTAAGCCAGTGGGACCAGTCCAAGTGAAACTGCCATCCCAGAAAGTTCTAGCCACTTGCCACATGGGGGAGCTGTTCACACACACACACACACACACACACACACACACGCGCGCGCGCGGCTCTCCATTCCAGCCAGTCAGGAGTCTGAATGCAAAACACAACTCAATGGGAAGTGGGAGGAAAGTGATTTGATTTATCTAGCAATTTTAATTAAGCAGAATTAACCTTAACCTTAACAAAACAAAAAAAAGGACTTTTCTTTTTACTCGTAAGGGTCCACGTGTCGGTCAATGAACCCAGTACTTTTGCATTCAGTAACCAGAGTGGTGGAAGGTAGATGGACCTATTAATGAGCAATTGGCTAAAATCTGGGCCCCCCTCTGTGTGTGTGTGTGTGTGTGTTCACCTTATGGATCTGTAAATAAAAGGACAACTGACTTTTTTCTTTTACAATGAAAGCTGAAAACTTGGAGACCTCAACAGGGTCCAGGACCTGGGGATTGACAGCCATGTAACCCCAGTTCTGGATCTAGAGCCCAATCCTATGCATGTCTACTCAGAAGTAAGTCCCATACTAGTCAATGGGGCTTAGTCCCAGGAAAGTGAGGATAGGATTGCAGCCCTACTCCTCTACTCCCTCTGGCCCCCAGTCTCCTTACACTGCCTCAGGGCCCAATCCTATCCATCTTTCCAGCACCGGTGCAGCTGCAATGCAACCCCAAGGAAAGGGAACAAATGTTCCCATACCTTAAGGAGGCCTCTGGGACTGCCTCCCCATCACAGGATGCAGTGCATGCTCCATTGGCATGGCTGCACCGGCACTGGAAAATTGGATAGGATTGGGCCCTCAGTCAGTGTGTCCAGGGGACAGAGTTGTGTTCAAGGGACAAAAACAAAACAAAAAAACATCCAACGCAATCCTATTGCTGCCCTGTGCCAGGGCTTCTAAGCGTCTTAAAACTTGAACTCACTTTCTCATTTAAACAAGAGAAGGTGTTACCAGTTAACTAGGCCCTGGACTGCTGCCCAAGGCTCTTAGATGCTGGCACAAGCTCATATTAAAGGTTTGCCGCACCAGAGTGAGAGAAAGGAAGATGTTTCAGCATTATTTTTTCCGGGAAAAGCAGTTTTGGTTTAAATTGCAGGCATGAAAAAGACAGCCAAGGGTGCAGCTTGGCCTCTTTCCCCCGACCCCAAGGCCATCCATATCCTTTGTTTCCCCCACATACCGAGCCCTGTATCAGAGCAGAAATGAGGCCCCCAGCTTCCCCCCTCCACAAGCATGCCAGATTTTAGGGGTTTTCCCATTTTCCCATTTCAAAGAGGTTTCCTCTTTGATTTGTCTTCCCAAGAACCTCTGCAAGGTGCAAAGGATTCTGGGAAACCTTCCCAGGGAAGGCGCATACTCCGTTCACATAGGGCACTGGGCGGGCTCAGGAGGCCACACTCTTGCTCTGCATGAACTGAGTGCATCCTTGAACACAAGATCCCTGCTGGATCATAAAGAAGACCCACTGTCCATAATTCTTCCTCCCACCATTCTTCTTCAAAGGCCAACCAAGAAGTCCACAAGCAAAGCCATCAAAGCTAGTGGCCATCACCACACACATTCATTTAAATCAATTTGCCCACACAGCATATCCCTGCGCACTGGAGAGGATCGGTAGTGGGGAGGGGCAAGTGGGGAGGGATGTTCACTTGCCATAAGACAGATTTTTGCATCGCAGAACCCCAAGAAACTTTTGAGGAACTTCAAGTTTGTTTCCAACAGAGAGTTTTGAAAAAAGATGCTCCGGTCACATGTACCTGGAGGAAGCATCACAGGTCTATGCATGGTGGGTAACTGGGGTTGAACACTTGTCCTGAGTGCACAGTTACTCTGTTTCTGGCCTCAGCTGGCAGCCATATGTCACAGGTCACCCTTAACTAGGTGGCACTCATACCAAAACCACTGCGCACCTTTCTAACACATCTTCATGCACCAGAACCTCCATGCACCACACATGGGAGTTACTTAATTTTCACAAGCCTGTGAGGTGCATAGATACACAGGAAGTTGCTTTACATCGAGCCAGAACCCTGGTGAATCTCTAGCTCAATACTGTCAACAGACAAAATAAAAATTTTCTTTACCCAGTGTGTGATTGGTCTGTGGACTCCTTGCCACAGGGTGTGGTGACGGCACCTGGCCTGGTTGCCTTTAAAAAGGGATTGGACAGATTGATGGAGGAAAAGTTCCTCACAGGTTACAAGCCGTGATGGGTATGTGCAACCTCTTGGTTTTAGAAGTAGGCTGTCTCTGAATGCCAGGTGCAAGGGAGGGGCATCAGGGCGCAGGGATATTGTTGTCTTATGGACTCCCTGAGGCATCTGGTGGGCCACAGTGAGATACAGGAAGCTAGATGGGCCTTTGGCCTGATCCAGCAGGGCTCTTAGGTTCTTATTTAACACAGGCTGGAAGATGCTATTATACCGTCAGAACATTGTTCTACCTAACCCAAAAGCTCTGAGCTCTCCCAATGGGCTTCAGGGAGGATTTGAACCCAGTTCTTGCTTCTCCAAATCTCATACTCTCTCCACTGCAAGTTCTTGGTTCACCTCTGGCGTTACAAAGCTTGCGCTCCTTCGAAGTTTGCGTTCCTCATTTTCACCACGACGCAAATTAATATTCATGCATAATTAAGCCAGCCTGAGGAAACCAGGCACAGAAGGGAGAGGTGATCTCTTTCATGTTTTCACCTGCTCTCCCATCCATAATTAAACCACTTAATACCCCAAGATATTCAGCGGGCTTGGGGGGGGAGGAGAATGAAGTAAGGCTGCAATGCATCCAGGAACCCCATTTAATCCTATCAGCAAGCCTCAGAAAAGTCGAGATCTCAGTATTTCCTAAGGTAAGCCTGGAAGCCAGTGATGAATCTTCTCCCCTTCTCACCCCTCACCCACACAAATACCCTGCTTTTGTTAATACACCTACAATTTTGTTAAGCTTATTTAAAAAGAAAACCACTCAGAGAGAGACAGAGAGACAGAGAGAGAGAGAGAAGTCTATATCTCCATCAGGCCATAACCCCATTCAAGAAACCTTAATGAAAGCTTTATCGTTTGTTGATTAATCAAAGTGACTACATTTGAATAGATCTGCATGTGGATTTAAAAAAAAAAAAGTTCAACATTTCCAAATCAAGATGATAGCGACTCCTGTTTTCAGATGGATTTAGATCAGTTTGATCTCTAGGTGCACATATCCTAGGAGACATCATTTTAAAAGAGGCATTCTCTTCTGTGGAGAGAGAAGCCTCTTGAGAGAGAGCTGGACCTCTGCAGTTTGTGTACTTGTGATTTTTAACACACATGGACAGACCCTTACATACCTGCTGCCCAATTAATTAGGAGAATTTTTAGCCAACTAATTATTTATTTATACCCCACCTTTCTACCCCACTAACTGAGAGCAAAGAAAAACTGAGAAGCCCCCTTTTCAGCAAGGGTGAAAAGCAAACAGTAAGGAAGTGCTTCCCAGCCCCGCTAAAAACACCAGCAAACAGACCCAATGCCCTGACTTAGGTTGATGTCAGGTTTTCCAGCCTGTCAAAGATTCTCCTTAATGACACAACAGTGGTGAAAATGGGTCACTATTGGGGGGATGTATCGCAAGCTTTGGATGGATCCATGAGAGACAGAGAGGGGAGCACACTTCCTGTCTCCTCGCTCCTCGTCACTTACACACAGCCATGCTGCGTGTGGGCTTGTGTTCTTTTTGGTCCAAAGTCTAATTGAATTATATAAGATGCTGCTGGAAACAGGCAGCAAAACCCCAGAAATCCTCGCTTAGATTCTACTCAGAAAGGAGAGATTCACATGCATGTACAAGGAATCTTTCCCACCAAGAAAGGCACAGAGTTCAGCCTCCTCCAAACGAGCTGGGCTCAGGAGAGTGCATTAAGCTGCTATTTCTAAAACAGAAGGTCAGCCATTGATGTGGCTCTAGCTGACAGCATTCCCTTTAAACGGCAGCAGAACTGGGTTGCTCTTTCTTGCTGTGCCCTCGGCACTGAACATACAGATTTGTTTCTCCAAGATAAAAGTGGATATTGCCATTAGCACTGCACCTACTCCGATGCCAGCGGGCTTCAGCTGGCTAGTTTTGGCAGAGCTGGCCCACGACTGCCTGGTACCTGTGGCAGCAGCCAAGTGCCCTCCCTTAAGGGGTCCTGCCAGCCAGTGCTCCTCTCCTCCTGCTCCTTGGATTGAAGAAGGAAAGGGGGAACAAAGCTTAAGAGGGAGCCGGGAGGAGAGTGGCGGGCTAGAGCAGTGATTGTCAGCATTTTGCTTCTCATGGCATCCTGGCCTCTTTGGTCTTCTCTATGGTCTTCAGCTCTTGTGATGTCACTTCTGGCTTCCGGGAGACTCTTCCGGGTTCTGCTGCTCTGTTTCTAGGACAACTGTCTGTGGTTATGAATCTGTGCAACCCACAGAGGAAGAGGGACGGACAATTCGCTACTACAGACAGCTGCCCTGGAAACAGAGCCACAGAACCGGGAAAAGTTTTTCAGCGTTCAACTGCTGTGCTCCAAACTCACGAGGCACACCTGCAGCGCTTCCATGGCACACTGGTTGAAAATCACTGGAGCACCCCCTTCTTCTCTGCTCCACTCCCCTCTTCCTTTTGGAATCCAGGGAATAGGAAAAGGAGGGGTGGAGGTGGAGGGGTGGCTCAATGAGGTGGGCCCCCCTACTAATTTGCCCCAGCCTTGGTCAGGCTGAGGTATACACTAGTCCAACTCTTTTTGGGAGAAATTTTTCAATCCTTCTCTTGAAAATGTTTGTTTAGTCCCATATAGTGTCCTCACTTGCCTTGTTCTGACTTGCCTTCACAAATAACGCCATACAGCCAAAATTAATGGGTCCGACACTACTGTGCAGTCCTCACATTCACAGCGCAATCCTCAATTGCGTGAAATCACCCATGTGGGTGAACTGGGATCGGTGAAGGACTAGAGTGGCACCTGACATTCCTTCCCACAGCAGAACACAACGGGGCTCACTTCCAAGTAAATATACCCAAGATCAACTGCAAAAATGACAAGACCTTCTGGAACCACAATCAAATTTGAGACCCTCTCCCCAGCTCTGAGTTAATTTGCAATTCAAATTACAAACCTGAACCAAAGTTTCAGTCCCTCATCTCCTGTCCTCTTTTGCAGTTTTTTTTTTTTGGGGGGGGGGGGTTACTCCTTGCAAAACCATTACCTCCATCAATTAAATTGCCACCATTTTCCCTCTCAAAGCGCCCACAGGGACATGATCATGAAGCCCCCATAGCCAACAATTGGCTGAACTCACACAAACTGCATTGAATTTATGATTGATGTATCATCGGAGGGCACCAGGATGAGGTCTCTTGTTATCTGGTGTGCTCCCTGGGGCATTTGGTGTGCTGCTGTGAGATACAGGAAGCTGGACTAGATGGGCCTATGGCCTGATCCAGTGGGGCTGTTCTTATGTTCATCAATGATAGAATTTATGGTATTTTTCAATCCAGTGGAAAGGCACAGCCTGTGGGCTTGACTGGTGGTCCAACAAAGTCATCGTGTTAGAGATATCGTCAAGACATCTTCTTGTTCATTACGTGTTCCCTGATTGGGTGGGATCACCCATGTTACTCGTTCAGGAAGGAGGAAGCCAGAGCTGCTGAGAAAAGCGAGCGACTTTCGTGGGAGGTAGAGATTATCTGCCTGATTTCACAATCTACATCTTTGAGGGGAAAGATGTGTTTCCCACCAATATTATTAGCCTCAACCATTACATCTAAATTGTTGAATATTCCATGCAGTCCTCTTGGGGGAAAAAGCTGGTGCATTGCCTCCCAAAAATGGGAGCTGGCAACACATCCCAGAGAAGCTGTCTGAAAAAATGTGCTGGCGCACTCCTGAGGCATGTGAACTTCAATGCTTCAGTGCCAAAAAATGCCCCAGAATTTAGGGAACCAGTCAGCACCTCTGGCAGGATTCATCCGCATTCCCTCACTTCTCGTACACGCTCACGCACGCAACATCTCCGAAGGGAAATGCTGCTGTTTTCAAACTGAGAGCGAGCTTGCAGCCTGGCGTCCGGAGGGGCCGAGTCTCCCACTAGATGGCGTCAACCACAAAGGACGGATGGACGAAGCATGGCTTGCAGGACACGCTGGGCTGAAGAGAGCAGGGCCAGCAGCCAAGTCTCTTCAGTGATCACAGAGAGGCTGTTATGACTGCAGCAGAGAACCATAGACCTCCCTTGATATTCAAGACAACAGCTTGGCATGGGCGCTGGGGGGGGGGTCAGCACTACAGCACTGAGGTGGGGGAATAACTGCAGAGCATAGTGGATGTGAAGTTTCCACCAGGCAGGGGGACAGGGTTGTCATTGGCACCACTGCAAGCTGCACACTTTGCATTCATGCGCCTACACAAGTCAACGCCAGCATCTATCAGTTAAAGAATCCCAGAGAATAAAGTCCTCTTCTGGGGACCCCAGGGAACTGGATGCGCGATTCAGTCAGAGTTGACAACACTGGGACAAAACGACACATTGTTCTGACTGTACAAAGCAACAAGGCTTGTGTTATAAACAGATATATTCTGAAATCTGGTCACTGATCCTCTGCTTATCCATTTAGACACACGAGAAGTTAAAATGATGGAGACATTCAAAACTATGCAGGGAATGGAGAGATAGAGGGATGTTCTTTTCCCTCTTACACAACACCAGAACCAGGGGACATCTACTAAAAATGAGTGTTGGGAGAGTTAAAACAGACAAAAGAAAATACTTTTTACCCATCGTATGGTTGGTCTATGGAATTCCTTGCCACAGGATGCAGTGACAGCATCTGGCTTAGATGCCTTTAAAAGAGGATTGGACCGATTTCTGGAAGAAAAGTCCATCACAGGTTACAAGCCGTGACGGGTATGTACAACATCCAGGTTTTAGAGGTAGCCCATCTCTGAACGCCAGATGGAAGGGAGTGGCAACAGGATGCAGGGATATTTTTCCCTTGTGTGAGGCACCTGGTTGGCCACTGTGAGATACAGGAAGTTGGACTAGATGGGCCTTTGGCCTGATCCAGTGGGGCTCTTCTTATTTTCTTAAAGACTTCGATTTTTCCTTGGGGCAGAATATGGATCCCCTGTTTACAAAGTCTGAGTGGCAGCCATGAATCTGATCCAGGGGACACAAGCACCAGGGAAGTTCTCCTGCACCCTTGGCCACCTCCCATTCATCGAAAGGAGGCTCGCATAGAAGACCTTCCAATTTTCAAACATGTCTTGAGCCTGTGTTCCTCTGAAGAATTCAGGATGCTCCAGATATCCAAAAACAGGCCTCCAATATCCATTTCACAAGCAGCCTGTGATTCCATCTACGATCTTGGCACATCGGACTTAAGGTACAGGTATTGTTGCTCCTCTCCTGCAACAGCATCTGTATTTTGGTCAGGAAATCCAAGTACCAATAAATAGCTGGATTTGGACATCCAGCCTGCCAAGGTGGCCAGCTGCCTTTTGACTACAGAATTTCATTCCCCCTTTAGTCAAACGATAGCTGGCTGGCACTGTCAAGAAAGCTGAGACCCTCTGGAGGGTCAAGTCTCCAGGATGCCCAGGGCACAGTTTCCCTCTACTACCAGTAGGGGCGTCTTCTTCCATGGCCAAAAGCCAGGCCGGGGGGGGGGGTATCCTTTTAATTATTTTTCTTCAACATCTCCTGCTGCAAAACAAAGCTGAGAGGTCATCCACACCGGCCTATCCCAGCCCTGCAAAGAAAACTGAGGATGTGTCAAAAACTCGTCAGAAAAGGGGATTTAAGGGACTGTTTCACAGCAGCTTTACTCCCAGGGGCAAACACCAGTGGGGGCATGCAGTCCAGACTGGCCCCACAGAGGAGGTAGAGCCCTTTTCCCCCTCTACACTGCGGCCCTGATCCAGACTGGGTCCTGACACCGCTGCTATTTTTGAAAACCATCACACAGGGCCCTGTCACCCAATGGATATAAGAACATAAGAAGAGCCCCACTGGATCAGGCCAAAGGCCCATCTAGTCCAGTTTCCTGTATCTCACAGTGACCCAACAGATGCCTCTGGGAGCACACAAGACAATAAGGCACAATGTGCGTCCTGGGGCCCTCCCCTGCATCTGGCACTCTGATGCAGCCTACCTCTAAAACCAGGAGCTTGCACATATTTGTCATAATTTGTAACCCGTGATGAACTTTTCCTCCAGAAATTTGTCCAGTCCCCTCTTAAAGGCATCTAGGCAAGATGCCATCACTACCTTCTGTGGTAAGGGGTTCCACAGACAAATTACATGCTGGGTAAAGAAATATTGCCCCAAATGCTGTAGCCTTTCCTCATAAGGGAGGTGCCCCAGCCCAGTAATCATTTTGGTTGCTCTCTTCTGCATCATTTCTAGTTCTAGTTTTCTAGTTCTGAGACTTCTCAGTTTAACTGTCAAGAACCATCTCCAGCGGGGGAACATTTACAAAACATGGTTCTTGGAAGACACTAATGGCTTATTATGTGGGCAGGTGGGCCAACCAAAGTTTCTTGAGGGCTAGCAACTTTGACAGACTTGTTATCACCAACAAAATATTGCACAGTTCTGAAACTCAGCACTGTCACCAGGCGAAGATAGTCAGGAGCACACCTTAATTCAAGCCACGGCCAGACCCTTTAGTTAGGGACCACAACCCCCCCAGAAAGGCCTCTGCAATTGCATCTCTGCAGATCAAAGGAACAAAGCAACAGTAGTTAGCAGGGAAGGAGATCCTCTTAGCACTGGGAAGCTGTTTGATCTCTGCTCAAAAACTCTGGAGAGCTCACAGACAAGGGCACCTTCAGGCTTTCGGAAAAGACTGCCAAGCCAAAGTCTCTTCCCCATGCACCCTCCCCCATCAAAGGAGGTGTTTCATGTAAGCAATTCAATTCCAAGGCTCCCCGGGGCTCTTTGTGAAATGCACCAGCCTTGCTCTTCCCTATCCCAGCCTGACTCTTACTCCGAGTGGATAAGACATCCATTCCGGCATGTTTAAATCAGCTCCCCTGGACCCATCCAAGATCCAGAGAGGCATCGGTTTCAGAGAGAGAGACCTGAGGCAAAGATGTCCCACCACACAGCCTCAGCTCATGTTTCATCCTCTTGCTCTCCAGCGAAGCCTGAAGCGAAAACAGCCCCAGGGATCAAAGCCTCCCATGTAGAGAAAATCACAAGGCAGAGAGGACCAGGAACCCAGAGGACAGGGTTGCCTGATGCCCAAAGGATGCTAGGCGCTGTAGAAAAGGCTTGAAGAGACAGCACTGCCAGAAAAGGCTTTGAGTCGACGGCCTGTTTATCCTACTGCTCGTTAACGTTCTTAAATTATTTTTAATTGATTTATCCCGTGACGGTTTTGCTGGTTTCTGTGAGCTGCTCCAGAGGCCTTTCAGCTGAAGACATTCAGCTGATAAGAAACACAGAACCAAGTGGTGAAGCTTATCCTGGAGTGTACCACTTGAGGCTGTGGGGAGGGGGGCACATTTGAACAGCACTCCCATGAGAGCAAAAAACTAGCAGGTACAAGAGAAAGATCCTGGCCAAAACAGCCATTTTCAGAGTGCCAGGAAGCCTCTCTTGTTCAAAGACAAAACACATCCCCCCCCATGGCCTGAAATGGTACAGTCCAGGAAATGCTTTGCCAGTGGAAGCTGCCTGATACAGTTGGCCCATACACACCATATTAAGGCAGGGAGAATCAGGGCTGACCCAATCCACCAGCAACTTGGGGGAGAAGGTAGACAATCATTTCAGAGTTGCTAATGCAATAAGTGTGCAAGCCAAGTGCACCTAATTAAAGGGGGGGGGCTGTACCCCTTTTATCACTTGGCCTGGTCACATGTGTAAACTGGCGCTGTGCCTCTTCTAGAGCATCCCACAAGGCATCGAGCACCCGCTCACAGCACAAAACCAATCTTGCATGATGCTTCTGTATGCCACTTACCGGATACATTTATATACCACTGTCTCCTTTTGCTCCCAACAGGACTCAAGTCAGAAAAACACGAGGTTTCCAGGTGGCCCCACAAAGGTGGCCCTGCCTTCAGTTCAGTTTAGCAGTCATATGACCAAAACATTGTTTGTAACTTTGCAGGTGGAGACAGATGCAGAAAAAAATACGCCATAAGAACAAGATCATTGCCCATTGTTGCAAATAAATTGTTGTCCATTCCCTTCCCCCCCCCCAGCAGCGCTATTTCGGATTTATGAACACTGTAAGCATGGCTGATACACTCAGACACACCCTGCACCAGGCAAAGCAAAACTCCTTCCATGGAAGAAGACAGAGCATTTTGGCTAAACTGCTACAACACATTCCCTCTCCCAGGGAACTGTTTTTCTGGCAGGGGAGAGGGGTATAGGTGGGAACAATCTCTAGAAGGGCATTCTCAACAAACTTCCAGGATTCTCTGGGGGAAACCAGGACCATTCCGTTGGTATAAAACAGAGACCCATGTGCCACAGAAAGTCATCAGTCACCGCCTCTCTCTCCAACCACCTGGTTGCTGTGAGCACATGTACATGAACAGCATTGTGGTTCGGGAGTTGGGTTTAGACCTGGAAGAGCCAGGTTTAAATCCCTGCTGAGCCAAGAAACCTCCTGGGTGACTTGGGCCAGTCACTCTTTCTCAGCCTCGCCTACCTCACAGGGTTGTTGTGAGGACAAAAGGGGGGAGGAATCATGTACACCATCCTGAGCTCCTTGGAGGAAGGGCAGTATACGAATGTGAAAAACACAGCTGTCTAAGACATTGCTAGCAAGCCGGAAGCAAGAGTGTGGAGGACCCTAGAGTGGCCCCTAGAGTGGCAGCTGTGGCTTCCACACCTAACTATGTCCTGCATTGAAACTGACATATTATTAGCAGCCAGACATTCTCCCACCCAAGTTCTCTAGGTGGGACTACAATCAAGGCCAGCTGTCCCCTGCAACCGCCAAGGATTCAGCTGTATTAGAAGACAGCTCCACACAATGCCCTTCAGAGCCATTCAATATCAGCAAAGAGGGAAGGCTGAAAATGACGTCCTTGTAACTGCCCTTCTCATGTCCTGGGAGA
Source organism: Tiliqua scincoides (assembly GCF_035046505.1). NCBI lineage: Eukaryota > Metazoa > Chordata > Lepidosauria > Squamata > Scincidae > Tiliqua > Tiliqua scincoides. Next base: position 4,949,817 of record NC_089831.1, on the reverse strand, counting down.
GAATTAAGGAGATAGAGCATCCAAGCAGCATCTGGGCCACATCAGCAGGGTAGAAATACAAGACAACCAGGTTGACAGAAGTGGTCCAACCATAAGTTAAGGGCAAGGGGTGGTTTCAGGTGGCAGATTTAGGAAGCAGAGGATTCAAGAAGAGGATCCAGCAAGAGGTTCTCTGGTGTATGCCCCGTAAGAACATAAGGAGAGCCCTGCTGGATCATGCCAAAGACCCATCTAGTCCAGCTTCCTGTATCTCACACTGGCCCACCAGAAGCCTCAGGCAGCACACAAGACAACAAGAGACCTACATCCTGGTGCCACTCCCTTGCACCTGGTATTCTGAAGTAACCTACTTCTAAAACCAGGAGGTTGCACATACCCATCATGCCTTGTAACCTTTGATGGACTTTTCTTCTAGAAATCTGTCCAATTCCCTTTTAAAGGCGCCTAGGCCAGATGCCATCACCACATCCTTTGGAAAGGAGTTCCACAGAATAATTACAAACTGGGTAAAGAAATATTTTCTTTTGTCTGGGTAAAGACACTCCCGACACTCCATTTTAGTGAACATGCCCTGGTTCTGGTGTTGTGTGAACGGGAAAAGAACTTCCCTCTATTCGCTTTCTCCATCCCCTGCATAATTTTGTACATCTCAGTCATGTCCCCCCTTCAGGCACTTTTTTTTTCCCAGACTGAAGAACCCCACTGAAATGAATGGGAGCCATGCAAGCAATGGGGCACATGAAGCAGAATTCTCTGGTGGATTGGGCCCCACACTAGCTAGTTGCAAACTGGGAATGTTGCAATTTCCTGCCTCAAGCACCTAAAGATGGTGGCACCTCCCGTTTTTAACCCTGCCCCAATCCAAAGGCTCAAGATGGTTGCGACACCTCAGATCACAATTCCAAAAATAAAAGCTAAAAATACAATACAAATAAAATTGTGCTCAAAAGCCAATTCTCGCTCTTGCTCTCTCTACCCCCAGTACCAGCTTGATGGAAACACTGCCAAGATTCCCAACCTGCTCAACTGCAGAATATTGCAAAGCAACTGAGGCCAAGACTACAACCCCACAACAGATGCTCCTGCTGGAGGACGCAACCCCCCGAGACGGAGCAGCTTGGCAAACAGAATGGTCATTTTGCTTGCCCCTTTGCAGAGGAAGGGAGAAAGGCCAGCAGCCCACACGTCCCATTGGCCATGGTAGGCTCCGAAATCAGCTGTCCTACTAGGAAGTATCAGGACTTGCCTAGAAGCTGCACCATCCAACCTGAAAGACCTTCCCCCAAATGCCAGAATTCAGTGTGAGAACTTGGGGTGTGTGTGTTTCAAACCTGAAAATGGCAGGAACATGGTCAGCCCAAGACCACTCTGGGGCCAAATGCTGCCCCCTCCCAATCTGGTGATATGCCAGCATCTGGTCCTCCCACTTCCTGAATTAGAAAAGAAATTGGGGTGGGGGGGTGGAGAGGAAGAAGAAGTGCGAAGGAGAGGAGAGTGGTGCACTAGAGCAGGGGTGTCCAAACCCCGGCCCTGGGGCCACTTGCGGCCCTCGAGGCCTCCCAATGCGGCCCTCAGGGAGCCCCCAGTCTCCAATGAGCCTCTGGCCCTCTGGAGATTTGTTGGAGCCTGCATCAGCCTGATGCAACTGCTCTCAGCACGAGGGCGACTGTTTGACCTCTCGTGTGAGCCGTAGGATGAGGTCTCCCTCCACTGCTTGCTGTTTCACATGTGTGATGCAGCAGCGGCAGCAAAGGAAAGGCCGGCCTTGCTTTGTGCCAGGCCTTTTATAGGCCTTGAGCTATCGCAAGACCTTCATTCATTCATATAAGTTCATCTTTAATATATTCATTTATGTAAACTTATGTAAATTTATTCAAATTTTAAATGTAGATTAATTCTTTTTTCCCCCAGCCCCCAAAACAGTGTCAGGGAAATGATGTGGGCCTCCTCCCAAAAACTTTGGACAACCCTGCGCTAGAGTGTCAAAGAAGACGCGTGGAGGAGACACTCTAACTCACCACGTTCCTCTCCTTCCTTGTCTTCCTTTTCCAGTCAAGGGAATGAAGAAGAGAAGAAGCAGTGGAGGCGAGGAGACAGATTACACCCCCCCAATGCCGATCTGCAACCTGAAACAACTTCCTTAGTTGGATGGGCCAACCCTGGGCAGGCATGTCATTCACATGTGTTCCTTCCTGATGTGTTCACAGTCCTAAGCTCCCAGTTTGTTTCCAGTCCCAGGCTGTGTTGCCATCGCTGCCCAGAATGGCTCTGATGATGAGTGGGAGGGGTGCTTACACAGCGTGTTACAGCACCTGCAGTGCTTACTGTGCTTACACCATCTTTTTCCTGCTGGCTCCAAAGGCAAAGGAAAAAATTGGACAAAGATGGCTATGTGGCCCCCACTTCCTTCTCCTTCCAAGTTGCCACAATCTTGGTTCCACTGAGCTGCAATTTCCTCTTCTCTGCCCACCCCAGGCTGCAAGAAAGGGGAGCTAGCCCAGCAGGATGCAGATGTCTGTTCCTGAGGCTGATGGAAGGGTAGGTACATACTGATGCCCCCACAAGAAGGGGGCAATGAAGACACACTATGCAGCTGGGACAGTATCAGATTGTCCTGGGAGTGCCAACTACTCTATGAGCTGACTCAACAGCTGAGATACTCATTGGAGTCCTTCCTCTGGGTGCCTGGAGAATGGCACCCAGCATATAATTAGTCTGTGCAACTCCTTGCCACAAGACATGTGACCTGGAGAATTGTGGCCGGGTGTGATTTGCCTGTGGAAGTCCATGCCACAGGATGTGGTGATGGCATCTGGCCTAAAGGCCTTTAAAAGGGAGTTGGACAGATGGATGAAGGAAAAGTCCAAGTCAGGTTACAAGCCTTGATGGGTATGTGCAACCCCCTGGTTTTAGAATTAGGCTACCTCAGCATGCCAGGTGCAAGGGAGTGGCACCAGGATGCAGGTCTCTTGTGGTCTTGTGTGCTCCCTGAAGCATCTGGTGGGCCAGTGTGGGATAAAGGAAGCTGGACTAGATGCGCCAGCAGGGCTCTTCTTATGTTCTTAATGGGCTTTTCTACTGTAGCGCTGTGTCAGTGGAACTCCTGCCCAAGAGAAATCAGCCTCACACCATCACAATTGTGCCTCAGAGCACCAAGCAATGCCCCCCCGCCCCGTTTACGTGGGTATTCAGTGGTGGATCACGGTGGTTTTCATTTAATTTGTTGTCATGTTTGCTTTTTCCACAATGCTCAAATGCCTGGTTTGGTCTGCATAATAGTTTACCGACTGCTAAATTGGTTAATTGCTGGTTTCATCCATTATTCTCTCTCTCTTCTTACAATGAATGCTTTTTGTTCCATTTGCCGTCCTCCTGTAAGATGGTTGGTGTTTATGGAACTCTGTTAATTTTCAAATGCCATTTGGCAGAAAGGCAGCTGACCAATCTGTTCCAAAAAAACCCTGAAACTGGCTTGATACCAGATCAAGGGTTTGTCATGGCTTCCCTCAAAGAATCCTGGGAACCGTAGCCTGGCAAGGGTGCTAAGAAGATTCTCTCTTAGAGATCCTTAGCTCTTCCCCTTCCACAACTCATATATTAGCAGAGAGCTAAGATAAGAGCTAGTGGTTTGGGGAATTGACTTAGACCAGGAAGAGCCAGATTTAAGTCCCTGCTCTGCCATGAAGCTTCCTGAGTGACCTTGGGCCAGTCACACTCTCTCTCTCTCACCTACCTCAAAGGGTTGTTGTGAGGACAAAAGGAGGGGAGGAATTATGTACATCACCTTGAGCTCCTTGGAGGAAGGGCAGTATAAAAATGTGAAAAAATAATAATAAAAATAGTACACCCCTCAAGCACAGGGCAGTCGCAGGCTAGTCCTGGCTGCAAAATTGGGGAAAGTATGACATGATTTGGGGGTTTTTTGGGGGGAGGGGAGGAGTTCACATCCTGCCTCTCCTGGAAGAGACTTTGAAGAGGCAGCAAGACAAATCCCTAGGATCCCTCCCCTCCAGAGGACACAGCCACCTGGCCCAATTTTTTTCCTTCAAGCACTCCGTCTAAGAAACCGAGTCACCTTCTCTTGTGCCAAAAGGGAGAGGAAGCCGTTTCTGCACCCATCTATTATTTCCAGAGCACCTCCAGTAAGCAGACGCTCTACATAAATCAAACTTAAAGATACAATCCTTGCCCTCTGGCTACGTTCTGAGAGTCTAGACTCACAAAGGGAGGGCAGGAGAGTGGAAGCCGTCTCTCAAACTCTGCTGCTCGCGAACAGACCAAAATAGGCATATAGAAGCTGGATGGATTTTTTTTTTAATCAATTTTTAGAAACATTTCTATTTCCATGTTTTGTCTAAAACAGACCTCAGTGGCTCCCGAAAACCAACATCGTTTTTAAAAAAAAACACATTTGTAGAACAAAATACATCAATCAATCAATAAAACATCCACCGAATCTAATTAAAACCTTAATTCAAACTCAATTTTGGTGGGTTTTTTTAATGCTACACTGGGAATGTTTAAAAAAAAGAATACACCTAAACTTGGCTCATATTCATCCATCTCTCTCTGGACTAGGAGAGAGAGAGAGAGAGAGAGAGAGAGAGAGAGATACACACACACACACACACACACACACACACACACACACTGTATAAACAAATTGACCCAACCAAGTCTTAATTTAACTAAATTTCAAAATAAACACAACTGGCACACACCGGGTCTATTGGGAGGGGGGAGATGTTGAAGCAACTATATTAGGTGCCCTTTTTAGGAAGTGCCCTTATTAGGATGAATAAATGTAACTATTTTTTAATGATGTTTTAAATAGTGCTGATGCAAGTAAAGTGGGACCTCGGTATTCACAGGGAATCCATTTCAGGACACACACACCCCAACCAGCAGATAATGAAATATGTGGGGGGGGAGGCACACTAGCAAACTGGATGTGCCTTTCAGAAGCATCCAAGGGTGGCATTCCGAGGTGCGAAGAGGCCACACACAAACTCCCTGCACCTCCAAAGATCTCCAGGCACAACCGGAAGGCACTTCTGTTTGCGTCCGGCAGTTCTCTGAGGCTCACCAGCGGCAGATGCTGAACCCACAGATAAGGAGGACGCGTGTAACATGCTTCTGTCCCTTCTAAAGACGACACCACAACTTTTCTGCTGAACGTGGGAAGCTAAAGCTTTTTGTCCCTCTCCATAAAAGAATGAAACATCGGGGGGGGGGGAACCTGAGAGTGGGGAATGAGACCTCCAAAACTAAGTATTATCAATGTGACACCACAGATCCCGCATTATTGTGACAAGCTGCGCATATTTATGACTGTCGGCCAAATCGCTTCCAGTGGCACTCACCTTTGAAAGGCCAAAGGATCGCTTAGCCCAGGCAGCAGAAAGCAGGGTGTGTGCTCCTTCGGTTTGCAGGTGGGGCTATACCATGTTTAAATGGTATAGCACCCATGGAAGAAAGCCTCTAACTGTCCTGCTCTGACCACAAAGGATAAGGGGAGAGCACCGAGGGCATAACCCGGCCAGGTTTGCAGAACATCTGTGATGAATGCTCCAGGTTTTTGTCCCCGTGTTTTGCCTATGTGTGTGTTCGTGGTTTCAAATCATTCTTTCCTGTCCGGAACAGGTAAGCCTTACTGATTAGGTCTGTCTGCATAAAGGGGTGGGATGAAGCGGACAGGTGGGCTCCTCTCCTCCAATCAGGTAGCTGGCGGACATTGTCACACCTCGATTACCCAAGTCCAAGCAGAAGGAAGCTCATGTGCAGTAACTTATTTATCTCACATATGTTTATCCTACCCCTTCTGTCCTCCAAGGTCCGCCAGAATGGCCAACATCATTTCAGAAAGAAGCACTGAAACAGTTAACACTAACAGTTGCAACTCAGTGGCACTGGCCCATGCACTGACTGGCAACTGAAGTCTCACTGCTTGCAACAGGGCTCAGACTTGATTAGCCTTAGATTGGGAGCCACTTTTCTGCCCAGTTAGTGCCAGCTCCCTGCCTCTGGAAAGCTGCAGTCAATTCTCTGTTGAGTAAGTCACCTTGCTTCATGTCCTGAAAAGCATGTGAGTGTGGAGGGAGGGAGGGAGAGAGAGAAAGCAATCCATGAATTTCACAACAGCACCATCAGGAGACAGTCTAGGCCAGTACTTCTCAACCAGTGGTATGGGTACCACTAATGGTACTTGAGGTGGTATCTGGTTGGTAGCACTCACATGACCCCTGTACCTGCCACCTGCTAACAAGACCAGGAACATGACACAACCAACAGTGGCAGGAGGCTTAGCTCAGTGGACAGAGCTCCAAAGCATGTTTTTCTGTGTTCAAAAAAGTCCTCCCCTCCACCCTGAGCCTCTTACTGGTGTTTACCACATCACATTTGGCCTCCCAACCCAGAAGGAACTGGTGATGATGTCATCACCAGTTACTTCCAGTGGCATTTGAATAGGTGGACCACGTGAAGCGGTATGGTGGAGGACAAACCTTGAGAAACAATGGTTTAGCAAAAACCATGGAAGTCCCATTCATCCTACTGTAGTGGGTAAAACCAAACACACCAGTTTGGCCTCTTGGCAGGCTTTGGGGGACCCATTAGAGCAGGGGTGTCAAATATAAGGCCTGCGGACCACATGTGGCCCCCAGAAGCAATTCGTAGAGCCCCCGTTATATTTGGGGTCTCCCAGCTCTCACATATCTTGAAAATGGCCAAAGCTTTCTCTTCTGTCATTTACAGCTAATGAGTTTCTATGTGAGAACAAACAGCTTATTTCTGGCCATGGTCTGCTTAATGATGTCACTTCCGGCCCTCAGCAGTCACCATGAATGCTATTCGGCCCACTATATGAAATGGGTTTAGAGAACTGGTTTTTTGACAGTGCAGTCAAATTATCAACCACATTCTTTCCCAATGCAAAAAAACCCATAAAAATAAAAATAAAATCCTAATACCATGAGGACTAGTAACGTTTCCATTTGTTGAAATGTACAAATACTTCACTGCATCCCGCCCCACTCTTTTTGCATCTCAGACCAGTCATTCTGGGAGTTAAGCTGTCCCAGAACACCAGCTCTCTCGGGCAGGCTTCCAGCCTCCCGTCTCAAAGGCAATGAGCACAGAAGAGGCCCTCAACTGACCAGACGCAGTTTGCTGCCTGGAGCCATGTGGTGGTACACACCGGTAGCAGTGCGCCCACAAAATGCGTTGTGGCACTTTGCAGTCTGGGCAGGCCAGGATCTCTCCTTGGCAGAAGCTGCAAACGTGGGAGGGGCAGAGCGGGGAATGTTTGCTTCCCTTAATTCTAACCGCTTCAGAGAGTGCCGGACGGTCGGCACAAGGGCCAAAAGCAAAGCCCTGAACTCACCTTCCCTTGTCCTTAAGCCACCCTGCCATGCCTGCTTCCACTCTAGCCTGCTCCTTCGAATTGGAGGAAGACAGAGTGCCTTGGAGAGTGAGGCGCACAGCCAGAGAAACCATCCATCACTGACACAGCCCCAGGCCCGCCCTTCTCCCCCACTCCTTGGAGCTGCATGGCTGCAACGTTATCTCGCAGGTGTCACTGCTCCTGTTGCCCCTGGCTGTCCCCGACAGGGATGTCACTCTGGTTTCCTGGCTGTCAACATGCAGGCAGCGATAGCAGGGCTTTGCTGTTGCCGCTGCAGCAAACCCTCCTTTGGTGCTCCTGCAATGCTCCTTGAACCAAAGCCCGTGCAATTACCTGGATGCGGTCCTGAGTACACGTACAACACAAACACACACACACACACACCCATCTGCCTGCACAGAACTACAAAACCTCCTCTGATGGCTCCCCCTCTCCGGCTGTTCCTGCACCCCCTTCTCCCCCTATCCTTCTGCTCTGTGCCTAGCAGTGTTTTATGCCTCCCTAATAAAGCCGGAGGCTGCGGCACATCCAGGTCCCAGATTTAAAACAAAAGCGCACGGCCCACAAGCGGCCCCCAATCTCTTCTGTGGATATTTATGGATCTCGCTTCCACATTCTGGCTACTCATCATATTTTTGCCAGTGTCCAAAATAGGATGTTGCAGCTGGAGGACTCTGTAACCTATTTATGCAAGGCACAAACGAAGAACAGAGCAGCGACTGGCAGCCGGGCAAGGGGGAGGCAACATGGCACTCCAAGAAGTCTGGATTTGGTGTCTTCCCTCATCCAGTCGGCACACTGCAGGTGTCTGAAGGCACTCATCAGCCGCAGGCTCAGCCAGCACAGCCTAGTGGTTAGCATGCTGGACTTGGACCAGGGGGGGATCTGGGCTCAAATCACTACTCAGGCACAAACTTTACAGGGTGACGTTGGACCAGACATGATCTCTCAGTCTAGCCTACCTCACAGGGTTCTTGTGGGAATTCTTAAAAAAAGAAAGCAATTTTTGATTGGCCAGCAAGCACTCAGTACTGCTCTCCAGTCCTGCACAATGCCTTGGGGGCTTCTACAGGACCCCAAGTCCTCAACTTGGCCACAATCCAGGTTCTCTGTGAGTCAGACAACCTCTTTTTCCTCAATCTGCTTCCCTGTTGATTTGCTACGCAGCAAAGAACTGCGGCTCAGTGCTAGAACCCCTCTTTTGCCTAGAGTAAGTCCCAGGTTCAATCTCCTGCACCTCCAAGTACGAACCTGAGGGCTTTCTGAAACCCAGGGAAGTCAGCACAGACAATACTGGACTGGATGGTCCAAGGAACTGACTTTGGCTGGCACATCCATGAGGCAACTGCCTCAGGCAGTAGATCGGTGAAGGGTACCCAGCTCCATCCACCCACTTGCCTTCCTCTGCTCTTCTTCCCATTGCCTGGATCGGGAGGATGGAGTTTGGAGGAGACTGATGTCTTCAGATGCTCCGGCCTACCAATCTCTCTCTCCTCCACACTTCCTTTTCCGCTGTGCCCCCCTTTACAGTTCAGGGAGCGGGATGAGCAGAGGCTGGCATATAAGGAGGAGGACAGTATTTGGCATGCCGTCAACAATCAGAAGGTCTTGGGTCAGCCCTGCTCAGGTTAAGGCAACTTCATCAATGTTCACCTTGCCAGATAGTCACTCCATCTTTCCATCTCAACCCCAGCCTAAAACTGGCCTCACCGCTAGCCAGATCCCCACACCGTAGACCTCCCCAACACTCCACCCAATCCCACACCCAAAGCTCAGCCTCAGAACCAGGGTTCAATCACAGATCGCATTCAATCACCTGGATCGCATGAAGGAAGAAAACACTTCTCAGCTCAGCATTGAGTGACCCGAGCTAGTCCCCCAATTTTTGGCTGCCGGACTTGCATGGCACTTTCTTGGGATGCAGAAAGCCACACATCTATCACCCTGATGTTGTCCTGCAAGTTGAATGCTATTATACCCATACTGCAGAAAGAGAAGACTGAGGCTGCATAGGAGAGGCATGAGGTCATGGCAGTGACAAGAGTCAAAGCGGGAGGTCCCAATCTGCAGCTCACCACATCCTGGATTCACTCTCCATCATCTCCACTTAAAAGGGATCATCGGCAGCAAGGACAGCCTAAGAACAATTTCTATCAGAAGCCGCAGAGACTCACTGAAACCGACCAGAGATGCTCACACACTGGGTCAGATGAACAAATGTTTCGACTTGATATTAAGTTAGAGAGGGTTCACCCCTTAGACCCACCCTTTCATTAAGGTATTAACCTCTGTTTTTCAGCTGCCCAAGAACTCAAAAATTTATTGCGGAACTATGACATACTTTGATAATTAAAGCATATTAACTGAATCCAAGCGAAAAAAAAGGTTAATTTTAGCCCTCCACAAAGATGACTCAAGCAGCAAAATCACTCAGGGCTCCTCAGACTTTGTAGCAGAATCCCCAAGACTAAAAGTGCCCACCAATTAACAGTCTCTGTGTGTATGTTTTTAAGTCATTGGATCATATGAAATAACACATTTGCATATGGACAAACTCTCAAGAGGAAACACATCAAAGAAAACAAGAGATGCTTAAACAACAATATACAGTGCTCAGTTCTTTAGGACTTTCCTAAATCATGAACATCTCAGTCATCTCTCCAACAACCCTGCAGTGGCATAGCTAAGGGGGTGCAGGGGGTAGCAATTGTACCGGGCCACAAGCTTTGGGGAGGGGCAACAACCTGAGCTTGATACTGGTAGCTAATATTGTGAAAACCTTGGTACTTTCAAGTAATACCATCATGCTATACACCAGTCAATGTGAAATTTAATGCAGAATGTAATGAAACAAACTGCGTCAAAACATCTCTATTATATCAAAAGTTATAGCCAAATAACATAAAAACACAACTGCATTATATAACAAAAACTGGATTTTTTAAACTCAAAACTGACCAATGAAACTGATTGTTCTGAGAGCCAATTAGGTGTCATTATGGTACAGCAGGGATCCAATAAGGTGTTAATATGGGGGGAGCCTCTGGAGAGGTGGCAGAGCAAGTGGGCAGCCAGCTGCTGGGGGAGCAGGCCGGTTTTCCCACATATTCACTTTTTAAAAGCCCAGGCATGATGTCACTTCCAGGGCATCATTTTTAGCTCGGCACCATTCTACATGATCATTAGCTACACCACTGCAACCCTGTAAGGCAGGTCTACACTGCAGCTGGGATGCTGGGGTAAGAGAAGGCCACCAAGACTTCCTGGCACGTCATATGTCATCACTACCCCGTACTCCCTCCAACAACTTCATCCTGAGAAGAGGGTAGAGAGGAAGAGGAAATGAGGAAGAGAAGAGATGCTGACACTCTAGCCCACCACTCATCTTTCCTTCATACTTTCTCTTCCTTTTCAAATCCAGAGAGAGGAAAGGGAAATGACTTGCAATGGTAAAACCTGTTCAAATTTTCAAATCCAGCAAATTTAAGGCTCAGGTGAGAGGGGCCTGCCCTAAGCAGCCTGTGATTCAAAATCTGATTTAGGGAAGACAGACGGAGGGAGAGGAAGATAGAGTTTGGGGGGCAAACAAGAAAGAATATGCTATGACTTCAGTTACTCAGGTTTGGCTGCATTGAGCTTCATCACCACTAACAGCCCAAGCTCATAGGCAATTCTACTCAGAAGTAGGTCACATTATAGTCAGTGGGGCTTACTCCCAGGTAAGCATGCATAGGATTGCCACCCTTTCCCACTTTGGAATACATCTCATTCATTCAGTGTGAACATAAGAAACTGCCTTACCCAGAGTTAGAACCACTGCAGCTCCTGCAGGATCTCACCCATCACTGGTTACCAGAGATCCTTTCAACTGGAAGGTGCCAGGGATTGCACCCGGAACCCCAGATCATGCTAGCGTGTTGCTCTTTCACTGAGCTGTGGCTCCTCCCCCAAGGGAGATGCTCTTCCAAGGTGGATCTGAGTTGGCAGCCTACCAAAGGGCACAGGGGATGTATCTGAGATCCAAAGTGAGCATGACCTACCAGAAGGGGAGCAGAGGGGCTAGAGGGGGGGGCTAGAGGGGGAGCAGCGTGGTAAGTAAAGCAGGCGCCACAACACACCATGTAATCAGCCATCCCTCACTGTCATAGGAGCTCCAACAGCGAGGGGGGGCTGCTTACATGATGTGTTGTGGCATCCGCCAGACTTACTGTGCCACCCCCCCAGCTACGCTTCTGTGACCAACATTGCAGTGTTGACTCTCTGGACACGACCTAATCACATCACTGGTCCTGGCATACTTGGGTGGTCCAACTGGAGGGGGGCCACAGCAGGGGAGAGCAGTAGGGGATAACCCCACTCCTCCCCCATCATGCTCCCAATCCAGATCACTCAATGCTCCCCACCCAGGGTTATGCCATGGAAAAAGAGCTTCAGTTGGCCCCAATGGGAGCTTCTCTCCCAGGCCAAAGAGCACAACAGTGCAACGTGGGTTGTAGCCACTGCAGGAGGGCAGGTTTACGAGCCCCTCTGCTCCTTGCCTTGGTACTGATCCAAATCACACACCCTCCTGTGTATTTATAGAGTGGTGGGGCAAGCAAGCAGGGCCAACCATGTCATTCAGAACTGACATCTTCATTTGGCCCTTGAATGACAATGATGGATAGTTGGAGTACTGTCAGGAATGAATTCTGCAGCAGGTCTAGCTGATGACTGGAGAAAGCGAGGCTGTGCGTCTCCCCCCATCCTGACACACGACTCCTCTGCTCTGAGTCATTGGGTCATTTAGCTCAGCAGTGACTCTCTAGGGTTTTGAGCCAAGGTCTTGCCCAGTTCTCCTGTGACTCTCCTGGTTCTCAGGATGGAAATCCTGGCCACGGATTCTTGCTTGTGATTTTTTTTTTTTTTGCTTTCGTTAAAATATTTTGTGAAGTTACAGCCCTACCCATTTGGAGGGACTCATTGCCACTTTCTATATTCCACAGCTTTCTTGGGGATCCTTCCAATCACTTTCTAAGAGCTCCACATCACCATCATCAATATTAATATGTGTGTGTCAGCACCCCAGGGGCTGTGTCATACTCCAGTGTCACACCAAGAAACTGGGAACAAGAAGGAAAATGTAGATACAGGGTGTCTGTAGATACAGCCTCGTGGGCTCCTAAGAAAATACAAGCAGACCTACTGGCTCAGACCAAAAAATATCAAGGATAAAGCATATGATCTGAACGAATAATTAATGGCAGTACTTCTCAAACTGTGGGTCAGGACCCGCTAGGTGGGTTGTGAGCCCATTTCAGTAGGTCACGTAGCACCTAGCTCAGCCGCCGATGAAAATACAGTGTTGAAAATAAAGAGTACAGAGCTGCTGGACAAGGCAGGTCTCCCGGTGAGAGAGAGGCATGGGCTTTGCCCTGAATCGGTGGGAAGATGGGATGCTGGAAAGGGGGAAGGGCTGTGCGGCTGAAGAAGGATCCAAGCCTGGGTTCTGCTTGGACTTCTGAGCTGGAAGGTTTGAATTCTGAGCTGTGCAAAATAAAGCAGGAGTGCACCGTGTAGAGGGATCTTTGGCTGAAAAGGTCTAGGTTCAAATCCCTGCTCAGCCGTGCAGCTTCCTGGCTGACCTTGAACCTGTCACACTCTCTCTCAGGCTCGCCTACTTCACAAGGCTGTTGTGAGGACAAAATGAAAGGAGCAGCCATGGACAGCACCCTGAGCTTCGTGGGAAAAGGATGGTATAAAAATGTGGAAAATAAAATAAATCATGGCAGGTTTTGTATATATTTATGGTTTGTACTTTTTTGTGAAAATAGCATGTATTTAAAATATGGAAATAGAATCTGGCACCCCCAAGCACACCCCTTTTACTTTCTCCTATGGAAGCAAATGGCTACCATTCAGTCCATGGGGAAACACAGCACTACTCCCCCCACCGCCTACTGCTCCTGACTGTGAGTGGCCTCGTTCAACAGAGACCACAGTCAAAGAGAGCCCCCTGCCCAAAGTACACTAAAACTTTTTGCACGTTCACACACAGACACAGCCCCTCTGGTCTCACACCCAGACTGTAACGGCAGCTGGTGTTTCACCGGTAAGTACAGAGGAGCAGGCAGTAATTGCAGTGTGGATTTCATTTCCAAAGGAAATGCAGTTTGCGTTGATGTGAGATTCCCTCTGTTGTAACCAAGAGCAGAGAAAGAGAGAGAGAGAGGAGGGGGAAGCTGATACAACTTTTGCAGGGACACGGGGTGGACTGGCCCAGTCTGCAATGCTGCTCTGCAGGCTACTAAATTATTCAGCTACCAATGCAGCCAATGCCAGCCTGCCTGAGACAAGGTAGCAGTGCAAATTGCAGGCCACAAAGTGGGGAGCCAATTCCTGCCCATCCCAAGCAGGTAGTCACTCTCCTTTGGCTGCACTTACAGCTGAAACCCCACTCCCCCACCCACATATGCCACCTTTGAGAGTAAGACCTGCACAGAGCAGCCCAATGTGGTCTTTGCACCAACTGAAAAGAGCTCAAATAACGGGACTTAATGGCTGCTGCTTCTAGCTGCTGGAAGAGGGAACAAGGCAGGAAGGAAGGGAAAACCTCAAGGGACAATAACAGCTGGTCCACAGCACCCTACAGATTCTCTTCAGCAGGGATGGAGCTGGGTTAATCTCCCAGACAAGCTGAATTAAGAAAAGAGGCCGAACACACCTGTGTCCCAAATAGCCCTTTCCTTCCTCTTCTGTTGACAGTGTGGTTAATGTTATGGTAGAAAGGGGAGGCATCAAAGAGAGGTGGTCCTAGCTTTAGGAATACAGCTTTTCTCCCTACATTGTGGCAGCTGCATGCAATCACTATTTATATCGTATCATCAATATACATATATACAGAGCAACAAGAATGTAGGTTTCAGCCCCAAGGAGCATACAATTGAGAATTTACTCACAGGGGGGAGGGAACAAAGAGAGGGAATTCCTCCTCTTCCATTCTCAATCACTGGGCATAGAGACAATGCTATCACCCCACTGAAGGATCCTGAATCAATGAATTGGTAAAAAGGCACACCATCAATTCATACATTCAGGCAACACAGTGGTTCTCAAACTTTTTAGTCCATGCCCCACTTTTTAGAATGATAATTTGTCGAGACCCATCTGAAGTGATGTCATTAACCTGGAAGTGATGTCATGACCAGAAGTGACATCATCAAGCAGGAAAAATTTTAACAATTTTAGGCTGCAATCCTATCCACACTTACCCAGGAGTAAAACTCATTGACTACCATCGTTAAAAGCATATATACTGCAGCCTGTTAAAAGTACAGGTATCCCCAAATGCAGTCACATAACATGTTGGCATCAAGTCTAATATACTAAAAATAAAATATTGAAATGAATGGGGACCCACCTGAAATTGGCTCGCGACCCACCTACTGGGTCCTGATCCACAGTTTGAGAAACAGTGAGGTAACATATTTAAATATTTGAAAGCCCACATCTTTTTCCAGCTGTTCTAATTAGTGCAACAGTCACAAAAATGACTCCTGTAAAACTTCAAGGTCCAGGTATTAAAATTAGCATCTGCTAACAGCAGAAGGGAGTGGAGTAGAGTGGTTAGACCACTGGATTCAGAATGGGGAGAACTGAGTGCAAACCCCCTCCCACCCCAGCCACAAAGCTTATTGAGTGATCATGAGTCAGCTACTGTATTTCAGTCTAGTCCACTCATTGGGCTGTTGGAAGGATAAAATGGGACTGGAAAAAAAAACCATTTATGCCACACTGAGCTCCTGACATAACTTGATATGCAACTAGATAACATGATCAAACATTCTGCATTCTCCAAAACCCAACATCGGGACCTTTACAGGGTACCAAAAGAAGAGTGAGAATACTCACAATTTAAATTTTTGAGTTACTACTCATTGTAAGTCAAGAGAACCACTGGAAATATTTCCTTTCATGCTGTCTTGTGCAATAGCACACCAGAATCAAAAATAGCTGCAAATACAGAAAGCTTAGCATGTTCTTAACTTGCAGACAAATACGTGTACTACCATTCAATCAACTAAAGTTTTGATTTGATTCATTTCCTGACAAACCCACTCAAACTGTAGTTCTCAAAGATTTTAGCACCCACTTCTATGGCTTTGCAAGACCCAAAAAAAAAAAGTAATCAAGAAAGAAATAATATTTTTATTTACAAGAAATATTTCATTTATTTATTTTTTAAAAAAACTCAATTTCTAGTACTGAGGCAGCCCTAATGAACAGCTTCAAGGCTTGAGGGGTTTAGTTCTGTAACCCAACTTTCACCTGCCCCCATGACCTGGCACCCAACACACCAGAAAAAGGACGCTCAAATATTTATCTCCCGATATTGACACAAGCTTGCAAGAGCTGAGAAGCTCAGCTCTTTGCAGGGCAGTTAGCAGCTGTCTTGCAAACTGCAGGAGTTCGGCTCTTTGCAAGGCAGTTAGCAGCTCTCTGATTTTTGAATAGCCTCACGGCTGGTGGCAATTTGATCTTTCCACTGCCCGTATTTTCAGTGGAGACTTTACAGGACCCACCAAAAACTGACCAGCCAAGTGAGTCCCGACCCACAGTTTAAGAATCGCTACTATAGCAGATGTTTCCACTGTGGCCCAGCCATGCAAGTTGAATGAAGTCAGCCAAAAGCTCAACTGAGAGCACAGGTGGGGGTGGGGGACAACTGAAAGAGTTGTGATTCGCCACAGAACCAGCCCTTCTTTGCATTTTCAGCACCGTGGACAGCAGCCAATAGGCCCTCAAGAGCAGCTCTCCATTTGTCAAGCACCAGAGGATCCCAACATTACTGCACAAAGGCCTGCATCTCACGGAGATCGTAAACATCTCTCTGAGCCATACCATTTCAGAATCACAGGAGAGGGCTCCTTCGTAGCAGGGGTGAAAAAAAAATCCCTCCACATAGGAAATTAGCATGTTGGGTAGAAGGCTAAGCCCAAATTGGTCTCCAGCCCAGAAACAAAAGTCTCCACTAATGAACAGACTTGTTCTAGCTAGACTTTCAGCCTCCTCAGTTAAAACCTGGTGATTGCCATTTAATTAACTCCAGCTCAAGTTGATTAATCTACTTATTTGCAGTTTTTTTCCCCCACGCTTGGAAGGAATCAAGTGGAATCAATCATTTCAGTGGAACTTGATTCCCCATAATCCATTTAGGGCTGGGATGTACAGTCGATTTTTTTGCTTTAATTTTTATATCCGCATTGCAATCACAATCTGTACATTACCCAGTGTCAAGAACACAGGGCTATCACATCTGAGAATCAAACAACAGATAAAGTTGTTTCCTTGCTCTTCCATTTGGAAGTCCTAATTTTAAGCTGACCTGCGATCAACCCTCTCTCTCTCTCTCTCTCTCTCTCTCTCTCTCTCTCTCTCTCTCTCTCATGTCTCCAGAGGCATGAACACAGGGGTTGGTTAAATGTCGATCGCACACAAATATATAACTCTATATATACATAACAATATTGATATATATAATAATTGATATATATCAATATATAACAATGAGATCAGTACCATGTGGTTCCCTGGCTGAAGATTTTCTGTGGCCCCATGTGCAAGCAAAGAATGGTACCTGCACATCTCACTGGTATGATCTTTAGTAGGGCCTAGGAGAGGGGGGTAATTTGTACCCAGGCCCAGGGTCAAAAGGGGGGCCCTGGAGCCAAAGGAGGGGGCCCAGAAATTTCCTGGGATCTTACGTTTTCCTGTCTACTCAGACTTGTTGTAGACATCTTGCCTGTCTTCCATCTTGCTCAGGAAATGCTTGAAGTAGCCTTGTGAGATTCATCTCTATTATTGTAGCACCATCAACGTAGACGGTCATATGCAGAAGATAGGTCCTTGCCACAAGATGACAGTACCATGACTGGGGATGCTGGGGACACTACCTATGCCACATGGGTTGGTAGTCCTGGGCTTCAAAGACTTTTCCAGTTGTCTCTGCCCTCTCCCTACCCTGCTTCACCCCTCCCTGCCCCTATTCTGCTCACCCGTCACCACCCTCCCCCACTCTGTTTCACTCCTCCCTCTTTGCAAAGGGGCCCAAAAGAAACTTTGTACCCCCTGATAAAATTCCTCTCAGAGACCCTGATCGTTAGTACAGTCGCAACATCTGGCCTCATGAATTTTCCTGCTTTAGCCAGTTGGTAGACCTAGAACAGGGACACTGCAAAGCCAGGATTGATGGCTGATCTCTTCTTGCTGTTAGTGTCTGCGCCATCATAGTTTACACCTGTGTTTGCAACGTAGAGTACATTCATCTTCTCTCCATGACATGTCATTAATTTATGGGAGAAAATCATTGGTAGCTGTTAGTCCATTAGAAAAATACATCTAAAAGCCATCTAGCAATACCTTCATTAGGACCCATCAAAAAGACCCCAAATCTTTGAATCCTCCAGATTTTTCTATCAATTACTCAAAGCAAAAGGAAAGCAGAAAAAATGGAGGGGGACATGATGTCATTATCAGAAGAGTCTGATTTTATAATACCTTTAAGACGGAATCTTAATTTAGTTGATCCTAATAATGTTATTGATTGTAAAGGAGCATAGCTTTACGGAAGACTTACAAAACTCCCTGCAACAAGAAGTGGTGATGGCCTACTAACTGAGGTTAAAAAGATTTGATGATACAAAAAAAGCAAAAAACCACCCTAAGATTATCTTTGGAATCAGCACCTATGAACCATATAAGAAATACTAAAAATTAAACATTAACAATATAATTATTTCCATTTTTCAGATGGAGAAGACTGAGGCTGGAGCTCGCCTAAGGCCATCTAGTGCAATTTCATGGCAGACTTCTATCAGGGAAGTTCTGATTCACGGCTCAGTTTCTTAACCAAAAGTTACATCAACTGGCCCTCTGAACTGCCGCTGGCCTCATGTCACCTCCCAGACAACAAAGCTATAGGCAAGGCAC
Source organism: Tiliqua scincoides (assembly GCF_035046505.1). Taxonomy (NCBI): domain Eukaryota; kingdom Metazoa; phylum Chordata; class Lepidosauria; order Squamata; family Scincidae; genus Tiliqua; species Tiliqua scincoides. The sequence continues at coordinate 4,931,450 of NC_089831.1, read as the reverse complement.
AGGAAACCAGAGCGCACCCAGTCTGCAGACAAGGTAGCCTGCAGCTCAGGCTCACAGGTACTCAGCCCTGGGTGCCTGAACTACACCCAAAGTTTTATTTAGACCGAAATCCTAAACAACTTTCCAGCACTGACACAGTTATGCCAGTGGGGCATGGGCTGCATCCTGCAGTTGGGTGGCACTCAAAGAGGCCTCCTCAAGGTAAGGGAATGTTTGTTCCCTTACCTCAGTGCTGCATTGCCCTTAGCTCAGTGCTGGAAAGTTGACTACAATTACACCCTTAGCCTTTCAGGCTGGGCACTGTCCATGCAATAGTGACTTCTCAAGAGCAACTGGGATAAGGAAGAGAGGGAACACAAGGATTGGACCACACTCTGCAAACAAAGAGCCCTGCGTACAAATAGCAGCAGCACTGCTTATGAATGGATTTTTCCGCCGCTGCCTGCCTGCCAAATTAAGCATTTGGCTGACCCGTTTGCAGTTCTTTTTTTGCAAACTCACTCAGGCCAGGCAATGAAAATAGATACATGCACCGGCCCATTCCTAAAGGACACGGATGTGCAACTTTACACACTGGTGTCGGGGAAAGGCTACTTTGGAAGCAACTGCAGGGAGGAGATCTCTCCCCACCACACCCCCAAAAAAGCAGTTTCACTTGCAGTTGGTGTGGGAGAACACATAGAGTGGGCCCTCTGTATCCATAGGGGATCCTTTCCAGGACCCCCTGCAGAGACTGAATTCTGCGGATAATTAAATCTGTGAGGATGCCCTCCTAGATACAACTGGGAGGCACTTCTGGTCTTGTCTGGGAGGTATTCTGAGGCCCTCTAGTTGCAGGCTTGGCACCCGTGGGTATTCATATCTGCCCATGGATAAGGAGGGCCTTTTTCCATTCCTTGGCCCTCTGTTCTTTATCTTCCTCTAGCAGATGAAGCTGTTCAATGCTGAGTCAGACATTAATGCCTCTGGCTCAATATTGTCTACAAGGACCTGCAGCAGCTGTCCAATGTCGCAGATAAGGCACTTTTTCCCAGCCCTACTTGGGGATACTGAGGATTGAACCTGGGACTTCCTGAAGGCAAAGTAGGTGTCCTACTACAGAGTTAGATCTCCTCCACATTGGCAGTGGCATAACTAGAGGGGGTGCAAAGCACTAAGTTTTGCAAGGAGCCTCACTGTGGCATGCTAGTGACCCCTCCCCCTCTGAGCCAATCACCACCTGGAATGGCTCTGAAGAGGAGGGGCCACTAGGAACACCACAGCGAGTTTCCCTGCAAAACTTATTCCTTTGCACCTCCTCTCGCTATGCCACTGCACATTAGCCCCATCCCCACTGCCAAAACTCTCTGATTCCAGGTCCCCTCAGTGTCTAGCTCTTCAGCTTGCAGGCTGGTCCTCAATGTGGAGATGAGGAACACCCAATGAGAAGTCAGCCTGCTTAGTGATGTCACATCCAGCGCTCAGTAAGCACCATGAATGCTATTTGGCCAACTGTATGAAACGAGTTTTGCCCCTGGGTCAGAGACTGGAATTTTCAAACATGCAAATGTCAGGGTGAAGGGAGAGGATTGGTCAGCCAGCTGCTGATGTCACAGCAGGCCTTCACTCTGCACAGAAAGAGCTCTTTCCTGATTGCTGTGCCAAGCACGTTGGGCTTCTTCTCTCTCCAAGAGAAAAGCTTACCAAGTTCTACAGACATAGGGCGCAATTCTGAGAATGAGTTGGGCCAGGGCAAGTCCCATCCCAGGAGGGTCACAAACGTGCTGTAAAGGTGCACTGAGGTGCACCGACACACGGAGGCTGAATCCAGCCTTTGTGGGGCTTACTCCGTGAGCCTTGCATCCTGGACAGGGGGAGCGCAGGCAATGGGCAGCCCTGTGACTGGCAGGTGGGGAGCAGGAGGTGGGAATGGGATCCAGCAGTTATGCTGGATGCCAACCCCCATTCCTGGGGAGATCGGAGCAGCTTCAAGCTTGTGTTGTAGGCTAGGCTAGAAGAAGGCAACTAGTCCAAGGTCTGTCCAGTGAGCTTCATGGCCTAGGAGGGATTTGGACCCTCGTCAATGCCCATCATCATTGCACCATACTGGCTGTGCAACAGTTTCAGTGCTTCAAAAAAAATTACTTTGATTATACTGTGTGGATAAAGCAAAATCACTCATGCAAATGACTCAGTTGCAAAAAATTAATTGGGGAGGGGGTTTGAATGGAGAACATTGTTGATTCATCAGGAAATTCTGTTCCTCCTTCTTTTTCCTGGGACTTGCGTGGTGCTTTTATAGCTTCATAACCATAATTCTAAGGGGCTCAGATCATCTTGCGAACCAGATGCCTGCCTTAGGACACATGAAAGATGGGATCATGACCCAAAGAAGCTGATAAGCAGTCAGGTGTCTAATTCAGCTGGCAGTGGGAATCTGTGCAATATCTTGTATAGGCAAATGGAGTCATGGGGAGGGAGACAATGGAAGGAGAGGGAAAGAACTGTATACAAGAAATGTTGAGAGGTATGTGCAGGGCTGATCACCATTCAGAAGAAGAGGCACAAGCAAGCAATGTAATCACCTAATGCAGGAGGGGGAACAGGAAGTAGCTGACTATGTTGGAGAAATCACCTGTCCGAAAGCTGATCAACACAATACAGAGTGGTTGAATCCTAGACTGGACCACTGCAGACTGCATGTGGGGGGGGCCATATTTTGGAGGGCTTAGGAGCAGTGGCATAGCTTGAGGGGGTGCAAAGCATTAAGTTTTGCAAGAGCCTAAACGAGTCATGCCTGCAACCCCTCCCCCTCAGAGCCATTCTGGGAGGGGGGAGCAAAACAGAGGCAGATGTTCAGGTGCCTGCAAAACTTAGTGCCTTGCACCCCCTCTGGCTACGTCACTGCTTAGGAGGAGAAGAAGCATTCAAAAACATACCACCCTCTGCAGGCGGAAGTGACATGGTTCAGGATTCAACCACAGCATCCTGCATGCAAAGCAGCCCTGACTCTTTGCAAGTATTACAAAACTCCTTCTACTTTTACAGACTCTCACTTAAAATCCAATAATGCCACAAAGGAGGGGTGCAGGAGGTGGGCTCCAGTGATGGCAAGGCAGATGTTTGTTGCTTAGACAAATCCATAAACTAACCTGGAGCCTTTTGTACAAAGAGACTCCTGACCTCAGTTGATATCCAAAGTGTAGGGAAAACAAATGTGCCTCAATGAGCCCCCTGGAGGCCAGGAGGAACCAGGCAGTAGGAGACTCCCAGAACTGGGTGCTTGCCTTGTTAGTCATGCATGGACTTAATTACTCAGTTCTGACTTAGGAGCCCAGGTGGGGTCTACTCAGTGGCAGCACGAGTGCTATGGAACTCACTCCCTGGGGAAGGTCACAAAGCCCCTCCCCTTCCTACCACTAGACAGTTCTTGAAAATCAGTGTATTCCCTATGGCACCTTGCAATTGATTTTATTTGTGTGGGCTCTTGATGTGGATTCAGTGCCAATCCTGGGCTGCTCTGCTTCCATTTGTTTAACTGTTGCTTGGATTTTATTGCCATTTTACAATGGATTGCTTTGTACTGTGTTCTTATTCCTCAAGCCACATGGGGAAATCTATATTTTAAAGAGGCACGGTAAAAATGCACAAGATAAAATGGAAAACTAAAACAAATCATCATCAGAATGTGGAGGGAGCCTTCTAATTGCAGATCCTCCGTGATGATCTTTAGAATCAACAGAGAATCATCCCTTAACTGCACCACCCATGTCCCAAACCCAGGCCACAAGGACAGGTAGAGGAGAATCCTTGCTGGCTGCAAGGCCCAGAAAGTGGCTCTGCCTCACTCACTCATTCACAGTGAACCAGATGGTCCATCAAGCTGACTAGATGCCCGAGATGGGGAATTGGCAGGGGGCACCTCCATCTCTCCCCCACCTGTTCCATGGATTTGAAGAGGAGAGTGGTGGGCTAGAATGTGTGTTCTCCTCCTCCTCCACACTTCCTCTTTCTTTTCAATCCAGGAGAAGCAATGGAAGAGTGTACCATCAGGTAAGGAAGGGCAACCTCTGGCACACTGTGTCAGGAGCTAAGAAGTCATGGACTGGCCATGTTCTGGACTATACCACTGGTTCCCAAACTGCGTGCCATGGTGCTCTCAGGCACTGCAGCAAATTCACAGGAGTGCCGCAGGACGTCCCTGGCAATCACATCTTCTCCACTCTCCCGGGCACCACCATCTTGGATCACGCCAGATCCCGGGGAGATATCAGGGGAAAGGGCAGGTGCACATGCACACCCTTCTCAAATCTCAGTGGGTGCCAGAGTGTTGCTGGAACAAAATCCTATTTTGCACTGAGATTTGCATCCAATTTGATCTTTCCTATTTCCCCTTGGAGCTAGCCAAGGTTCTGACGTCCTGATTGACATGATGTCCCTGCTCCAACTCCTCTCTCCCTCAGAGTTGTCCAAGGTTCTGATCCCCTCGCCTGAACTCTCACCTCTGTTTTGGACCTGTTTTACCCAAACGCCAGGTTGAACAACAACCCCACCTGAACCTCGAGGCAGTTAACACCTTTCCACCCACTGGGACCTGAACCTTAACACGTCTGTAGGCACCTGGCACACTCCGCAACAACCAATGGGTCAAAGCGACACCACCGAGAAGAGGGAGGAGGATCAGGAAACCCCTTGCCCCTTTCATCAGCAATGGGCTGCACTTCACTAGAGCATCCGAATTGAATACTTTGCCAAGAATAACATAATGCCAAAAGCCGACCTTGGTTTATTCCCCCTGGGAGCCAGCCAAAAATAACTGTTTCAGAAGCACCTCGGGGTTCAAATCTGCTTTGAGGGATTCAGTCCGTGCCAGGGAACCAGAGGTTCTCTGAGCTCCGTGTCACCTTCAGGATGCCCTCCAAAAAGGGGACCTTGTCATGCCGTTTCACTGGCATCTGCAATCGCAAGACTGCTCATATTTTTAATAAAGCTCCCTGATAACAACATGTTATCGCCTGTGCCAGTGGTTAAAAGCAGAGCCCTCAGAGACAGCTGCCAAGCCTCGTGGAACAGGCCAGAACCCAGATGAAAGGAGCTGGGAACCATACATGCTGCAGGCCACCTCTATGGAGGCCCTGGCCTAGTTAGGAGCTCTCAGCACATTCTGGGTTTGAAGAAACGCCCAGGCAACAATTGCCAGTCCAATTTTACTCTGATTGTCAAATTTATTGCCATTACTTTCTATATTTGCACATCACCATTTAGGTGCATGGTGCTTTACAAAGAATGAGGAGACAGGTCTCTGCCCCCAAGGAGCTCACAGTCTAAAACAAGCACAACAGAGGAAGGGGAGGGAAACAAAGTCAGGAAATGTGCGATTATTGTTTTGGCACATACTTGGGCTTACAACAGGGTATGGAGACTAGGGACTGGCCAATGGCTTCAGAGAAAAGGTAGGCGTAGAGGAGGGATTTGAAAGAAGTATGAGGTGCTATGGGAGACAGTTGCAGGCCTAAAGGGAAGGAGAAGAAGTGGAGGCATTTGAGGGTGCAGTAGACTGAGGGTGACTGAAATGGTGGAGTAGGAAGACTGGAGGTCACAGGAAGGGACTGTGGAAAAATCAGAGTTTCTTCCCCTAGCATGTAATTAATCTGTGGAACTCCTTACCACAGGATATTGAGATGACACTTGGCCTAGATGCCTTGAAAAGGGGACAGATTAATGGAGGGAAGTCCATCATTGGTGATAAGCCATGATGACTATACGCAATCTCAAGGTTTTAGAAGACTACCTCTGAATGCCAGATGCAAGGTATCTTGTTGCCTTGTGTATTTCCTGAGGCATTTGATGGGCTGCTGTGAGATACAGGAAGCTGGACTAGACGGGACCTGGGCCTGATCCAGCATGGCAATTCTGATGTTCTTATGCTGAGATAAGCTAGGTGAGAGGTGGCCATGAAGAATTCATGGGGGAAGGTAGGATATGGCACTTACGGCTGGACACACTGGACATCTGAGGGAATTATACTTCTTATTCCTTGCAAATAGTAGCCGACAGATGCACAAGGAGGGATTTCGGCTGGAAGAAAGTCCTATGGAAAAGAGTGGTTGGTTGACGAAACCAATTACTGATGGAAATGGTGGGTTCTCCCTCACGGAAGGTCTCCAAGCAGAAGTCTAACAGGCAGCTTTGGGAGGTGTTTTAGAGAGGATCTTCCTGCTTCGTGCAGGGGGCTGGACTAGATGGCCTTGAAGGACCCTGCCAACACTACGATTCTATGCTCTGAGGAAGTATATCCTTGCCACTCGTGCCTACTGAGCAAGCACATTTATCTCGCAATAAAGCAAAACACAAGAGAAAGGCTGCAGTGGGAATATAGTTACAAGTCACTGACAGGGACTTGTCTCCTTTTGTGTCACCGAGTGCAACACGACATCCATCACACAACAAAAACAGCAGCAGTGAGGTTGCAATAGAGGCAAATGCTGACTTAGGCCCCAATTCTCACTAAATCCCCCCCCCCCCCCCAGCCATTGCCAATGCACACACACCAAGAAGATCCGTGCTGCAGCCTTGGGGAGGGGGGCAATAGCAAAGGTTTCATCAGGGGAAGGGAACAAAAGCCTCTGCTTTTCCCATGGGCTCCTCAGCTCTACACCAGCTATTCTGCTGGCACAGAACCAAGGAGTGTACAGTAGATAGTCCCACACTTGTTTTGAACAACATGAGAAACTGCTGCCTATTGGGATGGACCCTCGTTCCACCTACTGCAACACTGTCAAGCACTGATTGGCAACAGCAGCTCCAGGGTATATTTCAGCTCTACCTGGAGATAACAGGGATTGACCCCAGGACCTTCTGCATGCACGTTGCTCTACCACCGAGCTATACCCTCCTCCTTTAACCATGAAGTACAAACAACACAACTTCCAGAGCTTTTTACACACATCTACACATCCAGTTACATTGTCTGATCAAAGTCTGCATGGACCTGTCTGGATTCTGTTTCTCGGCCGCACTCAGGTGTTGCAGAATGTCAGAAACGGGTTTTGATGGAGAGAGATGGATGGATGGATGCTGTAAAATCCCACATCATCAGCAGCTGACTTGCAAAACCCCATCAAAAATCCACCAGTCAGAGTCCAAGCTGTTCTGCGGCTGCTTCCAGGAACACTCCGAGTCAGTGCCCGGTTGTGATTGAACTGGTCAACTCCTCCAACCTATTGATCATTTGACTGTATAGATATGGCATCTTCTGGGTGGAAAGGGCCTGGCAAGCTCATTTACACTGCAGAACAACTCAGGAAGACAAATCTCTCCAATTAACTCACCCATTTTACAGACCGGCAAAGGAGTTTGAGAACAAGCTGGTCACCACCAGCGGCTAACCAGATGTGGGAGGCCCTGACCACTGCTCTCCCCTGTCTCCAGCTCCCGTTAAAGTTTCCAGGTCCTTGCTTGAAGGACTGTGATGCATCACCAGTGCTGCTTTTCCCTTACCAGTGCTTCCATGATGTGAGGAGTGACCCAATCCTGACTTCAACTTGTCACGCAGCTATTTTAGGGACAGAAGGCCAGGTACTGTGCAAAAAGATGCAAGCAACTCTCTCTCAGCATCACTCCTGAATGATGGGGATGATAAGACTGACCAACCTCATAGGGTGGTTGCAACAATTATCACCATAAAATATATGACAGTCTAACGTGCCACAGGAAATGTTCCCTGTAGTAAGCATCTCCTATGCCATCATTAGGGGCAGGGATCTGCAGAGATGCTCACTGCACCCCACTTCAAAGGGATCCTTGCCACTCAAGGATGGGCCACTATCACCAGGGGTGCTCTGTTTTTCTTTCTATTCCCCCTCCCCTCAGCTACAACACCCCATTCTTTTGCCTATTTAGATGGAGAAAGTAACGGGCTTCCCCAGGGACAGGGAGAAACGCCCTTGGTGTGACTTCAAGGAATGGGGCGAAAGTCAACATAGCCCCCTCACCTGCATCCCAGATCACAGCCAAATCCTATTGAAGTCATCCCCCCCCCCACATGCTGAGGCAGCTGCACCACCAGAGCATGAGCTACATCCTGCATGGGGGCAGTCCCAGAGGCCTTCCTCCAGGTAAGGGAGCATTTGTTCCCTTGCCCGGGGTAAGCCCTCACTCCCTCACTGGGTCTGCTCAGTGCGCTAGCTATATCGCAAGTCCAAAAGGATCCGAGAAGCCAGTCAAGGCCAGGAAGGGGAGAGGATAATGTGTTGCTGCCTCAGATGCCGCACTGAATGGCATGTCGCATTTTGCAACAGCCGTAAAGGACTTTGCACTGATGGAACACTAGTTCCACAGGACAGGGTTGTTCATCCCATAGTAGTCAAGGCACACCCTTGATAACCAGGCAAGTTACTATCGACATTGCCACACCCCTTCCCCAGCCCACTGGGTCCACCCTCATCAGTCACCAGTCCACCCGCATCAATCCACTGAGTTCAGTTTCTTTGTGCAATGCTAGAAAGCAACTGGCTCATGATCAAATATGTATTATTGCATATCATTACAATTATATAATTATATATGCAATTATGTGATTATAATTTACACACACACACACACACAAACACACACACACAAATTATATATAGCTTTTATACATGTAAACAATATGCATATATTCTTTGCACTGACATTTTATTATTATTCCTAAATCTTATTTTGGGACAAACCCATTAGGAGATTTCAATATTATTTCAATGGACCTAACTGATAACTTCCTGCCCTATCAGTCCAGCAGACTCCCTCCCACTTCTCCTGCATTGGGAGATCCCAATGCTTCAGTCTGAGCACCGAAACAGTAGAATAAACAAGCACATAAACCAGCCATCAGCCACTGCAAGGTCTGCAATCCGTTCAAAGTTTGCTTACAAGATATTTCGGAACATAACGGCCGGCTGCCCACTCACACCACTTTTTTTGACATGCTGATGGAGCTGACAGGCTTCAGTGATTCCGGCCTTGGGAATGCCACAATTAGAATCCTTAAAAGCCTGGAGGATCAGAGAAAAAGCAAGTTCAACCCCAAATGCCAGGAATTGCAACCTGGGCATGCGCCAACTCATTCCCAAGACCATTAAAGCACACTCAAAACCACTGGCGCACCGGTTGCGCAAATCAACCTACAGCAGAATGAATGCGGTTCACACAAGCTACCTAACAACAAAAGACTGCAGGATCAGGCCGTGGATCTCTCAAATCCAGTGTCCTGTTTCTCAAGGAAGCCCACTGAATACAGCAGGAAGTAGATGGCAGCTGCTGACAAATCTCTTCTTCTCCATGCATTATCCAAGCTTCTTTTAAGACCACAAATGGTAGCAGAAAACTCCATAGGTTAATTCTGCACCATGCATAGAAATACCTCCCCTTATCCATCCTAAATCAACTACAAATCAACTTCCACTGCCCTAGCAGGTAAGGAAGCCTGAGTTCCAGCCCTAACAGGGAAGGAAAGAAAACTTCTCTCTATCTGTTTTTGCTATCCACATTTTTCATAAGCCTCTTCTATGCGCCCTCTTTGATGGACTTTTCCTCCCTAGCTGCTCAAAGAGCAGAACCCTACCGAAAGAACAGACAGGAGGCCCAATCCTCCCTCTGTAGACCTCCAGCATAAAATGGACTGGGAGCAATATTTTAGTATGGATCCATGCAAGTAGGCTTTCAGGAAACAGAGGCAGTGGAACTCACAGCAACAGGGCAGCATCAAAGATCAGAGCTTGAGATAACAATTAATAAGTGTTGCTACAGCATCCCACTGGATATATGCAGCCCTCACCCCATCTTGGCACGACAGTGCTGTTGGTTGACAAACCAACAAAATGCTTCTGCAGAGACTCTTTGTCCAGGACACATCACAGGATTTCCTACATGGAAATGATTGCCTTCTCACTTCTCCATGGACATGCATGCAGCCACACGCATGTGACACACAGGAGTGTATGTTGTCTACAGGGCTGGACTGTCCATGGGGTCAACTGAAAACCCAATTCTATGCATGTGTACTCAGACGTCAGTTCCATGATAGTCAATGGGGCTGACTCCCAGGTAAGTATGCTTAGGATTGTAGCCCGAATTGCTTTATCAGGCAGCAAATTGGTAGGGGGGGGTGCCATCTTTATTCATTTGCCCAGCTCCACCTCTCCTACCACTCCTAGATTCAAAGAGGGGAGTGGTCTAGCCCATCACTCTCCTCCCTTCCACAGTTCCTGCTCCATTCCCCTCTTCCTTTCTGAGTCAGGGATGGGAAGAAGAGTGGCGGTATAAGCAGGTAAGGGGGGCGCACACCACAGTAGGCACTGGGAGATCTCACGTCAACCCTAGTTATATGGACATATATCCCTTTGTCACACGTTCCTACGACATTTTGTATTAAAGGTCTGTCTGAACTTTGGACTGAGGTCAGGCTCAGGGAAGCCACACCAGACCTTCATAACAGCTTTTGCTGTAAAGGATAATATGAACATGGGGCAAAAAGGGACAGAGACCCCAATTCCTGTTCTTGCATAACACAGGACGTTTTAACAGGAAACCTGAAAGCTGAGTCACATATTCCAAAGCCCCAAACTAATTGGTGCCAAAACCCAAGAAAAGTGTGCTGGGAGTTCCCCTTGGCTGTACTCATCCACCCTCTGAGCAGAGGGGGTGCAAAGCACCCACCCACCCTCTGAGTGTAGCTAGAGGGGGTGCAAAGCACTAGGTTTTGCAGGGAGTCTCACCAAGGCATACAAGCTGCCCCTCCCCTTCAGAGCCATTCCAGGCCATGAGAGCAAAACTGAGAACTCCCTGCAAAACCTGATGTTTTGCACCCCCTCTAGCTATGCCACTGCCTCCGAGTAAACTCAGTCTGGTCTTCTGTCCCAGTGGAAGACCCCAACCCATCTTTCTTGGACTAAGAGGGAGCCCACTAACTGAGCTGGGGCACCTGAAGGGGTGGCAGTAATAGACCCCTATGTCTTTCCTAACCCAAACATTTCACTTTTGCAGGCTGCACCTTAACAAAACCACAACACAGGGATGGGGTTTTCACCTTTTCTCCTTGCTAAATTGGGCTTCTCCTACCAACCCCACAAGCTTCTTATCTGTCCTGAGAGAAAAACTTCTATTACCACCCAAGGGAGTCCCAAGGCAAACAGTGGAAGTGGCCAAGTTGGATCGAGACTGTGGTAGGACAAAGGGTTAAAGGTCCGTCCCCCCCACTTGCCTCCCCACTGCAGTCCCAATCTAGTTTAGGGCCCTGCATGGCTGCCATTTACATTTTAAAAACAAGCATGCAGCCTCAATCATGGAACAGGCATCTCTAGTCTGATTTTTCCTTGATACATACGTATGCTCCAGGCAAAGATTCTATGTCAGCCACAAAGATAGATTCACAAGAGTTTCTAGTCCACAGTAAATTTACTACCTTGCATGCTCACACTTATCTATATTAGTCATTGGTGGTGTTGGTTCAGCCAGAAAGAAGACAAAACCAGTTCCTTACAATTCACCCCAAAAAAGCTTTTCTTGTCTAATCTCCTGGACGAGGTCCTGAATCACCACAGCTGACCAGGAGCGAGTGGCTATTATGCAAGCTTTGTAGGACACAGATACCACCCCCACCCGCACAGAGTTGGGACACACCTATAGAAGTATCTCCTTCAATGTCCTGCCCCGTTGTGGGGTCTTTCATCCCTGAAGCATCCCTAGCAGACAGCACCACCTCTTCCTTAAGTAGCCTCTGCAGAAAGGTGAAAATCAGGTAGGTCTGTTGACAAAATTATGTACAGCAAAATTCCACACAATGGAAAACACCCCCTTTATGAGGACCAAGGAACGTTTGCTATGCAGCATGCAAGCTCCCAAACCACACAGAATTCTTCCTCATCCCAAATCTGAAGAAGAATTCTGAGCGACTCAAAAGCTCATACACTTTTAGGGCCAACCAAAGCTATTTTAATTCTGAAGAAGGAGATGCAAATGATGGCAACCCTGTACAAGCTAATTAACATAAGGCATAATCCACTGGGAAGTTCTCATCCAGGAGCCTCATTGAAATGCCCAGCAGTTGTGCAAAAGCATCCCCATCACACTTTGCACCCACAGAGTGTGCAACACGAGGAAATCGGAGCTATCTCATGCCCTTCCACATTTTCTGCCCAAGGCAGCTGCTTCATCTCACCACACTGTAGGGGTTTCCTCAGAGTTAAGAACATGAGCTGGTCTTAACAGAGGAATTTCAGTCAGCCTCCCAAGCCAAGAGAATGCAAAACCACCCTTGGCTGAGGTTTTAGAGGAGGCAGCTGCCTACAAGGGGAGAAGCAACCTCAAAGGCATCTTATCACTGGCGTATTCACTGGAGACCCGGCATGCGGTGTCCCCGGGAAAAGCTGTTTCCCCACAGCCACCATGTGCTCTGAAATCATCCAAATAAGAGAGCATCTGCACTATTAATGAATAATTACTATTCATTATTACTATTTGCATGTCTGTTCCTCATGCCCTCTTGGGAGCTGAAGGAGCACAGCATAAATCTTTCCATGCCCTTCCGTCTTCCTTGCACAGCGGCAGTCTGGTTCTGAGCACCAGGTGCCAGGTACAGAGAGCAAAGGGTGGCCATACCTTGCTTGTGAAGGTCCCAGAGGCATCTAACCAGCCTTGGGTGAGATGGACATAAGCCTGGATGAGATGGACTTTTGATCTGATCCAAGCAGGCCGCATCTTACATTCTTACAAGCAGGCAAAACATAAAAACAGACAGCCCATAAAAACATCTCTCCAACGCTGGAGAAAACAGGCCGTCCGGTGGAACAGCAGCAGCTGACCACAGTGGCTGGCAGAGGGGGTCCCTGCATGATGCTCCCCACCCCAGAGAAAGACAAGTCAGCCACCAGGCTGGAATCTGACCTCAAGCATGGCACCCGCCCAAGATACAAGTGCTAAGCATCCCACCAAAGGGCTCCCTCTCCATGAGAAGGGACCCAAGGGCCTCTCTGGGGTCCCAAGAAGAGCTCTGCTCCCCAGGCATGCAGGACTGGCACTGTGTCTGATCTGGAGCCCCAGAAGTACTCCTGGGGAAACAGGAGAGATCTTGTAGGGCAGGCCTGCTCTTCAGGGGAGACCAGCAAGAGGGGAAAAGCCCTGGGCATCTTCAGACACTGGACACCAAAGAGATCATGGATAGCAGGGTGATGGATGGATGGATGGATAAAGGGGTCCCACCACAATCCATGCTGCTCCAGCCCCTGCAGCCCCCGCTTCTTCACTTAGCTCTCCCTCAGTACTCCCAGGACTTTGCCACTGGATCCAGCCCTCTCCACCTCCATCCTGGGATCCTCCAGGCAGACACACAAGTGGAGCCCAAAGATCCCTGGATGCCTAACAAACTTCCCAACAGCAGGGAGGAGGAGGAGAGGCAGAGGAGGGCGTGAGGGGGGCATGTTTTGCAGGAATTCTCAGCAAGGTATGCATGTGGGTCCTCCCCGTCCAGTGGCGTAGCCGGAGGGGGGCAAAGCACTCAGTTCCGCATGGAGCCTCAGTGGGGTGTGCGAGTGGGTCCTCCCCGTCCAGTGGCGTAGCCGGAGGGGGGGCAAAGCACTGTTACGCATGGAGCCTCAGTGGGGTGTGCGAGTGGGTCCTCCCCGTCCAGTGGCGTAGCCGGAGGGGGGCAAAGCACTCGGTTCTGCAGGGTGCCTCGGTGGGATGCGCGAGTGGGTCCTCCCCGTCCAGTGGCGTAGCCGGAGGGGGGCAAAGCACTGTTACGCATGGAGCCTCAGTGGGGTGTGCGAGTGGGTCCTCCCGTCCAGTGGCGTAGCCGGAGGGGGGGCAAAGCACTGTTACGCATGGAGCCTCAGTGGGGTGTGCGAGTGGGTCCTCCCCGTCCAGTGGCGTAGCCGGAGGGGGCAAAGCACTCCGTTCTGCAGGGGGCCAGCGGCGCCTCCCCTTCGGAGCCAGGCATTCGCTTCCGTTTTGCTCCCCGGCTCCGAAAGGGGGGGCCCTGGCCCCCTGCGGTACGGAGTGCTTCGCCCCCGACCCCCTGCCTCCCGTGGGAGCGGGCTCCCTCTGCTCCCCCGGAGGGTCCGCAGCCGGCCCGCGTGCCGCGGAGGGAGGGAGAGGAGGCGGCGACGAAGGCTCCCCCGCCCGCGCCCACCTTCTTCTTGCGGTCCCGGGAGCGGTTGCGGCGCCGGCGGCTGGACTCCTCCTTCTCCTTCTGCTCGGCCAGGGCCTGCGCCTCGATGTCCTTGATCTTCTTGAGCTGCTTGGCCGCCTGGGCCATGGCGAGGGGGGCGCGGGGCGCCCGGCCCCCCCGGCACGGCCGCCCGCCCTGCTAGGCAGCGAGGGGCGCCGGGCCACCCGGGGCCTTCGGGGCGCGATCCCGCCCGCGGAGCCGGGCACGCCAGGGCCACCTGCGCAGCCGGGCTGCTGCCGCCGCCGCCGCTGCCGCACTGATGCTGCTGCGGTGCTGGCGGCGCGCGTCTGCCCGGCTCCCGCGCTCCCCGCGCGGCCGCGAGCCCAGCAGCAGCAGCCCCGGCCGGGGAGGGAGGGGGAGGGAGCGGGCTCGATCCCGATCGAGAGGCCGCCGAGCCCGAGCCCGAGTGGGGCTTACTCCCAGGGAAGTGGGGCTGGGAGGGCAGCCTCACAGCACAAGCATATGGCTGTCTACTCAGAAGTAAGTCCCGTTAGAGTCAAGGGGGCTTACTCCCAGGGAAGTGGGGCTGGGAGGGCAGCCTCAGAGCACAAGCATATGGCTGTCTACTCAGAAGTAAGTCCCGCTAGAGTCAAGGGGGCTTACTCCCAGGGAAGTGGGGGTGGGAGGGCAGCCTCAGAGCACAAGCATATGGCTGTCTACTCAGAAGTAAGTCCCGCTAGAGTCAAGGGGGCTTACTCCCAGGGAAGTGGGGGTGGGAGGGCAGCCTCAGAGCACAAGCATATGGCTGTCTACTCAGAAGTAAGTCCCGTTAGAGTCAAGGGGGCTTACTCCCAGGGAAGTGTGCATAGGTGCCTCAGTCAGAGCACAAGCCTGTGCCTGTCTACTCAGAAGTAAGTACCATTAGAGTCAAGGGGGCTTACTTCCAGGAAAGGGTGGCTGAGCCCACAAATTGGGCTCTTGATTCATGACATGAGAACAGTCCTTTTGTACGTCCCTCCAAAGTGTCTTAGGCTGGTTCTGGCTAACACTGCACATACTAAGCCTAAGCACATCATGTGCCATTGCATGCTCTTTGCTGATTTGTCCCAGCGTCCACTTCCTTCCCTCTTCCACTTCGCCTCTCTTGTGCTGATTTTAGGTTGTGAGCCCCTTGGGCAAAAACCCACCTTCTCATTCCTTGGCACATGCCATGTGCGTGGAGGATGGCACCATATGAATGTTGGCACTGATGACTCACTGCAAATAACTTCCACTGAAGTTACTTACTCTTCAGTAATGTGCACAGGCTCATGAGGTAAAGATGGTGAAAGTGTGGTGGACACACTTACATGGGAGTAAGTCCTGTTGCAATAAATGGGACATATCTGAGTAGATATGCCTAGAGTTGCACAGTAATTTTTTTTTAAGTAAAACACTGGTGTTTGTTTGACGTGTGTTCTGCCAAACTCCTGTTCTGAGCTTTGCCTAAAGAACTTATGCCCACTTTAAACTAATTAGTTCCCCCAGCTTAACCACAGCTAGGTCTAGCAGACTGCAAAAACTACTGCTGTACCCCAGCACCAGCAGGAAGGAGACTAGTAGGTGACTGACTTGCCTGTAAGTCTACAGCAAGGGTTTTAAACATAAGGCCCCGGGAGCCAGATGCAGCCTGTGGAAGGTTTTGATCCGGCCCTCAGGCTCTCAGCAACTGAGCAGTGTGGAGATGTTACTGCTGTAAGGGCAGCCCACATGAAAATTGGCCCTCCCATATCTTGAATAATGACATCACTTTCTGCCTAATGACATCACTACCGGCCCTCAGCAGGCATCATGAATGCTGTTCGGCCCTTGGTATGAAAGATGTTTGACACCCCTGGTCTACAGGGTCCCTCCATCAAGCAGCAGCCACCTCAGCTCTCCACCACTCAGCAGTCTCTGTTGATTAGTTAGTGCGCCAGTTCATGGTTCATCCTCCAGTCCATCAGTCAGGGTGCCAGTTCGTTGTTTGTTTGCCAGTCTGTGAATTTGTGTACCAGAAAGTTAGTTAGCCAGAGAGTCGGTCCAATAAGTAGAGCCATGACTCAGTCTGTGAGTTACCGGGCCAGAAAGTTTAGCCAGCACATCTCCTCTCACTCCAACTACAAGCCACAAACTCTCCCTGCTTATAACCCTGAGAGCCTTCTTGCCTCTGGTGGCTGCAGCCCTGCTGCTGAAAGCCCAGGCTTTAACCCCATGTCTCCCAGATTCACCACAGCAAAGAGCCACTGTAGGCATCACATCCTGTCTCCTCCAGGATTCCAATACAATGGGCAAGGAGGGGGGGAAGGAAACCTGATAGGAGCAGGGAAGGAAGCCATGCCACAGTATGGGTCATCTGGAAAAGTCACACCATGTTGCCTCCACATTATGCCATCTGTCAAACATAAGGGCAAGAGACAGCATGTCCCCCATCCCCACCCACCCCACTACATTAGATCCGATTTCCTGCTCAAACAATCCAGGCAGGGTGCGGCCTGTCAACACACCCTCCTTCTTATTATCTTGTGTAACCCAACTTTTTGGAAGAGAATTCCCTGCCTGGGTGGTTTTATTTTGGAAAATAATTGTAAGTTGTTCCGTGCCATGAAGATCTAGGCTGAGGCACTTGCCCCAGGGGCCGTAGAGAGCATTCTGCAGGAGAGCCAACGGACAAGGTGTGCTTTCTGGGCAAGCAGAGGCTGCCCTGCCATGAGGCAGGTTTGGAAGTCAGCTTAGGACAGTCACGTGGGAGAGGCAGAAGGGATGGGCCCCTGAGGCACAATTCCATGGCTGGAGGGAGAAGGTGAGGTGCGCAGAGTGATCAGGGCGGGAGGAGCAATGTGGGGAGTCCTCAAGAGTGTGGCCGCACTGTGCAAAGTTTACACAGCTGTGCAAAGCTGTGAATCAAGCCTGTGGCTAGTAGTTGGAAGCAGGAGTTGATAGGAAACCAAAATTCTCTGCCTATAGAAAACTAGCATGTCAGGCAAAAGTGTTCCAGCCCAGCTCTCTCTGACATACTAGTTTTCCAGGTGCATGGATTTCTGGATTCAGTATAGGACAGCATGGAACAATGTGATTTACGCACACACACCAACATGAACAGGCACTGCTTAAATGCAGATTTACCAGCTCCGAACTAGGCTTCAGCGGTCAAACTGATTCTGGGTTGCCAGTCCCTGGACAGCTCCTTAGGAGCTGGAAACAGGTGGAGCACACGCGACAGTAAGAAGACCTAGCATTGGTAAACAGGGCTGGGCCTGAGCATAATTTGGGGAGAGGGCTGTCCAGATGTGTCACATGAGCCCCCTCCCACACAAAAGGCACCCAGCATTCCCTCTCAAGGGATGCAGCTCTTGCTGAGCACAGAGTTTGGGTGCAGGGCCTAACAATAGTTGTGTGGAGCGTTTGTACACCAGAGGAAGGCCTGATGGGGCAGCCACTCACTGCTCCCAATGTAGCTGCTTCTGATTGACTCCAGCAGATCTCACCCCAGCTGGACAACTAGGCAAGAGGGAAAGAGGTTTCCACTGATATCCTGATGCCTGCTCTATAACAGGGTGACCAAATCATGGCTCGTGAGCCAGAATGAGGCTCTATGACACATAATGTGCAGTTTGAATGTGTTGACTAAGCTCCTTTTTGCATCAAAATTCATATAAAAGGTAAATTAAAAATTGTCAAGCTTGATCATTATTTACCAGGTGTAAAGTGAAAGTTCATTGGATTAAGGCTTATGTTTAATGTGCATGGTGAGTAAATATATTTCCACCATTTTTTCCCCACCCGGTGTGGCAGCTTTTGCCAGGGTCCCCTGGATCTCGAGGCCCCAATCAAAAGAGGCTCCAGTAAAATCCCTGTGCCTTATGGAAGCCCTGTTTGTATCACTCTTTTTGACTGTAGAATGGCTTTAGCTCCATATTGCAGCTGAGGAACTGAGGCTGAGATACATGAGGCCCCTGGCAAGTTCATAGCAGAGGCAATCACAAGAGGAAGCAACTGTGAAGACACTGTTCCTTCACATAAAATTATGCATGGGATTAATCGAGTGGATAGAGGGGTGTTCCCCCCCCTCACACAACA
This sequence comes from Tiliqua scincoides, assembly GCF_035046505.1. Taxonomy (NCBI): domain Eukaryota; kingdom Metazoa; phylum Chordata; class Lepidosauria; order Squamata; family Scincidae; genus Tiliqua; species Tiliqua scincoides. The sequence continues at coordinate 4,913,227 of NC_089831.1, read as the reverse complement.
CTAGAACCAGGGGACAGCCACTAAAATTGAGTGTTGGGAGAGCTGGAACAGACAAAAAGAAAAAATTTCTGGACCCAGCGCATAATTTGTCTGTGGAACTCCTTGCCACAGGATGTGGGGATGGTGTCTGACCTGGGTGCCTTGAAAAGGAGATTGGACAGATTTCTGGAGGAGGAAAAGTCCATCACAGGATACAAGCTATGATGTGTGCATGCAACTTCCTGGTTTTAGAAGTAGGCTATCCTCTACATGCCAGATACGAGGGAGTGGCACCAGGTTGCAGGTCTCTTGTTGCCTTGTGTGCTCCTTGAGGCATCTGGTGGGCTTTTGGGAGATAACAGGAAGCTGGATTAGATGGGCATTTGACCTGATCCAGCAGGGCTCTTGTGTTCTTTTATTCTTCATTTTCAACAAACAGGCTTAGATTAGCATCTCTTGAAACAGCTATGGTAGAATGGGACAAAAAGCTCCCTGTACGCAACTCAGGGTGCAATCCTAACCCCTTTTCCAGCACTGACATAGCGGTACCAATGGGACATGTGCAGTACCCTGCAGTTGAGTGTCACTCATGGAGGCATCCTCAAAGTAAGGGAATGTTTGTTCCCTTACCTCGGAGCTGCATTGCCCTTATGTCAGTGCTGACAACCCCCCCCCCCCCAATCGAACAATCAGCGCTGACATAAGGGCAATGCAGCTCCGAGGTAAGGGAACAAACATTCCCTTACTTTGAGGAGGCCTCCGTGAGTTACACTCAACTGCAGTTTATGCCTTATCTTGCAAACCACCCTAGGAACACAGTTGAAAGATGGTTCAGAAATCTTACAATGTAGGATTCAGTAAAGGAGCAGAATGGAGGTAATGTCTTCTCCCCAGTGGCATAGCTGGAAGGGGTGCAAAGCACTAAGTTTTGCAGGGAGCCTCACTGCAGTGTGCAAACGGCCTCTTCCTCTCCCCTTTGGAACTATTCCGGATACAGGGAGCAAAATGGAGGCAAATGCCAGAGAAGAGGCGAACACCTCTGTTTTGCTCCCCCCCCCCCGCCTGCAATGGCTCCAAAGCGGGGGGGGCCGCTTGCACGCTGCAGTGAGGCTCCCTGCAAAACTTGCTTTGCACCCCCTCTAGCTATGCCACTGCTTCTCCCCCTATGGCCTCCTCTCCAACTCATCTTGCAGAGCTGGGGATATAGAAGAAGTATGCATGCAATGTTTTCTGACCCAAGTAGGGGGTGTTTAAAGCTTGCCATCCAAGTGGCTGGTCCTGAAGAAGTTCAGCAATGGTGTCAAATTAGCCAAATTAGGCTGACGACACACGTTGCAAATCTTGTCAGCATGTTGACTTCCATCGATCGCATCATTGCAGGTTGCTCGGGGCTGCCAGCGATTGATTTCTAGCGAAACAGCACCAAGAACCAAAAAATTAAACTGTATTCTATATTTGTGGAGCAATGATCACAAATCTGGAATCTGTATTGCAGCGCTTAACATTTCTGATAGCTGAGAGGCATGATTTTGCTTTGAATTAAAAATGAAGGCAAACTTCACTCTCACACCCCAAAAATGACTGAGGGCCCAGTCCTATCCAACTTTCCTGTGCTGATGCAGCTGTGCCAATGGGGTGTGAGCTGCATCCTGCAGTGGGGGTGGGGCAGTCTTGGAGGCCTCCTCAAGGTAAGGGAATGTTTGATCCCTTACCTCTGGGACTGCTTTGCAGCTGCATCTGTGCTGGAAAGTTGGATAGGACTGGGCCCTCAGTCAATACCTCCTAGTTCTCCCCCCCCCCCCCAAAATACCAGCTGTCATTCTTCCTCCTCTAGCTCCCTGAATTGGAATGATGAAGACATTCTAGCTCACCACTCTTCTCCACATATCTGCTGCTCCATTCCCCATTTTATTTTCAAATCCAGGAAGGTAGAAGAGAGGCAGTAGAGGTGGGCATACAATGCACTTAGCAGTGGCGTCACTAGAGAGTGCAGGGGTGCAGGCTACATCAGTTGATGCGCACAGGGGTGACATCACTTCTGGCCAAAATTGTTAAAATTGAGGTTTTTAGGAAGAATACCACCATATTATATATCATTCGATGCATATTTTCATGCAGAATGCAACGAAACCAACCACGTCTAAATATCTCTGTTCTATCAAAAGTTATAGCCAAAAAACCAGTGGGGAGCCGGACAATGACCCACTTCTCCCATGGGTGGGCTGGTCCTGACCAAAATAGTTTGAGTTAAGAGCAGGGGTGTCAAACATAAGGCCCGGGGGCCGGATGCGGCCCTCAGAAGCTTTTTATCTAGCCCTCGGGCTCACAGCTGCTGAGCAATGCTGACACTGCTGAAAGGGTGGCCCACATGATAATGGGGCTCTCCCATATCTTGAAATATGATCAAGATTTGTGTATTTTCTCTCCTGTCATTAGCAGCTAATGGGTTCCTATATGAGAGCATCTGGCCTGGATGCCTTTAAAAGGGGAGTGGACAAGTTTCTGGAGGAAAAATCCATTACGGGTTACAAGCCATGATGTGTATGTGCAACCTCCTGATTTTAGAAATGGGCTACGTCAGATGCAAGGGAGGGCACCAGGATGCAGGTCTCTTGTTATCAGGTGTGCTCCCTGGGGCATTTGGTGGGCCGCTGTGAGATACAGGAAGCTGGACTAGATGGGCCTATGGCCTGATCCAGTGGGGCTGTTCTTATGTTCTTAACAGAGTGTTTATTTCTGGTTTTGCCCTTTTAATGACATCACTTCCTGTGTAATGACATCCCTTCCGGCCCTCAGCAGGCATCATGAATGCTTTTTGGCCCTCTGTAAGACCTGAGTTTGACACCTCTGGTTTAGAGCATGAAGAGTTAAGAATTGTTTCTGTTGTTGCTTGTTCCAGCTCTTCCCTCCTGTTTCCAGCTCAGAGTCCAGGCCTGATCTCCACCCTCTGGGCCTGCAAAAGACCTCTGGGCATCTTGCCCCCTTCCCTGGAGGTGTACTAGCCTTTGCTCCTCTTACTCCCTGGATTGATCATTCTAGCCTGCCACTCTCTGCCACGCCTATTCTGCTCCACTCCTTTCTTCCTTTCCCAATCCAGAGAGCAGGAGGAAGAGGCATGGGTGGACAAAGGGGGGAACCGCTGCCCACCTGCTGCTTGAGGTGACTTTCTCAGTCAGCCTCACAGATAGGCCGGCCTTGTAAGCCCCACTTCTTGATAACTTTTCACATGGCACATGAGTGCGCTCCAACGCCACCCAGGAAGGCCTTCTCCACTTGGATGAGGAAATGAAGTCGTCTTGATTAGAGGGACTTCTGTTTTTTCAAAGCTACGTTGGTACTGACTTTTTGAGCCAGTGAAAGACCAAAGAGCCACACCTTGCTTTAGAAAAGCCAAAACCCTCCAAGCAGCACTCTTCCAAGTTCCTCCTCCTGTGGGCCCGCACAACCTGAAACCTGAGAGCAGGCACACGAGCTGCATATTGAGACATGTTCTCGCTGCCAGTGCCCTGAAGCCAGGAACTCTTCCAAGCTCTTGTCTCTCCAAACAAGGAAGTCAACATGGCCTCCCTCCCACCCCAGCCCAGTCAGCATCAGACATGTCTCTAAACTGGTTCATCTATGAATTTAAGTGCAGTGTGCAACATGAGTAAGGAGCACATTGGGTTCTGACATGTTAGGTTCATGCTCTCCTACTTTCCATCTAGCAGAAGTATTTTAATGACTAAGGGCCCAATCTTATCCAGCTTTCCAGAGCTGATGCAAGCAGGCCACTGGGACCTGTGCTGCATCCACGGTAGTGGAGGGGGCGGTCCCGGAGACCTCCTCAAGGTAAGGGAATGTTTGTTACCTTACCTCAGGGCTGCATTGGTGCTGGAAAGTTGGATAGGACGGGCCTTTAGAGACGCATTCATGTCTGCTTTCGCTAGCCTAGGGCCATTCTCCTGACAGTTGTGGACTCTCCTTCATTTGGAGGTTTTGAAGCAGAGGCTGGACGGCCACCTGCCAGGGAATGCTGTAGTTGCCTGTGCTGAGAAGGGGGTTAGTGTAGATGACCACCAAGGTCCCTCCCAATTCTTGTATTCTATGCTTCCATGAAGATCTCAAGTGGGAGGGGGGGATTAATTTCTCTACATTAACTGATGAAAATACCACTGAAAATGGCATCCTTGTGTCCCATTCCACCCCCTTTCATACATACATACATACATAAGACCTTTATTGGCATAGATAATGGAAATACAAAACAACAACCAAACATTAAACATTCAGAACACACACACAATAAAATAAAACACTCGTAATAACCCAATACCCCCTCCCCCCATTCACCATAATATAGCGGAAGACCCAGAATTCCGTCCTGCCAGAATCCCAGAAACAAAGTTGGCAACCTTGTCAAGAGAGTCAGTTTCCTCTATGGAAAGAAGAGTTTGTAATTTAAATGAATCCTCCCAGCCCTGCATTTTGTTCAGCAGTAGAGCCAGATAGATCTTACGAAGGGTATCATGGAGTGGGCAGTAAAAAAATATATGATGTAATGTCTCCACACAATTCCTGTCACAGGTACATCTTCTTTCTGAGTAGGGAATGCCACAAAACCTGCCCGCTAGCAGAGCTGATGGAAAGGCATTGCATCTCGCAAGGGAGAATGCTCTGCGAGCCTGTGGGCACTGCAGATGGTAAAGGAAAGAAGCCGGCTTCCCAAAGCTGACTGGGATGTGCAGATGGAGAGGGGAGCAAATGGTGTTAGCTGCACAGAGTAGCTCTTGATGCTCAATATCGAGCAATCTTTCCTTGATAGTCCTGTAGGTTTCGCTTAAACCAATCACACCCAGGCCCGCTGTGTCTAGTCCTATCGATTTAAGCTTGGAGAGTAAATCCGCAACCTCCACAGGCAGTACTGGATCAGCCAGAAGCTGGTACATTAGCCCATACGGGGCAGCACTGAAGAGGACTGCAAGCCAAAATTTTACTGATCTCAACCAAGCCAATGTTTTGAGTCTAATAAAACCCACTTCAAGACACATAGCAGAATATGGAACACATCTGGGAAAACCCAAGATCCTCTGCAGGAAGGAGGCCTGTATGCTCTCAGTTGTATGATTCAAGGCCTTATGCCAGATTGGACAGCCATAAAGAACTTGCGAGAGTACCTTAGCCTTGAATACCTCTAGAGCAGCCGGGACATATCTGTTACCTTGGCTAAAAAAAAACCGGGAAATTGCAAGGGCCACCCCCTTTCTACTAGCATGGAAGATCGCTGACCCCGAGCCATGAAGTCATTAAGCTGTCCACATTTCCAGTCCTACCCCTAGTGCCTTCCTCTCCCCCACTGGCAACAGCTCAACAATGCAGTCTGATGCAAAGTCATCCTGACAGGTAACGAAACATGGGAGATTGAACATAAACATTGTACAGCCAAAACACATCATGGTAACCGCATTGTGAAATGTGTTGTTCTTCTGATGATAGAGGGAATTGTGAATTTATGCCATTCTTCTCTGCTTTTATAGCTGTTATGACTATGTGTCTTGGTGACACATGAATTACATACTGCTGTTCTAATGACAAGCTAAACACGTCTACTTTTTGCAAGGGACAGAGGGAGAGCTTGAGATGGGGTGCCACTTTCAATGGCATCCCTGCTTTGCCTGTGACATATGCTTCTACTAGGACTGTGAGTTTGTGCTGGTGTGAATGAAAACATGAACTAAATCAGGCCATTTGTTATGCCTGACACTCATTTAGAACCGTTTGAAACTTTTTTGGGTGGGGGGGGCATTTCTGTTCCCAGCAACTTCTTGAAAACTAGAAAACCATGTGTTGTCTGCTATGGGGCAGTTCCAATGTTTGTGTTTGGGTGGGGCCATGAGCACTCCCTTAACTCCAGAACCCAGGTCAACCAGGTGGATAGACCTGGGCTCCAACCTGGACTTGGAGCCTGCTGGGTAGACCTGGGCTCTCATTCGAACTCAGCTCCATCAGCCACCAATACCTGAATCCAGTGGATGTTCCCCTGGCTCCCAAATTTGCTCCCCACTGGTGCAACAGTTTGCAGGGCCATGCACCCATGACCCTCCCCCCCTGAATCCGCCTCTGTGTCTGCTTTCCTACCTGCCAAATGCTAGCTTCAAAGGAGACCTCTCTCATGGGAAGAGGTGTACCTAGAAGCTCTGGCAATGGGAACAGTGATGTCATGTCATCATGTGACATTGGGACATCACTTCCAGGAGTGCCCCCGTTCCTTCTCCTGTGGAGGCTCCCCTTAATCCAAATAAATGAAAACACCGAGTACAAGTTTCTAGTTCAGGTCTGCCTGATTAGCTCAAAGAGACGCTAACTGGAGGGCCTGGGTTTCCTCTGGGCTATGCTCATATTTTATTGCCACCACCAACCTAGGCCAATTCAGCTCCAGGGAGGCTGAAGTCTACAGGCTCAGACCAGCTCCTACAGGCTCTGGGTTCCCACCACCCCAGGGACCCAGGTCTCAAGATGCTGGTATAATAGACTCAAATCACAATCCAATGCTTATCTACTCAGATGTAAGTCCCATTGTCTTTAATGGGGCGTACTCTCAGGAAAATGTGCATAGGATTGCAGCCTCAATTTAGTAACAGGCAAGGCAAACTTGATCAGCTGGACCCAAGTTCCTTAGGACAGCAGGAAAAGAGATATATATAGTTTATCTTAAATAATTAAAGATTACATGTAAAGGGAGAGGCACTTAAAGCAGGATAAGAATACAGCATCCTCATTCCCACAGTGGCCCACCAGCTGCCTCTGGGAAGCCCACAAGCAGGAGGTGAAATCAGGCTTCTTTCCCCCTATGGCTACCCTGCAACTGGGATTCGGAGGTAGGTCACCGCTGAGACTGGACATCATGCACACAGACATCATGATTAGTAGCCATGGAAAGACCTCTGGTCAACTGTCCTTTTCAAGTCATCTAAGCAAGTGGCCACCAGTTACATATTGTGACAGCAAATCCCATAGACTAATGAAGTGCTGGGCAAAGAAGTACTGTGGGTCCTCTTAATCTGCAGATTCAGAACCAGGGGATTTGATCCAATGTGGGTTTCAGACCTGCGTCTGGAGGACCCACAGAGGATCACCTGACCTGATCAGAAGTGCCTTCCAGTTGTGTCTGGAGATGTTCTGAGGCGCAGGAAGGTTGTGTGCGACCTTCTCACTTCTCAGAAAGCCTCCCAGAGGCAAACTGGAAGGGCACCTCAAGAGGCTGCCTGAGGCAGGGGGAGGCAGCAGGCAACCTCCATGTGCCTCAAATCACCTCCACATGTGACCAACAAGCACTTCCAGTTGCGCCTGGAGATCCTCTATGGGCCCACCCACAGATTTCAGTGTCCACAGATTCAGTACTGAAAAGGGATTAAGGAACAAATCCCCCGCGGATACCAAGGTCTACCCTGTACATCATTTTGTCCATCCTCTCACAAAGCTGTTTTGCAGGATGAGCCCTGCTCTTCCCACCCCACACATAATTGTATAAGTCTCAGTCAGATTCTCCTCTTTAAGCTCTTCCCCCCATCCTTAAAAGCCAAGGAGTTCAATCCTGCAAGGTAGGTGAGGCTGAGAGAGAGTGTGAGAGAGAAATTGTCCCAAGGTCAGAACTTAAGAACTCCTGTGGCTCAGGGGATAGAGCACTGGGCTAGAGAGTCAGGCGCTGTAATTTTTGGCTGTTCTTATGTTCTTAAGGTCATGGTTCAGGATGTGGATTCACCTCCCTGCATTACAATCTCTGAGCATGAACTGGAGGTTGTCCATGACTTTGTGTACCTTGGCTCAACGATCTCCGACACTCATTCTCTCGATACCGAGCTAAACAAGCGCATCGGTAAAGCAGCTACCACGCTTTCCAGACTCACAAAGAGAGTCTGGTCCAACAAGAAGCTGACGGAACATACCAAGATCCAGGTCTACAGAGCTTTCGTCCTGAGTACACTTCTGTACTGCAGCGAGTCATGGATTCTTCGCTCACAACAGGAGAGGAAATTGAGCGCTTTCCACATGCGCTGCCTCCGACGCATCCTCGGCATCACCTGGCAGGACAAAGTTCCAAACAACACAGTCCTGGAACGAGCTGGAATCCCTAGCATGTATTCACTGCTGAAACAGAGACGCCTGCGTTGGCTTGGTCATGTCGTGAGAATGGATGATGGCCGGATCCCAAAGGATCTCCTCTATGGAGAACTCGTGCAAGGAAAGCGCCCTACAGGTAGACCACAGCTGCGATACAAGGACATCTGCAAGAGGGATCTGAAGGCCTTAGGGATGGACCTCAACAAGTGGGAAACCCTGGCCTCTGAGCGGCCCGCTTGGAGGCAGGCTGTGCAGCATGGCCTTTCCCAGTTTGAAGAGACACTTTGCCAACAGTCTGAGGCTAAGAGGCAAAGAAGGAAGGCCCATAGCCAGGGAGACAGACCAGGGACAGACTGCACTTGCTCCCGGTGTGGAAGGGATTGTCACTCCCGGATTGGCCTTTTCAGCCACACTAGACGCTGTGCCAGAACTACCTTTCAGAGCGCAATACCATAGTCTTTCGAGACTGAAGGTTGCCAATACAATACAAGGTCACCCAGAAAGTTTCAAAGCTGAGCAGGGATTTGAACTTGGATCTTCCAGGTCTAGGTCCTACTCCCAAATCACTACACCATCCTGGCTCTTTGGTGTCCCTTTGGTGGATCTGGGAAGTGTACTACCTCTGCATGAGCGCACTAACAAGCTTCACATGGCTGAGACTCAAACCAGAATTTCCACATTCAGTACTAGCCACCTAGCCCCTATGATACCTCTCTCTCTCTCTCTCTCTCTCTCTTTGCCTCATGTTACATAGCTACAATCTTGATACTCTACATGCCACATAACAGGGAACATGAGATTTGTCCCAGGCCAATAAGTGCTCCTTGGGCTTACTGTAAGAAGCCAACCACATCAACCTGTTCAGCATGGTCTCTATCAGCCAATGAACTAATACAGGGGTCTTCCGGCCCGGGGGCCAGATGAAGCCCGCGGCAAGCCTCTATCCAGCCTGCGGCCAGCCTCTTATCAGACAGCAGCTATGCAGCCAGACAGCCAGCAGCAGGGTGGGGGCTATCCAGTGTTTTGCATCAAGTGCCACATGTATGACTATATGCCTCTGGAGCATGTCATGAGTGTGTCCTCGGTGCAAGGAGCTCCAGGGACTCAGGGAACGTGTCTGCTCCCTTGAAGCCTTGGTGGCCGACCTGGAGAAGCAGAGGCAGGCAGAGAAGGACCATGGGGAGACTTCCGGGGACGATCAGGCTTCTTCCCACCCTCAGGCATGCAGCTCCTCAGGTGCCTGGGGAGAGGAGGGAAACAACCCCCTAGGGGGACCCCTTTTCCAGGGGATGGGCCCATATTCAAACGCACTCAGGATACTCCTCAGCGGGAGGGGGGTCGGGGGCTTGTTGTAGTGGGGGATTCGATTATTAGAAACAGAGGGGGGGTTTGCGATGGATGTGAGGGCCGCATGGCGACTTGCCTGCCTGGTGCGAAGTTTGCAGACATCACTTCTCATCTAGACAGGCTGGTAGATAGTGCTGGGGAGGAGGTAGCAGTTGTGGTGCATGTCCGCACCAACGACGTGTAGCCGGGTGGTCCTGGAGGCCAAATTTAGGCGATTAGGTAGGAAGCTGAAAGCCAGGACCTGAAAGGTAGCGTTCTCTGAACTGCTACCTGTTCCACACGCAGGCAGAGATCAGGGGTCTCAATGTGTGGTGTAGGGAGGAGGGGGTTTAGATTCGTTAGGCACTGGGGAATGTTTTGGGAGAAGCAGGGCCTGTACAAGAGGGACGGGCTCCACTTGAACCAGAATGAAACCAGACTGCTGGCGCATAACATTAAAAAGGTGGCAGAGCAGCTTTTAAACTGATCCCTGGGGGAAGGCCGACAGGAGCCGAGGGGCATCTGGTTCGGGACTCCTCATCCCTATGGGACAAGGACGGGGAGGTTAGAGAACAACAAGGCAAAGACAGAGTAGGATACGAAATTGGGAATGGTAGCGTGATGGGGTGTGATACTGTTTGGCACAATAAGAGGATTCAGGGATAAAGGAGCTAATAAGCAGCCCATCCTGGGGCATTCCAAGTACAAATGCTTTTATGCAAATACCCGAAGTCTCTTAGCAAAGATGGGAGAACTGGAATGTCTGGTGACTAGGGAAAACATTGACATAGTGGGCATAACGGAAACCTGGTGGAATGCCCAGGCTGTAAACTCTACAGGAAGGACAGGGAGGGGCATGTTGGAGGTGGGGTGGCCATTTATGTTAAGGAAGGGATAGAATCCAGCAAAGTAGAGATTGAAGGTGGGTTCGACTCCATAGAATCTCTATGGGTTAAATTACCAGGCCTGAGGAGTGATGTAATACTGGGGGCGTACTATCGTCCTCCAGACCAGAAACCAGAAGGGGACGCTGAAATGAGGAAGCAGATCAGGGAGGTGACAAGGAGGGACAGGATTGTTATCATGGGGGACTTCAATTATCCTGATATTGACTGGGTCAATTTGTGTTCTGGTCACTAAAAGGAGACTGGATTCCTTGACATGCTAAATGACTGTGCCTTAGAGCAGCTAGTCATGGAGCCCACCAGAGGACAGGTGACTCTGGATTTAATATTGTGCGGTACTCAGGACCTGGTTAGAGATGTCAGTGTTACTGAGCCATTGTGGAACAGTGATCATGCTGCGATCTGTTTCAACATGCACGTTGGGGGAAGAATACCAGGCCAATCTCTCGCAAAAACCCTTGACTTCCGATGAGCGGACTTCCCTCAAATGAGGAGACTGGTTAGAAGGAGGTTGAAAGGGAAGGTTAAAAGAGTCCAGTCTCTACAGAGTGCATGGAGGCTGCTTAAAACAACAGTAACAGAGGCCCAGCAGAGGTGTATACCACAAAAAAAGAAGGGCTCCACTAAATCCAGGAGGGTGCCCGCATGGCTAACCAGCCAAGTTAGAGAGGCTGTGAAGGGCAAGGAAGCTTCCTTCCGTAAATGGAAGTCTTGCCCTAATGAGGAGAATAAAAAGGAACATAAACTGTGGCAAAAGAAATATAAGAAGGTGATACGGGAGGCCAAGAGAGACTATGAGGAACACATGGCCAGCAGCATTAAGGGGAATAATAAAAGCTTCTTCAAATATGTTAGAAGCAGGAAACCCGCCAGAGAAGCAGTTGGCCCTCTGGATGGTGAGGGAGGGAAAGGGGAGATAAAAGGAGACTTAGAGATAGTAGAGAAATTAAGTGAGTTCTTTGCATCTGTCTTCACAGCAGAAGACCTCGGGCAGATATCGCTGCCCGAATGGCCCCTCCTGACCAAGGAATTAAGATAGAGATTAAAAGAGAAGATGTTTCAGACCTCATTGATAAATTAAAGATCACCGGGCCCTGTTGGCATCCACCCAAGAGTTATTAAGGAATTGAAGAATGAAGTTGCTGATCTCTTGACTAAAACATGCAACTTGTCCCTCAAAACGGCCACAGTGCCAGAGGATTGGAGGATAGCAAATGTCACTCTGATCTTTAAAAAGGGAAAGAGGGGGGACCCGGGAAACTATAGGCCAGTCAGCCTAACATCTATACTGGGCAAGATGGTGGAATGCCTAATCGCAGACAGAATCTCAAAACACATAGACAAACAGGCCTTGCTGAGGGAGAGTCAGCATGGCTTCTGTAAGGGTAAGTTGTGTCTCACAAATCTTTTAGAATTCTTTGAAAAGGTCAACAGGCATGTGGATGCGGGAGAACCCATGGACATTATATATCTGGACTTTCAGAAGGTGTTCAACACGGTCCCTCACCAAAGGTTACTGAAAAAACTCCACAGGGAATTAGAGGGCAGGTCCTCTCCTGAATTGAGAACTGGTTGAAGACCAGGAAACAGAGAGTGGGTGTCAGTGGGCAATTTTCACAATGGAGAGAGGTGAAAAGCAGTGTGCCCCAAGGATCTGTCCTGGGACCAGTGATTTTCAACTTCTTCATAAATGACCTGGAGACAGGGTTGAGCAGTGAGGTTGCAAAGTTTGCAGACGACACCAAACTTTTCCGAGTGGTGAAGACCAGAAGTGATTGTGAGGAGCTCCAGAAGGATCTCTCCAGACTGGCAGAATGGGCAGCAAAATGGCAGATGCGCTTCAGTGTCAGTAAGTGTAAAGTCATGCACATTGGGGCAAAAAATCAAAACTTCACATATAGGCTGATGGGTTCTGAGCTGTCTGTGACAGATCAGGAGAGAGATCTTGGGGTGGTGGTAGACAGGTCGATGAAAGTGTCGACCCAATGTGCGGCGGCAGTGAAAAAGGCCAATTCTATGCTTGGGATCATTAGAAAAGGTACTGAAAACAAAATGGCTAATATTATAATGCCGTTGTACAAATTGTTGGTAAGGCCACACCTGGAGTATTGTGTCCAGTTCTGGTTGCCGCATCTCAAAAAAGACATAGCGGAAATGGAAAAGGTGCAAAAGAGAGCGACTAAGATGATTGCTGGGCTGGGGCACCTTCTTTATGAGGAAAGGCTACGGCGTTTGGGCCTCTTCAGCCTAGAAAAGAGATGCCTGAGGAGGGACATGATTGAGACATACAAAATTATGCAGGGGATGGATAGAGTGGATAGGGAGATGCTCTTTACACTCTCACATAATACCAGAACCAGGGAACATCCACTCAAATTGAGTGTTGGGAGAGTTAGGACAAACAAAAGAAAATATTTCTTTAGTCGGCGTGTGGTTGGTCTGCGGAACTCCTTGCCACAGGATGTGGTGATGGCATCTGGCCTGGATGCCTTTAAAAGGGGATTGGGCAAGTTTCTGGAGGAAAAATCCATTATGGGTTACAAGCCATGATGTGTATGTGCAACCTCCTGCTTTTAGAAATGGGCTATGTCAGATGCAGGGGAGGGCACCAGGATGCAGATCTCTTGTTATCAGGTGTGCTCCCTGGGGCATTTGGTGGGCCGCTGTGAGATACAGGAAGCTGGACTAGATGGGCCTATTGCCTGATCCAGTGGGGCTGTTCTTGTGTTTCCCTGAAAGCCTCTGGTCCCCTTGGACTACTTGACTGGAACTATGCTCTGGTTGCGTCTGGAGGGTGTTCAAGGGCCAGAGAGGTTGAATGAATGAGCCCATTCATTCATTTATTCACCCATCTTAGATGATGATGGCCTGATGATGCCCATGCCCATGGATGATGGCATGGATGATGGCCGGATCCCAAAGGATCTCCTCTATGGAGAACTCGTGCAAGGAAAGCGCCCTACAGGTAGAATACAGCTGCGATACAAGGACATCTGCAAGAGGGATCTGAAGGCCTTAGGGATGGACCTCAACAAGTGGGAAACCCTGGCCTCTGAGCAGCCTGCTTGGAGGCAGGCTGTGCAGCATGGCCTTTCCCAGTTTGAAGAGACACTTGGCCAACAGTCTGAGGCAAAGAGGCAAAGAAGGAAGGCCCATAGCCAGGGAGACAGACCAGGGACAGACTGCACTTGCTCCCGGTGTGGAAGGGATTGTCACTCCCGAATCGGCCTTTTCAGCCACACTAGACGCTGTGCCAGAACCACCTTTCAGAGCGCGATACCATAGCCTTCCGAGACTGAAGGTTGCCAACTTAAGTTCCATCTCTAATTTATTTAAATAAATTTTATATTTAAATTTTTTTTTCCGGCCCTCAACACCGTGCCAGATATTTGATGCAGCCCTCTGGCCAAAACGTTTGGAGACCCCTGAACTAATAGACAGATCAATGCAGCCTGAAGCTATGGCGTTTTCCCTAAGGGATGTAAACTGGTGCAGACCTTCTTCTGAAATCAGGGGTCAAGTTAGGTGGCCAAAGGCCCATGATCATCAGAGTGCCCATCTGGCCAGGCCAACCTCTGAACCCTCAATATCAATGTGCTATCAGACAGCAGGTGCCACGAGAAGTTCAGTGTAGGGCTTTTCCCCAGGGCTCCCAGCAATTTGACCACAGCACCATCTGGATCAATTTCTATGTTCAGCCCAGACATTCAGAGCAAGAGGATCCTTTTGGCCACATCTCTGACATCTCTGCTTTGCCAAGGCCAGCAAGGGATCACTTCCTGACAAAGCAAAGGAGAACCGGAGGGGAAGGTAGGATTTCTTTGTTTGGAAAGGAACTCCTTTGGAAGCATTACAGGAGAAAGGTCATCTCCAACCAAAATTCAGACTACTGTACTAGATGCTCGGGCTGGGTCTTCAAATAATGCCAAGCAAACAGCTGCTCAATACAGTTTGCCAACATTTGTTCTCCCGCCAGGTATTTGCAAAGATGTGTGAGGACTTCATGTTTCAGCAAGAGTTTTAAGGTGCTTTCATTTGCTCTTCTTCCTCGTTCCCACTTAATTGCTTTTAGATGACAAGCAATATTTTAAGGGTGCAGAATTGCTGTTGGTTTGAATGGGTCTTTTATTTGTGTGCCAGCTCCTTTGATCTTTTGCAGAAAGGGATGTTAACATTTTTAAACAGACAGACGATACGCTGTCTTCCATATGGGGGGAAAGGCTCACAGCCATGAGCAACAACTGCCAAGCTATACAAATCGTTCCTGACAGCAGGAAGGTTACGGAATCTCCTTTGCCAAGAATTGCTTCACAACACGCAGGGATCCTTATTGCACGGGATCCAGTAAATCATGACTTGCATGTGTGAATGATGACTCAAGGGACAGAATCATCAAAGACAGGAGTTTCATACCAGGGGAGAGAAATTATATTAAAAATCAGTGTTGCTTTTTGTTTTAAAAATTTAAATAAGGTTTTTTAAACATCTGCTTTATTGAGCGTCCTTAAAATATCTGGTTTAAGAACGTAAGAAGAGCCCTGCTAGATCAGGCCCAAGGCCCATCTAGTCCAGCTTCCTGTATCTCACAGTGGCCCACCAGATGCCTCAGGGAGCACATGAGACAACAAGAGAGCTGCATCCTGGTGCCCTCCCTTTCATCTGGGCTTCTGGGGCAATCTAAAATCAGGAGGTTGCCATCGCCACATCCTGTGGTAAGGAGTTCCACAGACTACTTACACACTGGGTAAATAAATATTTTCTTTTGTCTGTCCTAACACTCCCAACACTCAATTTTAGTGGAATAACTGCATATAATGCAGACAACATTTTCCAGGTCTAAGGCTGCAATCCTAACTACCCTTTCTGAGAGTAAGCCCCATTGAACAAAATAGGACTTACTTCTGAGTAGACCTGGTTAGGATTGTGCCCAATCCCTCACTATCTCTTTAAATGGACTCTATGGCACTCTATCCAGTGGGGTCGCCAGTACAGACGCCACCCAGGGTGAGTGTCACCCTTGGGTTGTGCAATATCCCCCCCTACTCACCGCAAGCTACGCACAGCACCTAGAAGTGGTTCAGCTGAGACACAGTGACATCTTTGTGTCAGTGCACACACCATGAATTGCTTCTGGGGTGGCAATTTCTGGTTGTTTAGAACTTGGGAGGGTGTAGGAGGTCCTACCCACTGCCAAACGTGTCACAGCCCCCAGGGCAGACCACCCCACCTCCCACTTGCTAAGCTACTGCCTCCATCCACTACATCCACAGGGTAAACCTTGACATGACTACTCAGATGTAAGTCTTACTAACTTCAATGCACTTATCCCCAGGTAAGTATGTACTCCAGCCTAACGTGTACCCTGGTGCAAAAACATGCAACTTTTCACAAGAAAGCATGATAAACATAATGCAATAAGTCATGGATTGCATTTACTATGAAACGCATGTTGAATAGGTAAACTTGCATATGAGAACCAAGCAGCATGAAGGTTTGTTTATGCACCTGTTTAGAAAACTCAAACCCCACTTTCCCAGTGTCCCAGGTGCACACATGCCACAAATGTTTACATTCAGCATCATAGAGGGACAACCTTCTGACCAGTAATTTCCATCCCTTGCCTCTGAAATGATAAGGGCATAGAGCCAGCCCTAGACTTCCTGGCCCTCAAAGGAGCATGCTAACTGCTTCTCCCCCCCCCCCATATCCTGGCACAGCAGCCAGCATTCTTTCCACTCCTCTTTCTGCTCCCTAGATTATAAAAAGGAGATGGGGACACACAGGAAGTGTGTGGAGGATAGTGGCCTAAAGTGTCTCCAAAACACTTCCTTTTCCACTTCCTTCCCTTCTTCCTTTTCCAATTCTCATGAGAGATCGGTTGAGGCAGTTGCAAGTAAACCCCCTCCCATTCTGGCATCTGGGGCAGAAGCCTCAGTGAGCCCCACAGCCAAACCTGCCCTGCCTACTTGAAAAACCAAATTAAAAGTATCATCAGAGCACCATGGTTGGAATTCCCCATGTAATTGTTGCTTTCAAAAAGTCTGCACTACTGGAGCTGTTTTGAATTGACACTACAACATGAGGGGGAGGGGCTCTAAGTATCTCCCTCTGGTAGTATTAGCATCCCCATGCGCCATGCCTGTAACACAAGTGGCCTCCCCTTCCATGCCTATTTGTCAAAGGGGAAAAAATTAGACTTGAGAGTCCTAAACACACACCCCTCCCATGTAACATGTAACACTTTGGGCTTTAGCCTTCAAAAAAGTGGCCTTGCTTATTGTCTGCGATTCTCCCATGCATGTATGCCAAAAGTCTGCAATTCTCCCATGCATGTATGCAAAAAGCATGTGAACTGCATGACCCCCATAGTAAAGTGGATGGGATTTGGGTGGGAGTGATTCAAGAGAGTCACATGCATGTGGATGGGCATGCAAAAGGCATGTAAACCGATTTGGATTTTGCTGCTGGGTAGCCCAAAAACCCAGGTAGTTGTAAATAAATACATTGCATTGCTGCAGCCAGGGTTGGCCTAAGACCTCCTGATGCCTGACATATGCCCGGAGCATGTCAAATGCAGTCCCCCTTTCCTGACAATGTGCTGACTTCTGCTTTTTCTGCTCCCTGGATTGAAAAAGGAAGAGGGATTGGAACAGAAGTGAAAGTATAGAGATGAAGACTGTGCTGGGTTAGAGAGGAAATGTGGGAGACAGGAGAGTGGTGGGCTAGAGAGGACATGTGGTGGACAGATGGGCTAGAGCAGTTCAGTGCTGTCACTCCCCACTCTTTTCTCCACACTTCCTCCTCCACTCCACCCCCTTTTCTTTTTCCAATCTAAGGAGTGGGGGGGGGAGGGAGAGAGGCAAGAGGATGGACAGAGAAGGGAGTGCCCTGCCAATCTGCTGCCCAAGACAGCTGTCTCACCCAGCCTCACAGACAGACAGACCCCATACATGGCGCATACACCTAGCATGGGTAGCATTTGATAAACTGGGAAGTGCTACAGAAGTCATCATGAAAGCTCACAGTTCTTGAAACACTGCCTCCATCTAGTGGTTTCAGTGTTGCAGTGCAGAATAGTTACAATATTTTTCCCCCTTGGGGTGGTGTCTTGCTTCTCACAACAGCCAAGGCAGCTTCTGGTTGCCAAGCCTGGCTCTTCTAGGCTAGCCTGGCTCTGAATTAACCCCATTTTTGCCCAGCCCATAGGTGTACGTATTTGGTCCCTGTTGCACATATGCAACATTGGACAGAAATGGCTTAAGTTTAACACAGCATAACTTGGAATCCTGAGTCAGTCTCCTGGCTCCTAATCAACATTGTATTTTAAAACCTCAACTGCTGCTTTGAGGACCTCACATCTCAATCTAACAAAGTGTCACAAGGACACCTTCCTATTTTGCTTTAATTCTACTGTGCTGATCCAGTAGTGAGCAAACTACAGTGCAACCTCTTTATCTACAGGGGATCCAGTCCAGGACCCCACCAGGGATAAGCAAATCTGCACCACTTCCTGCTTGATGAACAAACAGGAAGTGGCTTCCCTCAGTATCTATCGCATCTGTGGTGTGTCAAATTCGTGGATGCTGGATCCCTGGATGCACTGTACAGCAGACGTAGCTGTTGGAGGACTGCTCCCAAATGTTGCCCTCCCCAATTTGGGTTTTTCACATATGGAATCAGGGGTGGCATCTGGGTTCAGACAGGTCAGACACCAGCTGAAGGCCCACCCACATCACAACCACCACAACAGACATCACATGGA
Organism: Tiliqua scincoides; assembly: GCF_035046505.1. Taxonomy (NCBI): domain Eukaryota; kingdom Metazoa; phylum Chordata; class Lepidosauria; order Squamata; family Scincidae; genus Tiliqua; species Tiliqua scincoides. The sequence goes on along the minus strand of NC_089831.1, from coordinate 4,895,158 downwards.
CAGCTCCATTCAATGCCCCTTCTGCCCATCCTAAGATTATGGAATCTTTTTACCTTGTTCAGCCCGAGGATGTGATACTGAGACCACCAGCTTACCTAGCCTGGCTCACAAGATTGGCCAGGGGGCACCAGCCATGCAGGCAGCAGGGATAGTGATAAATTCATCATTGAGGGAGGGGGCAATGCCAGCATTTTTTAAGCCAGCATCTCTGGCTGTTGTTCACCCACTCCTGAAAAAACCCTCCCTGGATGCCAACGTATTAGATAATCACACAGGCCAACACACTTTTTGCTGTCTTGAAAGTTAGACCTATTCCTGGGTATATTTGGGGTGCCAATTCCAAAAACAACCTCAGTTTTGCCCTATTGCGTCTAGTTTCAAAGATATGGCATAGCCCCATTAGTGAATAGATCAAGCAGTTTCCGGTGAGGAAGCCTACACCATGGCTTCATGAGGAAGCTGCTTGAACTATTCACTAATGGGGCTATGCCGTATTGCTGAAACTAGACACAATAGGGCAACACCAATGCCATTTTTGGAATCGGCACCCCAAATTCATTTAAAACCACCATAAATTTTGAAAATAGTTTTTCTGATCCTCAATTTCGCAGGTCTATGTCATCTGTCACAAACCTCCCATTTGCAGGCAAATTGTTCAGGAAGGTAATGGCATCTCCACAGTTCCTGGAAGAGACTGATTAACTGGATCCTTTTCAGTCTGGCTTCAGGCCTGAATTTGGGACAGAAATAGCCTTGGTTGCCCGGTGGATGATCTTTGCCAGAGGGTTCCCTGTTGGATCTTTCAGCATCACTGACTACGGCATCCTTCTGGGGCAATGTTGTAGTGGTTTCATTCCTTTCTGGTCAATAGATCCCAGTTGTTGTTGATTGGGGGCGTGGTCTCCTGCTTTTGGCATGTCTCAGGGTTATAGTCTGTCTGCTCTGTTGAGAGCCAGCCAAAAAATAAATCCTAAGCAGAAGAGACCCCAATGAGGATCAGCATGGCAAAACAAAAAAAGGGCTATCTCACCTCATTGCAAAATAGTAAAGATGTCAAATTAATATCAAGTGGGAGTAAGTTCCACAGGCCAGGCACCAAAACATTAAAGACCTTGTTATGGTTCACCACCAACTGTATATTTGCTAATGGCAACATCCACAACAGGATAATCTAAAATGGTCTTACGAGACAGACATTTGAATGGCCAGGTCCCAAACCATTAAGGGCTTTAGAGATCATGGTTAGTGGTCATCACCCAATTCACTCTGAAGTGGGCTTAAAAGCATACAAGTAGCCAGCATACTACCAACCTGCAGTTCCTGGCACTGGTCATTCACCAAGAAGCCTTTAAGGCGGTGGTCCTCAAACTGGTGGGTCGCGACCCACCAGTTCCTGTAAATGTTCTCCCGTCCCTTTAAGAAGCAGGGGAAGGGGAGAGGTAGGGAAGTGATCCCCAGGATCACATCCATTGGGGGGGTGAGGAGGGTGCTTGTGACTTACTCTCAGAAGGCAGGGCTGCAGCAGGCTGCAGGAGGTGCGGGGAGCCCTGCGCAATCCTGCACAGCGCTACCCGAGACTTGGAACTTCCACTGAAAGTGGGAGCAAAGCACTTCCGTTTTGCAGCAGACGCTTTGCACCCGCTTTCAGCACAGGGCTCCCCGCACCTCCTGCAGCCCGCTGCAACCCTGCCTCCTGAGAGTAAGTCAGAAGCACCCCCCTCACCCCCCCTTAGCAGCGCGATCCTGGGGGTTGCATCGCTGCCCTAGCCCCTCCCACACAAAGACTTACTGAGGGAGTAAAGCTCCCTCAAAGTTTGAGAACCACTGCTTTAAGGGGCTTAGTTGTTCTAAGGCTCTTCATATGCTGAGGAACCCAGGCACAGAAAGTCTGTACCCAGGTGCACATTTGTGTGGATGATAATCTTTTGGGTTCATTGTTAAAGTACAACAACCCACGTACACATCTTAGACCTGCTTTGAAGAAAGCCGTATCCAGGGACATACCCAGGTGCAGTTTAACATGCCAATGGCCACCAGACCCCTGCCCCCCCAGCTTCAAGTCCTGAACAGGCCTCACTAAGCAACTCCATGGCACGCTTTGGTTGCTTCACTGCCATCCCCGGGATCAACTGCAACCCTTTTTCCATCTGAAACGGGCCTGAAGTTTAGCATGACTGTGTTTCAATATAGAAAGTGCTTCTTCCAGACTCTGCTACTGGCTCTGCTTATGCCTAATGTTTCCATGGCTCTGCTATGACTTGGGTGGTAGATTCAGTATCTCCCATTAGAGGTCAAATTCGATAAATAAAGAGGATTTTCCTTCCTAGGAAAGACTAGGTGAGCCAGTTGGCAATCCTCTTGTTCAAGACCAGGCCCAAGACAGATAATCAGGACATGATTATCAGATAATCCCCCATCACCATGGGGGGGAAGGTGATGTTCAACTGGGCCTCCAGGCAGAGGGAATTCTGAGGTTGCAACCAAAAGTATCCAGTCACTGTTCCCCATCAACTGCACCTCTGAAGAAGGGGAAACATGGAACAGAACCATAGCTGATGACTGAAATGACGTGCATTTACGTGAGGAGAGAGGTGGTCTCTTCAACATCCTGGTCCCAAGTCGTTCAGAGCATTAAAAGCCCTTCTTGTAAGTCATATGTAACTCAGCTGCTCGCTTGCATCTCATGAGCTCCAATATAAGGAGAGGCCTCTATTAAAGCCAAAGCAGCTGTTCACCCAGGGAAGAAAGGGTTACAGGGCTCTTGTCCTATGGCTCTGGCCAACATTGCTGGCGCTTCGCAAACGTTCCTCAATTCAGAAGGAATCCTGATGGTACTTGGGTCAGGATCATGACCCAGGCAAGCAAGAACGACACTTCTGTGTGTAAAGCCAAAATGGTGTCATGGTTACTTAGACTTGGAAGATCCAGGCTCAAATCCCCGCTCAGCCATGAAACTTCCTTGGTGACCTCGGGCCAGTCATTCTCTCAGCCTCACTGCCCTCACAGGGTTGTTGTGAGGACAAAAGGAGGGGAGGACCCCAGTATGCCACCTTGAGCTCCTTGGAAGAAAAGCGATATAAAAATGTGACAAACAAATAATTAAGTGGCCACGTATGGACAACACTCCCAGCTTCAGAGAAGAAAAATTCCATTTGCAAAACCAGACCTCCAAAATGGCTCAACATAATTTATTATTTTTTTATGTTAAAATGTACAGAGTTCTTTTGAAAGTACTTGCTAGAAAGGGGGGAGGGAAAAAGTGATATTACATACAAGGAGAGGAAGGGAGGCCGGCCGGCCCAGGAGCGCATGACATGGAGAATTACAAAGGGTTTTTTTATCATCCAGGCACCCCTTCCCCTTTTTAAGCTTACAAGTCACCAAGAACAAAGTACAAAGAAGTTACAAAACAGGAAAAGCAAATATAAACAGACAGGAATAGACGCGGCTTCATTTTGTACATGCGGCTTTAGAGGCATCTGAGCTCTAATCACACACTCTAGACATCTCTTTAAAGAGAATTTTCATCTTTCTTAAAATAGTCTTTAATATTCTACAACAAAGATAAAAAATTTTAAAGATGGAATGAAATGAAAAAGCTCTTTTCTTTTTTAAAAGGCATCAAAGTCACTAACAGTGAGTGTTTTTTTTTTTAATTTCTTTTAGAAGATTACCCAAGTTTTATTTTGCTAAAAATACATTATTATTATTTCTTTTTCTTAAACAGAAGTGGAAAAAAAATGACAGGTACCAATATTAACTGTGTTGGATATTTTTTTTTTTTATAATATAGAAAAGAACGTCGGTTCTCTACAATAGTTCTACAGTCACAAAGGTTTTGTGGAAAAAAGGGAGCTGCCCGATTGATTTTTAAAAAACCATACAAAAAACCCCAAACTGAAAAAGGTAACAGCAGACGGAAAAGAAAAAATTAAATGAATTCACGGCCTCGTTCCAACAGCTTTGCCTTGGACACCCCAACAAACCCACCCCCCACCCACCTGCAACCTGGAAGCTATTCCAGAACAGATTAGTTGGGAAGGGGGAGGGGGCACACCAAGGGTCGCCTTTCGACACAGATAAGGTGAGCCTGGATCCATAGATATATACAAGGACATGGGTCCTAACACAGCCTTGCACACTTGCTCAAGAACTAAGAGAAAAACACGTGGGCTGGAAGCCCCTGGGATTTCACCTTTCCCCCCCCTTATTAGGCTCAACAGTATAGAGGAAGTCCATTTCAGTGCAGCTGAACCCCCCTCCCCCCTCCCAACTGCCTTTCAGGTTTCTTTGAGAAAGGAAAAAAAAGAAAAAAATTCTTTACACATCTAAGTCGATCTAAGTGCGTTTGTAGCTCTACAGGAATATACAGAGTAAACTTTACATTAGAAGGATAAGCTACATTTCTCCCCCTCCTCGTGGTTGGTTGAGGGTGTGCCCGCAGGCCTGGAGTCCCACTTGCCGTGACCAGATGGGTGGAAGAACACAGCATGGACCTGTCCTGCCCTGTACTGCCTCCCTGCTGCCTGCTCTCCTACCCCTCTTGCTCCCATAGGTGAGAAAACACCCCATCAGGAAAATCTGGCAAAGTGTTGAAGCAGTGATGGCACTCACAAGAAAGAGGTGTGTCCTGCTCTAAGCAGCATATCTGCAAGAAAGGATAGGGAGGCTTCTTGGTGGCTGTTTTTAAAACATGCACTGCAGCTCTCTACTGGAAGAACCTCTGGCCAGAGCTCATGGAACTGCAGCCCCTACAGTACAGCCACAGGTTTGGTGCTCAGACTTCTGGCTAGATGTGTGGCAGTCCATGAGTCCCACCTTCCTTGTTAAAAGCTATGCAAAACTTGTTCTTAACGTGCTGCTGACTGGTCTGACTCATTCTATCTGCGCTGGGTGTGTGAAATGGGCACACTTGCAAAAAAAAAAATTACACTTAAACCGTATTTCAGTTCATCTGGAGAGAGAGAGAGAGAGAGGACAGGGGTGGAAGAACAAACCGTTCAGAGTTTCCATTTCTGGGAAAGTGGTAAAAGTGGCTTTGTCAGGATGGGAGAGTTGGCTGTGGACTCCATGTCCTATCCTCAGTTGCCACATCAGAGCCCAATTAGTGGGACCGAAGTAGGAAACAGAAGGTGGGCCCGGGGGGGGGGAGAATTTGACCTTTCAGAGATAGGGCCATTTTAGGAGCTGTGCACAAGAGGAGAGAATGTGGGGGGGGGGAGAGAACATGTTGTCCGAAAGCAAGAGAAAATGACCATTTTACAAGCACTCTGCCCAGGTGGTCGGAAAAAGTAAGGCTCTTTTTCTGAAAATATGATGCAAGGATAATAATTGTGTATGCTTTTAATCCCCTCCCAAGAGGGGGAAAACATAAATGAAACCCCAAAGCCCATTTTAAAAATGGATTTGAACTGTGAAGCATTTCGGGATTGTGAAAGAAAACAAAGACCTCAAAAGAAACAGAAGAACCCCACAAAAACATGAAGAGAATAAAGACCAGGCCCCCTAAAAATCAAAATAAAATAAACCAAAAAGGGAACAAAACCCTCATCTAAGATCTACAGCAATATTTAACTGGAAAAAGGTCCATCGTCTCTGGTTTGTCAGTATAAAAGCTTCCTTTATTTATAGAGAGATTTCAGTTTTTCTGTTTTGTTTTCAAAGACCGCAAGGCGTTTCTCTTGCTCATCTTCTCATGTAGGGTCCATTGAGAGACTGCTTGGGCACCCCAGCAGCGTTCATGTAGCTGTGATGGGAGGGGCCAGTGTACATCATGTTCCCGTGAGGGTTTGGCTGCATAGGCTGCTGGGGATAGGCCTGGCTCCCCATCATTCCCATTTGCATCTGCATAGGATACTGGGCTGTCTGGTTCATGTAGGCAGGGTTGCTATGGTAGCTGCTGTTCATCATGGGCTGGGTCATCCGGTAGCTGTTCATAGCGTTCAGGGTGTTCATGTTCATGGAGTTGACATTGTACGGGGCAGCCGGCATCAGGTTCACCCCCATGTTCATGCCGCGCTGGACGGCCAATGCGCGGGGACCCGCCTGCATGGCAACGGCCGGAGGGCTGCGGCCATAGAGCTGCTGCTGGTGACCGGCTGCCGAGGGCAGCGGGGCCGACTTGGAGCGGATGGAGATGTGCCCCTTGACTGGCATCTGCCCCTGCAGCCGCTGTGTGTGGGGGATGCCAATGTTGGTGGTCGGCATGTTGCACTGGAGGAGGGGCGAGGCCAGGTTCATGGTGGTGGACGCCAGGTTGGGCGGGGGCGTCATGGTGGCTTGTGCTTGGGGCGTTCCGGCCAGTGGGTGAGACGGAGCCAGCTGGGCCAGGCCGGTGTTGGACAAAGACACGCTGGTTGCATAGGACGTCACAGCAGGAGAATGGCTGTAAGGCATGGCGTGGGGGTCCATAATGGTGTTGGTGAGCTGCTGCAACTTGGCTAAACTGAAAGTGGCAGAGGGCTGGGAGTAGCTGCCGGCCCCAAAGTCCCCTGGAATCCGCTCGTAGATGCTGATGTTGCCGGCGCTGCTGGACTCTGGGATCTCCATGATCATGGGGGCCGGGGTGAAGCTGTTGTTCATGCTGCACTGGGACAGGGGGGGCTGCTGCTGCTGCTGCTGCTGCTGCGCTGGAGGTGGGGGCTGCGGCTGCTGGGCCTGGGCCTGGGGCTGCGGGGGCTGTGCCGCCGGTTGCTGGTTGCTAGGGGGCCTTTCGACCACACAGCTCTGGGGCGACTTGATATTGCAGTTGGTGGCTGGCTGGACACTGCCCTGGGGCATCATGCTGCAGCTGCTGCCCATGCTGGCCATCTGCTGGGTGACAACGCAGCTGTTCTGGGTGAGGCTGCTGGAGGAGGACAGCCCGCTGTACGAGCAGCTGCTCTGGGAGGAGTTGTTCCCGCAGATGCTGCCCCCCATGGTGGAGTCGTAGCTGCTGGGGTTCTCGTAGTTCTCTGTGGTGCTCTCAATGCTGCCCAGGTCACTGAAGCCACTGTCCACCACCTGCTGGGAGTGGTCCGAGACAGAAGGCACATCCATCATGGGGCTGGTCTCCATGTTCTGCATAGACGGGGCGGAGAGGGCGCCTTGCTCGGGGCTGATCTGGGCATAGCTGCTCTCCAGGGCGCTAGGCACGCTGGGGCTGCTGACTGAGCGCACGGACTGGCTGGGGTGGGACTGGACCGAGGAGATGGGGCTGTTGTGGTCCGAGGCCTGGCAGTCCTCCACCATCGACATCGGGGGGTCCTCCTCAGCCTGGGTGTAGTTCTGCAGGTTCTGGCAGGCCGCCAGGGTCTCCTCGCAGTCCTGGTAGGCCACCTCGTGCTCGTGGTTCTCCTCCTCCTGCGTCAGGGACTGCACCGCCTGGACGGTCTCCAGGTCCAGCTCACTGTGTGGGAGCGGCTCCTCCTCCTTCAGCTCAATGAGCCCTTCCTTCTGCGGCTGCTCTTCCTCTTGGTCATCCTCGGAGGCAGGGACGGGGTCTGAGGCCACCGATGTCTCGTGGGACGCCTGCTCCTCCTCCGAGTCAGCCTCTGCCTCACTTTTGTTCTTGGTGTCATCTTCCCTACCGCCCTGTGTGCTTGTTTCTAAAAAAGGCTCCTGGACTTCCGGTTCTTCTTTCAGCCCCTCCTTTCCCATCTGCTCTTCCAGTTCCTCCTTCTTTGCAGACTCCACCTGGCCACTGTCGTCCTCTTCGTCGTCGGCATCATGGTCTTCGTTCTGATTCGCTGCTGTGCCAACTTCCTCCTCCTCCTCCTCCTCCTGGTCGCGCTCAGGCTCCTCCACCTCCTGCGGCTCTTCCTCGGACTGCCTCTGCTGCTCCTCCAGGCCTTGCAGCTTCTCTGCCTCTTCCTCCATATCTGGCTCCTTAACCTCTGCAGCTGGGCTGCTGCTGCTCTCCACTGGGGAAGCTGCTCTCATTTCCCTGGCTGGGGCATCCTCCTCCTCCTCCTCCTCCCCCAGCTCCCCCACTTCCGCAGGCCCATCATCTTCCTTCCGGTCCTCAGAAACTGGCAGAAGCTCCTCGGGCTCCTCAGTAGGCTCCTCCTCCTCCTGCACTTTGGGCTTACGTCCTGGCTTGGAAGGGGCTTCCACAGGCTCAGTCACCTCCTCCTCTGCAGCAGGAACAAGGACCTTCCCTCGCTTCAGCTTGAAGCCTGGCTTGCGGCCGGGCCTCTTCTTCCAATGGATGGGCTTGCGGCTCTTGCCCTTAGGCCAGCCCTTCTTCTTCTTCATAGGGGTGGACGTGTCTGGCTGGAGCGGGGAATCTTTCGCTTCACATTTTCTCAGCACAGAGACTGGCTTCAAGGTTGGAGAGCCTGAACAAGGAGGAAAAAACAAAGGTTATTAAGCGGCTGGACCAGAAAACCCCCTCTTGCCAGGCTGCCAGCCCATGGAAGAATTTGCAGCTGATCCATCATTTGCCTTTTTCAATCACATTTCAATACATGTGCAAATTCTCCAAACCACAATGCAGCTGCTTCACCCAGATGCTGAAACAAACACAAAAGAACAGGCAATTTAATTCATCACTCATTATTCCTATGAAAGGGCAGGCTGCCTGCTCCCTCTGTCACAGGAAGAGAAACCATTTCCAGAAGCCAACCATCGTTAACTGACAACATGCACCTAATCAGAAGGGCCTTGGGGGGTGCAATATCTATGCTGGGCTACTGTAGTAAACCCATTTAATTTTTTTAAAGTATTTCCCATATTTGCCAGACTCCAGAATGGCTGCAATCTGCCGCTCCTCATTTCATATAGTTTGGTATTCCTTAAACCCTGGCATCCTGGCAGGGCCCAGCAGGCCTGACTCAACACCACAAGACTGAAACCGGTCCGTCGTGGACAAATTGAGCTTTAGCCTCTTGCTCCACTGATTACTCAAGTCTGCAGTCCAACATGCTCTCAGAACACTCACTGGCCTTCAGATGCCCAAGGCAGAATTGTAGGAAATGTGCTGCACCACTGAGCACACTTTGGCAACAGTGGTCCAACTTCTCCCAGTTCTGAGACTTAACCATCCTGTGCCTCTCTACAGGACCAGTGTATTACCTGTTCCAGCACAGACAGGAGGAGGCTGTGGAGCCTCTGAACACAGGCAGAAAAGCCCATGGGCTTGGTGGCAGCAAAGGGGCAAGCTGGCCTCCCAGGGGGTGTCTTCTCATCCTCTGTACCAGTAGGACAGAAATTAAACTATGCCAAGGCACAGAGGGCTGTGTAAGCTCTATCACACTTTCATCTTTTTTTGTGGCACACTTGACAAGAAGCTTGGCCTCCAATGATACAGCCTGCTTCAGACATCCATCAAAATGCTTCACATGATCTCTGTAAGCTGTAAAAACAGACCTGCAAGGTAGGTAGGTGTTACTCTCTATGATTTAAGGGAGTGGAAGAAGCACAAATCGTTTCAGTGTTCCAGAAACATAATCACCAGGTAGACTGTCCCCAATCACAGGGGCAGCTACAACCAAAAACCTGTTGCTAATTCTACCAAGGACTGTGGAAAAGCTGCCTACAGAAAGTCAAACCAGTTCCCACCCACTCCAGGTGGGTCTTCCCATACACTGCAACCCCACTGATTCAACCTACATGAATTAATCTTCTAGGTGGTGGTAAAAGTCTACCTGGGGGAGAATTCAACATGAAGCAGCTCTGAATGTTTTATAAAACGTTAAGAAGAGGGGGGAAAAGTATTCTAGTATTACAGTCAAATATTTTATTGTAATCAACACCTTTGCATGTGCGAGTTTGTGTTACATTTAATAAAATGTAACAGTTGCCTAATTGGATACTACAGAACTACTCAGTTTAATAGATGTGTTTTAAAAAGCACCTGAGCTTAGTGACTGCACTTTAGGGGGTTGAATTAAAGAAGGGCACAAAGGCATGTTGGGGCAGGTCAAGACACTTCAGTCTAGACCTTCAGAAAGACCAACTTCCCAGGGTTGTTCTCACTGGAGAGACAGAACTCCTGCCTTGCGCAACTGAACAGTTGTAAGATAAAAAGCCTCCTGGATGAATCAGTGGGAAACACAACTGTCTAATTATGGCTTGTAAACAGATGAGCTGAGGATTACAGAGTCGGTTAATAGCTAACAAAGATAAAAGAAGTAGGCGCAGGGGTAGACATGAAAGTTGCTTATAATATGCAGTGGTCTGAATGGTGTCGCTTTCTACCAAGCGCCAAAGCCTGCTTTCACAATCTAATAATAATGAAGCAAACTGATATAGCATAGTGATTAAGAGACTGACAGTGCAATCCTAACTAGCCTCTCTGCCAACACAGCCGCTGTTGCACCAGCTGAGAATGTAGCAAAGTGCCATAAAGCATGTTTGCAGCATCCAAGAGTAGCAGCGCCAGCGAAGAGGCCTGGTCACCTGCTGACGCTATATCTAGAAGGATGGCTGCCAGCAAACAGTTGCGCCAGGTGGCGGAGGGTGGATTGGAGGCAGGGGGCACTTCTGGGAAGGGGGAGAGTGGAACAGGGGTGGAATTGACAGAGTAGGCCCCTGCTGCACCCTTTCCTCCCCTCCAAGTCTGAACGCCCTACACAGGATTGCTTGGACTTGTGCCAGCTAAATAGCTGGCACAGATTTGAGCAGCCCCTTTGGGCAAGCTAGGGTGTTAGGGCAAAGGAAAAAATATCCTCTTTACCCTGAGGAGACCTCCAGCCTGCTCGAGAGCTGTGAAGGACACAGCGGAGGCCATGCAGGATTGGGCTACGAGTTGCAAATCAGGACCTTTCCTGGTTTGACTCTTGCCTCTGTCATGAACTCACTAGGTGGCCTTAAGAGAAGCCATCCCCTCTCGCAGCCTCAGTCTTCCCTGTCTGCAATACAGGAATAATACTTTCTTATCTTACAAAGTTATAATAAGCATTATATCAGAGTTTAAGAGACGTATTTCTATGATGGTCACAAATGGTTGATATGTGGCAGCAAGGCCTGGTTGGTCGCGGTTAGAGGTGAACTGACTCATGTATCCCTCCATCCAATCTTTTGTTTTATACTGCTTGGATTTTAAATATGCCAATAAAGGTTTCTTGTATCTTGTATCATTATATCAGAGTAATACATGTGAAGCGCTTGCAGACTCAGAAACCACTGTGTAAATATTAAGTATTCCTGTTCCCCAATGAGAGCCTACACAGCCCTTTGATCGTGTACTTAATGGACTGTGCAATGGGACACACACACACACACACACCATAATCTGCCTTTTTCTATATCACCCAATAAAACAGGAGCATGCATTTAGCCTGTACACTGCTTACACACACATTTCGTTCATGTCAGTTTTTCAGTGGGTAGTTGAAACTACCAGTCAGAATTCTATTCCCTGCCACCTGTTCCATCTCCTTTAAACAAAGGGACCCTTCTGTCTATGAGGCAATAAACACCTTGGCCCATCTCTCTCGCCTATCAGAGAACAAGGAACTGGGTTTTTTTTTCTGCTCTCCCAAGTAAAATGGGTTTCCCCAGTCCCACCAGCAATATCTTCTCCTCCCCAACCCTTTATTCTAATTCTTAGAGTCCAGGGAAAATGCCCAGCTACTTTCCTTGCCCACCTCTTCCACCTTCTTGATGGCTACACCTCTCACATCTGGCTCCTCCCAAAGTCTGAGGACACACAAGCCTGAATGCGCCAACACAGTCTGGATGTGTCAGGTGGGTACCACTGGCTGAGAGTGGGATTGAAAAGCTGGCTTGCCAGAGTGCTGCTACCACAATCTGACCCCAAAAGCAGCCCACTAACATCCTTAAGGACAAGAACACTTAACAAAAGCAGCACAGCTTTGCAAAACATACCACTGGCATCATCAGACTCATCCTCTCCACCTTGCTGAGATTCTCGCTTTGAAGAGGGTCTGTGCAAGAGGGAGTCCTGTGGGGAGAGGCGGCGAATGTATCCTCTGGGAAACAGCTTACTTTCCTCTTCCTCATCCTCCTCATCCTCCATCTCAAAGGTGGGTTCCAACTGAGGCATGGGCCTTTCCGAGTCAGAGTCCTCAAAAGGCTCGTCCAGGACCTCTGTCGTTTCAGAGATGGTTTCAGTCACGACGCTGCTGTTGTGATATTTCCGTTTCCGAACCCGCCTCCTTCGGGGAATGGGCTTCTGCATGGGACAGGCAAAACACAGTGACAAAGGATGAAACGCAGAAAATGTAAAACACAGTATATTCCAAAGTTATGTGCACTCTATGCATAAACATGAAATCCAACATGCTCAAAATACTTTCCATATTCTTCTTATTTTAAAAAGTTTCTGGGCCTCAACACCACAGAAATACAGATGTCCCCCCAGTATTCATAGATCCAATATCCATTGTTTCAGTTATCCACGGACGCTGAGGATACCAAACACGTTAAAGTTAAAAACAGAGCCCCCAGTAACTTGCCCTTGTCTCGGCCCAGCTTGTATGACCCAGAAGAGGCTGGAAGAAGCCAAAGAGGCTGCCTGGAGCCCTGCAAATGCAGTGAAAGTGCTGTGCAACCATTGGGCAAGTTACTGGGGGCTTTATTTAACTTTATGTTTAGAGTGGGTCCCCATTATCTGAGGTTACCAATATCCATTGGGGGGGGGGGTTTGGACCGGAACCACCACAGATACCAGGGCACGCCTGTATATTTGCAATCATGTGATCACTATACACAACAGGTAGGGAGGCCGTAGTCGGGAGGCAGTCCTGAGCAGCTCCATTGTTCTTTTTCCAAAAGAAAGGCTACTGATAATATTTTCTTCAATTCCAGTTTCAATATAAATGGACCTTCCATCCAACATTTTTAAAACCTAAAGCTTTAACTGCAAAAATGATGCAGGCATGCAAAATAGCTTTATTTTCATCATTTATTCCGAGAACATTTTTTAAAATACTTCATTTCATCTACATCTGTCAGCCCTATTGACTTCATGGATTTGAACCATCAACAGTGTCACCCTGTCCCACCAAAGAGCTATTTTTTTTTTTAATTTACAGCGCAAGACTCAATGCAGACTGATAACCTGCCAACCATTAAAATAAAAAATGGTACTGAACCAACTGTAAAGACCAGCTAAAATAAACTGATGTATGTTTCATGTTTTCATTAAGACTCCTTTTTAGGAGCTAATTTAAGTGTGTTGTTAAACATAAATACAATGGCCGCTACAACTGGAGAGAGAGCACAAGCATGACTCTTTTAGAACGTACTCCTCATTATACAACAACAAAACAAAAAAAAGTACTGTGTGTAGAGGTCATGATTCCCCAAAAGCACAGAATATAGTACAGTGGGCCTGCCTTATAGTACAGTGGGCCCTGAGTGGGCTCAGCATCTACAGATATGAATACCTGCAGACGCCAAGCCTGCAGCTGGAGGGCTTCAGAGGACATCCCAGATGCAACCAAAGGCACTTCCAGTTCACACTGGCAACTTCTGATCACATCCAAAGGTGTTCTGAGGTGCAGAGAGGCCATGGACAACCTCCAGAAGGCCAGGCACAGCCCCCAGGTAAGTAACTGTGGCGCCACATGAGCCCCTCCACAGATTTCATTATCCACTGAATTCGGTATCGGGGGGCGGGAATGTCCTGGAATAGATTCCCCACAGATACCGAGTGCCCACCCTATTGACTGAAGCATTCAGTTTCATGAAAATCTCTGCTTCTGTTAAAAAATGTTTCCAGATGCTATAGGTCTGAAAGCAAGCTGGAAAGTCTCAGAATTCAGAAAGATGGCTGGACAAGACTTCAGCACCCCGGTGGGACTTCAGCGCCCTGCATGTCCCCTTGCCCCTTCCATTACACAGTAACTAGCAAACACAGGGCAAAACACTAAGCAAATCCACAGGATTTGTACAGGTCACGGAATCCAGCTTTTCTTGGTGCAAAACTGCAAATGTGCCTTACTTTTTAATGCAAACGCAGTCCTGAGCACAATCCCACAGACACCTGGAAGCCTACAGGCTCAACAGCCTCCCAGTTGGCATAACGATGACATTCTCTATAGCCAAAAAGAAAACTAGCAGTGGCACAAAAAAGGACTTTTCAATGGTGCTGGTGGCTTATCTTTGGAACCATCTCCCCCAAAAGATCTACTGACAACATTTAGGCTCCAGAGTAACTTCGTAATGGTGTTAAATGGATTGCACTGCTCTTTTTCGATTTTGAGGATTTGGCTTTTTTTTTTTAAAAAAAAAATGCTGTTTCCTGACTCCCCCATTTTATTTTCAGGACTACTTTAGTATTTTAACTGTTCCATTTACTAGTCTGCAGTTTTAGGAATGCCTCTTGGGCTATATATGTGTAGAAATGTAAACACGTGTCTTAAATAAAATGTTTTCATGGCAACCCCTGCCCAGTTGGTCTGGGGAATTTTTCGATTGCAGCCCAGAGCTGCAGGACAAGATGCGGGGGTAGGTGGGTGGAGTAAACGCACCTTTCGCTTCAAGGTGGGTTTGGTAAGAACAGGTGGGGAACTGGAGCAAGGGCTGATGGGCTCTTCCTCTTCCTCTTCTTCCTCCTCCTCCTCTTCTTCACTGCTCTCGCTGAAGTGCCTCAGCATGGTTCTGTCACCGTCGCTGTGGCGCCGGGGTATCCTCTTGCACACCTCGGAGGCCCTGCCCTTAAGGGGCTCGGAAGTCTTCAGCTGCGCCCTCCACACTTCCACACCTTCACTGTAACACCTCCTGCTGGCTAAGAGCTTCTCATTTTTGCCGTACTGCCCTGGAGGAGCAGCAGGTTTTTCCTCGTCTTTGCCGAAGTGCCCCCGGGGAGCTGGGGACTTCTCGTCACATTTGCCACATTGTCCTTGGGAAGAAGCACTCCGGTCTTCACTCTCCCCAAACCTCCCCCGGGAGGCAGCAGCCGCTGCAGCAGCTGCCGCAGCAGCCGCCTTCTCCTCGCACTCCCCGCACCGGCCTCCCCTGGCCATGGCCGACTTCTCCTCCACAAGCAGCTTTGGGTCCTTCTCAGTGAATGAATCCCGCAGTTTCTTGCTCTTCCGGCTCCAACGACCCCTCCGTGACGTCTGACTGTTTGCAGGAAGCCCAACCAAGGGAAGACTTTGCTTGTTTGGCCGTGCAGAGTTGGCTGGGGCAAGGACCTCAGGCTTTTTTTCACTCTCCAGAGGAAAATAAGGCTCTCTCTCTTTTTTCTCCCAGGGTACAGATTTTATCATCTGGATGGGAACAAAACCCCCAATATTTTTAGACAAACATTCTTCAAACCACTAAGTCCTAGAGACAAACTGATCTGAGGAAGGCCAGAGACAAATGTATTATTTATTTAAAAGGAGTGTGACCCCATAAACCTTCCATCACATTTAAGGGACCTTCAGTCACTGTAGAGCGGTACACTTAAAATGCCAGCAGATACTGTATTTAAAAGGAAAACCACCTCCAAAAAACACACAAATCTGACTGTCTACTTGTTGCTTTAAGATGTCAAAAAATCACATTGTGAACATAAACAAAAAAACTGGAAAACACAACAGAATCAAAGGAAGTCTAAAATACAAAAAACTTTCACC
The DNA here is from genome assembly GCF_035046505.1 of Tiliqua scincoides. Taxonomy (NCBI): domain Eukaryota; kingdom Metazoa; phylum Chordata; class Lepidosauria; order Squamata; family Scincidae; genus Tiliqua; species Tiliqua scincoides. The sequence goes on along the minus strand of NC_089831.1, from coordinate 4,879,646 downwards.
ATCCTTCTGAGGGCTGGTTGAAACCTCTCAGGGGTTTCAATCAGTGGGCCAATGAAACCTCTCAGGGGAAGGAATTCCAGCCTCGATACCACTACCAAGAAGGCCCTGCTCCACATCCCCACCCACTACATTTCTACAGGAAGCAGGATGCAGAACAAGCAGCAAACCAAGAGGGCTTTATGTGACAAAATTAATGTGCAACTTTGAGGGAGGCCTGTCTCCCCCTCTACAGTTCTTGCCCATATCCACCTTTTTGTTCATCTCATTCTCTCCCCAGCTTTCCTTCCCCAGCCCTCACTCCCATGGGTCACTGACTCTTTTAGCAATCCTCTCCTGGTCCCCTGAGCTGCTGCTTCTCCTTATCCTCTTATCTCAAGCCCCTCCTTTGTGCCCAGAATGGCCCCAACAGTGAGTAGGGGGTGCTGCTTACATGGCATACTGCAGCACCTGGAGTACCTGCTGCTCCGCCCCCCTGTAGCAACTATGCCATTGAGTGGACATCATACCAAATTCCTTTTTTATTTCAACCACCATTTTCTTACTTCCCTATTCAAATTCTTCAACTGCATGTCTGCTTACAATACAGACACACAAATGCACACTCCCATCGTCACTGACCTCCATGTCCCTCTCCTTTGGCTGCTGAGGTTCTTCAGTTTCCCCTTCTTCAGGGTCCTCATCCTCATCCTCAGAAACCACAGAGTTTGAGACAATGACAGGAGTCCAGCGCAGGCATTCTGGATCCACAACCACCGGCCGAAGATTCACTTTCAGCTTTGCCATGTGCTCCTGGATAAGTTTCTCCCGGCGAACAATCACAAATCTGCAGACACAGAGGAGCAAGGGGAATCCTTCAGGCCACTGACACAAGTACAGAGCTGATGAGAAGCAGTCATAATATCTTTTGTGTCGTGAAGCAAACAGATCAAGACAACAACATATATACTGGAGAGGCACCAACAGCCCATTTAGTACTCAAAAATCCCCATGGGAACCCTGGCGTGAGCTCCAGGTCCCATTCCGTACAGGAACATGGCTATTCTTCCCCACTAGCCCCTTCCAACTTCCAGTCCAGAACTGCCCAAGATGAAAATGGAAGTTTAGCAGAATGCATGGTGGACAAGAAATATAAATGCATGGGGCACTCCTCGAGGTACTTGGTTCCTTCCCAGGGACACACATTCATGCAACCTCATTGGAGGTTTTCAAGTAAGAGGCTGGATGGCCACTGCATCTACTGAGCAGAGATTGTGTATGAACTTGGGGCATTTGGTGGGCTACTGTGAGACACAGGAAGCTGGATTAGATGGGCCTATCGCCTGATCCAGCGGGGCTGTTCTTAAGTTCTTAACTTCACAGTCCCCCCCAACTTTTATGTTCCAGGAAGCTGAACAGCTTCCTGGGTAAAGGACTGGGACCTCAAAGAAGACCTCTTTGAAGGCGACCTTCACATCCAAAGAAGGCCACCTACACAGCCTCCCAAGAGGATCCTGTTCCAGTCAGAGAACAATGTTTCTAGAGTAGTGGTTCCCAAACTTTTTAGAACCGGGACCCACATTTTAAAATGACGCTCCATCGGGAACCACCTAGGTTTACCAGACTTTTAAAAAGGAGATTTAGAAAGAAATATTTATTTATTTATAAGTAGTAATAATCCAAAAAAGATCCTCAAACATTTTTCTCCCTGTATTTACACACGCTTGCAAACTGCAGGAGATGAACTCTTTGCAGGATAATTAGCAGCTACAGTATCTAATTTTTGAACAGCCTCAGGGCTTGAAGCAATCAGTTATCTGATCTTTTCATCACACTGACATGACCCACCAAAAATCAGGTCAGGACTCATCAGTGAACCCCATTACACAATTTGGGAACTACTAGAGCATTCTACCACTGTAGTAAAATGGGCATTGGGACAGGCTCAGCTTAAATGAGTGCAGTGACAAAACTGCACTTGAGATGTTGCTAAAAAGGCAAATGAAATATCACCTGCTCAAGAAAGGAACGTCACCTGACAGTCAGTCAGCCATAATATTTATAACTGACAATCACCAAAAAAAATACCTCCCATTCTTTCCAGTTTCCAAGTACCCACCAGAAGCTGGCAAGAAAGCCTCTAGCCTTCTGAAGCTGCAAACATAAACATCGGCCAAGCTTAACACTCCTGAAATGCAGCAATCATCTTTCGGGAAGGAAAATTAGCTTTGCAGCCAAAGACTTTGGGGTAATGCCTGAGCAGTGTAGCTAGAAAGGGACAGCCAGCTGGACCTTTTTAATCTGCTTTAAGTATGTGCAAAACTGCAATAATTATACTTGGCATTTGGATAGTGCTTTTAAAGTGCGAAAAGCAGTTCACATGAATTAGCTTTGAGCATTATCTCTGAACTGCATATTGGAAACACTGAAGGAAGAAGTGACTTGACCAAGGCTACATGGTAAGCTCATGGCAGATGCACTATTCAAACTGGGAAAATCCTTAAGCCATTATGATACACCATCTCCCATACAAGAAACCAGTATGGCTCACTCAAACACAACAGCTTGATTGAATATGGACAGGGCTCTTGCATGTCACAATTTTGGATACAGAATTAAGCTTTCTCAGAAGTACAGCATTTGACCCGACCCCCCCCCCCCCCATCTACAAAAAAAAATTTTATGGCCCTTATGATTGTGATGATATACTTGATGATGCATGGGCCATGGCCTCAAGAAGCTGTAGGAGTAAGATGGCTAGCGCTCACGCTGTGGGGCATCGGGTGTGTGGCTCCTTTCTCCCTCCAACCAGCAACACCAGAATTCTCAAAAGTAAAAGGAAATCAGGCATGTTTGCTTAATTTTCATTATTTACACAGACGGAAGAATCCAGTTTTTCTTGGTGCAGGATTTTGATTGCCAGGACACAGAATAAAAAGAAACACACACACTTGCAGCCCTTTCTGCATACAACACTCAAGACTCAATGGTGACAGCACACAACAGCGTCTGATGTTGCAAGCACTCCAGCTTGCTTCAGTGGGGTGCTCTTGTGCCCAAGCGAACTGAACTTGGCTTGTTAGTTCAAGGAAGTCGCTGTAATCAGTAGTCTGTAAACAAGGTGCCAACCATTTCTCAAACTGCCAAACAGGAAAAGCAGCAAAGTACACTTTCCCAGGCCTTCCGTGCCTACCATTCTTCCCCACCCCCATGGCCAACCGTTGTGATGCAACCAGTTTGGGCACTCAATGGCATGTTGCATAACTGCCCTTCTTCCTCCATTTTATCCTGCTCGGTGCTTTGCTGTCTGCTGAACTAACATGAGGAGAGCTGAGCCCCAGGAAAGGCACAGGGATGTTGTCTGCAACATTCATGTCCCACCTCTACTCCAATGAGCAAAATGTTCAACATGGGTCTTGCCACTGCCTCATTTTCCCCTCACAACCACCCTGTGAGGTCAGTTAGGCCAAAAAAATGGGAGACTGACCCAAGGTCACACAATGAGCTTCACCGTTGGGGCAGGGAGTTGAACCTTTGACTAGGACTGGGGAGTCTGACACTCTAACCAAGATGATGTATGTGCTTATTAAACATCCATGAAAACACTAAAGTTCCTGACTTTAATCCAAAATCCAAATTCCGTGCCAAGAACAGGTGAATTTTGAGTCCTCATATAGATTTAAAAAATTTCTCTTATTTTGCTTCCAGCAGCCAGCAGTTTTACACGGGGTTCAGCATCCCACTCTTTGACCAATGGAGTCTAATCCAGCCACTACTTTGGCTTCTGAGATTTCACCAGGCCTGGCACACTGAATTCTGTGCCCAGTATCTGAACATGGCACGTGCACACAGCCCTCCCTTTCAACATGGACCCTGCTGTTTCTGGGCCTCCCAACCACTTGCCAGGGCTTGAAAGGGTTGCTGTACTCACTGATCGTTGCGGAAATCAAGCATCCGCAAGTGGTGCAGAGTCGAAGTGATATCTTGGGGGCAGATGCCCGTCAGCTTGCTGAGCTTTTTGATGCTGATCTGCTTGTCATTTTGGTGATAAAGGCACTCCAAGATTACACTTTTCCAATAAGCCATGTAAGAGAGACGACCCAAATCAGATAGCGGTTTCTCTGGCGATCCTGCTTGGCCTTCACGTTTCGATAAGAGATAACCTGAGAGAAAGCAGAGACCAATGAAGACGGCACCATCAGATAAACCATGTCCTATTCTCAGGCAATGCTACAGAAACATCTGCCCTACAGATGAGGGAGAAGATCAAAGCAGGGGAGTCAGGTTGGAACTGAAGGTCTATGGCACTGTCACCACAAGGGCTATGTCGGAGCTATATATATAGCACAATGGGCTATATCGGCTCCTTCCCTGGACCTCATTGGCATTTTCTCCCCTTCCATACAGGTCGTAAAGAGAAACAAGACTGTTACATGGGCTGGCTGCGTTCTGAACTTTTTTCGACAGACACGCATTTAGAACTCTTCAATAGCAGGGACACCCTCCTATCAAGAATCTTTGTTGGTGAAAAGGGAAAGGAAGCGACCTTCCAATCATCAGAAAATGTTTTAGCACAGCTCTGAGTGGCCAGGCAGGGAAACCAAAGGCCCTGAGGACACACCCAAAGGGATGACAGTATCTGACTTTTGCTAGCGATAAGGCAGTGCCACTAGGTGGCAGTCTGTAAGAGAGGATGCATAGTAACTCTCCTAGCATTAGTAAGAGAAGTATTTCAAGAACTACATTAAATGATGGGATTTGAATTCTTTGGTGACCACATAATCAATAGCACTTCTGGGGAACTGAAGGAGCTATATAAAGTGCACATACTAATGGAGAAAACATTTTACCCAACTAGCAAATTGTTAGCAAGGCTGGCCCAAATGGCCATTTTGCAGGACTAAAATGGTCAATTTTGTAGAGTTACATCAAATAATTGGTGCCCCTCTTGCCTGTGTGGGCTAGGAATTCCTCATTAGTTTATAGATCTGCCTTGCCCACCCTCTTCAAGTCAACACAAGACTGCTTAGAAACCTGAATCTCATCTGCTTTTTATCTCTGAGATAGAGACAGTTTGTTTCGACTAACCACACAGTCACTTTCACACGTATGACATGACAGTACTTCCCACAAATCAAAGAACTCTCTGCTCATATTCAAACAAGAGACACAGAATGTACAGTTTCATTCTACCTTGCCAGAGCTAGAATCCACCTGTGAACTCCAAGCTGTATCAAAGACATCATGTGCATGTTTTTCATACATCACCACCACCATGACTATTGCTACACCCAGATCTGTCCCATTCTCTGTCTCTTCTTCTCCACCCCTGCTCACCTCATCTTCATCCCAACACCACTGGTACGGCCTGCTTTATGTGAGGAAGTGATCAGGCTGCAGTAAGAACCAAAACTCTGGAAATTTGGTCACAACTTCTTCCATGGTGAGTGGGCTGGTGCCCTCCGGCAAGAGTGGTGAGCCAAGTGCGCTTTGGTTACACATCAGCGGAGGCACCCTGGATGTTTATGCTGAGCGTGCTCAATTCCTCCTGCACTTTCCTCTGCTACTCAAGGACAGTGAAAAGTGGGGAGGGGTTTACTGTATTCATACTTGACCAATGCACCTGAGATGCCTCGCTTGAGCGCAGCACAGCCCCACATTTCCCTCCCAGCTCCAGAGGGATTGGCTGCACTTGGCAGAGATATCCAGCTCAGCCAAGCACAGCCCAAGCCCTGCCATTTCTTCTTCTGCTTGCCCAGCCACAATTGGCAGCCACCTTTCCACCCTCACTCCCTGTGCTTCCCTCTCCTGTTCTGGAGTTATGATGCTTGGCCGAAGTACTTTGGACATCTGGGCTGAACACAGCAACTCCTTTCTCCCACACCATATTGCAAGAGGGAAAACGAGGCTGCCTTGGAGGCAATCACAATGAGTAAGTCAACCAATGTTTGTAGAATGCTGCCCACCAGTTAGAGCCCAAGGGTTCCATCTTGCTGCTCAGGATGAGACATAGGGCACCAGGACATATAAGATATAGAAATGAAAACCAGCCTTGTCTACAGGAAGTTGCTGTCAGTTACAAAACACCCGTGTAGTCAGTGTCTTACCCAACTGCAGGCACGTATCAGGGTGATGCGCCAGCGGCTGCTTCCTATAGTTTTCAAGGCAATGCCAACTGAAGTATATTACAGCAGTCAAACCTTGAAGGCATGACCCAGTATACAATGAAGATAAGGGGTGGGAGGTAGCAGACTTCCAGCCATTATTGCAACTTGACTTTCTAGGTAGGTGTGCAGGTAGTTCAAGGTTGCAGCCCACACTGACAAAGGATGACCAGACTTTGGAACTGGGCACCAGCAACAAGACCTTCAGGTCACGTGCCCATTATTCATCATCATCTCCAGTTTTTTAAAATTCTGTTTCGATCAGCTCCCTCCATTCCGGGCTTACAAAGTCAGTTATCCCAAGACAAAACACAGCCAGCATAAGAGACCCTTGTGAGTCAAAGACAGTTTTCCTAGCCTCAACTCACACTTCAGCCTCTACTATCTAACACTGAGGCAAATCAAAGGACCACCCTCTCAAGACGAGTGATGGAAATTAATTATTCAAAGATCACTGAAGAAAGGGTGCTTATGCCGGAAATTCAGCACAGATACACTCTGTTCGCTCCCAACAATTAGCATCCCTTTAAGGTTAAACATGAAGCCAGTTCATTGTCAGACAGGAAGCTGTCCAATTAAGAATGCACCTTAGTTTAATTGAGATGACAGCCTCGATTGAACAAGGGGTTGTCATCTCAATTATAAACGAAGGTGAATCCTCCTCATTTAAAAGTTGAAAGAGTCGGGTGAACAGGTGGCTGACTGGGCCTTGGAACTTACTGTTCACTCCCCACCACCACCACCACCACACCAGCATACCCGTTGTTTCTCTTTTTATAATTATGAAGTCTTACAGATGAGGGATATGTTCTTCTTGGCACAACTAGGAATAAGGTGGGAAGCATGCTGAACCGCAGGCACAGGTGTCCCCTGAGCAGGTGCGATGGGGACAAGGAAGAACACGCATGCATGCAGGGTGACAAAATAAGTTCTTCAACAGAAGGAATAGGGCAGTGGTTACCAAACTGTGCACCAGGGCAAACTCACAGAGGTGCCACACAATGTACCTGGTGGCCTCTTCTTACAGGCTATCCTGGGAGCCACCATCTTGAATTGCAGAGATGGCGGCACCCAGGAGAGCTGGGTGATGGTGCTGCCGCAACAGGGCACCATGGTCAAAGGATGTTACATTCTGAAACTGCAGAGAAGGGAGGGGGGAAGCTGTCTTTTGGAATTCCAAATGGAAGCAGATTCAGGATCAGACCAGCATGACTAAGACACATCATCATTCAGCCTCAAAGTTGGTTTTATTTGTTTATTTTTGATAACTAGCCACATCAGGGCGCAGATGGAACTGTGGCCAGGGTAAAAAAAGAAATCCCACCTCCCCATGGTCCCAATCCAGGTCAGGAGCCCACACAAAGAAAACCAACAGGTGTGCAGAGGCCAAACAGTATAATCCAAGTCACATTTAGTCTGGCCCTGAACAATTCCTCTGAAGTCGACTATATAACTGGACCCACTGCTATGGGAAGTCGTTTTTGGGTCATAGACGATCTTGGGACACAGCCAGAGACAAGGCAGAAAATGGAGAAGCTGCTTACTGAAATCGATGAGGAACCTGCCGTAGCCCTTGCGCTGGTACTGAGGAAGAATCATTATGCAGGAAACGTTGTATTTCTGCTGGCAGTGCTTCTCCTGGTAAGAGAGAGGGAGAGAGCGCAAAGACTTTAAAAGCGAGGGATTAGCGAGATGGAAAAGAGGTTCTTCTGGACAAGTAATTAATTCAGAGAGAATATGCTAGGAAGAGAGACAGTTACAGCCCCAAAGGGGAAATCGTGTGCATCAGCCTCAAAACAGGTCCCTGATGAAAGACTACAGAACAGTATCAAGTCACGGCTGTTACCACTAACAAAACGCCTGCCAGAAAAGGGGGAAGGATCAAGAGAGAGAGAACTCTCCTGGAGTAACTGCCTCAAACAGCGCCAACCACTCTCCATCAGACTCTAATGTCTCATTCCCCACTTGTGACTGGCAGCAGCCTTACAGGGTCTCAATCGCAGAGGGGCTTCCCCAGCTCTGCTGTCTGTGGGACTTTTAACTGAAGAAACCAGAGACTTGAACCAAGGATCCTTTGCATGCAGAACTTGTGTGCTGCCCACTGAATGATGGCTCCTCCCCTTAGAGCTGCTCTTTCAGAGCCTTGGCCTTAAAGCGGTACACGCATCCTGCTAAACAAAAACAGTTGTCCAAGGAAGGCATTCCAAACACAAACATCAATATTCAGCCCATGTGTGCCACAGGGGATGGCAGCCCACTGTCTATGGCTGCACAAGCCTCCTTTATTGGAAGTTTGCTTACCAAGTAAAACAGCCTCTATGTTTCTCGTGGAGAGAAAGGGGGGAACGACGAGCAAGAAAGTAAAGATGGTACTTTCAAACCTTACGACCGGCCCCCGCAGGAGGAACACTGAAGCTGTGCTCAGCCCCAATCGTTCCTTTTTCCACACTGCAAACAAAAGCTCTGAAATGAGATCAGCATCTGATTTGAGACGCGAGCTCGGTGGAGGTAACAATTAATGTTTACTTCACCAACTAGCTCCACTCCATGCCACCCAAGGGACTAGGAAGTCATTTAAAACCCTCTCCCCTCAGAGCCGCCAAGCTGGAATTCAGGCTCCTTGGAGGATACACTCTGTTCAACGGCAGAAAGAAGAAAAACTGGCCTCATTAACTGCTTCAGTTCCCTACACTCTGCCAACACAGAATTTTAAAAGGCTGTTCAGCACACGGAAAAGTCTACCAGTTGCATTAGAGGTGTGCATGGAAACGTTTTTGCTTAAGCCCTGTAGTTATGCATGAATTATTTTAGATCCTCTTAAAGTCTGCCTTTCAGTTCACTGCCATTTTTCTATCATCAGATTTACAACTCAATCCTGACTGGATTAACTGGGGTGCAAGTCATAGTGATTTTGAAAGGTGCTTCTTAGGTCTATGGCCTTAAAATATTAAGGGTGATCATGAACAGCCTTGGCAGAAAAGAGGAAACTTCAACAACCTTCTGGTTTATACAAGGTCTATAGGCTTAGCCAGGGGTTTGTGTGTCACAATTCCACAGAAAAAGTGTCGACTCTGAATGTGACTGGGACACGACATCTTCACTCTGAGAGGGTGAGAGCTACTGCCAATCAGAGCAGGCAATACTTGGCTAAATGGGCCAGTGGTCTGATTCAGTAGAAGCAAACGTCACAAATTTACGTACGCTGAGTAGAGAACTCAGTTTAAAATCCCAGTTTACTTTTCCCTCTTAGTTTTTAAAAACGATGTTTCTAGTGCTCAGGATTAGAAATAAGTGCCTTGGAAGCATTTGGGGAAATGTCTGCTAAAATGTAAGAGAAAGACAGACAACTGGTGCAAAGTAGCACTGAAGAGACCTGCAAATCAGGACATTTTTCTTGGTTTTTACTTAAAGCAGTCACCCAGGTTGCGGTTTCTCATGGGTAAGCGGCATCTTAATCCTTTCCTTTCTGGTCATTTTCTACCTCTAAACCAGCCCCTCCAAGTTGCTTTTAAACCTTGTGGAGAAGAAGAAACTGGATCAGCGTTACATATGACCAGTAACCAATATAAAGGAATAGCCTTGACTTCTCTGGTTTGAATCTCGCCTCTACCACCAACACACTAGGCGTTTGTTGTTAAGCAAGTCATTCCCTCTTAGTATGGAAATAATACTGAACATTACAAGGCTGCTGTACTAACATCAAGATAATACATGTCAAGAGCTTTGCACATTCAAAAAGATGAATAATGTTAAATATTAGCAACAGCCATCAGAAGCAGGGTGTACCTTACAAATCCACTGCGCTGCTGCCCATGACCAGCAGAATCAAAACAGAATTACGCAAAATAAGGAAAAAATACAAATGTGTCATTTCCATAATTTATACAGAGCACAGAACTCAGTTTTTTTCATTCCACTGTGCAAAATTTCGGTTATTTTGGTGCAGGTTTTTTTGTTTTATTTAAAGCACAGACTTCACACAATCATGACCACAGTAACTCTGGCTAAAAGGAAGAGGTCCAGAAAGCAGTACTGACCAAGACAGCAGCATCTCCCTATAAGGCTGAAACCCAAGTTGGGATGATCTCTGTACACTCACCTTGGAGAAGTAGCCAACCAGGTGGCAGCCCTTGACATCGTTTTGCGTCAGCACGTAGAAGAGAAACGGCTCCACGTCATAATAGAGTGTCTTGTGGTCCAGGAAAAGTTTTGCCAATAGACACAAGTTCTGGCAGTAAATGGTGCTGACGTTGCCATCCACCTTTGTGTGAGAGAGAACAGATTTAAGTCACTGTTAAGAGCACAATTTCTTGCAGATAGCCACACAGAAATCTGCTTAAGCCCAGGAGGATTAGGCCAAACAATGAAGACAAAAGCCATCTAATGGCCTGGAGCTGAGAGAATTAACTAATGGAGAAGGGGTCACTTTGATGCTCACTCCCCTATAAGATGCTCCTAAGCCCATCATCTGTTTCTGAATAGATATTTGTACAGCGAAGATGCACAAGACACGTGTGACCTTCCTTGTGACCTGTCTTGAGGCCCATCCTTATTGAAGGGACTTGGGCACTAACGGTACATGCAAAATTGTATGCAACAGAGTTCTGGAATATGCATTTAAGAGACCCACACCACTTTAGGAAGGTCAGAAGGAGAGGGGGACTTTATAGCTAGGGTGCTTAACTTTCCCCAACTCACAACTTCTCCAGTCCCCATCACTGCTACCCCACCTCCTACACTTATAGGGCTTGAAACACAAAATTCCACTCAAATTTCCTAGAGATGCCTTGAGCAGTGATTCTCAAACCTTTTGGTCTCCTGAACCCTTTACACTCCTGACAATGGTTGTGGGGCTCTGAAAAGCACGCACTGAGAAACAATGCCCCAATTGCGATCCTGGCCCCTGCGCCACTCAGGGTCAGGATCACAAAATGCCACCTCCCAGGCCTAAAAATGTCACTTAGAAGTGACTTTTTCAGCCTTCTGTGGGTCAGAGAGACCACGTGTGGCCTTCTTGGCCCTCAAAAGGCCTTCTAAGAGAGGAAACTGGGTGGGGGGAAGGATCGTGACAGTGCACCCCCCCTCCAGTGACATCCCAGGGTACTTGCCCCCCCAACCTCCCTCCAGGTACACTAGTGCAACACCTTACAGCAGTAATTTTCAACCTTTTTCTTCTCAGTGCGCACTAACAGGCACTAAAATTTTCAGGGCACACCACCGGGTTTTTAACAATTGACAAGGCACGTTGCGCTGCTGGCAGGGGGATCACATCTCCAATGGCCCTACTAATAAATTACCCTGCCCAAAACTCCCACGGCACAACTGCTGGACTATTTGTGGCAAACCCATGTGCCGCAGCATACCAGTTGAAAATCGCTGTCCTACAGCATCTCTATAGCCATTTCTCATTTACGTCAAGAAAGCCTGTCCGGGGAAGCTTACAAGATTGAGTCCCATATCTTTAGTTCTGCAAGGGTAAGAGCTTGCCTGAACAGGAGGAGCTAATAATCTCTGCAGCTTACCTCAAAGACTGAAACACTGCTCTTCCTGTAGATCTCATTGGCTGGGGGATGGAACCAACCACACTTCTTCATGTGCTGCTGGAGGATAGTTCTGCTTTTCATATACTTGAGACAGAATTCACAAATGTACAGCTTAGGCAGCCTGCACAAAAAAGAGCATGTTTGGGAGTTCAACAAACGTCTCCGGTGCAGAAGAACAGACTGCACGATTTATATAGGAAAATCAAATTAGTCCATGACTGCAGTTCTCACCACCACGGCAGTCACAAGAGCAAAATGATCTACCACATTGCAGCTGGGCAGACAGGAAGCAGTGGCCAAAGAACAGGTTAAGCCAGGGAGTTGGATCGACTCATTCTGGGGGAGCCCGTTACTGAGACAGGGCAGCCTCTTCAGATTACCTCCAGCCTATAACACTGCCATGGGTGCCCATCACTGGGTAAGAAACTGCGTAACTTTGGACACAGATAGCAATAAGTAGGATTCCAGCTCCAGCTAGAAGCTGAACTTGCAGGTCCCTCTGCAGTCTTGCTTTGCTTTCTTTAATGCCACTGGCAGTTATGTATTTAGCAGTTACCCATTCCAGTTTCAAGACATATGTAGAGAGAAAGATAAATTCCAACTATTCTTCTGACTATTGCCAACCTTAAGTATGGTGGATGACACAGCAACACACAACATTATTTCATAAACCAAGGATTTCAGCACAAGTTGGCACTGCCACCAACCTCAGTTCCGATTAGTTGCACTCGCCTCTTCAAGAATTGCTACATACAGTCAGGAACCAATCCCAGAGTTTTGGTTTTAAGCAGAGCTGCAACTATTCTGCATGTTCGGGGGGGGGGGACCCAGCAATGGACGGCTGTGCTTGTTTGGGGTTGGTTTTGAAAAAGCAAGTTTCTAGCTCTCGTGGTGGCAGAGGAAATGTTTGGTTATGTAAACAATGCCTTTTGAAAGGTCAAAGGCAGAGGCTGGGCAGGGTGTCAAAGTCCTGCTGCTATTTTCTGCACACAGCAGCCACTTCACTCAGGTTTCCGTGCTCTTTACTCCTATTTCATCGTCCTCGCTAAAAACACTCAAAATTCATTGGAAACCTCCAGCCTGGAAACAGACCAATGCAAAGTAAGCAAAGGAACAAATTTACTCACTCTGCATAATTTTATCCTGGTAACACATTTGCTTTCTGCAGAGGACACGCAGTCCCAATTTCAAAGGAAGGGCAGACATAACTAGACTCTGCTGGCAAGTCAGTCTCTCTCTCTCTCTCTCTCACTCACACACACACACACACACACCCCAAACAAATGAGAAACAATTCTTTATTCTGCTTCTCTCTGAAATGAACAGGTGCAGTGGGCACTGAGAACCATGTGGTGCTCCTGTTCAAACAAAGTCCTGGGGTAGAGAGGATGAGCATGGAGCTCCCATAAGTAGGTAGACAAGCAGCCGCCCTCCCCCCTATGACTAAGGAGGGGGAACATAGGCACCCCCACCTCCCTTTCCTTTGACTTACTGGTGTATCGTGTACAGATTGCCTCCCTCCTCCATACCACTTCTCTTTGCTTGGTGGGACTGAGTAGGGGAAGAGGTGGGAAACCTCTGGTGGGTTGGCAGCAGTGGCATTTGCTGGTCAGATCTGCAAGCATGTGAGGGTAGGACAGCACAAAACTGAAGGAGGGGCAAACTGAGGAGATCATCATGCGTGCACCCTGAACTTTAATAGCCTCCAGGGCAGACAAGAAGCATGTGGAACTGCCAGCCAGCAGCTAATTGATGATTGTATGCCACAAACCTAGCACTGGGCCCCATTAGGAGTGGGTCCCAATTTGGTGAAATCATATTAAAGCATGCCATGGGTGCAGGACCATATATTTCTCGTACTTTTGTCTGTTTGGTATCTTTGGCGACTCAAACAGGGAGAATAGTTGTTGTCGGGTGTTGGTTAATGCTGGCGTGTCACCCAAAATATCATGGCACAACACCTCTGACACGCATGTCACAGGTTCGCCATCTCTGAGCTAGACCCTTGGCTGCATGACACAAAGTACAGAAGAGAGAGGATGTGGCGCTCATACCTGGAATACTCTTGCGGGTATGGAGAGGAGTACCAGGTGTGGATTTCATACTTCCCAAATTCAATAACTGACGGACAGCGGACTTGTGGATCAGAGGCTCCCGTCACTCCTACTTTCTGTAAAAGAAAGGGGCATTCCTCAACGTTAAAACATGCTACTTAACAGATTCAAGAGCCCAACAAAGAAGCAGCAGCTTCATTTCAGCCAAGGTTTCCCCTCTGCAGAGAAGCAAGAGGATTAGAAAGCCAGGTGCGCTCGGAGAACAGTAATCCCAATAAGTCACCTTCAATCACTTGCTAAAGGCAATAATTCCTAAAGCTGGTGCCTGACTTTTAACAATGATCTTAAACAATATGATGTCTTCTTCACAGAACTGCATAAATAGCTGCCCTCTGAAAATTATAGAAGGCACAAGTGTATATACCCAAGCGCGTCCACGACAGATGGCAACTCCTACTGTGACCAAAATCCATTTAGCAGCGACCAATGGTTTTGAATGCTCAAGTCACCGTCACCAAGAGGCAAAGAGGTTCTTATTTTGCTTTTTTAAAAATCAAAAGCAGAGTTAATACCACCACCAACTCATACAGACAGCAACATTCTTATGTCTCTGTTTCTTATACAGAAAGAAACAGCACTCCTCTGGGGGCATATCCATTTTTAACACTGGACTGTTGAATCAACACCAAAAAGGAAAACACAAACAAACCCAACTCCTTCAGAAATAAATGGATAGTTAAAAGAATTCTATTCTTTTGCTGCAGAAAGAAACTGCAGTTAAGAAAAGGGGACAGCTGAAGTTGGGAGTCCTCAGACTCCCCAGCTTGTACATAACTCTGACTTTCACTGTTTCCTTTCATACATGACCTTGGAGAAGGCGTTTCCTTTTTGTTTTATTTCCTCCACCCCTTCCCCAGTCTCTTCTCTGTCCCCTGCATTCCCCTTTAGATAGTCTACAAAGAATTAATTATGACTAACTTTCTCAGCATACAACCCAGGAAGTTTTCAAAGCAGTGGCATTTTTTAAAACTAGCCCTTTAAAACTAGCCTAATGTCCCAGTTTTTAAAACTAGCCCTTTTTTAAAACTAAATTTTTAAAACCTTTTAAAACTAGCCCTTTAAAACTAGCCCTAATGTCCCAGTTTGTGTTCACACTGAGCTTCTGGTATGGTGCTGAGTGTCAGAAGTGTTATCTATTTTGAGGAGTTTGCAGAAGCCTAGAGCTAAAAGTATTTGAGCGGATACTGGAGGACCCAGTTCTCACCTTCCCCCTCCCCTCACCCATGCCCACGTATCCATCTGATCCACTGACCGGAGAGTCAGTGCAGATGGTTTCTCAGTATGGACCAATTAGTTCAGCTTAGGCAGGACAAAAACTCCTGGCCGAAGCCATTTCTCGAGTGCCTTTTGTCTCTGTTTTCCCTTTTGCTATTCCAGGAGCTGTCAGGGAGCCTCCCAATGCTTAGATACCGGAAGAAAGGTGTTGGGTTTCCCAGTGGTGAGTCAACCACAGGCTCACTTCAGACACAATGCCATGCTATGGTTTGGTACAACAAGGACGAGCTCTAAGTATAAGAGCCAGGATGGTACATTGATTCTGGTGTTTGATTCAGACCTGAAAGATCCAGGTTCAAATTCTCACTTAGTCATGAAGCTTGCTGTGTGACCTTGGGTCAGTCACTGGCTGCATACATTTTTCAGTTAGCAGTGACAGTAGCACTGGTGACATGGATGTCAATCTCCTCCCAGCACACTACGGTCACGTACATTTTTTAACTTCTAGCACACTTGCCATGCTTGCAACTTTTCTTTCAAGTTCAAAGGTATTGAACATGGCAAACTCCATGCATGCAAGTTTGACACCATTGCACTCTGATGTAAGCCTGACGTTTGTTAATCAAGCTAGAAGCATGCTAGAGGCATGCTACTGACATCACTTCTTGCTAGTTTCTAGCTGAAAAAAAATATGCAGTCTTAATCTCTCAGGCTCACCTACCTCACAGGGTTGTTGCAAGAGCAATAAGAGGGAAGGAATCATGTACACCACCCTGAGCTCCTTGGAGGATAGGCGGCATAAAAACGTGAAGAATAAATAATAGGTTTCTTCCTGGCATTCATCAATTCAGCAAGTTACTTTCCTCTTTAGCACAAGCCACTACTTGTAATTACAGAGATACAGACAAGCTGTGGTTTGTGTTTGCCCTCCAAGCCAGGACCTTCAATTCACCTTCAAACTATAGCTTGCACACCTGGCTTGGAGGGCAAGGGTGGACTGTAGCCTGCCAACTTGGGTGCAATTGCAAATTACGATTTGCACAAAGTAGAACTCACTCAATGCACTGAAGAGTATGAGGGAAGAAGGGGAAGAGGAGCACAAGGCTCATCCATGAAACATATGAACCAGCCCTCTAACATTTAAGAATACGCACGGGGTCCCCCAATCACTACTTTGAAAGTAACCATGCCCTTGGCTCAATACCTCAAAAAGGACAATGGAGAATGGGAAGAAGGCGTAAAAGAAGGCTACCAAAATGATCAAATGACTACAACACCTTTACAAAGACAGACTACAGCGGTTGGAGTTTTTTCACTTGCATAAAGCAGCAATGGGGATATGACTGAGACATAAAATTATGCAAAGTGTGGAAGAGAGAACAATGTTGTCAGAGGGGACCCACAAGGTCATCTACTACAACAGCAGTCTAGTCTAACAGCAGAATCGGAGGCATCCAATGAAACTGGATTGGTGGCAGATTTATGAAAGGCAAAAGGAGGAACTTCTTCACACAGTGTGTAATTAGCCCATGAAGTTCACTGCCACAAGATACGAGCATGGCCACTTGCTAGGATGGACTGAAAGGAGTTGGGAAGTTCACGGAGGGGAGGTCTATCCATGGCTACTAGTCAAGATGGCTGTGTGCTACCTCAAGGTTCAAGCAGCTGTTGCATCTGCAGAAGAGCAATGGTGGGAAAGAAGCCTGCCTTTCAGTCCTGCTGATGGGCTTCCCAGAGGCAGGTGGGAAACAGGATGCTGAACTAGATGGACTTTGGGCCTCATCCACCAGGGCTTTTCTTAAGTTCCTTTCCTAGATCTCACAAAAGCTCCAATCTGATCAAGGCGCCAACTTCCTCCTTTTGTTCCTACCAAGATCTACGTTGCTTTTCACTCAGCACACTGAGCAGAAACATTAAAATAATGTGGAGACTTGATCTCCAAATGGCTACAGTTTTCACCTCAAACACAAGGCAATGAGAGACATATAGCTGATCAGACACTTCCAGAGAAGAATCAGTGTGCTTCTAATTTAATTTCAAAATTCAAAAGTACTAAACAGGAACTGATGGCCAGCTTAGGTACTGCCAGATACTACAGTATTTATCTCATTTATGCAACATGTGATTGTTAGAACTCAGTATTCTCAAAATGCAATAATGTCTTTTGAAAGGATTTGAGGATCTCTCTATCAATGGTTATTAGTAGAGGGTTTGGGTTTTTTTTTTGTTAAAAACATATGAAAACACGAAACAATGCATTTTGCATTATTTTAAACACAAATAAAAACACAAAACACTGCATTTTGGTGTTTAAGATATTTTCCAGAAATTAAAATAGATTACTTTTCCAGTTAGAAACAATACTGTGGCTGCATCTGCTGACAACAGATCAACTACCAAGTACACTTTTAAAGTGTTTAAAATAAAAATGAGAACTTGGAATAAAAACACATACTGCTGCTTTCTGCCTTTCAAATCACAAAACCTGCGAAAAAATAAAACCATTTTTAGACACCTGTAGTTATTAGCCATGAAAGCTAAATGGCCAGGGTAGTGAGCCTCATACCCCAAACATTGGAGAAAAGGGAATGGCTGCCTTCCTCACACTCTGCAAGACGTTCCAAGCTACTGTTAGAACACAAGGTGCAGAACAAGATGGAACTTATTTTGTTTTGTATGCCACCTTTTTTCATAGTTGCAGCCAAGTGGCTCACAAAACAATGAATGCAGAATACACAATAAAAAAAACAGAAAAAAATGAAACAGAAAGGGCAAAGTTGAAACAGAAGCATAGCAAAACTCTCTCCCACACAGATCACTTCAGTTCAAAGATCTTGTGAGACCACCATGTTTTTGCAAGATGTCTGAAGACTTAGAGAGAGCCAGGCAGGCCTCGGGGGGGGGGGGGGAGTTCCTGGGTCTGAGTGCTACAGAGGAGAAACTCAGGTGCATCCCAGCCACCCCTCAGCAGGCACAGGTATGCAAAAAAAAAGGCCTTGGGAAGATCTTCATGGAAAGGCTACATCACATGGAAGCAGGCAATCCTTTTGAACTTCTCAGCCTGGATCCAGAAAGGTAAATCCTATAAAGTTATACATGCGTATTTACTCAGAGCTATTTTTCCCCAACAATTTCTATTTAATCCTTCTTCTCCTTTTAATAAGCAATAAGAGAAAAGGCCTTCTACACAGAACCTTATCTTGTTCTGACTTTGTATTGTACCAAGAATACAGCCTGGTGTACCTCTTCATAAACAATTCCCCCCGCCCATGGTTATCATTTAATATCTGTGCACAACAGCTAGTTCATTTCTTCTGAACATCACCTCTTTGCCACAGTTCACTGATTGACTCCCTGGGCTCTTTTCTTTTTTTGGAAAAAACCAGGGGGATTGGCCAGGTTTTCCTAAGGGGAAGGATGCGAAGGCGAAACAGCCAATTTACCTCTCTCTAAGATTTAAGATATCCTCTGCCAGAAAGGGGAAAAAAATACTCAATAGCTAAATTAAGAACCACCTGTGACGCTGGTAACTGTCCAGTAGCAATGGCAGGAGTACAATCAACCAACCTGCTATAGAAGAAGGATTAGGAAGCATAAGAATTTCACCTACTGACAGGAGGCAATTTACCAAGGCACCACTTCAAAAAAGGAAACAAGGGATACACAATATCTATGAAAATCCACACAGTGACAAAACCACAACAGAATGGAATCCCTAACTCCAGCCAAGACAGACACACAGAGCTGCAATTACTCAGCTTGCAGGTGGTTGCAACAGAACAGCCCAGGACTTCTATAGAGACATTTCAAGGAAGACCGCACCTGTGGCAGTGCCCCGTGTGCTGGAGTTTTCCCAAAGGCCGCCGAGCTCTCCTCCAGGTGAATGCCAGAGATAAAGGCGGAGTCCCAGTTCCAATACAACTGTTTGCACATCCCAACAGCCCCAACTCCCATCAAAACAGATCACAGTTCCCACACCGGCTGCCCACTGCCCTGGACCGCTCCCTTCTTGCAGATTCAGCCTCTCCCCAGCAACTCAACCAGTCAATCTTGCACCTTTGCGCAGTGCATTCCCACTTGCTCAGGTGGAGCCCTTCGCTCTACCTGGCTACCAGCTGCGTCAGCAACTCAGCTGAGTTTAACCCAATCCCTGCCAAACAAACCAATTAAACGAAGTCATAGCAAAGATAGTTACTTGGCATCAAATGCTAAAGCATGAGCTTACTGGGAGCTGCTTCAAAGCCCCAGAGCAAGTGGCTCTATAGTTTTCCACTTTCCTTTGGACACTAAACAGTATTAGATGGTTGAAGTCATCCTAAATACATCAGAAAGTTATCTTCTGCTGGTTAAAAAACTCTCCACCCTGCAGCTGTCGGACCTTTGAGCCTGTCACAGAAATACCACAAATATTTCTACCTAAGTGTTAGCCCTGCAGTTTTTCCTCTTTTCAGTCTTCCAGACAAAGGGTCACAGGTCCTGCAAACAGCCTATAACCCTCCCTCACAGCTTCGAGAGAGGGCTCCTCCAAACTGCACCGATACAGCCAATTCAAGAAGCAGCAGCCAACAGATTCACAGACAAACATGGAACATCCTATAGACTGCCATGTTTCTGCATTGAGCTGCAGAATTTCATCGAATGACAAAGCAGTGAGCTCTGCTCATGAATCTCAAGGAAGACCCCACAGAATTGAGCATGGTGGGGGGGGGGGGTAAGAAATGCACAGTAAACCTGGAACCAGAGAAAATTACAAACTCCGTAACAATTTCAAAACAAACAAAACCAGTTTATTTCCTTACCATGGAAGCCTTGCTAGAATGGAGATTCCTTAGAACACAATCCTAACCAGGTCTACTCAGAAGTAAGTCCTATTTTGTTCAATGGGGCTTACTCTCAGGAAAGTGTGGTTAGGATTGCAGCCTCAGTCATCATCATTCACCCCCACCCCACCTCTTAAGGCTTTCTCACAACTGCCTCTCTTGAATCAGTGTCACTCCCCATTACCTCCTCTATTAGAAACCCCTGATGCTCAAAGAATCTGGTGTAAGACCGTTTGCCTAAGTTCTCCCTAGCACAACTGCAGTAAGTGCCCTGGGACTTGCGCACCCCGTAATACACCATAGTAACTGCAACATTTCCATCCCTGCTGTGATCTTTTGCATGCAAGTTCCATTCAGTTTACCTGCAATGCTTGTTCCTGAATGTCTCTGAACAACTCCATATCTTTCTCTGTCATGACATCTGGGCCTCCTAGAACCCATTCTTCATTTTCCTGTTTTCCATCCCAGCCATCTTGATTGTCTGAAAACAATACAAAGAACACTGTTGGAATTTGCTTATGAATGATCCAGAAACTGGACAGCATGTAAAGCAAAGAAATTGGGGAGGGGGTCTGAGATAAATATGAATAAATAATCTTCTGAACAAGGGGGAAGTCAGAGTTTTTGTGGGACAGGGGGTTCTGAGTACAGAACTATTAAGATAAAATGTACTAAACAAATGCTCTCATACACTTACCCAACTAGTGCCCTATTCACCTTACAGTATACAGTGGGCCCTCCTTATCCATGGGTTCGACATCCACAGATTAGAATATTCACAGACACTGAGCCCATGGCTGGAGGGCCTCAGAAGGCCTCCCAGTTTGCACCAGCAACTTTTGGTTGCATCCAGAGGTGTTCTGAGGCACAGGGAGGCCATGTGCAATCTCTGGAGGGCCGGATATGGCCTCAGATAAGCAACTGTGATAAGCAACTCCCCCGCAGATTTCATTTTCCACAGAATTCGGTATCCATGGGAGGTCCTGGAACAGTTCCCTAGCAGATACCGAAGGCCCACTGTACTCTACCCACACTAACCTTAGCTTTAGCAAAAGGGATTACATCCTAGACCATGGAAGCACCTGAGCTCGGAGGCCTAACTCCTATACTGCATCCACCACAATTCCTTTCAACAGCAGAATACTGCACCTTTGGAAAATGGCCTCTTATCTACAGAGGCTCCAATGGTTCCAGTTAGAACCAAGACAAGGTTGAAAATTGCTTCTTGAGGTACTACTGTCTGAATGATGTAATAAATTGCAGAGTAAACCCAGGCAAATCAATAGCTCTGTTCCAGTGCTCCAAATATAAAAGTCAATTGTTCGCAATTATTTTTTAAACTGCTAATCAAAAATAAAGCAGAGGACTCTTTAGAACCTATTATCAAAACTGAAAGTGACTGAAATTCAAAGGGAACAGGAGAGTGAATACCATCCACAGTGTCAGCTCACCTGCAGGCCAGTCTGAAGTGCTCGATTTCCTATCATTCTTTCTCCTGATTCTATATTGCTGAGAGTAGTCCACCACTTCTCCACGAGCTTTACGCCCATCAGGAGAGGGGGTGAAGAATTTGGTAAGGCCATCAATGAGCCCTTTGGTTTTCTTGTTGAATTTCAAGGTGGTGCTGGCATCTCTGCAGAATTCCAGGCCATCAATTCGCTCCAGGTAACTCCCTTCCGAAGAGCAAGTTGACTGGTTGGATAGGGGAGTCTTGCGCTTCCGGCCTCGACCAGGTCCCGTCTGAACTTTACTGAAGGGGGCTTTTGATCTGAACAAATAATGGGGGGGGGGGGGATGAAGATTTGTTTATGCTTAGGTACAGGTTAACTCAACAGGTAAGGCAGGCTAAAGACCCAACCAAAAGGCAACATGGTTCCCCTTTACATCTTATATTGAAGTTCTCCCTCCAAATTAAAATCCACTTCCTATTTGTATTGGCAACCTTCAGTCTCAAAAGACTATGGTATTTTGAAAGGTGGTTCTGGCACAGCGTCTAGTGTGGCTGAAAAGGCCAATCCGGGAGTGAAAACTACACTTCCTAACTACAAGTGTATAAACTTTTAATTTGTTACCGTTCATGTAAGAGCCCAATTCTATGCATGTCTACTCAGAAGTAAGTTCCATTATAATCAGTGAGGCTTACTCCCAGGTAAGCATGGATAGGATTGCAATCTAAGTCTTCTATACTTTGTTACCCAAACTGTGACCTGAGTTTGACCCAAGTACTTTTTCTTATAATGCAGTCGTTTTTTGCAATGTTTTTATACATGGTTGTATTTTTTTTTACTTAAAAAGAAAACATATCATCCTTTAACTTGTTTTTAGAAAAATAAAAATTAACATATATCAGTGTTTCCCAAACCATGAGTCACAACCCGCTGCAATCTGATTGTTGGTACTCATGAAATTGACAAGATGACAGCTGAGAAAATATATTGCACTCTATGGAAAGTGAAACTGGGCCACAGGTGTGATTATTTGCAAGCAGGTGAAATGTGCCTCAGTCCACTTCCAAGGGTAGGCAAAGGGGAACACAAGGCCATGAGAATGGTTCCGACCTGATGGACATGGAGCTCAAACGCTCCAGAAGGAACCCCATCCCCACAGTAAAAAGAATTAAAACCAAGGCTTGAGCAGCTGGTAAATGAAATTTTTTTAGGGCACAATCCTAACCCCTTATGTCAGTGCTTTCCAGCACTGACATAAGGGCAATGCAGCTCTGAGGTAAGGGAACAAACATTCCCTTGTTTTGGAGGCCTCTGTGAGTGACACCCAACTGCAGGTTGCAGTACATGTCCCATTGGCACAGCTATGCCAGGATTGCGCCCTTAGTCTCCTAACTTAGTCACCTTTAGTTTAGGTGGGTCCTGAAACTGTTTTAAAAAGTTAGTTCCTGTGCTAAATAGTTTGGGAACCACTGACATGTATGTTAAAAAGGAAAGAAAAGCAGCTAGACAGGGCATTAACTAAGCATACAATCAACCAGTTGTTTGGGTATCCAGCAATTTAACGTTTTTCTTGCACACTTGAAAGTTTCAATCCCACTGAATTTGATGGGGCCTACTTCCAAGACATGCAATTCTAGACATGCATAGGATTGCAATGTAAAATATTTAGAAAGTACTGGTCTACATCAAAACCTCTCAATTCTACCTCTGAGTGACAGCTGGGTCACCTACAGCATCCTTCCTTTTCCTTCCTCCCCCTGCCCTTTTGCTTACCTTTTCACTCGAAGAAGAGTGACTCAAAAGCTTGTTGTGTGATCCTGTGTTACTTTGGGGTTGGTGCTAATAAAAGTATTCCTTAACTTTAAGATAATGAGTGGATCTCATTAGTTTTTTGGAAACTACACACCTATTTACAACTTCAAATGCAAGAACTCAATCTCTTCTGGTTCACAGGAGCATAGTCTTGGAATTGACAAATATCATATCCTTTCACCAAATAGCTTTCCAGTTCTTTTTGGCATGGCGCTCCAGAGTGAAACTGACAAGCACCTAGCTATTCAAAAGGCAAAACTAACATGGATTGTGCACATATTTAGGTCCAAAATATGGAAAGCAACAATCCAAGCAGGGCTTGGATTTCAAGGATGCAGAGAGAATCTTGAGACCGTGCAGCTATGGCAGAGCAACAGGTGTTTTTTTCCAGTGGCAGCAGTACATCAGTCAGTGAACTCTGTTCTGCCAGTCAAAGCGGAGAGAGACTAGGAAGGCCTGAGGGGCAGGAGACATACCCAGCTACAGTTTCAAAGCTGTCAAAGAAAAACTGAATGTTCAGGCTTTTATCCAAGTTACTTCCACTCACATTAAATAGCAGTTCTTCTCCCCTTTAATCAGGCACTGGATTGCTCGAAATCCACAAGAAAAAACCCGCCACTAATCTTCTGCCTGCCTATACTGAGTGGTCAGAGTTCTTTCACAAGTAATTCGCTTGTGTTGTTTTTTTTTTTAATTTTATGTTCTTGAAAGTCCAAGTATTAAAGGACCCAAAAAATCTAAAACACAGAATACTGGCCTGGTGTATTCTTTAAGAGCGAAATCCAAGGAATAATTTGGACAGAACTGAATCCAAAACATGTTTACTGATACACAGTGCCAACAGATTCAGTAAGGAAGAACAGCTCCAATGCAAAACAGCACAGGTTCTTATTTACACCCACACACAGCTTTTGGACAACTTACGTTGCATTTTGGTTCTTTAATCGGTTTTTGGGACGTCCTATTGGGTTGGCATAGCGCCGCTTAATCTGTGCTGCCTTCTTATGTAGAAGCTTTCTTCCTTTTTTACGTGGCCGACATATCTGACATATCCACATGCCTGTAATGCAAAGAAATTCATCATATCAGTGGACTGACGCTAGCATGCTAGTTCCAAAGAACAGAAAACTATCCCCATAGCATGTATGCAGCCCTGGCCGAACATCCAAGGTACTTCACCGTAATCAGGAGGCCACAGATATTGTGCAAGCCTTACAAGTCAGGCTCTACTGGACACTGCCATCGTCCCTCTCCTCTCCCAGTTCTCTAGCAAGTGCAGAGGGTTTCAGAGAGAGGCAGGGATTTCCCACTTGTGATGCGGTCTGTAGAAGGTAAGAAACAGCAGGATTTGTGTTTATAATCAATCCAAATCTCAGTACAAATAAGGAAACATCTGCCTCTGACTTCAGCTCTGTCACTTGCACTGATCTGAGGAAAAGAAAGCAGGACACTCTGGTTTCTCCACAACACAAGCAAGAATCTGTCTGAGGGTAGCAAGTGTTCTCCCTGCTGGAGGGCCAGGGCACTTTACCAACCTGTGAAGCCTGTCAGTTATTCCTACAACTGCTCTGTAAGTTTATTAGAGGTGGGAGGGGGAATCCAATGCTAACTACCTCGTAAGTGTTCCTCCTAAGGTTAACAGGGAGTTCATGACAAAGATTAAACCCAGTCCTCCTACGTCACAGCGCATGTTCTTAGCTACAATATCACACAAACAGATAGTCACGTTTACTGGGTCATCAACTAGTGTTAGACAGCAACTGTTACCCTGCACATGCCCGATCTCGTCTGATCTCGGAAGCTAAGCAGGGTCAGGTCTGGTTAGTACTTGGATGGGAGACCGCCTAGGAATACCGGGTGCTGTAGGCTTCTACCATAGTCTTTCGAGACTGAAGGTTGTCAACCACCACTAGCGGTACAAGGATGCAAGGTTAGCAGCGATTCAGAATTCTTCAGGCACAGATGAAGCTTCAAAGGGAATGCCAATTACGTGAATGTTCTCCCTGCACCAACCTTCAACCCACGACCCCCACTTACCTTTTGGCATTCTTGTCAGAGGAGGGTCACAACACTCCATGTGAAAGCCCCGATCGCATGAGTCACAAAATAGCATGTTATCCTGCAGAGGAGAAATGTTTCCAGTTAATGTAAGCCAGGATGGTGTAATGGTTCAAGAGTTAGACCTGGAAGATCCAGGTTCAAATCCCCACTCAGTCATGAAGCTTCCTGTGTGACCTAGGGCCAGTCAGTCTCAGCTACCAAACAGGGTTGTTGCGAAGACAAAAGGAGGGAAGGTACACCACCCTGAGCTCCTCAGTGGAAGGGCAATATAAAAG
Organism: Tiliqua scincoides; assembly: GCF_035046505.1. NCBI lineage: Eukaryota > Metazoa > Chordata > Lepidosauria > Squamata > Scincidae > Tiliqua > Tiliqua scincoides. Next base: position 4,854,218 of record NC_089831.1, on the reverse strand, counting down.
TTTGAAACAAATTTTTTACAAATATGAAAACTTAGGGGGTTAATGCAACCAAGAATGGTTATTTCCTTTTATTCTCAAATGCCTTTAACTAGGACTCAAATCTAATGGGAAGAACTGGAAAAGAAAAAAAAGATGGTGACAGACATCAAACCAGCAAAGATGAGAGTAACACAGGCCCACAAAGGAAGGAGTTATATAAAGGTCACAAGCAGAACAAGGGAAAAAACGCGTCTTGCAAAGAAATCCTAACTTTTGACAGATCCTAAAGCAATTTCCTTACTGCTACAATATATTAAAACTTCATGCCCCCTTTACAGGAAATTAATTTAACTGATGAACTAATGGCACGAACAACACACGACTAAATAACTGTACAGTAGCTAAAAAGACAAGACCACATACTGCTACTGCTTAGATGGCAGTGGTGGCATAGCTGGAGGGGGGCGGAGCACTCAACCTGGCAGGGAGGGGGCAAGTGGCCCCTCCCTTCTGAGCCATTCCTGGCTGGGGCAAAACGGAGCTGTACAGAGGCTCCGAAGGGAGGGACCACTCACCCACATCCCTGCCAGGCTGAGTGCTCCGCCCCACTCCAGCTACGCCACCGGATGGCAGCAGCTTGTAACTTGACTGACTGGTGGGGAAAACCCAGGAAGTGAAAGGGCAGATCCCTTCCCACACATAGTGGCGCTATAATTGGCTGAGGCTGAAAGCAAACTGGTGTCCTGCCTGATCCGGAGGAAGGAAGAAAAATAAGAAATTAACACAATTGGAGGAGTTCATCCATTGCCCATCCCTTCTAAAGCCAGGCTGAGATTAGCTGAGGATAAAAGGGTCTTTGTAACTAGTAAAAGGGCACAGATGACAAGCTTTACTGTATGTAGGTTGTATGTGGCCCACAGGCTATCAGTTGTTCATGGTGTCATTAACTCACCTGGCCAGGGGCCAGGATACCTGCAGGAGCAGCTTCTCCCACACATACCTTTTCAGACACCAAGATCTAGTAGTGACAAAGTATTACTAATTGTCAACTATTGTAGCATTTGTAGCAATGGCCAAGACAACATTCTTAGTTATAATCCAGGGCAATGGAACCATCCCCTACAAAGAAATCCACCAGATTCAAAAGGCTGATTTGTTCTGAAGACTTTCATTTGGATTAGCTTTTAAGTGCTGGATACACCAATTAAGCTGTAATCCTAGGCATGTTTACCTGGGAGAGTGCTCTGTTCTGGACTTGCAAACTTGCTGCTGCTGTTTGAAACTGCTATGGCTTTTACTCATTTTTACCATTCTTATAACCTGCTTTGAGAATATTTTACTGAAAGGTGGGCTTAATTTCTTCTGACAAATGCTTCTGTAGCTATTACGTAATAAAAGGAATGGCGTACCGAATTAATGAGTGGGAGTGAATTCATTACATCTATAAAACCTGGGCCCAGGGGAAGTTGCTACAATCAGACAATTGATCATTGGTCATCCACCATACCCACACCCACCGCACCCCAAAGTACTCACTGCATTTTTGCCCTGGTCTCGACAGGAACTACATGTTTTGCATTCGATGCACTGCCACCTTAAGGCCTTCACACGAACTGTTAACTCTGGGGAGAACTTCAAGCAGGATGGATGACCTAAGCCAAAAAGGTGAAAACATTAGTGATACACAGCAGGAGCAGCCCAGGCTGGAGAGAAGCACAACGTATAGGTTCCAATACAATTCAGCCAATGTCTTAAATACCCCAGTCCTCTGTTAAAACAGTTTGACACGTGGCACCTGGATGTTAACTCACATGATGAATTTGAGAAAGAAAAGCTGGCTTCCTACTCCAAGCACTCAAAGCACCAGAGTAAAGAGAAACTTGATGTAACCTGTAAAAATACTGACATCAAGTTTTCCCAGGTCATTCAACTTTCTTCCAAGGCAACTCCTCCAAGTTTGGCAGCAAACGTCTAGAGAAGGAACAGGCTCTTGCACAAGAGCACCTTAAGACTGTACACAGATGCACACTAGTGTCTGCAGTGAACACAATCTTTTTGGTCCCACCATGCACTCTAGCCATATTGGTTTCACATTTATCTGGTGCCTCAAGTATCTGCCTCAAGAAACCCAGATATGGCCGTGGCAGTAGAATATCAGAACCAGAACTCAGCAATCTTTGTCACAGCCTCTGCCCTTGGCAGTAACTCAAAGGGGAGGGGAGTATTAAGGACAGAAGGACAAGCCCTGGATCCAGTCTCAGGCCTCAGCACCTGAGTCTGCCAGCCAAGAGACCCCAGAGCCAGTACCCACTGAGCTGGAGGCTCTTCCAAGTCCTTTGACAAGCAAGTCTTCCCACACCCAGAATATCACACTCCCCAGTTCTGCACATCAGTGTTGACAACAGTCCTGAAGGAACGCAATGGAGAGCCAGTGGAGGGTACAAGGATAGGGAGGCAGAGCTCAGGATGGCCAGCTTGTGCAGAGAGGTATTTTAAGACTTTATTCCTTTTTTTGGAGCAAGGTGCTTACTTGGGTTTACAGGACTTTGGAGAGCTCCAACTCCCCTGTTGACTTAACATTTGGAGAAAAGCACAAATACAGCAACAGCCAACTGAAGGGCCTAGGACAACTATTGTGGGCATCTCTTGGACATCATCCATGCCAAGTTGCACATCCTGATGCCTGAACCAACTTTGGCACTCCAGATTCAGACACTGCAGATACTCGCCTATAAGTCGACCTCACAGATAAGTCGAGGGCAGGTTTGGAGCCAAAATCATGGAATTTTCTATGACCCTCGGATAAGTCCTGTTTTCTGTTTTGTCTGATTTTACCTGAGGCCAGATCCTGAAAAATAACCTCCCAGTAATTGTTACCTAAGAACTATACAGTCCCCAATTTATTAAAAACATAGTAAGTATTAAAAACACAGTATACATACATAGAATATACAGTATGTATACTTAGCATAGCAAAAACTGTTTTTAGTACAGACACTAATTAATTACAAACTATGATCTATCTCAGATCAGGTGTCTCCAAACTTTTTGGAAGAAGGGCCACATCATTACAGATATTCTTCTTTGATAAAAACACATGGGAGTTAAAGAACTGGAAAGAACACCTCTTACCCAGGGAAGAACACTGCACAGTGGGGAGATTTAGCTGCACATGGGGTTTCATTTCATCAAGCAGGGAGTCAAATCCAGAAGGGGGGGAGAAAAGGCATGAAAGAAACTGGAAAGAACACCTCTTGCCCAGGGAAGATACTGCACAGTGGGGAGATTCAGTTGCATATGGGGTTTCATTTCATCAAGCAGGGAGTCAGATCGGGGGGGGGGGGGTGAAGGGGAGTGAAAAACTGGAAAGAACACTTCTTGCCCAGGGAAGACACTGCACAGAAGGGAGATTTAGATGCACATGGGGTTTCATTTAATCAAACAGGAAGTCAGATGGGGGGGTGGAAGGGGAGTGAAAGAAACTGGAAAGCAGCACCTGATTTACTCAGATGTAGACCCTCTTCAGGAAGAGGTGCAGCAGCACCTCCTGGGGCCTTGTGTGGGGTTTTGGGATTCCTGGCAGCCTTGCCTCCCGCCCAGCCGGTCCCCCCATTGCTCAAGGACCCGGGGGAGCTCTGGAGGAGGCAGGGCGGTGGGGGGGGAGACGACAGCCTGCTGGCCCAGCGCTCCCCCGCGCCCACTCGGAGCTGCTGCACATACTCACTTAAGTCCCGACGCCCGCGGAGGCAGGGAGCGGAGCAGGGGCGTGCTGGCTGCCGCCGCCGCCGTCACCAGACTGATGGAGGGCAGGGAGCAACCTGTGCTGCCTACTCCCAAGCGCACGGCTGCGTCTATGGTGGGCACAGAGGGAGGCACACTGCCCCCACCCAGGGAGCATCTCATGGGGAGCAGGCAGCGCAGGACGCTCCCTGCCCTCCATCGGTCTGGTGACGCCCCCGCGCTACTCCCTGCCTCCGCAGGCGGCAGGACTTAAGTGTGCGTACAGCAGCTGTGCGGGGGAGCGCCGGGCCAGCAGGCTGTCGTCCCCCCCACCGCCCTGCCTCCTCCAGGGCTCCTCCGGGTCCTTGCACAATGGGGGGACCTGACGGGAGGCGAGGCTGCCAGGAATCCCACAACCCCACGTAAGATCTCAAGAGGCACCGCTGCCCCTCCTTCCGCAGAGTCCCTCTCTGACCGAGGCAGGGTGCAGATGGCCCCCTCGCCCCCTCTGTCTGCCTGCGTGACTGCGCAGATAAGACGAGGGGGGGCAATTCTCCCATCATTTCCGGGCGCAAATTTATCGCCTTATAGGCGAGTATCTGCGGTGATTTTTAGAGATTAAGCATACGAAAAAGCAAATGTTTATCCTGGACTTCAACATGCGCCTCCTTTCTGAGAGGGGGATAGGAAACAGTGTAGGGCTACCTTTCGTACAAAATAAACATCCATTTCAGAACAGGTACCTAGAGGAGTGAATCTGACTAAATTTGAAGCTGGCTGCTCTCTAGGCTAATGAACTCAATCCTGGTTCAGAATTGTATGAAGGAGAAGGAGGAAACTACATGTAGGGATAGAAGTAGAAGGCTTCCCCTTTTTTGTGCAGGTATCTAGTCATCTATCAATGCAGCTTTAGAATGAGTGCCACTGAGGTGGAAGAGACGAGTTTTTCCCACATTTTCCAAAATGACTGCCCGGGCATTTCTGAAGATTTAGAGGCACAAAGTCTGCCTCTGGGTGGCTCCAAACAGATGAGCCCATATAATGTCCCCAACACACAGATGACCACTTACCGCTATTGCCACAGTCAGCACAAGAGATGAGCTCCTCGGGTTTCTTTTCTCGGTTTTGTTCTTTCGTACCAAGACAGAAACTGCAGATTGGGATTGGTTCAGCAACTGGCTGCAAGGGGAGAAAACAGACACAGGGTTTCAGTCGCATAGCAAAAGAATGCTGATTAAGATGCTACAGCCAGGAAAGGTAACTTGCACACATTAACTTTGCAAAGGGTTGGAGATATGGCTTGACAATTCACTTCTACCTCCCTGCCCCTACAAGCAGTGTACCAAGCTGTGCAACCACACAGCCAGAACTGGAGCCCCAGAACCATGACACTCCAGAGCTCGACACTGATGACAACAATACAGTCCCTGTAATTTTACAGGAAACATAGCCTACAAGCCCTCAACTCTGGTATTCATGGAGCCTGATGATGGAAGACAGCCTCAAGGGAAACCAACTTCAAGTGACTGCAGCCTATGTAAATTTGCTGAGGCTACTAGCAGAAAAACGCAGTGGTGGTTCCATGGTACCAAAAAAAACCTTGCCAAATAATAGTCCTGTCTCTTTCACTGACACAGGCAGGATTTGCCCTGAGAGGCCCTAGTCAGGAAAGACTTTATGGCCAAGGTTGCTGGCTGGAGAGGTTACTGACAAACGTAAGCTAGCAAGACAGAGGGAAGACAGCCAGCCCCTGCTCCACCACAGGGCACACTTGGAAAAGCCAATTTCTCTGCCCAACCTACATTTCAGGATTCTTTTAAAAATTCACCATCACAAATTTGACACCTGGAGTTCTTCAGAAGAAAAGTGGGGTGCAAACAGGATAAGAAATAAGTGCACTTGTAGCACATGCCTTCATTATGAAGTACTGACTCAGTGGGGACTGGCTGCAACAATTAGATTATTTGCTCCCCCAAAAATTGTGTGGAAAAGCCTAAAATGAGATGTTACAATATGCTATAATGCTTTCTTTTGTGGAAGGCACAGTACACCAAGGCTCTATACTGGGCCAGTGCCATTTAAGGCTCACAACTGGTGGGAGTCAAGAATGAACTAGGAGAAAGCCAAGTCTTCCAAACACCAAATCATGCAGGATGGCAACTGTGGCATTGATAGGAGGGTGTGGACTGCACCGGGTGACGTACTTGGGGGGTATATGTGTGACACTACTACTAGCCAAAATCGTGAACACTCTGTGTGTGTGTGTGTGTGTGTGTGTGTGTGTGTGTGTATAGAGAGAGAGAGATCTATATATAGAGATATCTCTATATATATGTGTGTGTGTGTGTGTGCCTATATATATGTCTATGAAAATATATATATGTCTATGAAACATATATATATGTATATATATATGTATATATGTCTATATGTCTATATATGTATGTGTGTGTGTGTGTGTGTGTGTGTGTGTGTGTGTGTGTGTGTGTGTGTGTGTATATATATATATATATATATATATATATATATATAAATTATCCATGTGTGTGCGCACACGCACACACGGATAATTTAATACAGAATGCAATGCAATAGACCATGTTGAAATATCTGTATTGTATAAAAAAATTATAGCCAAATAACCAGAAATTGAAAACACAACTGCCTTATGGAGCAAAAGTGGATTTCAATCAAAACTGACCAATGAGACTGTTTTTTCTAAGAACCGGTGAGGTTTTATGACACAGCAGGGAGCCAATAAGGTGTCAGCAAGAGTCAGCTCTCATTTTCATGTACTACAGCTAAAACTAAAATTCTGATTCAATTGTGTGTCATCAAGTTGGCCACTGGTTTTTTTTTGTTGGTTCTTGAGTGACCTGTACTGTTACATATTAAAATCAATCAATCAATCAATCAATTGGGGGGGGGGGTTATACCAGCCCTAGTGATGCCACTTCATTTAGGCTGTGCATGATACTGTAATTTATTCTGTATGGTCTGGAATAGTGGGAGGTCAATCACTGGGGTGATGCAATGAGCTCTTGCACCAGGTGACACTAACTCTAGTGATGCATATCCCAGGTGGTCTCTGTATTCCACCCTGTTCCCGTCTCAAAAAGCGGTCAAAGAAGGATGCCTCCAAGACAAGAAATGGGGCTAGGAGAGCATAGCACTCCCTAACCTTGCAGATTAGAGAGGTCATACAGAGACCTCCACTCACTTCATGAAGAGAAAGGGTGCCTGCCAGGCTGAAAATAGAATCCCCCCCCCACACACACACACGTGCTGCTTTTAGCCAGATTCCCACACTGACTTACAAGCAGCGCACAAAGGCCTCGCTATCTTACACTACAACAAAACGCAAACACAAAGCGTTGCTTCTTAATTGGCAGATGCGCCTCTCAACATAAAATAAGAAGTGATGCTCACCAGGTTAAGCAGTAACAACATACTGGCTATGGGGGGCAGGTGGGCACAGGTAGTTTACTCATAGTTTGGGAGTCACCAGTTGGCCATCCCTGCTCTGTTATAAATCAGAAACAACAGCAAAACTTTACATCAGATGTCAACCAGAACACTTGGTCATTAGTCATGCATATGCTATTTCAATGTAAGTAGATGAATCATGGACTCACTCAGAACAGATCACACCATTGACATGGACAATGCAGGCTGTTCAGCTAGAGACTATGGCATGTATGCCACAAGAAGCCAGCATCCTCAAGTTATCCCACAGCAGAGGATGGAGCAACCCCCATTCTCATTTCACTCTCCTCCTAATGCCCAAGTTGATTCTATGTAAAACCACCACCACCACCAGATTTCAGCCCAACAACTCACACAAATCAAGCCCAGGAGATTCAGAGCAATTCTGCAAGTTACCTAATTAACAGTGTTAACAGCACCAGCTTCAGGCCTCACACCATTCACCCGGGCAGATAAAAACAGTCTCCAAGTGAAGTTTTACAGAAGGCGATTCTCACTTTTACCAAATTAATAACATGAACTTGTTGGACAAGCAAATTAGTAGAAAAAAATTATATGGGGCAGTAACTTTGCGAACTTGTTTGCAAGACTAGTCTACCATAACAATTAATCTAAACCCTCATGCCTCTTGGTCAATCTGTACCCTTCCATTAACTAGCTTAGTAGAACCTCCTCATTGCCCAACTATGAGGAGAGTCTGACAGAGTTCACATGATTTCTAGGAACAGGGAAATCAACCAGATAAAAGGGTTCCAATGCACCCCTCAGCACATTTTAAAATTCACAGGGAGGGGACTCCAGACAATGACCCCACTGACACCCCACTAAGATTTGAGCTACACAGACATTAGCAATGGTAGCCACAGCAATGGACACAAATTCTGCTTTCTGGATCACTCAGGAAATCCAGGGAGAGAAAGTCAAGGGAGAGCTCATGCCTTGTCTCTCAACTGTCCACACTTTTCACATTTGGAGGCTCACTAGCCAGAGGAAGCAAACACATTAAAGGAAAAGAAAACACTCCAAAGAGCAACCAGGCAAGGATCACACACAGTATCGGGTAAGAAAAACATTTTTCACAGCTTGAAGTTTTCCTCCAGCAATCATCCCTAAGGGAGTCACTGAACAATAAACTGACAGCTTTACAAGTCCAATCAATGCCAGTATGTTTAGAATGAAAGCATATTGAATGTTACTAGGATGCGATAAGGATACATGTAATTACACTGAATAGGCGTGGAAGCCTGGGGAGAGTAATCTTTTGAATCAAGCATTATAGCATGGGAGGAAAGATCTCCCCGCTGGAGTAAGAAATCAGCAAAGAAATCCAGGGAAATGTGGCAGGGGGATGTACACATCTGAAGACCTGAAAAAAACAAAGGGAGGGGAGCACAGGAGGTAGAGAGCTCCACTTTTGACTGCAGAGTTTTGGCAGACACTCAACTCTCTGTTTTTCTTGCAAGCACATCTATCTATGTAATGTCACCAAGGCGGAGGGGAGGGGAAGGGAAGAGCCTGAGAGAAAGAGAACGACTGTGTTTTAAAAGCTGCCAGTTTCTCAGCACACGCTGTTACTATACAAAGGATGTCTGGGAAGCCAACTTGCTTGACAGACTCAAAGACTAAACAGCTCCCACAGAGAAATACAGAGCAGAGAAGAGCCTATGGAAAGGCAGACCTTGGCACAAAACAGCACAAACGCAGTTGTACAACCAGCCATTCTGTTCTGTAGGCACAGGGGTTCATTTCCTCCCATTCTGCAGTTACAAGTTCATAAGCAAAGACTGAAAGGACAAAACCTGGTTTGAGAAAGGAGGACCCCACATTACCCAAGTTATTTAGCTGCTTCAGTGTCTAGCCCCTCCTTCCAAATAGCTTGGAGCAAACAACAATTTGAGGTGGGACAAGCAATAAAAGCAGAACATCCAAAAAAAATTTTTTAACAGCACTCTGAAAATTGACTTGGCTGAAAATGGGAAGCCAATTGCCAAACACGTAGCTACTGTTAAAGCAAACTAGTAAAGGTGGATATAATTTTTCACCTACGGGGGGGGGGTTGCCTTGTGAGGAACACTGGACTGATTTGAACACTGATTTGTTCATCATGCCAACTCTGATAAAAATAGGCACAGCAAGAGGAAGAGTTGTGGACTGAAAATGACATAACCACCAGCTGAGAATTCACAAACAAAAGGTGCCCCTTGATCCCCCTCAGGCAACTGCAGGAGACAGTGCAACAGGACTGATACACTAGGGGAGGGACACAACAATACCCCCCATCATATCAACAAAGCAATCTGGAGACAACATGTGACCTGGTGGGATCACATCATTTTCAACAAAAGTGGCTAGGTTCACATTGTCAACATGAAACATTTTCAAGGCTGTGATCCCTGTTCTGATATATAACTGCAGGTCGTGGGGGGGGGGGTGTTAGGAAGAGAAGATTGGCAGACAAAACCATTTAGCTGGGTTTTTCCAGGGAGGGGGAAATACTGTGAGTAGGTCAAATAAAATGGCAAGACCAAGGAAATAGGGAGACCGCTCAAGTTCCTTAGAGGGGACAATGCCACAACTGAAACTGACATTATAGTTTGGGGGTGGGTAGGGAAACATCACAAACTGATCCCACTCAGAAACTCAGTAAGCACTTGGGTGCAGTTGACTAACTTCAGAACCAACATACATCCTCAAGGTATCATGGAGCCAGACATGCTCTGGCAGGGCCAACTCCTTGACCAACTGTACCCTTGGTACAGAATCCTATTAACATGCACAGATTTTAAGAACAGAACCTTGTATCATCTCCTGCTGCAGGCTACATAAAATTCTACTTCGTTCAAGCATAAAGCCCCTTGCTTCAGAACCAGCTCAGAAGCTCCCACCTAGGAAGATGCATAGTCACAATTCAAAATGCACTAAATAGAATTCAACTGTGCTCAAGAAGTTGATAAATAAATCATTGCACGCACAAGGTTCAAGTGTTTGCCCTTTATTTCTAGTCTGAATCAGATCACCTTCAACACAAATGTTTGTACCCCTGGTGTTAACAAGGCCCCCATTCCACTCTAAAAATGGTACTTCTAAAGAAGGACCATTGCATAAATCCTTAGCTGAAGGGCACAGACTTGAGCGCACTGACGTCATGATAACTTCAGAACTCTGCAACCCCACAGCATGGAAAGAATACCTTAGGCCAACTCAGGGGCCCTCAGCTTTTTGCCTCAATTACCAATTTGAGAAAGCACTGAGCACAGGCAGGAGGGATAGCTCTCGACCACTGAAAGGAACAAGTTGGGGCTTGTCTCTGCTTATTACAAATGCCAGATCACCTGGTTTCTCAGTACATCATCTTTTTAAAAATTTATTTAAATGCTTTATGTCCCACCTTTCCCTCTGAACAAACAGAGTGCCCAAGGCAGCGTACAATAAGGAGAAAAATCAGTAAGATGCCAAAATAGGAATACAGAATGCAATTACTGTTAAAAAAATCATGTTATTATGTTTAACACAAAATACCAAACACAATCACAAAACTCAAAAGCAACTAACTGAGAAGGGAAGACCAGGGGAAATGGAAAATCTTCAGCCTTTATCAGAAAGCTAACAGGGGAGGGCAGTTCTTAGTCCCACTGGGGAGGAGCTCCATAATAAAAGCACTGCCACAGTGAAGGCCCCACTCCCCACTTTTGTCAATCTGGCCTCGGCCAGTGACTGCATGCACAGCAGAGGCCCCTCTGCTGACCTTCGGGAACAATCTGTTCATATGGGAGAAGGCAGTTCCCAAATATCTAAATATCCAAAAATCTATGGCCTCTCATCTCCACTATCACTATGCATTCAAGGTGGGAGTATCAGGCTGAGATAACTCATGCTAACAGCCTAAGAAAGAGTTCACACAGAAACAAAGAACTCAATGGTTCAATCTTTGCACTAAAGCAAAAAAGCACACTGGACACAGCCTTTGCTTGAAAGTCTCCAGGGTCTTAACAGGGCAACACAAGGCTCTTCATGACAAGTCTACCTCCCTGAGTAAACCAAATCCACTGCTTCTGTCCTTACTCCTCCTGGATCAGGAAAGCCAACTCATCTTTCTGACCTTTTAAATATTTAAAGATATAAGGTGAAGGTTCCCCCCGCATTAAGCCTAGTTGTGTCTGACTCTAGGAGTGGTGCTCATCTCCGTTTCTAAGCCAAAGAGCCCCGTTTGTCCATAGACAGTTTCCATGGTCACGTGGCTGGCATGACTAGATGCCTAAGCGCATGTTTCCTTCCCACCGAGGGGGTACCTATTTATCTACTTGAATTTACATGCTTTCGAACTGCTAGGCTGGCAGGAGCTGGGACAAGCAATGGAAGCTCACCCCATTGCGCAGATTTGAAATGCCAACATTGCAGTCAACAGGCTTGTTTGCTCATCAGTTAACCCACCACACCACCATGTTTCTAAATATTTAGAAACTGTCAATTTCTCTTTCTTCAACCCACACTTTTTTCATTTAAGGCAAGAAAGGGGCCTTAACCTACAGGCACACTGGTCACATTCAAGCTTCTTCACAGCTTGCATTTGAAGAAAAAAGTCTAGGCTTTTCCGTTGCATAGAGCAACACATTTAAACATGTGATAAGAACATCTGATGCTGTCCTTGGCGTGTAGTAAGCCCTTCTCGGCTTTAAGTTTTTAAAATGGTTTTCAGCTTTTCCTTCCAGACCCCTTTCACCATCTGTGTTGAATGCCTTCCAATCAGCCATCAACCTTCTTGAACTGTGGTGTCCAGAACAGAAGTACATTTAATGAGTTTATCCAGTGCGGAACAGAGCATTACTATTACTACATTATTACTACATTATCTGCCACAAAAATTGTATTCCAGTGAGGAGGACAAACGAAACAAACCTGTCAGCTATGTTGTCCATTCCAAGACCCTTAATTTCAGACCTGCACCTGTTTTCTCCTTCTTATGCACAAGTATACAGGTCTAAACTTAATATCAAACTTTCAACTGCCAGGGTCGCATCACTCATTCTCATGGTGGGCTGGAGTAGGTTAATTACAAGAAGTAGTGAGACTTTTGTACATTACTAAGAAAATAAGAGAAAAATATTTACAGTGGCAGGATTGCTTGCCACCTCTTCCCCCCCCCCCCCCCCGCTCTCAGCAACCCAGCCCAGCAATCACTTCATCCAGAATAAGGTCTGCAGTGGCAGGAGGGGGGGAGGAGTTGCATGTAATTACCGAGCTACTGGGCTGAGTGGGACAAGATACAATCCAGAAGTCTTAGTCTATGCCCCCCTACTTAATAGTTGTCTCCTTAAGAGCACAGACACTGCCCTCCAAACAGCTGGTGCATCTGCTTCCCTATGCCTCCTTTCTAGCCATCACAGCACTGTTAATTAACACAAGCTGTATGCAGAAAAGCTTCTTTGGCAGGTGTATTCAGATATGCCACCTAAGCATGATGACTCAACAGCTGGGAAGCTGGTTTTGTGCTTTTCTGAGTTTCTTTAAAGCACAGCTCACCTGGTTAATAGTTCGCCTATTATAAATTATGTGAGAAATTCTTCAATCAATATTTTACTGGAGTCGGTCATGTCAAACATCATTAACAGTGGTGAAATGAATGGTCTTCCCTTTGTTTGTCTTTCAAAGCCAAATCACCACAAAGCATCGTAACTCTTGGCCTCCCCTTTTAGAACTACTTCCTAATTCTCTCGCAGGATCAGAAGCACATTGAAACCCAAATCATACAGCTGTGGCTTTGAGGGCTCTCAAGTTTCACACTCACAAGACTTTAGCAGTAGGAAGATAAATCATACATTGAGACCAGTGATAAAGGGTCAGATATGGAAGGGGGTTCTCTTGTAACACAGACTCTTTTGGATTTATCCTTCCACAAGACTGGGGATTTTGCAAGGCCAGCTCAGACACTAATTACATTACAAACGGAATGCTGAGAACTTGCTGCTGTTCTCCGTGTCATATTCCCTGACCGGATCTTCCTGGTAGTTTTTTTTTTTCAAAGATTCAAGAGAACTGTCATCCTGACATGGTCATTTTGGTGGAGCATCTCCTGTCCTTAGTCCTCCATTCACTGTCCACAGAAGCACCATGGATTTGTTCTCGCTCAGAAAACCAGTTCTGGAAAACTGTCAATTAGAGATCTCAGAGACTGGCTTCCTCTCCAACACCAAAAGAATTCTACACAAAATTAATGATTTAGACCAAGGGTCTCCAAACCCAGGCCTGGGGGCCAGATGCAGCCCGTGGCAAGCCTCTATCCGGCCCACAGCCAGCCTCTTGTTCCCTGAAAGCCTCTGGCCCACTTGGCCGAATGTGACAGTGACTATGCTCTGGTTGTGTCTGGATGGTGTTCTAAGGGCCAGATTTATTCACTCATCTTAGTTCTATATCTTATTTATATAAATTTTATATTTACATTTTTTTTCCAGCCCTCAACACCGTGCCAGGTATTTGATGTGGCCCTCTGGCCAAAAAGTTTGGAGACCCCTGATTTAGACTCCCAAGAAAATGGCAACTGAATGCAAAGAAAGGGTTAGAAATGTTGCAGCCTCTCATGTTCATGCTCACAGGTGACTTCCTGATTCAGCCAGAAGACTGGAACCATCAGGGATATTAAACTCTCCTAACATCTAGAATGTCTATGGGCTTGGCTCAGAGTTCTCCACTTGTAATTCACATCTTGACAAAGATGAATTTTCGGCATAGTCAAATATCCCTTTCTCTGGACAATGAAAACATATTCTGGGCAACTATTGAGGGTGGGTGGGGAAGAAAAATTTTTTCCCTAATAATGAGCATTATTATGACTAGTGACTTTGGCTCTGCCCACAGACTCATTCCCACATGAGCCAAGTAACAAGCTCCTTTCACCTTGTCTTCCCAGAATAGATAGCAACCATTGTTTTGGCAGAGTTCTCCTCTCAACCATACACTCCCATTTGCTTGTGCCTTGGTTTGCACACAGGCGTAACTGTGGTGCACGAGGAGAGAACTCAGGCAAAGCCTTTGTTGCTGTTTGCACGGGGGGGGGGAGTATATTCTGCCTATGACTTCGCTTAGAAGAAAGCCATGGTGGACAGTGCTTGTATAGGGATTTTGCTGATGGGAAGCTCCTGGAGTCACTTTAGATGCCCAGCTGCCTGTTCCTGGTTGGCCATGTAAGGCATGAAGCACTGAAAAAGTTTCACCTTGCAGCTCACACCTTGCAGAGGACTAGCATGCAGAAGCTGGACTTAGAAAATTAACAGCTATGCTGCAGAGATTTGTACACATTTCTAATCTGCATGTATTGGGAAATGAATGATTGCCACTGGGTCCTCAAGGGCACCTGTCCTTTCCAAAGGGTGCGCTGCTGAATGACCATGAGGTGAACTTCCACACAATACAACTGGAAGGGCCTGAGTGTCTCTCACACACACCCTGACTGTTTACAGCCTTCAACGTAAGTTCAATAGGGTGCATCCACTGAGGGCCAGAACATTCCTTGAAATAGTCAGGTGGGTCCAACAACAGTTTTCAGAGTTCACACTGGACAGAATACAGACAGATGTTCTTAACATTTACTAGCTTTCCCAGGGCCAAATAAGAATAGGAAAACATTACTTAGTTCTACCAAATGCATTCATTATGGGTTCACTGAACACTTTCACCTAAAACAAAAAACAAGCGTTTCCAAAACAACTTTATGGCTGACAGTAACTGAGATTCAAGATTCCCTCTGGCAATGACAAAGCAGAAAACATTAGGCTTCTAAACTCAGGAGGAAAAACTGATCAGATAGATGTATAAAAAAACCTAAGTAGTAACAATACTGCAGAATTGGGGGAGGGGCTCAGTTCAGCAGAAGGACCTGATTTCTGTATGCAACATATGTGTTCTAGATTCAATCATTAAGTCTGCCAGAGACCTTGGAGAGCAGCTGCTCTAGGTCAGCCATTTTCAACCACTGTGCCATGGCACACTGGTGTGCCACGAATAGTCTGCAGGTGTGCCATGGGAATTTGGGGGAGGGTCATTTATTAGTAGGACCATTGGGGCATGTGAACCTCCCACCAACAGCATGGTGTGCCTTGTCAATTGTCAAAAAAAATGATGGTGTGCCTTGACAATTTTAGTACCTAAAAGGTTGAAAATCACTGCTCTAGGTGAATGGTTAATTCAAGACATTTTCACATAAGATTGTGTATCAGGAGCCTTAATATTTGAATACTGTATATATACTATTTGCAATTATGTAGACGGAAATTTGCAAGCATAACTGCTTGTGGGGTGCAAACAAGGAACATTTCCAGGCCTTCAGTGTGTGGATCCCAATTCCTCCAAACCCTCCATTTAGTCATCTGTGCAGTCCAGTGATGTCACCCCACAGTACCATAACCAGAACCTTTCTTTCCAGTGCAGACCCAACCTCACCCCATCTTCTTCCAGCAATATACTCACACCTAAACATGTTCCAATGGAAAGGTCACCGCAAACAGCAAACCAGGAACTCAGATAATGCCTTTTGCCCAAGCAAGTAGGAAGGCACCTCACAATCATAGAACATCTGCATCAATCCTTAAGACAAACTAGATAATTCAATAAACCTTTACTGGCATAGTGCAACAACCATACTATAAACACATAAACATCAAAAAATAAAAAAATAAAAAAAAAATAAAACCAAGGAATCAACCATATCCATTCCTCTCCGCCTAGCCATTATTTTCAAGAAACTTGTATCCCTCCCAAGTGTCCTGGTATCCTCCACCATAAGAATGGACTTATCTTATCCTGAACAGACCACCCACATATCTTTGCCAAATTCAGATCCAAATATAACAAACATAAATCATGATACAATGGGCAATACAGGATCATATGCACCAAGGTTTCAATTCCCCCTAGTTGATTGAGTAAAGATGGCTGCCAGCTAATAACCTCACAACAGAAGAGTGCTCTAATTTTCCTACCAGTCTATTAAATTGCCAGGACTTGTGTCCCTACAATTTTTCTATTTTTCTTTTTGACATGGACTCCTTATTGAGGTTCTGCTATTTTTACTGTTTTTCATAACCTTCAGACTGAGGATTGGAAATGATTGTCCTGGTAATACTGATCTGAACAAATTGGGAAGAAGAAGAAAAGACTGAGAGCTTCTGGCTGTGGCTCACTGACAAACTAGATCTCAAGTTCAACTTCACTCTACTTTTTCACTAGTCTCCTTCTGAATGGGAATAGAAAACAAAAAAGCAAATCCTTGTATACTCCTCCAATATCTCAAAGCATAAGCTCCCAAAAGACCCCATCTCCTGAACTCAGAAAAGTCGACTCCTATTACTTATCAAGTTCACCTACACAAGCAACAAACTGAAGAAGTCAAGACTTTTAAGTGAACACCACACTTCGCTACTACGGCTGCAACAGTACAAAGAAAGAATAGCAAAATGTGATGGAAAGTTGTAAATCACCCCACTGCCACACAGCTGTACAATCAAGTCAAAACTATCAATCCACACAAAGACAGAAATGAGCATCACAAAAGGCAGCCTCTAATGCTCCATGAATATAATCCAGGCATATATAAGACAAGAAAACCCAGAGGCTGCACAGATGGCAACCTTTACTAAAAGCAACCTGTTCAGACACTACCCCGGGCAGCGAGAGGTAGGGCCTTTTCAGTGGCGGCAGCACAGCCGTGGAATGCCCTTCTTTATGATTTAAGGTCTGCTCCCTCCTTAGAGATATTCTGACAGAGGTGAGACTATTTTCTTTGGATTAACATTTTAGGATTATTAGGAATAGGGCTGAATGGTTGGTGGCTCTTACTCTCCACTTACTGCTTCTTTTATGGAATATTTTATGTGATATTTTTATTAATGCTATTGGGCTGTTTTTATTTGTGCTTTTTTATTTAAGGAACAGTGTCTAGGCTGCTGCTTATAGATGTGAATGTTTTTTTGCTATGGGTGGGCTACGTGCTGGTGTGTTATAGCATTTATATTTTTCATTATTGGAGTAATAATTACTCCAAAAATTATTGGAGGTTATTGCAGTAATTGTATTGCATTTGTCATACTGTAGTTTTATTCATTTTTGTACATCTATTTACTGTGCTGTAATGCTAGCCACCCTGTGCACTTTTTGGAAAGACAGGAGAAACATCTTTTAAATAAATATAAATGCCAATTTATCCAACCAAGACTACTGAATTATTTCCTATGATGACTGTATCTCTGCTCCCTTTCTGCCAAATTCCCACTATGTTGAACAGTATCACTGCAGATAATTACACAAAATGTGAAGACCCATGCACACTGCTTAAGCTGCAGAATATGTGCGCATATTAAGCCAAGCTATTGCAAGGAGAATGTGACACAAGATCCCTGATTTTCAGAGAGGAAGTAGCTTGGTTATCTGCTCTGCCCCTGGTGCTAGACTCAGACATACCAATCTACTGTGTGTCCAATAACTGTTTTATAACAGTTGTTATTTATAACGCTAAAGCATTATAAATTTGGCATGATTTGGCAAATACGGGGGAGAGTGAGTCAATTGGCAGGACATATAGACTTCAACAGTCCCTATGGCTTTTCCCCCAAAATCTGAGCACTTGAGTTTGGGCATACAAGCCTGCTTTAGCACCAGAGGGAGGAAATTTGTACTTAAAGGTCACGCACCCCAACAGGACTACACCAGCACTGCAACACCAGTGCGAACCCTTCTGTTGACACAATGAGGTTCAGTTATCACAACCCTCTTGAGATAGGCTCTTCCACATCCACCAACAGTTTCCTGGAGAGAAAGTACTATGCAGAGGGATGCAAGACAGTAAATGGGACCAATTCACTTTGTAATACCTTACACACACTGTTTCTACTGGACTTCTGTCAACAAATACAAAGCATGCTTTTTTCCATCTGCCACCAGTGGCCACATCTTGCCACAGGAGCAACACATTTTGGCCTTTCAGAGTAAGTGCCATGTGATGCTGGCCTCCTTTGTTAGAATTCCACCAAGGCCAGGCTGTCCTCCTGTTGCTTTGTTTCTTGTCACTGTTATGGAAACCTACCAATGGATGCCATTTACACAATACACCATGTTATTAAGAACCATTTTCACCTGTTCCCAAATCCAGTGAGCAAATTCAGACTAATTTTCTGGCACTGGGGTTTCCACAGTTACCGCACAGATGGTGGCCATCTGTTCAGAGCCATGACTTCTCTGTCAGATGAATGCACTGGAACACAGCAACCCCCCTAATCCTGCTCCAGCTGGGACAGACCATGCTCACACAGGCAAGGTCTCCCCTCAGCTCATTACACATCTTGGCTGCCACAAATCATTTTTATGCTGGCTCCACCCAAAGCACACTGTTCCATAAACATGTCTCCTTACTTTCTATGAGGTCGCTTATTGGCTCCCGAATTTGTTTATAAAGTTTCCATTACAGAAAAGCAGCATTAATTATACGGACAAAGGCCCCAGAGACTATCCATTACACTTATGCATCTTCTACAAGTCAACTCATCTGGAGAGAATTTTAAAAAGCAGATCTGAGATATGCCATAGGGTGGGGGATCCAGGTTAAAAAAATTTAAAAAAAAATTGCACTGGGCTGGTAAAAGCTGCTGCATGAGACCAATTAGTTTTATTTGAAAGGAATTTTATACTTTTTATAATTTTATACAATTATAATTTTATACTTTTTCAAGAAAGAAAGGGGTAAACACCACAGTCTAAATTTACAACACACAAAATTATGTTTAAAAAAAGAAAATTAACAAAGACACAAAACAAAGCAGTTAACAAAATAAACAGTCAAAAGATCTCAGCCCTCCCCTCTTCAGGAAAGAAGGCAGTGAGAAGGCTATATGAACCTTCTGGAAAGCACTGCACAATGTTATGGAATAAACCTTGCTTATCTCAGAGGTCTACCAGCCTCTACACAAAATGAAATCTGAAGATCTGAATTGTAAATTTTAATTATCAGGTAGCAATTAAGGAAGGAGGCGTCCAGTGAGATAACAATGACACAAGTTATCTAAGGTCAGAACCAGCAATTTCAGTTGGGGGCCCCAAAAACAAACCAGCAGACATAGCAGCTGTTTCAAGGTAGGTAGTATAAGACTATGCCAACTGGGGCTTGCCAAGAGGCAAGTAGTGGCATTTTGTACCAGCTGGAGTTCTGAACTATCTCAAAAGGCAGCTCCAGCACAACTGCAGTCACATAACCTGAAGTCACCAAGATATGACTGACAGTGACTAGGTCTCAGTCTTCTAGGGGCAGCTGCAGCTGTTGAATCAAACAAAATTGAACAATGGCACTTGTGGCTGAAGCCTAAGCATCCAGGGGCAGCAGAACCCCCAAACTTCATCCTTCCAGGAAAACATAATCTCATTTGAAACAGGCATTTCCTGTCAGCCAATCCACTGAGGTACCCACTACTGCTGCAGTTCGCAAACTTTCAGGGAGTCTGAGGACCGCAGTAAGTGCCTGCATGGTAGCAGGGAAGACAGCTGGGGCAGGGGAAAGGTGGGGGTGCAGGGAGCCCTGCATGACCATCTGCAGGGCTTCCCAAAGCTTAGAAAGTGAAAGCGGAGCAATCACACCCCACCTCCGCAAAACTGGAAGTGGAGTGCAATCGCTCCACTTCCACTTTCTAAGCTTCAGGGAGCCCTGCAGATGACCGGGAGGCTGCTGCAGGAACTGGTAAGTAAATGCCAGTCCCTGAAGCCCCCTTAGCGATGCAATCCTGGGGATCGCGTTGCTACCTCTCCTCTGCCCCTGCCCCTTAAGGGGGTAGAGGCCAGGGCCCTCAGGCTGGGGCATCACGGCGCCCCAGTTTGAGAAGCCCTGCACTACTGTATTATCAACATAGTAGATAATCTGTGTCTGAGACCTTATCTGGTTCGAGTTTATATTTATTCATCTTCATTTAGTCCATCACATACTGGAGAGCTTAAAGAGGTCACTGCCTCACTTGAATCCAGCATTAAGAACAAATATATCTGAGTACCAACAGCATAACCAAACTCCATAGACCTGGACTACCTTCCCAGTAGTTTAATGTTAAAAGTGGGGGGGGGGGAGACAAAAATCTAACAGCATTTCTTCCCTGGCAAAAAGGATTATTATTAAGAAGGGCAATCCCTTGGGGAAAGAACAATCCCAGCATCACCCTTTATAACGTACCCCTGGAAAGGAATGGAACCACAAGACAAAGCCCCCAATTCCTAGTCCAGGTTGATACAGTGGCTGAGGGTATTAAAAAATTGCTGAAAGGCAGCTTTTGATACCCATGAGCTGGGTTAGGCACCCCTGTTTTTCTCACAGAATAGCTAAGATAGTTACAGCTCCAGACTGAAAGAGCCTTCCCTAACACTTTGAGGACCGAGCCACAAATTATCATCGCCAGCCTTGCAAACAAGTCCACAACAGAAACTAGTCTACAAACATTAATTACGCCACCTGCCAATGTATACCAGTTTTCATTGGGGAAAAATTTATAACCTGAAGAAGAAAAAACACACCATGCACATTGGCATCCAGTTTACAAAGAAGTTATCTACCTGCTCATCTGGAAGCAAATCCTTATTATTCAAAACTCGATATTATTATTAGGTTGTAATAACAATACACCATGTTATACATAAATACCTCTAACTATCCTAGGTCCCTGGGAAGGCCTTGATATTTAGAAAACAACAGCCATGGTAAGGTGGGCAGTAACTAACAACAACAACAACAACAAAGAAGAAGCCTTATTGAAGCAGCATACATATTACAAAAATATCTGTGAATATCCTCAATATTCAACAGGACAAATCCAGCCACCAACATCTGGTGGCCTGTGTATAAGAACAACTACTACTACTGCACAGCAGTCCTTCAGAATCAAACAAACATTTTAGCCAGGAAATCATAATTACTGAGTCTTGCCAGCATGTGCATTGACTAGTCAAGACAGCAACATGTCCCAGCTCCCCCTCTACAGTCCCCACTCACAGTCAGCGCTCAGTGCTAGATTCAATTGGATAATCTTTACATTTCCACTCGTTTTAGGCCTTCCCCTGGTTTCTGCTTTGTTTAGAGTTGAGGATGACAAAAAAAATCTGCAAAAATGTTTTGATCACAATTTTTATTTCAAAGAGCATTTGTCCAGGCAAAGTTTGAGAAAACCTCTCCAGTCAAATCACCTGTATCAGAGAGGAAATCTCCAGCATTATATATGCAGATATAAATAGCTTGTTTACTTCCTCCCTACACTGAGCAGTACTAACTATGTGGCAAAAGGAACTGCTGTATTAAGAACCTCTCTCATTACACAGAAATAGACATTCTCTGGATTGCATGCTCTTGTAGGATTCTGGCAGAATTGATGTTCACTTTAAAGGAACTCTTCTGAAACTACCCACCCACAAATTCCAGGAAAAGAGAATGAATAATTTTCAAAAATGCTACTATCCTGGTTGGAAAACTCAACTTTAAAAAAGGTTTAGATGAGATTTTGTTTTTCAAAAAAATTGATTAACTTTCTCCTGGAAATGATCTGCTTTAAACTGAAATCTGAATACAAATATGTTTAAAAAATCTACATATTCTGAATCCATGATCAATGGCACTGAGCCATGATCAAAGGCTGCTTTTCTAAGTTAACCAACAAACGAGGCAGCAGTGGCTGGTGTGGTGATGCCGAAAGCCATAAACAGAGCCTTGTGCCCTTACCAGCAGGTGTTTCTTGGAGGGCTGCTTGCATTGCACACTGTTACGCAAACCATCCCACTTCAGCTGCCACAAACAGTTCTTTCCCTCACACCCACCTTCATTAGGATATCGGCCTCTACTCCTCCATCATCACTCAGCAGTTGTGGTTTACTGCTTTCAGTTCCACTACATCAGCTACCACTAAAACCAGGGGCAATACCACCTGACTTTTTAGGTCAGGCATTATAAATATAACACAACCCACATACTATTATTTATTACTGTGCAAATTATGAGCAAGCTGTCAGACAAACAGCATGCATTTCTAATTCCCTTCTTGCCACTGATCTGCCCAATACTACCAGCCTTTCGTTCTGAAAAGCCCTGGGCAGTCAGAGTGCAAGTAAGCGATTTTGCTTAGTATTCTTAAACATGAAGGAAGTCAAACAAATTCTTAATTTCACAACTGCTTCCCTGTCTCTGATAGATATAGATTTTGGCGAGTACAAGATGTGGATTGTACAACCAAAAGTTTTGGATTACACTATCTAGGAGTACAATGGCTTAGTTTAATTACGAACAGATGTTTTAATCATCGTAGCAACTAATTGGAGTGCATGCTCATTTAGGAAATATGAATTATCTTCCAACTTTCTAATAAAAATTGATTTAAATCAATCCACCTTCTTATTCTTCCAACCACTTTAATTCTAAAATACTGTAGAACATGCCCAAAATAACCCTTTATTCAAATTCCCTTTAATAGTGCACTCACATACATGCCTACTCAGAAGTTAGTCTCACTGACTTGAATGAATTTTACTCCCAGGTAATTATGTAAAAGTTTTCAGCCTAAGTCAAATTACTTTCCCATCTTTGGCAGCCTCCTGCTTACCAAGAACAGTAGTGTTTTACCTGGTAAAATTTATCTGGTAAAAGTTAAGAAAGTATTGCTTACTAGCAAAAGCATTTGAAAAAAATTAAGGCTTACCTCCCTATAAGCCTTCACAGGATGATGTTCACTTCAAACTATTTTCAAAGTTTCAGATCGGAACATCGAAATGTACTAAAAACCCTCATCCACCAACTGATAAAAACGAGTAACCACGGTCAAGCAAAGTTACCCAACAGTTTTGATGATCTTAAATGCAGGACTTCGATACTGATTCCAATACACAGACTTTAATATTCCCACTCTATACCTGACTACACTGAAGTTGCACTACACAAAATTCACATCAAGTGCCACTTGGTATTATGGGTTCCCTGCCTGCTTCTGTCACAAAGTGGAGCCAAAAGTTTTCACTCTACATCTTTGCACTCAGAATTTCATTTGACTTCCCACAAAAAAGCAACATCAGATACACAAACAGTCCAAAACAGTGTTACTACATTTTTATATTCCCTCAGGCATTGCAGGGCAAAGATATTAAGCATATTATGCAAGAGGCAAACACTTAAGCTTTTGTATTTCTTTTTCACCTCTGCTTCCTAAATGTGGAGGGTTGCTATGATTCAAAGAAAGAAAGAAAGAAAGAAAGAAAGAAAGAAAGAAAGAAAGAAAGAAAGAAAGAAAGAAAGAAAGAAAGAAAGAAAGAAAGAAAGAAAGAAAGAAAGAAAGAAAGAAAGAAAGAAAGAAAGAAAGAAAGAAAGAAAGAAAGAAAGAAAGAAAGAAAGAAAGAAAGAAAGAAAGAAAGAAAGAAAGAAAGAAAGAAAGAAAGAAAGAAAGAAAGAAAGAAAGAAAGAAAGAAAGAAAGAAAGAAAGAAAGAAAGAAAGAAAGAAAGAAAGAAAGAAAGAAAGAAAGAAAGAAAGAAAGAAAGAAAGAAAGAAAGAAAGAAAGAAAGAAAGAAAGAAAGAAAGAAAGAAAGAAAGAAAGAAAGAAAGAAAGAAAGAAA
The DNA here is from genome assembly GCF_035046505.1 of Tiliqua scincoides. NCBI lineage: Eukaryota > Metazoa > Chordata > Lepidosauria > Squamata > Scincidae > Tiliqua > Tiliqua scincoides. The sequence goes on along the minus strand of NC_089831.1, from coordinate 4,830,430 downwards.
GAAAGAAAGAAAGAAAGACTGGTACAACATGACTAGAGACACTGTGAATTCTTGAACTGAAGATCTGCAATTGTCCAGGGACATGCTGAAGGCCTGAAAGCAGCATGTCTAAGTTCACAAAACTGCTGAGGGAAGTGTCTGAAATGCACTGCGAAGCTGCAGTTCTATATGAGCAACACACTATACCACAGAGAGGAGAGCCTTAAGAAAACAGCTCCTTCTCCAGGAGCAATCACAGCAACACCTCAAAGGGTGGGTGCCCTGAGCAAGGCACCTTCAGACTCTGGATAGCTCCTCTCCACCTTATGACAATTACTAACATACCAAGGCCAACAGACCTCTCAAGAACAAAACTCAAAGAAAGCACATTTGCAGAGCTGCAGGATTCAGTCAGTCAAGCCAATTGCACTATGAAAATATTAGACATAAAAATGGTTCAGCACATCACCTGCCTTCCCGAGCACTACTTGGCTGGTGACTAAGAATAATTTAGAAAAGTTAGGTTGTGACACCTGACCACAGTCAGGCCAAGACACCTCATAGGCTGGAAAGCAAGCAAACTACTGTACCACAGAAGACATAGTACAACCAAGCCAAATTCGTCTGCACACCTTGCCACTGTTTCACTAGCAACAGCCACACACAGGCATCTCCACTAATTAAGGACTTCCACTGCCCAATGCAGCACTCCCTCTTCAGCAGCAATGTATCCAAAAACACACTCACTTGTGATTCTAACCAAATACTAACAGTACATCAAAATAGAGTAGCTATTCAACACACATTATGCACAAAAAGACCCTGAGGACACACAGTGCTTGTCTGTGCTAATAACTACCTTGACAATCAAAACTGGATTTCTAGAATAGCCTGGTGTGGCAAACCCCAACTCTAGAACTAGGCAAACCGAAGACAGGTTAACAATATTTACTCCAGAGAAAAGGCAGCTCAGCATACACCACATTGGAGAAGACTGGGGATGCTGGTTTCATATGTGAAGTACCTCCCTAGTCACAGTTGAGGTTAGGCTCGCTTTGGCAGCTGAGCAGAGGACTAATGCCTGTATCTACTTCTGCACTGGAAGTTTGGCCTCCCCATGGAGACATAAGCTGCTCTAAATGTACTAAAGGAATCTCTTAGACTGGCAGCCTCAACATCCCTGACCCATATATTATGGGTAACCTTTGGCTCATGTCAGCACAGTCTTTGGAGCTTGAGTCACAAGAGTTGGACTTCCCATCTGGCACAGTGAAGCAACAGTTTAATTGTTGGCATAAAATACAATTGGCTCTACAAGTCTCATAAACTGAATGGAATTCCTAGCCAGGAATAATGTCAATTATCTGCAGATAGCCTAGATGTTGCTTGTTTTGAAGCTGTCGGTGCCAAGGAAATCCTTTATGAGAAACAGAAGCCAAGCTCAGACTCACCAAAGCACAAACACCTACAGAACAATTTCTTCCAAATAACTTGGGAATTAAAATAACACAATTTTAAATAAGTACATTTTCTTTATATGCAATACTGTTCATCCTTCAAGTCTTAGTGCACATTAACTTCAGGTGTCACCATATCAAAGCTATTGAAAAGGTGCAACATACTTCAGCTTTAAGAATACATCTGAACAGCTTCAAAAGAATGGCAGTGGGATTCTGTGAGATCTTCCACAAAATAACCTTGAGCTAGTAACTACATCAAGCAATGCAAAAAAGTCACTGCATTTCACACAAAGTGCTTCCAAGTTTTTCAGTACATGACATACTTCTGCACAAGCCACACCCTAGTTCAGCCACACCACACCCTAGTGCTCCTAAAACTTACAGTACATTCTCATTAAACACTATAAACAGATATCTATCTGCAATTATGTAAAATTGGTTCCCCTGCAAGTTGAGATCTGGAGCATGAAATATTTTAAAACCGTCATTTTTTTTTTAACAAAGCAGTTTGATCAAGTAGTCACATTAAGCACAGACAAAAATGGTTCCAGCCTTCAAAACCACAGATGTCCAAGAAAGCCAGAGATTATACTAATTTACAAAGTTGTTAAACAAAACTCTCTAAAACTGCCTGAGGCATTCAAAATATCCCACAAGATTTCATAAATAAGCAACTAATCATGGACAGCAGGCCATTCCTGCTGCATCAGTGAAGCCTGATTTAAAAGTTCTGCTGATAAAATTTGAGTCATTACTCTAATGCAGGGGTGTCCAAAGTTTTTGGCAGGAGGGCCACATCAGCTCTCTGACACTGTGTCGGGGGCCAGGGAAAAAAAGAATTAATTTATATTTAAAATTTGAATACATTTACATAAGTATACATAAATGAATATATTAAAGATGAACTTGTATGAATGAATGAAGGTCTTGCAATAGCTCAAGGCCTATAATAGGCTTGCACAAAGCAAGGCTGGCCTTTCCTTTGCTGCTGCTACTACATCATAGATGTGAAACAGCAAGCAGTGGAGGAAGCCATAAGAACATAAGAACAGCCCCACTGGATCAGGCCATAGGCCCATCTAGTCCAGCTTCCTGTATCTCACAGTGGCCCACCAAATGCCCCAGGGAGCACACCAGATAACAAGAGACCTCATCCTGGTGCTCTCCCCTACATCTGGCATTCTGACTTAACTCATTCCTAAAATCAGGAGGTTGCGCATACACATCATGGCTTGTACCCCATAATGGATTTTTCCTCCAGAAACCCGTCCAATCCCCTTTTAAAGGCGTCTAGGCTAGACGCCAGCACCACATCCTGTGGCAAGGAGTTCCACAGACCGACCACGCGCTGAGTAAAGAAATATTTTCTTTTGTCTGTCCTAACCCGCCCAACACTCAATTTTAGTGGATGTCCCCTGGTTCTGGTATTATGTGAGAGTGTAAAGAGCATCTCCCTATCCACTCTGTCCATCCCCTGCATAATTTTGTATGTCTCAATCATGTCCCCCCTCAAGCGTCTCTTTTCTAGGCTGAAGAGGCCCAAACGCCGTAGCCTTTCCTCATAAGGAAGGTGCCCCAGCCCCGTAATCATCTTAGTTGCTCTCTTTTGCACCTTTTCCATTTCCACTATGTCTTTTTTGAGATGCGGCAACCAGAACTGGACACAATACTCCAGGTGTGGCCTTACCATAGATTTGTACAACGGCATTATAATACTAACCGTTTTGTTCTCAATACCCTTCCTAATGATCCCAAGCATAGAATTGGCCTTCTTCACTGCTGCCGCACATTGGGTCGACACTTTCATCGACCTGTCCACCACCACCCCAAGATCTCTCTCCTGATCTGTCACAGACAGCTCAGAACCCATCAGCCTATATCTAAAGTTTTGATTTTTTGCCCCAATGTGCATGACTTTACACTTACTGACATTGAAGCGCATCTGCCATTTTGCTGCCCATTCTGCCAGTCTGGAGAGATCCTTCTGGAGCTCCTCACAATCACTTCTGGTCTTTACCACTCGGAAAAGTTTGGTGTCATCTGCAAACTTAGCCACTTCACTGCTCAACCCTGTCTCCAGGTCATTTATGAAGAGGTTGAAAAGCACCGGTCCCAGGACAGATCCTTGGGGCACACCGCTTTTCACCTCTCTCCATTGTGAAAATTGCCCATTGACACCCACTCTCTGCTTCCTGGCCTCCAACCAGTTCTCAATCCACGAGAGGACCTGTCCTCTAATTCCCTGACTAAGCCCTCATCCCACAGCTCATACGAGAGGTCAAACAGTCACCCTCATGCTGAGAGCAGTTGCGTTAGGCCAGTGCGGGCTCCAACAAATCTCTGGAGGTCCAGAGGCTCATTGGAGACTGGGGTCTCCCTGAGGGCCACATTGAGAGGCCTCGGGGGCCGCATGTGGCCCCAGGCCAGGGTTTGGGCACCCCTTCTCTAACATTACTATAAAAATGCTTATTTTCCTAGATTTTTCAAGGCTATTCTGTGAGATGTTAGCTGAAAAGATGGGGTTTTCTCCTTTCCAGCTCAGTCAACTTAACAGGTGAGAACTGGGTCCTTTAACTGTTTAACCTATCTGTTTGAGAGGGCTTAGACCTTAAGAAACAAACCCTCAAGTCAGTCACTTGTTCTCCCCAAAGCAACAGACTTTCAAACACCATATGCCAGATATCCAGATGTTTTTATTTGCTTCCATCAAGCAGTACATTTAAGTACTATCCTGCTGCACCAACAGAAAACAAGATACTGGGGTGCTCTAGTAAATGAGAATTTAGAAGTTTGAGGTGGGGGGGATCTGCAAGCAAGGAATAACCATTGCTTACAATGTCACTATTGAACCAGGGATAATGAAAGGGCATGGGAAATATTGTTTTTCAGATATACACATTTCAATCCACAACAGTACCTTATTAATATTGTATATTAAAACAACAGTTCAATAAATGGAAAATATTTTGTATCCCTAGGTAAAACAAAGCTTTCAGTAGTTACACCTGCCACTTACTTCTAAGAGCTCTCAACAAACAGATTCAATGTGTTAAGATCTACAGATAAGGGGTCAGGCTCTTCCACAATTGTCCGGCTTAGCCAACACTAGCTTTGGTCTACCAGCCTGGCTCTGGGCTCTAACAGCCCTGCAGCATCCCAAAGAGGAAGAAAAACTTGAGAACTGAAAGGAAAGGAGCTAAGAGCCAAGTTGAACAACTGTAGATGGAATTGTGGTCTGCAGCCCCACCCACCACCAGTACTCATTACAACATACGGGAAAGCTTTAGGCTGGTGTGTTAGCTGCCAAAATATCTTCCAAGACTCAATTGGTGCAATCATATTTTTAGTCAATAGGTTCCACCGGAACTAAAAAACAATGAACAAACTAGTCTAAACTAGCCCAGAACAACTACAATGGTTTGAATAATCTACATAAGGCAGAGGTAAAGAACATGCACCTAACAACCTGATCTAAGCACATCGTTTCAGGAATAAGCCCCACTGAGTTCAATGAAACTTTCTAAGTTACTCCCTCTAGGCACAAAGAATAGAGCTATGGCAGGTTCCAGTCAAATTCAACATAACATTCCCCTTCTCTATGATACCTCCCTTCCATTAGCCACACCACTATGCTGTTGGACATGCTGGAATGCAGCCAGGCAATTCCACACTTTCCCTTGGACTATCCATCATCAAACCATCAGGTGTGGAGTGGGGAAAGGACAAGGGAATTAGGCTGGACTCCAATAGCCTCCACCACCACCAAAGGAAGGAAGATTGCAGCCTTAACACAGACCTAAAAACAAGCCAATTCATTTCACAATTTACTCCTGGCCCAAACAATCAGGGTCAACAGCAGTGAAATACCACATCACTCCCCAGACTGCACTCATTTCATGGGGAAAATTAAGCCAAGTATCCTCTGTCATCAATCAGTAGCTTAAGGAGCATCAAAAATAAGCTGCTACAGCAACAAATAAAAAGGCAACAGAGGCATTGGTGTCAGTGACATCTTTCATAGCAGAAGGGAAACACACCAACACTAGTAGAAGGCTAAAAGAGGATGCTGAATAAAAATTACACACACAGGCTTAAAGCAAATGTTAATATTCTCTTATACTACACTACATTAATCTTTTGAGACTAATTGCCACAGGAGTTGAAAGTGGACAGCTAAGCTATAAAGAGTGACATTGTGGAGGGTGGCATGCTAAAGCGACCTCTCTAGAATCCAGGACTCTCACTGGATGGACCTGGGTAAGTCACTGTACCTCGGTCCAGCCCACCTCACAAGGTTGTGTTGGGCATGAAATCAGGTTACCTCCATGCGCAATTAACCTTGAGTCCCTTGAAAGAAGGTCAGAACCATAATAACACTAGATTTCCCAAATTATTGGATGTATTCAGAAAAGACAAGACAATCAGTTACAATTAATCAAATGTTCACAGCAAATACACCCTCACCTAAAGCAACCAAAACTGCTAGAAGTGTTCAACGGGGACCAGAGCTAGTGTCCCAAAAGATCATATACTTGTTCTAACATTCATCAGTGCTGCCTTTGACAGGAAGATGCTGGGCTAGTGGAACCACGTACTGGTTTTCCTGTATTTCAGCAAGTTTAAAGCACATCATGGCACAATGGTATTTGCTTTATTACACAATCAATGTACCTTCATTCCTGCCAACCAAGACATGGATTCAGCACACCCTGTAACATTTCAACCATATTACTCCAGGTCAAAAATATGGATAGCAGAAGACTGAGGACGCAGCCAAAATACTACTTGACAGTTATAGCAAAGGCCATTCTGAAGTCAGTGGTGCTACAACACTCAAAAAATTCAAGGAACATTTGTTTCCATTTAGTTTGCTATCAGAAGCAATTCAAGGTGCTGAATGAGGGCCCAATCCTATCCAACTTTTCAGCACCAACGCAGCCTCAATGCAGCCCCGAGGTAAGGGAACAAACATTCCCTTACTTTGAAGAAGACTGCACGACTGCCCTCCACCACAAGATGCAGTGTACACCCCACTGCCATGGCTGCTTCAGCACTGGAAAGTTTAGGGTCCTAAAGCCCTAAAAACCCTGGGACTACAGTATCCAAAGGATCACCTTCCTCCATAAGTCTGCCTACACCCTGAGATTCTCTGGGAATCCTGCATATTCACTTACTGTCCAAGGTATAGCTTGGGGGGCATTCAGGAGGGCCTCCACTGTGGTGTCTCCCTTCCTGTGGAACCCCCCCACAGAAAGTTCACCGTGCCTCCTCCCCTTTGCCTTTTTGGTGGTGTCTAACAGTATATTTATTTCAACAAGTCTTCCCCAATCAGTCATACTGCTATGTTTTCTCTCTGTCCTTATGTGGAATGTCAATGTTATTTTGACAGTGTACACTATTTCCTTAAATCATGGAAAAAAGCAAGATACAAACAAGCAAACAAACAGCCATGAGAAATCTTATTACCACCAGCACAAGGAGCACCATGGAAATCAGACAGGATATACAATTTATCACATCCTGGATTCCTTATAACTGCATGTTCAACAGGGATTTTTCAAAAGTGAACCATTACCAAAGGAAGGGGAGGCTGAAAGACTGCAAACAGGAGCTACCTGAAATACTGCCATAAGGTTCCAAAGTATCTTAAACACCTGATGTTTAACACTTGACAATTGATTCACACAATCCCCAGGTTTTTCATACCTCTATTATTAGTTTTTCTATAGTAAGTCAGGGCCCAATTCTATCCAATTTTTCAGCACTGGTGCAGCTGCTATACAGCCCCAAGGTAAGGTAACGAAAAGATTCTCATGCCTTAAGGAGGCTTCTGTGAGTGCCTCCCCACCACAGGATGCAGTGCATGCCCCATTGGCACTGCTGCACCAGCACTGTAAAACTGGATAGGATTGGGCCCTTAGTCATTAACCATCAAACCCTGGTATTTAAACCATCACTGCCAAATAGGTGTGCCAATGTTGTGCAGCACTCACTTGCCAGAAAGTGAGCAGAGGTCAAGAGCCAAATAGTCATAAGCTGTTAAATAAGTGGCTCAGAGAAGATTTGAACTGGATACAACAGAGTGCCTCATCTTTAAAGACACTGCTATAAAAAATCTGCAGGAATTACAGGTACGGTCCCATCTCAAGACTCCAATGAACACCAACACTTAAGACACTTCCTAGTGTTTCTGCCACCGAACACGCCTAATATTCTCCTCCCCCTCCTCTCAAGCACTAGTTTATGACTAGTTCTAAGGAATACAAGCGCCTAACTACACTTTAACACTACAGCCACTACATTCATTAGCAATAACCAGAACATAAAAGGTTTTAAGGAGGGAAACGGTTTGTGCAACATCAGACTTTGGCATACCACCAAGAAGTGCCCTGTTCAGAAATGTTTAAAAAACTACCACTCTAAAGGTTTTCTGTGCTGGCAAGTGACCACATACCAACAGAAAGGAAAGCACCCCTCCTTTTTCACCGATGGAAGATGCAGTTCCATTCAGCAATTTGAAGAGGTCTAACGTTTTCAACACTGGTGCAAGAAAACTACTAGTAAGCAGTCAGAATTGGTCTATTCTCACAAAAGCAACATAAGAGTAAATAGAAATATATTTTATTCTATGAAACAAATTTGAAGATATAGGAGAGCCCACACCAAAGCAGAGGAGCAGGCTATAAGTATGAACAAATGAACTCCCAATTTTGTAATAGCCTTGTGGATTTCACCACTAAGTTGATACTAAATTGGTTCCACCCATAACAATTTTATATCACATGTGCCAGATGCTCTAAATGTGAGCCACACTGACAGTGCAATTCTACCCAGAGATGTACGTACTATATAGGATTGCAGCCAAAGGGATCCCACACCTTTACAATTATCACACTTCACTAGGCTAACAGCCGGCAACCATTTAAAATGCAAACTCCTCCTTGTCATTCTAACAGTGCAATCCTATACAAGTTTACTTTAACAAATCTCACTATGTTCAATAGGGCTTACTGCTAGGTAAGTGAATTTAGGACTAAATACAGCCTAAATCCACTCCTATGAGATTCCTGAAAGCATGTAAAGGGAACTTTTCATTCCTCCCCAGTTCTTGCTGTCAACAGAAACAAGTAGTAGAACTACATGCCAAGGACAATATTTCAGAGGACAGGGAAGGTCTTAATTGCAGCTGTGACACGGTGTGTTTGGCACAGAAAGTCTCTTCCAATTACAAGGTTTACTGTCCAAACAACAGGAGCCAACGCTCAGAGAGAACAATCCATGCACCATGAAAATGGCCAGGACATTTTCACAATGCTTTTCGTAATAATGCTGAAGATGTGAACTCTCTTAAGATGCTATATAAAGAGTTTTATACATCATCCTCGTAAGGTTGATCAATACAATCATGCGCCACTTAATGAAGAGGATCGCAACTGCGATCTCTGTCGTCAAGCCACGCTTGACACAATCTGGTCCCCCTGCAGGGAAGGGGATGCTTTGCGGTCCTCCCGAGGGTCATCTGAGCTTCCAAGAGGCAGCACGTATCCACTTGCTACCACTGCAGAGCTCAGACTGAGGGAAATCACGTCTCCCACATGACTTCCGGTTTCACAGAGGAAACCGGAAATCACGTGAGATATGATTTCCCTCAGTCTGAGCCTTGCAGAGGTAGCGTGCAGATGTGCGCTGCCTCTGGGAGGCTCAGACAAACCTCCAGAGGGGAGGGAAGCAGAGCTCCCCTCGCTGGGGTGTGCGCTCCAACGTCCACGTGACCACACATGGTTGTTGGTTATGCAATCCCGGTGTAAGCCTGAACGTCACAAAGTGGTGCACACCTGTATTATTAATCTGATATGGTAGATGGGAAGTCAAAACTGAATGAAAGCCACTTGCCTAAAGCTACTTATGAGGCCACAGCTGAGCCCAGATGCGAATGGGGAACTTCCCAGTTCACAAGGATACCACATCAACTTTTTAAAAATATAAGATGTAAGAGGGGTAATCTCAAGCACTGAATCGAGCAAACTTTCATCACCATTAGCAGGACCAGGGGAGCATGTAGCTCTTACCTTATCTTTTTCATGGGGAAGGAGCGATACTGGAGGAAGACAGGAAAGAGATTCACAGGTCTCTTTCCCATCTGCATTTGTGGCTGCTTTAGAATTGAGTTGGTACAGAGGTCCATCTTTAAGGAGTCGGCCGTGGCCAACTGCCCGCTTGACAGCCAATCGTAACTGCTGGTGAAAGGCAGAAGGGGCACTGCTTGCAAACAAAGCCGACACATCCTTCTGCCCTTTCAAGAAGCGCTCGATGTTCTTCAAAGATGAGCCACTGGACTCTGCCAAGCCCTCGACTGCCCGTTTAATCAGTTTATTCCAATCCACGTTCGGTTTACCATCCAACTTTCCATGGTTCCGCGGCTTAGGAAGTGCTATTCGCCCAGGGTTATCAGGATCCTTATAGGAATTAAGTCCCTTGTTGGAAACTTTTAAGATGGTTCCATCTTTCACACTCAGCTCCAACTGCTCCAAAACAGTTTTGCGGTCTAAACCATGGGAAGAAGACACAGCATTGCATATCCGCTCTTCTGAAGGGCGCTGTTTTTGCTTCTTGACCTTTTTAATGGCCTCCAAAATCCACTCAGTGTACAGCGGGTTTGCGAGTTTTACCATGGTGAAGGCTTCTGTATATCCATAGAGTCGTTATCCCTTATCCCTATGTTGAAGGAGTTTCACAGAATGGGAAAACAAACGATCGAAAAATGGGGAGCAGTTAACCATAGCATACGCGTTTTTTGCCCCAAACTGCTCTTGTGTTTTCAAACAAAAGTATTTCCTATTTCCCGTTTTCAAAAAACAAATATCCTGTTAGGGCCCAAGTCATGTTTTCCAATAAATCCCCAGAACAGCAGCCGAATTCAAGTATCACGTAGGTGAGTAGTACTCAATGCATCTCACTCCAGTGCTTTTTCTGCACAGCCCAACGCAGAGTAAGTGACACTTTCAGCCTGCGAAGAAAAACAAGAGAACAGTTACACCACTTTAACAATGAACCCCAGAACAAACAGCAACTCTGTAGTTTCATGACCCCGTCCCAGCAACAATGACAGCCTAGCTGGGTTTTCTGTTTTGTTTCAAGTGGATCCAAGAATATTTGGCCTGCAACAACTGAAATTGAAAGCAATTACAAAATTGGCATTCAAAATGGCAACGCATCAGGCCTACTTTCCAACAACTCTGCACTTGTGGCAGCCAGATGCCACTGAGCACGAGAGCTGATCACTAGCCACCTACAAAACTCGGCCAGACTCTTCTAACGAAGGCAAGAAACAAAAAAGCCAACCCCCTGCACCAAGTCTTTAAAAACACACATATACAGACACACCCCAACACACAGACACATAAATATTCAGAAAGTGCCAAACACAAAACTTTTGTTCAAAGTCCCCTTTATAACAAGCACACTGGGACTGAACAGCTCATCAGAAGGGCATAACTTCCAACTGAAAAGCAAGCAGCAGCACTCCAAAGACATTTTCACTCACAGATGCAACCCGGTTTGGAATCTTCTCTTGACTAGGGGACGTATAGATCCAACTATTATTCCAAGATGGATCCCACCTAATAAGTAACCATCTTTACCCCAGATGTGCTGTATAGTATCTTTATTCCAGACAAAACCCCTTTCAACACTCACACACACACCCAACCAGGGCTTCTGAGAAACTTTTTCCCCATGTTCCTGCTTGGAATCGTTCCCCTTCTCTGCTTCTTGCTGCTGCTGCTTTAAGTTGACAAGAAGATTCCAAGTGACCCCATGCCACACAATCCTGGGCACCAGGCCTGTTTCCTGAGTCCAACCCTGGCTCTAAAGCAGTGTTTCTCAACCAGTGATACAGGTACCACCAGTGGTACCTGAGGTGGTGTCTTGCTGGACACTTGGCACTGAGGAAAGTGGCACAACAAACAGTGGTAGGAGGCTCGGCTCAGCGGGCAGAGCTCCAAAGAATTCTTTACACACACTCTAAAGAATGTTGGGCTGAATGGGGCTGTCCATTTGGTCTAGGCCAGTGTTTCTCAACCATGATATTTGTACCACTGGTGGTACTTGATGGTGTCTGGTGGTACTCACAGAACCCCCACAACCAGCAACATGACAAACAGCAGTAGGAGGCTCAAAGTATGCTTTCCATGCTCGAAAAGCATGGAAATACCCAGTGCTTACGACTGGGTATTGTGTTCTAGTTCAATGTTTCTCAACCAGTGGTACAGGTACCACCAGGGGTACTTGAGGTGGTATCTGGTGGTAATCCCAGGACCCTTGCTGCCCAGCAGTGAGACCAGAAATGCAACACAACAAATTGATAGGAGGCTCAGCTTGGCGGACAGAGATCCAAGGCATGCTTTTCCTCGCTCTAAAAGACCTCCTGTCCATGTGAGCCTCTTACTGGTGTTTGAATCTTGCCTCTGTTATTCATTCTCAATAGGTGACCCAAGGCAAGCCATTCCCTCTCTCGAAAGCATTATTATTATAACTTACAGGGCGATTATAGGACTTTGTCTGGGTAATGCATGTGAAGTACTTTTCACGCTCAGAAAGCACTAGACCAGTGTTTCTCAATCAGTAGTATGGGTACCACCAGGGGTACTTGAGGTGGTGTCTGGTGGTATTCATAGGACCCTCACTGTCTGGCAGTGAGACCAGGAATGCTACGCAACAAACAGTGGTAGGAGACTCGGCTCCGCGGGCAGAGCTCCAAAGCATGCTTTTCCGTGCTTGAAAAGGCTTGCCATCCATACTTAGCCTCTTACTGGTGTATGTAGTGTCTCTTCTGGCCTCCCAACCCAAAAGTCATCCCCAGTCACTTCCAGTGCCACTTCCAAGAAGTGAGATCAAACCTGGAGAAACAGTGGACCACTAGAGAGGAAGTACATTTGGTACTATGTGCAAGTTCTCAAACAGTGGTACCGTGTATCATCAGTGATACATGAGGGGGTGTTCAGGGGGGGTGTACTGTGGGACCTCCCTGACCCTCACTGCCTGGCAGTGAGATCAGTAACACAATACAACAAACAGCAGTAGGAGAGCTTTGCACAGCCCTCCCATCCACCCTGAGCCTCTTACTGGTGTTTGTCTGGCCTCCCAACCAGTGGTGACTCGTTATGGCATCACCCTGTTACTTCCAGTGGCAATTTGAAAAGGTGGACCACAGCTGGAGAAACAGCAGACTAGGGCTACAATCCTATCCACACTTGGACAGGGTAGTAAGCTCCACTGACTATCACGGGACCTACTTCTGAGTAGACATGCATAGGATTGGGCTAGAAGGCTGCAATCCTAGTCACACTTTCCTGGGAGTAAGCTCCACTGAATATAATGGCACTTACTTCTGAGTAGACCTGCCTGGGATGGGGCTCTGAGGCTAGAATCCTGAGTAGACAAGCGCAGGACTGGGCTGCAGCACTACAAGCCTCCCCACACTTGCCTGGGAGTGAGCCTCGCTGCCTCCAGTGTGACTTACTCCCGAGTGGGCAGGCAGGGCATTGGGCTCTGTGGCTAGAATGCTATCCACACTTTCCTGGGAGTAAACCCTACTGACTCCCGAGTAGGCAGGCACGGGACTGGGGCTGGAGTCCCACCCGCACTTTCCTGGGAGCAGGCCCCATTGGCTGTAATGGGACTTACTTCTGAGGAGACCTGCCTGGGCTTGGGCTGGAAGAGGTGCTGCTGAGGTCAAGCCGGGGAGGACCGGCCGGGGCTGCGGGGCCCGGAGGGCGCCAGGCGGGCAGCGCAATCCAGGGGCCGGGCCGGGCCTGGCCGGCGGGACGCCGGTGCTGCCTCCGCGTCCGCAGGCCGAGCGCGCCGGGCGAGGGGAGGCCGCTGGCCGGAGCGCGCCCGGCCCGGCTGCAGCGGAGCGAGCGAGCGGAGCGCGGCCCGCCGCCTCCCGCACCTGCGCCGCGCGGCCTCGCCCGCCTCAGCCCGGCCGGAGAAGGCCGCGGCCGAGGCAGGAGCCCGCGCAGCCCGCCCGGGCCCGGCCGCCCGGCCGCCCACCTCGCCCCCGCCCCCTCCCAGCCCCCGCCCCGGCCCCGCGCGGGAGAGGCGCCTACCGGCCTAGGCGAGGCGGGGCCCGGGAGCCGCAGGCCGCAGCACGACGACGGCGGCGGCGGAGACCCAAACTGACACGGCGGCCATCTTGGGTCCGGCGCGCGGCGGAGGGCGGGCAGGCCGCTGGGCGGAGCAGCTGGGCAGCCGCGGCGGGAGGAGCGCCGGCAGGGAACAGCCGCGCTCTGCGTGTGAGGGGCGAGTGCGCACGCGCGGGGGTGGCAGCGGGCGGAGGCGGTGCGCATGCGCGTGGAGGGCGTTCGCGGGTGGTCCGTCCCGGGCGCGCACGCGCCAACGAGCCTGGCTGAGCAGAGGGAGCGCGAGCGCCGCTCTCTGGAGGGCGGTCGCTCCGGGCTTCAGGCGCGAGCCTGCACTGGCTGCAGGCGCTGACCTCCCCTGGTCGGGGCTGGCTGGCTAGCTCCCGAGTAGACCCGCCTGCTCCCACTGACTTGACCTGCGCAGTGCAAAAGTCCCGTTGCAGGCGGCGAGGGTTTGCTTGCTTGCTCCCGAGTAGACCTGCACACAGGCTCGTTTGCAACTGATGTGATCCTGCACCTGCGAGCATGCGCTGACTGATCTGGGCCTCGTAAAAGTGCCCTTGTACTTACCATCGCTTACTTGCCTGAGCAGCAAATGGTGCCATTGCACGCAGCAGGGCTTGCTTCTGAGTAGACCTGGAGGATCGCACACCGCAAACGATGCACAAGGCTCATGTGCAACTGGTGTGATCCTGCAACTGCAAGCATGCACTTACTATACCTGGGCAGTAAAAAGTGCCATTGTACACAGCAGGGCTGGCTTACTTGCTCCTGAGTAAACCTGCACACATGCTCTTTTGCAGCTGGTGAGATCCTGCACCTGCAAGCATGCACTGACTTAGCTGGGCAGCAATAGTGCCATTGCACGAATCAGAGCTTGCTTACTTCCTCCTGAGTATACCTGCACACAGGCTCCTCCTGTGCCCTAGACCAGGGGTCTCCAAACCCTGAAAGCCTCTGGCCCACTCAACTGAACATGACCAGAACAGTGCTCTGATTGTGTCTGGAGGGTTTTCTGAGGGCCAGAGAGGTTGAATGAAGAGCCCATTCGTTCATTTATTCACTCATCTAAGTTCCATCTCTAATTTATTTATTTAAATTTTTTTTCCAGCCCTCCACACCACGCCAGATATTTGATGTGGCCCTCTGGCCAAAAAGTTTGGAGACCCCTGCCCTAAAGGATGCACGCAGGCCTTTGCAGCTGGTGTGGTGCTGGCTCTCCCTCTTGTTATGTTTCCTTGAAGATAAATCCCACTTTAAAAGGTCTTCTCAAATTTTTCAGCACCAGGACCCACTTTTTAGAATGGACAGTCTGTCAGGACCCACCAGAAGTAACATTAACCTGGGCCGGAAAGCAGGAAAATTTTTAACACCCCCATATCAAATTAAATTAATTACAAGTTTACAATAAGTATAAATTTAAAACTTTATTTCAAATCAGGAAGAACCCCCCTAAACCTCCCAAGCAGTTGCTCTTCCATTAAAAAAAAAAAAAAGTTCCCCAAACATCCCAAAGGCTGCAGTCTTATCCACACTTATCCCGGAGTAAGCGCCTTTGTTAAAAGAATATTAAAAGTACTGTTCAGAGTAGAGATCTGTAACATTTCCCCTACAAGGGGAAATCACCTGCAGTCATCTACAAGGGTAGCATCAAGACTTTATATAATAAAAATAAAATACACATTGAAATGAATGGTTTGAGAAACACTGCACTTGAATTTCAAGGGAGTGGGATGCTCCCAAGTCACATGGGATCTGCTAGGATCAGAATGTGCTTGCAGGCTTGCTCCCTGGCCTGGGTGACTGGATGTCAAAACCACAAAAGAGGACCAGGCACCCTAAAATGTAGAACATCCATGAAAAATGTAGGACATGACAAAATAACAGTTAAAAACATTAATGTATTGATCTCCAGCCCAAGCCTATGCATGTCTGCTCAGAAGTAAGTCCCATTAGAGTCAATGGGGCTTACTGTTAGTAAAGTGTGGAAAGGATTGGGCTGTTCATGTGGTTATTTTAAACACTAAATTACTATGAAATTTAAAACTATGTTACATAGAATTTATTACAGATAATTTGTTAATTACAAGAAGGCCTGCTGGGTCCCACTCACAGGGAAAGGAGGAAATTTAGTAAGTTCTTTTCCAAGATAGGGAGAGGACCTGTCCTGGAAAAAGAGGACGTCTGGCCACCCTGGAAAGGGCACAATCCTGTGAACATGTTTCCTCCGGAGTAAGTCCCACTGTGTTCAGTTGGGGTTCAGGTCTTAGTGGTGATGGAAGTAAGCGCAGTAGAATTTACTCCCAAGGAAACATACACAGAATTGCCTCGTTAGGCACCAACCCTAGACACACTAGAGTTGCCCTAGCCAAGACAAGGGGAATGAAATTCAATGGGGCTTACTTCTGAGTAGATCCGCCTAGGATTGCACTGTTACAGCGTGCTCCTGGGCACATCTTTTTACCCATGAACATTTACTCAAAAGTAAGTTGTATTGTGCCCATGGGGTGTTCAAAAATGGTATTATTTACTCAGAATTAAGCCCAGGAAGACTTACAGTACAATTCTAGGCATGTCTACTCAAAAGTAAGTGTCATTGAGTTCAATGGGGTTTACTCTCAGGTAAGTGTGCATAGGATTGCAGCCTTAGTTCCCAATCCTAGCCAACTTTCCAGCACCGGTGTAGCCGCAATGCAGTCCCAAGGTAAGGAAACAAATGTTCCCTTACCTTGAGGAGGCCTCTGTGATTGCCTCCCCAACACAGGATGCAGCACACAGCACAGCAGCACTGGAAAATTGGATAGGATTTGGCCCTCAGACTGTAATCCTGTCTTACTGGAAGTAAACACCTCTGTGGAGATTGATCCCAGGTAAGTGTGCACAGGATCGCACCTTCAGTCTCACAACTAAGTACAAGGGAGCTTACTCACAAGAAAGCAGGAATAAACATTGCACTTTGTAGCTATGAGTGACCATCATATTCATTACGTGGGGGGGGTCAAGATCATGGCAAAGTTTAAAGGCCAGTCCTTGAGACAAGATTAAGTTGCAACATAAACTAACAAACCCATAATAACATTTGCTCTAGTTATTTTCCCACTAATTTTTGTAATACCAAGAAATTTACAAGGTAAATCTATGGCTATTTACCTACTTATTTCTGGTAATAAAAAAGCAGCAGCACTGATCAAAATTTTCTGTTTGGTTTTGTCTGCCGTGCTTTGCAAATTTTCTGGGGTTTGGTTTTGGTTTTTGGTAGAAAAGGAGTTTATAAGTATGCTGAATAATAATTATTAATAAACCCTTTCTGTTGATGCAGTGAGATTTGTGTATTTATTAACATACTTAAACCTCTCCTTTTCCATCTGAAGGAACTCCTAAGGCATGATCCGTGTGCTTGAAAACAGCCATAAGCAAATAACACTAGTTCCCCCCCATGAGTAAAGGAAACAAATATTCATCTCAGCAGAGTCCTCCAAGCCAGCAGAGGAAGTGGCTGCACACAGAATCCGCAATTTGATACATATATTTTACATATGCGTGTGCAAGTGTAGATGCATGCTATGACTTCCACAGGCTAGCTGTGTATGCAAGCCTGTGCATGTCTTCTCAGGTGTAGGTCTCATTGAATTCAATGGGACTTACTTTCATGTTTTTAGTCTGATGCAGCAAAAACAGAAAAGCATCTCATACTGCAGTAAAGCCTAACCCAGTGGTTCTCAAACTTCTACTACTGGGACCCACTTTTTAGAATGAGACTATGTCAGGACCCGCTGAAAGTGATGTCATGGCTGGAAGTGACATCATCAGGTAGGAAATTTTTTAACAGTCCTAGGCTACAATCCTACCCACACTTACCCAGGAGTAAGTCCCATCAACTATCATGTTAAAAGCATATACATAGCCTGTTCAAAGTACAGATCTGTAAAATTGCCCCAAATGCAGTAACATCCCAGAGTAGCATCAAGTCAAAGATATTAAAAATAAAATATTGAAATGAATGGGGACCCACCTGGAATGGGCTTGCGACCCACCTAGTGGGTTCTGACCCACAGTTTGAGAAACACTGGCCTAACCAATTTATTTCAAATTTCAGAGACTTTTCCGTTGGTATACGTAATGGTTGTCCAAGGGACTGTGGCCTGAATTATAGTTGCTGTGGAAGAACAATCCCATGGGATCTGCCCTTACCCTAAACAGTACCTCATTGAAATTGACGCGATTTCGTTCGGGGTGAACATGGGTCAGGCTGGGCTGTACAGTTCCATCCCCTGACCATTAGAAGGTACAGTGATTATTTCACCTTGAGGTTTGCAGACAGCCAGAATGCACACTGGTGTTGTGTTCAATTATACAGGCCTGTGAAACTGAGGGTCAGAAAAACTTTTTTTTTTTCAAAACTTATGATGGTTGTATATGAATTTGGGGTGCTGATTCCAAAAATGGCATTGGTTTAGTCCAGGGCTTTTCAAACTTGGGCATCGCGACACCCCAGCCTGTGGGCCCTGGCCTCTGCCCCCTTAAGGGGTGGGAGCAGCCAGGAGGCAGGGAGGAGGTAGCAGGGCGACCCCCAGGATCATGCTGCTCAGGGGACTGCAGGGGCTTGGGTGCACTTACCCAAGCCTCCTACAGCCTCCCGTGGGTGCGGGGAGCCCTGCGCAACCGTCTGCAGTCCTCACTGATGCTTTAGAAGTGAAAGTGAAGCAATTGCGCTCCACTTCCGCTAAATTGGAAGCGTGAAAACCGCTGGTTTAGCCCTGGTTTTGGGGGTACAGTGTAGCTCCTTAGTGAATGGTTCAAGCAGCTTCCTCTTGAGGAAGCTGCTTGAACCATTCACTAATGAGGCTATGCCATATCTCCGAAACTAGATGTGACAGGGCAAAACTGATGCCATTTTTGGAATCGGCATCCCAAGAATAGGTCTAAGACAGCAAAACAGCCTGGGTTGTTCTTGGAATTCCTTCTAGCAAGGATTGAGAGACCAGAGAAAGAGTGGCTGCTATTTGGAGACAAGGCTAACCCAAGAACTCCCAGCATGACCTGGTTACTCCTAACCTTACCTGGTGATGCATCAGTCTCTACTCCTCCCGCTCCCTAAATTCGAAGAGGAAAATCAGACAGAGCTGAAGAGGAAATGTGGAGGAGAAAAGAGTGATAGGCTAGAGTGTTGGAACTGAGTGAAAGTGTGGACGAGAGATTAATGCAGGCTGGAGCGTCTTCAGTGTTCCAGTCCACCAGTGTCTTCTCCTCACCCCCTTTCGCTCCCAATGCTGTAGCCTACCATTCTCCTCCACCTCCACACTGCTTCTCAGTCTCTGCCCCTCTTCCTTGAACAATCCTGGGAAGGGAGAGCAGGAAGAGCAATGGAGGCAGGCACCGCTTCCCAGCCTGGTGCTTGAGGTCACCGCCTCTGCACCGGCCTTGTTTGCAGAGGTTGTCTGGTTGGTGTCTTGTACCTCAATGCAGAGACTTGCAGCCTACATTATGAGTCAGGAGTCTCAAAGAGAGATGGAGAGACCTTACCTAGTGGCAGATCAGTGTCAGATTCTGGGTTCAAACTCCAGCATTTTGTTATAAAAAGCTATCAGGTAGCAGGGGGAATTACAGCATAAGATGACAGACCAATGGTCTAAGGCAGCTTCATACGGTTGGAGGACCAAATTTGTCCAGTTCAGTTGGTGCCCAGATACCCTAACCCATTTCTGCCCAGCCCACAGGTGTACACATTTGATCCATGTTGCATATGTGCATCATTGGGCAGAAATGGCTTAATGCATACATTTTCTCATCTACCTCAATTTGACATCAAAATGTCAATTTTTGTCTCCGTTACAGTCCAATCCTATGTAGGTTTACGCAAGGAGAAGTTGCACACTGTCCATCTGGTTATTTCCAAATACAGACAGAACTGCAACTTTATGGCCAGACTGCATGTTATAGGGAGGGGTCACAGCTCAGTGGAAAAGCATCTATCCTGTGTGTGGGAGGCTCCAGGTAGAGCAGGGAAAAATTCCTCTCTCAAGACCTGGAGAGCTACCACCTGCCAACATCCAAAATGCTGAGTCAGATGGACAAAGAGGCTGACTCAGTGCAATGCTTTGCCTTTAAAAGAAATCAAATAGTATAGGGGGGAATGTGACAAGCCACAACAAGTGGGTAGAGATAGCTTTAATATTTTGACCCTCATGTTGTTCTACTTGAGATTGTGTCCCCCACCTCTATTTACAGTAGGTAAAAAACTTCAATTGAAAGCCAAATGAAGCTTTTTTCCTACCTATGATTGTACCTATGGTTGTACTTTATTTTTTCATTGTATACCACCTTGAACAAAGGAAAGGTGGGTTATAACTCTTAAATAAATAAAATAAATATTTAACAGTGCAAGTCCTTTGGGTGTCTACTCGAAAGTAAGTCCTTCTGTTTTCAATGGGGCTTACTCCCAGGTCAGTGTGCATAGGATTGCAGCCTAAGGGCTCAGTCCCATCCAATTTCCAGCACTGCTGCAACCGCAATGCAGCCCCACGATAAGGGAACAAATACTAATATAATGTTTAAATTAACCACATGAATTCAATATATGAGTGTTTTTAGCATTTATTTTGTCATGTCAGCTTTTTATTTTGTTATTTTATTTTCTGGGATGCCCTACATTTTGGGCTGCCTTGTCCTCTTTTGCAGTGATGACAGCTGGTCTCCCTGCCTGCTCCCCAAGCACTAGCTAAGGAATAAAGAAGAAGACTGTGAACTGCTATCCCTTTAACTTTAATTCAGATTTGTTGTATGCTAACTCCTGTGCTCTCTTGAGATTTTAGAAATGGGCTATGCCAGATGCAAAGGAGGGCACCAGGATGCAGGTCTCTTGTAGTCTTGCGTGCTCCCTGGGGCATTTGGTGGGCCGCTGTGAGATACAGGAAGCTGGACTAGATGGGCCTATGGCCTTATCCAGTGGGGCTGTTCTTATGTTCTTATGTTCATTGGCATGACTAAGGCTGTGCATGATGGGACTTCCTTGGTTGTAATGTCCAGGTCCTGAAAGACTCTGACCTGGAAAGTTTGATTGACCCCTTTCCTGTTTATGTTGAGATCAGGCGTGAAAGTAGTACTATTCTTCTGGCTTCTCCTTTCTCATACTTTGACCAGTTCTAATTGAAATGTCGTTTGCTGTGTGTACTTGGGCTGTATTGCACTGTGTGGCATTTTGGATTTGGTTGTTGGGCACCTTTCATGGACAGAAAGACGTGGGTATAAACATTTTAATCTATACATAAACAAAGCCAGCAAGGACAACCCAAAGAGTGTCTTTCAGAACCCTTTTCCCCAAGCACTGGGGTTAGCAGACTGCATTGGAAGAGCCATGCTACCTATTGATTTTGCAAAACCCCTCGCCCCAAAATGTATACAGTATTGATACTGTAATGAAAGGTGTGCTTATCAATGATGCATTTGAGAGGGCATTGGTTCCGTGGAATTTGCCTTGGAGTAAGCAGGCATAAAAGTGAAGTTTAAAATGATTCACACAGATATAAGCGGGGATAGATTCTAAGGCAGAAATTTTCAGTGTTCTCCTTCTTATGGGACAATGGCTTCTATGGTCTTCTCTATGGCCTTTGCCTCTTGTGATGTTACTTCCCAGCTTCTGGGAGACTCTTCCACGTTCTGGGGCTCTGTTTCTAGGGCCACGGTCTGTACTAACAAATTTCCCCCCTTCCACCGCCTCTTGCCCTAGAAACAGAGCAGTAGAACCCAGACAGGTTTTTCAGCTATTTTCAATTGCTGTGCTCCAAACTCCCATGGCACACCTGCAGACCTTTCGTGGCACACCAATAAGGCTCAATATTAAGGATTGAGCCTTAATAGGCAACTGCGGGATTCTTATTTGATTGCATTTTTATCTTCTGACACATGGCCCTGTTATGATTTTGGTGAAAGCAATAACACATCCGTAATATGAAATGAATATTATGGATTGGACAACCATCAGCATCTATAGAGGGTATGGAGAACCGACAGACTGAAAGCAGGTGGATACCAGATTGTGAGCAGACAGGGAATGTAGCAGGAATGATGGACAATTATGCCATCAGTTCTTGTTAAAACGTACAACACCGAGAGCAGTGATTGGTTCCCTAAAGGCTCCGTCGTTCTGAAACTGCTTAAGAAACCAATCCGGCTCCCAGATGCCCAGATTTGAGCAGGAGTTGCCTTTTCCACCAGTGCAGCAGCACAGCAAGAGTTAAAAGAAATAGCAGGCCAGAACTTCAGGGCACCAGCTGGTTTTGCATAGGATTCACGATCCCCCTGGGATCTCTTAACTGCCTCATAAACCTGCTCTTAGTAGATTTTGCATCTTGCGCCATTAGCATTTTGGGGATGTGTCGCCACCATGGCCATGCACAAGCACCCGCACAAAGGAAGAGAGTGGGTTCATTTTGCTTTTAAGTCTATCATCTTGTCCCCAAGCCTGTGAAATCTGGCCACCTGCCCAGATCACATCTCAAAGAAAGATATGAAATCAAGAAGGAAAGTTCACTTCTACCACATCATTCAGGATGACTTGGGGCGAGAGGCTTATATAGCCAAAGGTTGGTCTAGTCACATCTTGATGAAATCATCATCGCAAAATCCCACTGCATGTTACAAAACCCAGTTGCATAAAATCCCATGGAGAATTTGCCTTCTCAGTGAAAAACCCACCGGCTAGTTCTTCTGCAGTGCCTTCAGTAAGGAGGGGCTTTCACAATGTACCTTGACTGCTAAATGGTCTTCAGGGGTTCACAGTGGGTGAACCCACTGGTGAACAAATGTGAATCACCCACTGGTGAACAAATGGTTCACAGTGGGTTTCACAAACATTCCTCTAAGATTTGGGATCTGTCTAGGGCAGCACAAATTCATAAGTTGGTTGCATGTGACATGGGATCTGGGAATCCTACCCTGCAGTTAGGGGCAAAGTTTATTTTTCTTGAGTCAGGTCCAAGACAACCAACCTGGTGCCAAGCAAGCCGATCATGTTCTAAAGGGCCAGAAGCAGAAAGCATGGTCTCTAAGACAATTTGGAGTCAGGTTCCAGCACAGGCAAACAGATCCAAGGGCCAGAGGAAGATTATGTAGTACATAATTAGCCTGCGGAATTCATTGCCACAATGTGGCAGTGTGATGTGATAGCTGCTACCGTGGATGGATTACTGAACAAACACATGAAGAAAAGATCTATCATCCTACCAGTCACGATGGCTACCAGTCCCGATATTTCTGCTTCTAGGATCTGTGGTGCTGTCACCAAGGCTGGCCCAAGACTTCCTGATGCCTGAGGAGGCATGCCAAATGCTGTCCCCTTACTCAATGATGTGCCAGCCTCTGCTCCTCCACTATGAGAGTCAACCCTAATGAACAGCCTCAAGGCTTGAGGGGCTTAATTCTGTGACCCAGCCTTTACCTGCGCCCCCTACCTGGCATTGACGGACTTGGAAAAAAACACACCAGAAAAAACACACTCCAACATTTATCTCTCCATATTTACACAAGCTTGCAAACTGCAGGAGCGCAGCTCTTTGCAGGGCAGTTAGCAGCGATCTGGTTTTTGAATAGCCTCAGGGCTTGAAGCAATGAGTTATCTGATCAGGAATTCCTCCAAACTTCTCAAACTTTTTAACACTGGGACCCAGTTTTTTAATTGTTACTCTAGTCCAGTGATTTTCAACCTTTTTCATCTCACAGTACACTGACAAGGAGCTAAAATTGTCAAGGCACACCATCAGTATTTTTATAACTGATAAGGCATACCATACTGTTGATGGGGGGCTCACATCCCCCAATGGTCCTACAAATAAATGACCCTCCACCAAACTCCCGCAGCACACTTATGGACCATTCGCAGCACACCAGTGGCTGCTCTAGCCATCTAGAGATGGCTGCTCTAGTCCATCAGGGTGCACCTAGCTTTATGAGTCTTTAAAAATAAAAGGATCTGGAAAGAAATGATTTATTTATATATTTATTCACAAGCAACATTTTATTTATTTGCAAAAAACTTGATCCATTTCTCATAATTCATTCATTCGGATTTTACCCGCCCTTCTCCCGAAGGGCACCCAAAGTCTGCTTCCAGTCCAACCAAACCCAAGCTTCCTTGCCTGGGCGATGCCTCCACTCAAACGGTAGCTGCTCTTTTTCCGTCTCGCACAGTAGCCAAAGGCCGAGGCATTCCAAAAGGCAAGTGATATTTCCAGCCGTGAAGGAACACTCTGCCCTCCTGCTAAGTCCCTGCTTGTTCCTCAGTTGCCAGGCAATAGGCCCATCTGCAGTAATCCAGAGAGCTCCCAACACTGTTTAATCAGGGACATTATGTCACGGAACAGTTAATCTGGCCCCTGTATTAACCAAGCTGCAGGTACACGTGGAGCCTCACAGTCGCCTTGTCTCCCGATGCACCTTTCAGGGGAATCATATAAACAGTTCATTTTTACTAATGGTGTGGAGATCTTATCTTGGCAGAGTGGACAGACGGTCATTTCCTATCACTCTGGAACTCCTTGGACTGTGAGCCACTTTATACAATTAGCAGAATCAAACGGCCAAGTTTTTCCTGGGCAGTACCTATTCCAGCTGAACATGTGTTTGTGGGGGGGGGGGGGAGGCTTCATATGTTTAAATTTATTATTTATTCACATGTTTAAATTTATTTATTATTTATTCACATTATTTATACTGCCCTTCCTCCAAGGAGCTCAGGGTGGTGTACATAATTCCTCCCAGCTTCCTAAAAGGTGCTATTTCTTTGAAGGGAAAGGCAAACAGTCCAGCCCAGTAGACTCCGCTCTTCCATGTCCTTGGAAAAGGAAGCAGGAGACATCTTGGAAGAGGAAGTGTAGAGGAATGTGTCCAACACTCTAGCTGACTACTCTCCTCTTCACCACCCTTCTGCTATGTCCCCTGCTGATTAATTTATTAATTCAATACTGTCATATGTGTTTTTTTATTATGTCTTGGTAGAAAATCCAGAGAGTGGGACTGGGAGGAGGCGCAGTGGAGGTGAGTGGGCAGGTGGAGGTTGGTGCATACACATACTGAAAATTTGTTGCCTGAGGCGACTGCCCCAGTTGGCCTCCTGAGTGGACCGGCCCTGGTCTAGCCCATTCATCAGCCCTTCAGATTTCTATTTACTGCAACTCCTGTTTGATCTAACCCAGTGGTTCTCACACATTTAGCACCGGGACCCACTTTTTAGAATGAGAATCTGTCAGGGCCCACCAGAAGTGATGTCATGACCAGAAGTGACATAATAAAGCAGGAAAATTTTTAACAATCCTACCCACACTTACTCAGGAGTAAGTCCCATTTACTATCAATGTTAAAAGAATATACATAGTAGCTTGTTAAAAGTACAGGTCTGTAACATTTCCCCAAATGCAGTCACATACCATGGGAGCATCAAGTCTAATATATTAAAAATAAAATATTGAAATGAATGGGGACCCACCTGAAATTGGCTTGCGACCCACTTAGTGGGTCCTGATCCACAGTTTGAGAAACACTGTGTCTAACCACTTCCTACAATATGGTCCAAGGAAGAACCCTTCTAGTATACTTCCTGCATGCCACTGCAAGAATTATAGAAGGCTAAAAAAAAAAACAGGGGCTCACCTCTATACTAAACATATTTCATAGATGAGTATAAGGACATGCTTAGAGCACCCAGTTCCCATACCAAATGCCACTGTTCAATTCCCACCCTCCCCCATTGCACATTATTGATCTGTGGCATGATGTATTGGTTTACTCCATAACAGCCTTTCCTCAATTGATGAAAAAGCCACGAGAGCCTTGGTTCTTTTGGTTGAAGATGTTTCTAATTGTCCTATAAACAATATTTTGTCAACAGTTCAAAATATACCTTAAGTTTCCAGGTGTGGCAAATGGCAGGCTGAGTACGGCATGCCTCCTTAATGTCCATGCACATGAATTCGGCCACATGTGCATGTGAGGCAAGAGTCATCTATGCACCTTCTCAGAAGTTTTCCACCTGGTTCTTCTGTGCATGGTTAATCAGAAGTAACCCTTGCTGGGATGAGTTGGTCTTATTCCCAGAACAACACATGTGGGATTGTAGCCTCATCTTCTAGATTAGACACCAGGCAGGGGCCGAATCCTGGAGAATGGACCAGCAACTCACAATGACTAAAGTTAACAAGACAAGATAGGAACAAGAGTAGGGCAGTGATTTACAAGGGGCAGGTAACAGGAGCCTGTCCACAGCAAAATTGGGACATTTGGAGCGTATGATATAGATCAGGGATGGCCAAACATGTTTAACCTAGGAGCCACATATGATAAACCTCAATGATAGAGGACCCTGCTGAAAATGGTTCGCGAACCACCTAGTGCAGGGGTCCCCAAACCCCGGCCCTGGGGCCACTTGTGGCCCTCAAGGCCTCTCAATGTGGCCCTCGGAGAGCCCCCAGTCTCCAATGAGCCTCTGGCCCTCCAGAGATTTGTTGGAGCCCGCAGTGGCCCGATACAATTGCTCTCAGCGTGAGGACCACTGTTTGACCTCTCATGTGAGCTGTGAGATGCTTGCTGTTTCACGTCTGTGATGCAGTAGTGGCAGCAAAGGAAAGGCCAGCCTTGATTTGTGCAAGGCCTTTTATAGACCTTGAGCTATTGCAAGACCTTCATTCATTCATATAAGTTCATCTTGAATATATTCTTTATGTAAACTTATGTAAATTTTTTCAAATTTTAAATGTAAATTAACTCTTTTTTTCCCCCCGGCCCCCGACATAGTGTCAGAGAGCTGATGTGGCCCTCCTGCCAAAAACTTTGGACACCCCTGACCTAGTGGGTCCTGACCCACAATTTGAGAAACACTGGTTACAGTCAATTTCGCCAACAGGATCCTGTCGTTTAAGGTTCAGAACTAGAGTAATGCCACCTAGTGGCAAGATATGAGTTTCACAGACAGACCCAAATTGCTCTTAACTACACAAACTCTCCTATTCTTAATAGTTTCATTTGCACATTTCTGCACGTTTGCAAGTTGATGCTGGGTCTGCTGTTCTATTCCAGGTGGACCAACTGAGGTGGGGATAAAGCACATAGTCATGTAATGGGTCGAGAACCTGGAAAGCCCATACAGTCTGGAGCTTTTTCGTTCTGAAAAAAGGTAACAACCGGGGACCATAATAGAGTTTCATAGAAAGATGTAGGGTTTTGAGAAAGTGGATAGAAATTGAGACTTTTGTGGTTGGGATTATCCTGAAGTAAAAAGTTTTTTATTCAAGATTTTTGACCACATTCAGCAAGTTTACATACATACATACATACATAAGACCTTTATTGGCATAGATCAGGGGTCGGCAACCTGGGGTTCTAGAGCTGCATGCGGCTCTTTCAGCTGTCTGCTGCGGCTCCTCCAGGTGAAAGTGGCAAAGGGGGTAACAGGAGGCCCCTGTGCTGGGAGGGCAGGCTGCTTCCCTCCACCCCCTGAGCTCACTGCCCTCCTCTCCCTTCATCCCCACCTGCCCCTCATTGGTTTCCCTTTTCAATTTTGCCCGCTCTGCAGGCTTAAGCTCCCTGTTTTTCCCTTCCCCAACTCTCCAGCAGGCTCAGCCAATCAGCATCCAGCAGGCTCCTGGCTTTTTCAGTTGGAATGGCTCAGGGCCCTTCACTGGCAGACAGACCAGCCAATCCTGAGCCTCCCTCCTTCTCAACCATTGCGAGCCTTTGCAGCCTACCTTTCCCTGAGCAGGTCCCCACTCAGTGCAAGGAGAGGCTTTTCCTCCACAGCTGAGGAGACATCCTGTGTGTCTACTCAGTTGTAAGCCCCATTACAGTGGATGAAGCTTACTCCCAGGAAAGGGTGCCTGGGATGGCAGCCTTGGAGCCAGTGGGAGCCTGCGCAGGTCTGTTTGAGAGTAAGCCCCGATGTAGTCCCTGGGCTACACCCAGGAAGGTGTGGATGGCTGTAGCCTCAGCCTCCTCCTGTGCAGGTCTACTCACAAGTAAGCCCCACTGTAGTCAGTGGGGCTTCCTCTCAGGAAGGTGTGGAGGGCTGCAGCCTCAGCCCCCTCCTATGCAGGTCTACTCACAAGTAGTCAGTGAGGCTTCCTCCCAGGAAAGTGTGGAGAGGACTGCAACCTGAGAGCTCCAACCAACTTGTCTGCTCAGAAGTCCCATTGTAGTCAATGGGGCTTAGTCCCAGGACAGTGTGGAGAGGGTTGCAGCCTGAGTGAGGGAGGACAGGCAGGCAGGCAGGCAAGGCAGAAGCTGGCCTGTGGCTGCCCCCCCCCCCCGCTTCTTCTCTTCCCCACCTCTGGAATCTGTGTCCTTTTTTCCTTCCAGCAGGGTGCCTCTGGAAGGTGGGGGGAGTTCTTTAGTATCCATGTAAGATAAGCAGATGTCATAACTGCCATATGTATTGGAATCCTGGAAGATCTGGTGAGGAGGTAGATGTGGTGTCAGGAGTGGCCCCTTTAAGGGTAAGGCCTGGGCATCCAGCAGAGTGTGCTGCACAGCTGCAGCCACTTGAAGGCAATAGGGCCCTCAGGGATATAAGGAGCACCTGAGGCAGGAAGAGGGGTGCAGGTTGGAGGTAGGAGAGGAGACTGGGCTTATTGACTTTGATACTCTGACTGATTTGACTGACTTACTTTGGAATCTGACCTTGGACTGTGACTTGGCTTATTGACTTTGGATTCTGCCCTGGATTCTCTGTGACTAAAGGACTGCTGGAGACACTGGAGTTTGAAGTGTGGCTGCTGTGCCCAAGACCTGCTGAGGACCAAGGGTCTGCTGGAGTGGTGGAAGGTTGCTGGCAGGAGAGAGGACCTCTGCAGGTTGAACAGGCGAGCTACCCTGGAGATGGGGTCCAGCAGGACTGCAGGGCAGAACCAGGGTCATTTGTTGGGGGAAAGAAGGAGAGCTAATTTGCTTAAAGTAGGCATAATTCTCCAGGCAGAGAGTGGCCTTGGAATCAGGCAAAACACCATAGAGGACCAGGCGTCTGAAAACACAGGACAAGAATGTATGACAAAACTAAAAGCTACAAGAGGGGGCTACATTATAAAAAGGGGACCTATAAGAGAATAAAAGTTAAAAAAAAACTATATGCAGTATTATCTTCATTTTAGATGTCAAAAGGGTTTTGTGGCTCCTGAGGTTTTTTTTTCCTCCGGAAAATGGGTCCAAATGGCTCTTTGAGTGTTTAAGGTTGCCGACCCCTGGCATAAATAATGGAAATACGAAATAACAACCAAACATTAAACATTCAGAACACACACACAATAAAATAAAACACTCGTAATAATCCAATACCCCCTCCCCCCATTCACCATAATATAGCGGAAGACCCAGAATTCCGTCCTGCCAGAATCCCAGAAACAAAGTTGGCAACCTTGTCAAGGGAGTCAGTTTCCTCTATGGAAAGAAGAGTTTGTAATTTAAATGAATCCTCCCAGCCCTGCATTTTGTTCAGCAGTAGAGCCAGATAGATCTTATGAAGGGTATCATGGAGTGGGCAGTAAAAAAATATATGATGTAATGTCTCCACACAATTCCTGTCCCAGGTACACCTTCTTTCTGAGTAGGGAATGCCACAAAACCTGCCCGCTAGCAGAGCTGATGGAAAGGCATTGCATCTCGCAAGGGAGAATGCTCTGCGAGCCTGTGGGCACTGCAGATGGTAAAGGAAAGAAGCCAGCTTCCCAAAGCTAACTGGGATGTGCAGATGCAGATGTGCAGATGCAGTAGCAAATGGTGTTAGCTGCACAGAGTAGCTCTTGACGCTCAATATCGAGCAATCTTTCCTTGACAGTCCTGTAGGCTTCGCTTAAACCAATCATACCCAGGCTCACTGTGTCTAGTCCTATCGATTTAAGCTTGGAGAGTAAATCTGCAACCTCCACAGGCAGTACTGGATCAGCCAGAAGCTGGTACATTAGCCCATATGGGGCAGCACTGAAGAGGATTGCAAGCCAAAATTTTACTGATCTCAACCAAGCCAATGTTTTGAGTCTAATAAAACCCACTTCAAGACACATAGCAGAATATGGAACACATCTGGGAAAACCCAAGATCCTCCGCAGGAAGGAGGCCTGTATGCTCTCAGTTGTATGATTCAAGGCCTTATGCCAGATTGGACAGCCATAAAGAACTTTCAAGAGTACCTTAGCCTTGAATACCTCTAAAGCAGCTGGGACATATCTGTTACCTTGGCTAAAAAAAACCCGGGAAATTGCAAGGGATGAGATTTTTGATGCATTTAGGACTGCATTGCGATGAGAAACCCACGAATGCTTATAGTGGAAATTAATGCCTAAATATCTGAATATCTTTACCTGTTCCATTTTGTTGCCCATAAATGACCATCAGACCCCAAGAGGACCTGCACGGGTCTCTGAACGGACAGAGTACAACTAGAGCTGCTGTATCCTTGGAGCCAATTGCACCAGTAGTCCAAAATAGCCTTCTTTGCAAAGCATGTGCACCTTCGGACGTCAGCAGTGCACACACAGAAATAGACTGCCCAATGGAGACAATGCCTGCCATTCCTAGTTGCCCTGTGAGGATTACAAACTCATCCACAGAGGTACAGGATGAGTTGCCTGCCTCAGACACAGTGTGTGTCAGGAATCATCTTCTGAGGAATTCTGTGTTCAGCTCAGAGACCTCAAACACTGGTGATATCACTCAGTGTTTGCCCAATGCTTCTTCACAAGCTACAACGTCTCCTCAGAATACTAGTCCTCACAGCGGTGATACAAGTTCCCAGTCCATGGACCTGCTGCTCCAACTGGATATAGACGAGGACACGCTAACCAGAGAGGCTCTGGAGGCATACAGAGCTCTCCCTCAACAAAAGCAGTTACAGATGGTCAAAAAAATTGAGATGGTTTGGCAGGAATTAACAAACATTATTCTGGCCCAATGTTCTTCTACATCTTTGGAGAATTCATCTCCACGAGACCCTCAAGCATCATCTCTGGAAGCAGACCCCCTTCGGAAGCTGCCCATTCAGGCTGAGATCCATCAGGAGCCTCCAGATGGAGGAAATTTGCCTCCCTCCCCTTCTCCAGAAGAAGATGAGATTGTGGAAGGAGCTATAAATGCCTTCAAGAGCCTTCCAAGGATGGAACAAGCAAACATAATAAAATGCCTGGATAAAGTTAGAGCAGAACTTATTAGTCCTAATGAGGAAGCTCTGACTGGCAGAACGCATCCTTCGGTTCTTCCAGAGCAAGCTTTGGGTCATCAATTTGAATCAGAAACTACTTCACCCAGGGAACATGTTACTAATTCAAGAGATTCTGTGTTATTCATGGAGGCAAACTTAGCCTCATCTAGCTGTGTGTCTCATGCCCCCCCTGGAAATTGAGAACCTGCTCATGAATGAAGCTTGACTGATCAACCCTTCTCCTGACTTGGTCTCTCCCTTTTTGAGAATCCTTTCCTGGAATATTGCAGGATGGAGGAGCAAGGAAAATGACACCGATTTTCTAAGTTATCTTAGAACTTTTGATGTAATTATGTTGCAAGAGACATGGGTCCAGGGCCAATTGCATCTTAATGGATATAAAGCTTTTTTGCTCCCTGCTATTAAACCTAATTCTAGTGGGCGCTCAGCAGGTTTAGCCATACTGGTGGCAGAGCATCTTAAACCTTGCTCCCTAGCCACAACTTCGGGGTGTTGTAAGATGCAAGCTTTAATGATATCCTGTGAAGCTATTGACTTATTATGTATTAACGTCTATATCCCCCCTATACTTAACAGTTCTCAGAGATCCCAGCTCTGGAGTGACCTCTTGACTGGTATAGATGACCTCAAGAGGAATCATCCTCTAGCTGAGGTTGTTTTGCTGGGCGACCTGAATTCCAGGGTTGGAAACTCTAATCAAATCTATTCTAGAGCATGGATGGTAGATGAAGAAGATTCTTTCCCCTCA
Organism: Tiliqua scincoides; assembly: GCF_035046505.1. Taxonomy (NCBI): domain Eukaryota; kingdom Metazoa; phylum Chordata; class Lepidosauria; order Squamata; family Scincidae; genus Tiliqua; species Tiliqua scincoides. The sequence goes on along the minus strand of NC_089831.1, from coordinate 4,798,912 downwards.
TTTTGTAAGTTAGATAGATGGTCAAAGGATCCTCATTACAATGCTAATGGCTTGGCCCTTGCAAGATTTTCTGTTATTTCTAATCTGCTCTGGCTTAATGGGCTAATGCTGGTGAATTTACATACATGTCCCCCCGTGGGTCAAGCGTCGTAGACTATGCTCTCGTGTCCATGTCTTTGAAACCACGTGTGAAAGAGTTTAACATTGGGGATCTTACTATTAGTGATCACTTCCCTCTAACCCTGGTGCTTGATCTACACTCGGGGAGAACACCAGCACACCCAGGGGTTGAAGTAAACACAGAGAGTAGTGGCAAAATCATAGTGAACAACACCCTTTCTTTAAATTTCCATCAGTTAATTAGGGAATCAACAAGTAAAGATTCATTATCATCCATTTTGAAGGAGCCTGACCCCTTTGCCCAAATCCAGTCATTTGAATGCCTAATTGACCACATCCTTAGGACCCTGGGTTCCAACCCTAAGCGGAGCACTGTACATGGTGTATCCGATAAAAAGGACTGGTTTGACAAAGAATGCAGAGACCTCAAAGCATTGATCAGAGCAACTTATTTGGCCTTCAGAAAGTCTAACGCTCCATGTGAGGCAGTTAAATATTTTTTCTACAAAAAACAATTTAATGCCTTACTGGTAGATAAAAAGCAGAAGTACACCCATGCTCAATGGATCAAGTTGTTGCAAGCGATACAGCAAAAAAATAACAAACAATTTTGGGCCATGGTATCAGGCTCTCTTCGCTCCAAAATGGATGACCCAGTTGTAATCTCTTCTTCTGTATGGATTAAACATTTTTCAGAACTATTTTTTGATAAGTGCAAATCCTCAGATACCCAACCCGACTTCAATTCATCTGATCTACCTACCTGGCCCCCTGTGATGCCCATGGAGATTATACAGATAATAGATCAATTGAAGTCAGGGAAAGCTGCCGGACCAGATCTAATACCTCCTGAACTCTTAAAATGTGACCCTGAGTGGTGTGCTCACTTGCTTGCACCCCTCTTCACAACGATCGATAGGACTCGCTTAGTTCCCAAAGATTGGGTCTCAGCAACAATCATCCCAGTTTTTAAAAAGGGTGACCCTAAGCTCCCTGCAAAGCCTATCAGCTTGCTCTCTGTAATAGGCAAAATTTATGCGAAATACCTAAATAATAAGCTTTTTACCTGAACCAACTCTAAGGATATCCTAGGTCCTGAGCAATCAGGATTTTGTTGGGGCAAATCAACAATGGATAACTGTTTAATTTTATCTCACCTAGTCTATAAACAGATTAAGAAAGCCAAGGCAAGACTCTACGTGGCTTTCCTTGATCTAAGAGCTGCGTTTGATTCCATTGATAGAGATCTTCTTTGGTCTAAATTAGCCAGCATGGGGATTGATAAAAGACTATTGATGTTAATTAAGATCTTATACTCTAACACATCATGTAAAGTTAGATATACCAGGGGTGGTAGCCTCACACACCCCATTGCTATAAACAAAGGGGTTAAGCAGGGATGCATTTTGGCTCCCATGCTATTTATCCTGTTCCTGAATGATTTAGCCCCAGCCTTGAAGACAGTGGATGGTCACTGTCCGATACTTGGGTCCCATCCAGTGCCACTATTACTGTATGCGGATGATGCGGCTCTTATTTCTCGAACAAGAATTGGCTTAAAACGTCTACTTAATCAATCTATAGAGTATTTTACATCCAACAAGTTACAGATTAACTACTCCAAATCTAAAATCATGGTGTTTGCCAATAATTGGAAACCATTTAAATGGTCATTTATGGGCAGCAAGTTTAGATTCTCCTAATGTTTTACCCTGACTTGTGTAGGGCATTGTCAGAAGACTAAAAGCAACACATCAGAAACGCTGAATATTACTAAGGTGCAAAGTTCTAGACTGCAACACTTAGAATTAAAGATTAATCTACTAGTAAAAATTTAAAACTCAAAACTTTCCCCAGCTAAAGGTCCACTAATAAACCAAAACCCAGGTGGTTCAGGTTAAAAATCCAGACTTTGGGTAGAAATAGGTTTTTTTTCTCACTCTCTCGTAATACCAGTGTCGTACCCTGCCCAGGAGGGCAGTGCCAGTTGGTAGACAGGGGTGGGTCTGTCCAGTGCCGCTGAGACCAAATAAGCAAGACACTGAGAGGCGGAAGGCTATGAAGGCTGTTTATTGTTTCAACAAGACATGTCTGTGGCCTCTGGGAGACTTAAATCCAAAAGGCCCTTTTCAGAGGCGTGGGATACTTTTTATACAATTCTAGGCTCTTTGTTTGAAATCTAGACTTTCTATTTGCTGAAAAATCCACATCATAGATGGGGCAAACTTTTAATAGGCTGTAGATAACCTTAGAGACACCTCATAGGTGAGCTTCAAGTTACAGGTCTCCAAAAAAGGTGACATTAAACAATTAAACATATTGAATTACAAAGTTTCCAGTACTGACCCAGTGTTGACCCAGTGCTGAACTCTCCAATTATACAGATTGTTTGACGGGTAACATCATTAAAAGAGGGTACAAACACAGGTGTGAAGACCTCATCTTTGGCAGAACTTCAGACCTGTTTCTTGGAGTGCCCATCTCGTTAGTGCGCCCTGATATGGTCCTTTTATCTTTTACGCTTGTTGCTTAACATAGCCTCTGGTTCCTTTTATTAAAAGGGGTTTTCAAAAGCTTTACTAAACTAAAACTTCTATAGCTTAATTCTATATAACTATTGTGACCAGTTACCTTGAGTACATTGGTATGGGATATGTCTTTTGCCCTAAAAAGCATGAAAGAATAACAATTTTAAAACTATAAGTGGACACGGGCAGACTGTCCTTGCTAAGGCGTGTATTCTTCTTCAGTGGTTGCCTAGCACCTGCTAAAGTGTAATCTCTCTGAACTAAGGCTTCAGCCAGCTTCTTTGCTCTCTTAAACTTTTCAGGTAACTTTTAGTCCCCTATGGCCTGCCTCTATTTCAGTTGCAATTCAGACAGAGAGCCTTCAAAGGCAGAAGTTTCCTGATACTTTCCACTCTGTCCTTTTCATCTTCTCTCATTACTTTCAAAAGGGGAATAGCCTTGTCTCACTTTGACTTGTTCAAGGATCCTTGCTTATCTAATTAAAATGTGTGCTGTCTTCTAAAGTTCATCTCTTGCAGGTGTCTGTGGTTAGCTAGCTAGACACTTTGTTAGTTTGCCAAGAAACATTGCCAACTGATAGCAGAGCAGTCAATGAGCAGAGCAGTTAATTCTTTTAAGCTTTCCCCTGTTCATTTTTTTTCTGTCTTCTTCTTGCCTTCTCCCCCCCCTTTTGGTTCTTTGTTGAACTGTATTGATGGCTGCTACAGGTTTGGCTTGGGGGGTGGGTGGGTCTGAGACAGGTAAGCAGGCATCACCAGAATTGGGAAATCAGACAAACGAACTGAAAGCAGATTCAGATTCCACTTGCTTCCATTCCTCCTCCATCTCCTCCTCCTCCTTAAGTCATTTAGATCTAGAGCAGCAATTTTCAACCTTTTTCATCTCACGGCACACTGACAAGGAACTAAAATTGTCAAGACACAGCATCAGGTTTTTGCCAATTCACAAGGCACACCATGCTGCCAGTGGGGGGCTCACAACCCCATTGGCCTTACTAATAAATGATCTTCCCCCAAATTCCAGTGTGCTATGGCACAGTGGTTGAAAATGGCTGCTGTAGAATCTGTTCTGGATCCCACTTGGGATCTTAAATTGACCTGGATTGCACATTTGATATTGGTTGCAAGGGGGAACAGGGAAAATTCCTGGGGGAGGACAGGTCTGTTAATGGCTACAAGTCATGATGGTGTCTGGTGTGATGGTGTCTTCTGGTGACTTCATTGGGGGTGCAAGGGTAAATGGAATGCCAGAATGCCATCTCTCAGTGCCAGCTGCAAAGGACTGGCCACAGGATGCAGGTCTCTCGGTGTCTTGTGTGCTCCCTGAGGTACTTGGTGGGCCACTGTGATATCCAGGAAGCTGGACTAGATGGGCCTTTGGCCTGATCCAGCAGGGCTCTTCTGATGTTCTTATGAAGGCTGTGCAGAACCTCCAGGTCCACCAGCAGTCTACCCCTGAATCAAGGTCGCAGTGGGGAGCTATGGCGAGAGGGAAGCCTGCCTTTCTCTCCAGCTTGGGGCTTCCCAGGCAGCTGGTGGGTCACTGTGGTGAGCAGGATGCTGGTCCAGGACAAGGGCAGGCCTGCCTGCTGTTCTGACACATGAAGGACTTGGGTGCTTCAGTTTTGGTGCTTGTGTTTTGGATTGTGGCTCCCTGACTCAGGGGTTCGTATACACAGTGGAGGGTGCTTGTGTCTGACTCCATGTACTGTAATGATGCGTGTCACCTTAGCAGGGCTCTTATGCACAAGCCACAGCGGACTGTCACGTGTCTGGTGGTTGAGGGGGAAGGCTTCAGGTCTGCGCTGAGGCCCCGTTGCTAAGGGCTCCCGTGGAGACTGGTTCCCTCCAATCACGCACGAGCTTTCAAAACCTGCCCCCGCCACCAAGCCCACTTTTTCCTCAGCTTGATGCTGATTGGACAAAGGAGCTGTCACGTCCTCTGTTCTACGCCTATCAGCGGCCGCAGCCATGGGCGCAGAGCGCCCGCCTACCCTCACTTGATTCACTTGTCAGCTGAATCCAGGAGGTGCTGCTTGCGGTTGGCGAGGGATAGAAGGAGAAGGACAAGCGGCTTGTCCTGTGCCGGCCAATCAGCACCGAGAGCGGGGTTCGGTGGGCGGGGCCAAGTGACATCCTCTTTTGCCTTCTCCCCCAGTGGGGCTTAAGAGGAAGCGGCTGCAGCAGGAGGAGAAGGTGAGAAGGGGGTGGTCAGTGGTGGGGAGGGGGAGAAGGGGGGCTTGCTGGGGGGGGGACATAGGGGTTGGGAGATCAGAGCTTCACCTGCTGGATCAGGCCAAAGCCCCAGCTGCTCCAGTATGCAGCCTCCAACAGTGGTCAGCCAGCCAGCCAGCCAGACCCCTCCAGGCAGGAAGGCAGCAGCCCACTGAGGTAGACTACTGCTGGACATGGAGGCTCCTTTCAGCTAGCACAGCAAAGCAGAGCAATGGGAGACCTCAGAGCTCCATCCAGCCCAGGTTCAGCATCCAGCAGTGGTCAGCCAGCCAGACACTGCCAGCTTGCTCCCTAGCAAGACAGGAAGGCAACAGCCCACTGAGGTAGACTATTGTTGGACATGGAGGCTCCATTCAGCTAGCACAGCAAACCAGAGCATTGGGAGACTCCAGAGCTCCATCCAGCCCAGGTTCAGCTTTCAACAGTGGTCCTCCAGTCAGATAGCACCAAGCAATTCCCAATGAAGGTAGGAAGGCAGCAGCCCATTGAGGTAAACTACTGTTGGACATGGAGGTGCCATTCAGCTAGCACAGCAAACTAGAGTAATGGGAGAGCCAAGAGCTCCGTCTAGCCTAGGTTCAGCTTTCAACATTGGTCTGCCAGCCAGATGTTTCCAGCTTGCTCCCAGGCAAGGCATGGAGGTGATCTGCCACTGGACATGGAAGTGTTCCATTTAGCCATTATGGCGAAGAAGAGCATCAACCCAGTACTGGGTTGGGCCAAAGGTTTGTGTAGCCCACAGTGCTTGAAGGCATCAGCCCTTCCTTAGGCCTTGAGTCCCAGCATCTGGTATTCAGTAGCTCATGTGCTTCTTGCTTATGTTCTCCACATCAAAATGTCTGTGTGAATTGAGCAGTGGAGGAAGAAAACCTGCAGCTGTCGTGTCCACCCCAGATAGATGTGATTCAGTCACATTAATATGTCTTTCCATGTAGTTGTGCACCTGCATTCCCTCTCACATCAACGTAACAAGCAAGTCTTGCTTAGGTGTATCATCTCTCAGTCAACCTCAGGGAGCTGTGGTGTAACATGGACTGACATAGCTGGATAAAGGGATTAGAGCTGTCATGAGAGCATTTAAGGGGAAAGGAGAGATGACCCCATGGTTAGTGAATGGGGTCACTGTTAGTGACCTAGTGAATGTTAGTTAGGGTGGGGGTGAGGGGGTTGGACTGGGAAGAGGTAGTGTTAGAAGTGGTGCGTGAGAAGAGGTGACCTGAAAAGTTGCAGCATGGTGAGGGCTTTGGAGCAGGACTTGGCCAAGACCTCCTGGTACCTGAGGTGGTATGCCAAATGCCACCCCCTTTTACCAAGCTGTCGCCTCCATCACCACCCCTGGTTCCTTGGATTGGACAAGGAAGAGGGGAACAGAGCCAAAGAGGAAGTAGAGTGGAGAAAAGAGTGCTAGGCTAAAGTTTCAGAAATGTCAGGTTCTATCTAACCCACCAATCTCTTCCCCTCCTGCTCTCTTCTGCTCCATTCTCCTCCTCATTTTCAAACCCATGGAATGGAGGTCAGAGGAGAGGTAGATGTTGCAAAGGGATGGGTGAGCACTCTGTGCCAAACCTGCACTTGAGTCCTGGACAGGCAAGCCTTGCTATGGTGTCAGTGAGGACAGAGTGGGGTGAAATTACAGTGGGCCCTCAGAATTTGCAAGGGATCCATTCCAGGACCCCCTGCGGGATACCTAATTCAGTGAATGATGAAATCTGGGGAGGTGGTGACAAACTGGAGGTGCCTTCGGATCATGTCAGGGATGCTGTTCGAAGACCTACTGGATGTGACCTGAAGGCACATCCAGGAGGTCCTCTGAGGCCCTCCAGCTGAGGGCCCACTGTATTTGAATTCTCATATCTTGGGCTAGGAGGATGTAAATGGCAGTAGCAGAAGATAACATTTCTCTAATGCAGTGGTACTCAAACTGGTGGGTTGTGACCCACCAGCTTCTGTAACACAACCTCTGGCCTGTTAAGGGCAGGGGAAGGGGAGAGGCAGTGACGCAGTCCCCATGATTGCATCACTAACGGGGTGAAGGGGGTGCTTTTACTTACAGAGGGCTGCTACAAGGTCCAGGAGTTGGGGGAGCCCCCCCCAACCATCAGTAGGGCTCCCCGAGTCTTAGAATGTTGGAAGAAAGTCATTGCACACCACTTCCTGGGTGTGATCACAAAACCGGAAGTGGTTTGTGATTGTTTTCAACATTCTGCGGATGGCTGCATGGGGCTCCCTGCAACTCCTGGACTTTGCGCCAACTCTCAGGAAGTAAAAGCACCTTCCTTCACCCCCATTAGCAACACAATCCTGGGGATCGTGTCGCTTTGCCCCCTCCCCCACAAAGACTTACCTTGGGAGTTTTACTTCCAAGAAGTTTGAGAACCCCTGCTCGAAGTCAGTCAAGTAACATCTATCTTGTCTGTGCTGGTTCTTAGATTCAAGGTATCCCAGAGCCGCTCCCTCCGTCATTGTCTGGCCTCTCCTTGGACCAGCCATGATCCACAGCCTCTTCCTGATCAACGCGTCTGGGGACATCTTCCTGGAGAAGCACTGGAAGAGTGTGGTCAGTCGCTCCGTCTGCGACTACTTCTTCGAGGCTCAGGAGCGGGCCTCCGAAGCGGAAAATGTGCCCCCCGTGATCCCCACCCCCCACCACTATCTCTTGAGCGTTTATCGGCACAAGATCTTCTTTGTGGCTGTAATCCAAACCGAGGTTCCCCCTCTCTTCGTCATCGAATTTCTTCATCGGGTCGTGGATACTTTCCAGGTGGGTAAAGCGTTCTGGTGCTTTAGGGAGCAGACCTGGTTTGTAGCTGCAAACTTCAAGCAGGGCCTCAAACTATTCAGAATCGAGGCTCTGCCGGTTCAGGATCATCAATATCTTTTAACTCACTAGTTCCAGAGCTAACTGTTTTGAAAAGTGGTTTGGAAACTCACTTCAGATACTTTGAATTGGTTTTGAACCAGTTGAGATACATTTCGTGTAGATTACAATCAGCATCTTTTGATTGCAGGGTCAGCCTAATGAATGAAATGATAACTATTTAACTTGAGTAAAAAAAAGTTTGTTTAGCTGCTCATTTCAAAATTTGTTTTTTTTTCTGTTCTCTCTTTCTTATTGCAACATTATTACAAATTTTGCTTTTGATTTTTAAAAAAAGGATTTAGTGAACAAAATGCATGCAACAGAATAATAATCAGGAACATTTAGCAACTATCCACTCAAAGTGAAGTACCTGATTATTCTGAACCAGTTACAACTTTGTGTGTAGGGGTTCAGTTCAGTTTCAAGGCCACAAAAAGATTATAGGTTTGGGCTCCGCTCTGACTTGCTGTAAAGATGCTATCTGAAATGGTTGTTGGTTTACTGTTTTGTTCCCTTTTTAAATGCACATGTAAAAATATATCATGCAATTGCACATATTTGCAGGGCCAGCCCAAGACCTCCTGGTATCTGAGACAAAACGGCAAATGCGGCCTCCCCTTTCCTGGTGATGTACTAGTCTCTGTTCATCCCTGCCCTGGAAAAGGACAAAGGGAATGGTCTCAGGTGTTAGTTAGGTGGTGGTGGTGGGGGGTGATTCTCTTCTCTTGCTTTCTGGATCTGAAAAGGAAGTGTGAAGGAGAGTGATGAGCTAATAGTGCGTTGGATATGCTCTAGCCTAGCCATTTTCAATCTTTTTCAGCTCATGGCACACTGTCAAGGCACTAAAATTTTCAAGGCACACTCCCAGTTTTAATACAATTAAATCATTACATGACAAAGGGCACAATCCTAACCAGGTTTACTCAGAAGTAAGTCCTATTTTGTTAAATGGGGCTTACTCTCAGGAAAGTGTGGTTAGGATTGCAGCCAAAGACTGGGGGGGGGGATGACATGGGGGGAATGTGCCTGTGGGACTTACTTCTGAGTAGACATGCCTAAGATTGGGCTTTTGGTTGCACTCTTTTTTTCTCAAATACACGAGCAGGCAATTGGCACTTCTCCTCTCCCCCACCCACCCCCTCCCACAGGGACTTTCCCCCTCATTTCATAATTGCAGTTAGCAGCTCTCCTACTGTCCCTCCCCTCACTGGTCCACTCCTTTGAAAGGTCCAGAATCACTTGCCTCACATTCCCCCCTCCCCAATTGTCTGCTCCTTTATTTCAGAAAAAAGTGTGACCGAAAGCCCAATCCTAGGCATGTCTTCTCAGAAGTAAGTTCCATTATATGGGGCTTACTCCCAGGAAAGTGGGGCTAGGAGAGGAACTTGAGAGCCCAGCCAAGCTCAGGAATGTCTACTCAGAAGACCCATTATAGTCAATGGGGCTTACTCCCAGGAAAGTATGAATAGGATTGTGGCCCAATGCCCCTCCTCTGAAAGGCAAAGGCAGGGCAGGGAGGGTCAATTTGGGGAGCTGCAGGCAACTGTGGCAAGAAGGGACTTTCGTGGACCCTCAGCCAGCCCATTCTTAGGCTGGTGGCCTCAGCAGACTGCTTGCTTCCTACCTGCTTGCCTGCCCCTGGCTTCCTCCCCCTCACTTCACCCAGACATCCTCCAGGCTTTTCTGGTTGCCCAATCAGCACGCAGGGCAGACAAGGGACTTGATACCCAATCCTAGGTGTGTCTACTCAGAAGTAGACTCCCAGGTAAAGGAGGATCGGGTTTGAGTGAGGGTGAAAGCTGCGGCTGCCACTGCTGTAGCCCAACAATTTTCAAACACTGTGCCACAGCACACTGGTGAGCCACAAATGGTCTGCAGGTGTACCATGGGAATTGGGGGGGGGTCATTTATGAGTAGGGTCATTGGGGGATGTGAGCCCCTCATCAGCAATGTGGTGTACCTTGTCAATTGTAAAAAAAACTGATGGTATGCCTTGACAATTTTGGTGCCTTGTCAGTGTACTGTGACATGAAACAGGTTGAAAATTGATGCCCCTCACTTTGCTCTGCTCTCCTCTACACTTCCTCTTCCACACCTTTCTCTTCATCGAGAAGGGAGAGGAGAATGGCATGGAACAGGAAGTGTGGAGGAGCAGAAAGTGATGGGCTAGAGCATGGGTCTCCAAACCCTGGCCTGGGGGCCAGATGTGGCCCATGGCAAGCCTCTATCTGGCCCATGGCCAGCCTCTTGTCCCCTGAAAGCCTCTGGCCCACTTGGCCATACATGACTGGAACTGTGCTCTGGTTGTACCTGGAGGGTGTTCTAAGGGCCAGAGAGTTTGAAGGAATGAGCCCATTCATTCATTTATTCACTCATCTAAGTTCCATCTCTAATTTATTTATATAAATTTTATATTTAAATTTTTTTCCAGCCCTCAACACCATGCCAGATATTTGATGCGGCCCTCTGACCAAAATGTTTGGAGACCCCTGGGCTAGAGCAACATTTCTCAAAGCTCCTTCAGGGGCTCCATAAGCACACCATAACTGGCAACTATATCCGCTCAGTATTATGCCACTCTCCTCATGTGAAAGCGCACTGGATCTCCCTGAGACTGCACATGTGCCAACAGCGCTCTCTGAGACTGTTAGTGTGTAAAGGGCGCCGGAGAACAAAAAGATTGAGAACTGCTAAGCCATAGCATCAAGAATGAAGCTTAGCCCACCACCATCTTCTCCTCCACACTTCCACTCTGTCCCTTCTCTGATCCAGGGAGGAGGAGCAGAGGACATGAGTGGGGAGGCAGAGATTATCACCTCTCACCAACCTGCTGCTGGAGATAATGGCTTCAGTCAGCTTTACAGATGGGCTGGCCTCTTGCACATGACTCTCTTCCACACTTCCTGTTCTTCTCCATTCAAAAAGGAAGAGGGGGATGACGCAAAAGAGGAAGTGTGTAGGAGAGAGAGTAGGACTGGTGGAAGTGGGTGGAGGAAGGCATTCCCCCCACTCCTACCTGCAGCAGCTTCCTCAGTTGACCTCACAGATAAGTTGACTCTGTTAACTTGTGCTATCCATTAGGGCACCTAACATTTTTTTTAAGCTCCCATTGTTCAGGAGCTTGCTGCCCTACTTCTTGGCACCTCCACTCTTTGGGAAAGGCCCTGGAGTTCAGTGTAGACAACACTTAGCACAAGATTCGCTGTGTAACACAAGATACACTGGTGGGCTGACTTGGTATTAGTCAACCTCCTGTATTCTGCCATACCCATTTAGCCTCATTTCCCCTTCTTCTGAAATGTTTGTACTTCAGAGAGGCAAGAGGCATGTGACTGGGCTCTAACAGAGCCTGTCTGTCCCTTTGCTGCTGCATGAAATCATGTGGCAATGTTTCATTGCCACAAGCATTGTTTGTCCAGGGTTGGGGGGCCATCAGCACAGAGGGTCAAAGTCTGAAGACCCAGTGAGAATAGGGTTGGTGATGAGGCACTGAAGAAGGCAGGTCAGCTGCTTGGAAGCAGGGACTTTTATCAAACCTTTTGTCTTTTGGGGGCTGATAGGTCAGCAGACCTCATCCAGGCTAGGGATCAACCAACAAGACTCAGCCTGGCATTGCAGCCTGGAGGACACCCTTGCTGCCTTTGCAGAATCAGGGTGGAGTTGTTGCCTGTCCTAATCCACTTACAGGCACACACTGTAACTTTAGCATAGCCCCTTGAATTCATCTCACACTCTGATTTGTTTCCATGTTGTTGATGCATGTTCTTAAATTCCTGCTCCAGCTCTCCTCCAAGGAGCTCAGGGTGGCAGGCTTGGGTCCATCCCATTTTTGTTCTTGCAACAATCCTACAAAGTAGGTTGGTGACTGATCAGAGACTATGCTTAAAGCAGGGTTTGGACTCTATATCCCTCCCCACCCCTGCCCTGGTCCAAGATCTGCTCCGTATCCAAACCTGACTATCCTTCCCAAGAGAGCAAAGACTTTAACACTGTATAGGGGAAGCAGGAAGAACCATTGCAGAGTGGTGGTTAATGTCTGCAGCCGCGTTCCAAGAAGGATGTTGTGGAAATGGAGTTGGCTGCCGCTGTATACAATATGTGCGAAGGACAGGACTGACCACATCAGAAAGGAAAACCTGGTGGCTGTGCTAGATGGCACTTAGCCACCACTGCCAGCTTTTAATTTTATTTATTTGCAGATAAGATATATTATCATTCATGTATACAGTGATTTACTAGCTCCTTAAGGGGATGAGTCCTACCCCAGGAGGTTTACAGTCTACAAACAGGCATAAGGGAGACCATAGAGGGAAGAGGAAAATATCATTACACTTGTATTGGCGGTTGGGGAATGGAGGGTGGTTTTGATTTTTCACTGCAGAACTAGAACATGTTTGGCTGGCACAGAGTAGGTGAGAGTAAGGTGGGGAGGCAGCAAACATGGGTCTGCAGTGCCTGTTTTCAAGGCTTTGCTGGTCCCGGAATTAGATCGTGCTGTTTTCTTCCATTTCTGAGCACAGTTGGCCCATCCATGAGGCTGACTGAGTTGGTTGCCTCAGGAGACATTAACGGGAGTGCCTGCTGCTACCTCTGTCTTCCTCCTTGCTCCACCTCCTCCCACGTTGTATGGATTTGAAAAGGAAAAGGGGAATGGAGTGAAAGAGGAAGTGTGAAGGAGAGGACCGTGATGGGGGCTGGAGTGTCTCCACACTTTTTCTTTGGCTCTGTTGCCATCTTTTTCACATTTATGGAGTGTGGGGGGAGGAGGAGGCAACACCTGGAAGGGGAGGCAGCATTTGGCTCCGCAAGGTGCCATGCAAAGGGTACTGCAGCCTTGGGTGCCGAGAGGTCTTGGGCCAGCCCTGTCTCTGAACTCCTCTTTGGAAGAGATTCCCTGGAGGTAAAGCCACATTCCTGAAGAATAAGTTCTGCGCTCATGGGAGTCATGGGAGCTTCAGCATCCTCAGGCTATTAGAATGCAGGAATCTGCTTTTGCTCTGTTGCTGGGCCCAAGATGCTTGAACTCACATGAGTCCAAGCCACGGCCAGATCTACATGATGCATTTCCCCAGCTCAGCACCTGGGAAATTTTTCAGCCAAAGCAGACACATTGGGCATGCAGTCTCACCATGAGATTGGTGACGACGATGATCAGTCGACCACCTTTCTGTCCCACTTTTTCTCCAAGGAGCTCAAAGCCATATGCTTGGCTTCCTTCCCTGCTTTGTCCTCTCAACTCGGGTTGTAGCGTAAGGCGTGGCACCAAAGATTTTGCGGGAAAGGTAGGTTTTAAGAAAGCATTTGATGGAAGAGAGGTTGCATTGCGCAGATGTTCTGAGAGGCAACTCCCAGCATACAGGACAGCGATGGGAAAAGAGCAAAATCATTTTGAGGCAGAAGGCAGTGGTGTAGCGAAGGGGAGCAGGGAGCAAACATTGCCCCAGGTGCCATGCCTTGAAGGGGTGTCTTAGAGGCCTCCTAAAGACACTTCCGGTTTTCACAGAAAACCAGAGGTACCTTTCAGAGGCCTCTAAGATCTCATATCAGGGGTGTTAAAAAATTTGGGGGGGGTCTTATGGTGGGTATGGGTTATTGGGGGTGTTAAAATTTTTTGTGCCTCTGGGTGCTGAATACCTTAGCTATGTTGCAGGCAGCAGGAAACTATAAAAGTCATTCAATTTTTTGATTGTTTAACTCAATCAAATCAGTGCAAATCTCCTAGATTGCTAATATTTAGGGTGTTGTCAGTTTCTCTTGACTGATGATGCTCACGCACTCACAACCTTGGAGTGCCACCCCCTGCAGAAAGTTTCTGGCCCAGACCGGCTCAAAGATGAGAAGCAGATGCTGGAATTTGAGTCGTAACCTGAGGCGCATGGCCCAGTTGAATGCAGGAAAGAGCTGTTGCCTTCATTATTCATGTGCCCAGATTCTCCTCCAGTTACCATTGGGGCTTCCTGGTGATGTAAGATGAGGCGTGATCCTGGTGCCCTTCAGAGGCTGTGAGGGAGATGGCTCACCATTGATGGCTGGCATGAGACATTTGATGCCTGAGGCAGAAAGTCCAAATGGCTTCTTTTTCCTCAGTGTCTTGGATGGACACAATCCCACAGCGTTCCCAAGGAATGACCTTGTCCCACACTGTGAAGCTGCGCAATGCCTGGGTCTGAGCAGTGCTTAGCTGGGAGGCCTTCTATCCAAGTGGCCTACATGAGTTTTCCGGTTGGTCCCCCCAGTCAAGGACCAACCAAACCCAGACTTGCCTTACTTGGAAGAAAGGTGGTGTTTAAATGTCACCAACAGTTGTTTGGGAAGCAAATTCTCCTCTGCAGACCTCAGTAGGGTGTCCTTGAGCTGCCCAAGAGCGCAGACCAAATATCTATGGGTCAACTTGCTTTGAGACGGGTGGCACACCACGGCCACACAAATACCCTTGTGCAATCACTATTCATGGCAGTGATATATATTCAGGAAGATTTCCACACTGGGTTGGGGTCCCCCAGGCCAGAAATGTCAACTCTATTGGCCATGGTCAGGCTGCACCCATCCCTCCAAATTTGAACCTTAAGTTCCTGGAGAATTTAGGGGGACTCCCTGATCCTCTTTATTGTTTTGAAACATTTGTATCTGCCATTCCCTTTGTTCCTAAGACAGCTTGCAGCAGTCAGTTAATTTAAAAGCATAAACTTACAATAAAATAAAACCCTCAAAATAAGTAAGATGGCAAACTGCAAGAAAAGGAGTCACTATCCAATCTGTGGATGTGCTTGATGGAGCTGCCTTGCTTTGTGTCTCCACCCAGGATTATTTTGGAGTCTGCTCAGAGGTCGTCATCAAGGACAATGTAGTGGTGGTCTACGAGGTGCTGGAGGAGATGCTGGACAATGGCTTCCCGCTGGCAACCGAGTCCAACATTCTGAAGGAACTGATCAAGCCCCCCACCATCCTGAGGACCGTTGTTAACACCATTACAGGTGTGGGGTGGTAAGAGAGTTGAATGAGTGAATGAATTCCAAGGCCCATCAAGTCCAAATTACTAGATTCACAGTTCAAATCTAGGCATGTCTACTCAGAAGTCAGGCTCATTGCATTCAGCGAAACTTACTCCCAGGTAAATGTGTACAGTAGGCCCTTGGTAGCTGCAGGGGATCCGTTTTAGGAATTCTGCAGATAATGAAATTGGCAGGAGGGTGGGGCTGCAGGTACTTACCTGGGGGCTGCACCTAGTCCTCTGGAAATCACATGCAGTCTCCCTGCCACCTCCAAAGCCTCCAGAACTTGAGCGGAGGGCACTGGTTCATGCTGGTGACTTCCAGTTGTGTCCAGAGGTATTCTGTGGCTCAGAGAGGGAGTGCGCAGCCTCCAGAGACAACCAGAAGTCGCCACCACAAACCAGAAGTGCCTTCCGATCATGTCCAGGAGGCCTTCTGAGGCCTTCCAGCTGCAGGCTCAGCATCAGCAGAGATTCCAATCCACAGAAGCCAAGCCTGTGGATAAGGCGGGCCCACTGTAGAGTACTGCAGCCCTGCTGTGTTAGCACCAGGCCTGGGCTACAGATAGATGGACCTCAGTCCAGGTTTGGAAAGGGTACTGATCTGAAGTAGCCTGAAGCACAGCAAGCAGAATGCCTGATCGACAGAATGGTGCAAAGACAGGAATCCAGGCTCCCAGTACAGGTGTTCGTGCAGGCTCCCTAAAAAGCTTTGAAGATATGCAAAGAACCAAGTCTGAGCCTGCTTGCTCACTTAATTTAGCTGGAGAAGGCATTCTGCACACCACATAGCCTTCACAAGCTCAGTTGGTAGAAAGAGGGCCTTTTTTATGGCGACAGCTAGGCTGTGGAACTCTCTGCCAGAGGAGATCTTGAGTGTTGCCGACTTCCTGTCCCTCTGTTGTTTGCGTTTTGCTTTTCTGCTGCTGATTGGCTTTCCTCTTATGGGGTTATGTTCTGGTTTTTATTTCACTTTTTAGATAAACTACTTGAGTTTTATTTTTGGTTGAAAATGTGAGATTTAAAAAATCCTAAATAAATAAATCTTTTTCCTGCTGGTCAGAGGAGGAACTGCTATCACATCATTCTGTTCTCTTTTACACCTGGAGAGGGTGCTGAAGTCTTAGCACATGCAGCCCACTGTAACTCATTGGGTCAGGCCCCCCCAGCCTCAGATGCTTCCTTCTCCAGTGCTTGCTAAAAAACTGTACTTCGAGAACTGGGTAGAATGAGCACAAAATAGTTTAAGTACTATAAAATAAGTTTAAGTGTGTGAGGCTGAAAAATTTGCAAATGCTTTTCCTTGTTTACCCTGCCTCCTTCCCTGTGCCCTTTCTTTATTGTCTCTCGGTGTCAGTCACTAGTTTGTAAGCTTGTCAGGGCAGAGATCTGTCTTTTTACTGTGCATAAAGAGGCATGCACACGGATAAAGGGTATAAGTAAAAGATAAGTGTTGCAGGTTCGGAGGGATATTGTCTTTTGGGTGAGTGGGGGAGGGGGCTTGGTGGTTTTCGTTGCCTTCATGGTTACCCCAGTCTTTTGATGTTTTCAGGGAGCACCAATGTGGGGGAACAGCTTCCCACTGGGCAGCTCTCTGTGGTCCCTTGGCGACGGACGGGCGTGAAGTACACCAATAATGAAGCCTATTTTGATGTGATCGAGGAGATAGATGCCATCATTGACAAATCAGGTATGGGTGAAGACTGCTTTGGCAGAGTCCATCTTCCTCAGTACTGTCAATCCAGAATTTCAGGCAGAGTCTTTCCCAGCCTTGCTTGGAAATGCTGCCAGGAGTGAAACTTGGGGATCTTCTGCATGCAAGTGATAATGTGAAACTTCTGTTTATCAACCACTGCTTTGTTTATCAATCAAGGCTGCTTTGTTTAAATATGTGTGTTCTTCTTATGTTAATTAACAGGAGTTTAACATTTTTGGTTGTGAAATAACTCTGGAGGCCCTAGAAGATGGAGTATTTGTTGTTGCTGCTGTATATCCTTTCTGTCTGTTTTGTTTGGCAGCTGCCCCCAGTGCTGTCTCCTCATCTGCTCTCTGTGACAGCCTCTATCATGGCCTCTATCATCGTTTGTTTGTGACCTTTCTTTCCTGTGGCAGGTTCCACGATCACGGCTGAAATTCAGGGGGTGATCGACGCTTGCGTGAAACTGACCGGGATGCCAGACCTTACCCTTTCCTTTATGGTAAAGTGAAAGGGCTTCTAGATGGGAGACTGGGAGCATGGGGTGGAGATGGCCCTGTAAGATTAACCTTCTAAGGGCCCAATCCTATTGAACTTTCCAGGGCTGATGCAGTTGTGCCAGTGGGGCATGCAGTGCATCCTGCAACGTAGAGGTAGTTATGGAGGCCTCCTCAAGTTGAGGGAACATTTGTTCCCTTACCTTGGGGCTGTACTGCAGCTGCACCAGTGCTGAAATGTTTGGTAGGTTTGGGCCCAAAGAACCCCTGATCAAAAATATATAGGCGGATTCAGTCACAGAAGCTGTGCCAGTGCAGAAACTGCTAGATCATGGGTTCCCAACCCATGGTCCAGGGACTACAGGTGGTCCGCAGGACCCTGCCAGGTGGTCCGCGAGATCTCAATGCATCCCAGGAAGAGAAAATAAAACTTTGCAACCCCGGCTACCAATCAGAGCTTGACAGTGCCATCTCGTGGCTCCCCCGTTACTCTTCCTTAAGAACGTAAGAATAGCACCACTGGATCAGGCCATAGGCTCATCCAGTTCAGCTTCCTGTATCTCACAGTAGTCCACCAAATGCCTCAGGGAACACACAAAACAACAGGAGACCTGCATCCTGGTGCCCTCCCTTGCACCTGACATTCTGTGGTAGCCTGCTTCTAAAATCAAAAGGTTGCACATACACATCATGGCTTGTAATCCATGATGGACTTTTCCTCCAGAGATTTGTCCAATCCCCTTTGAAAGTCATTTCACCTGACACGGTCATCACATCCTGTGGCAAGGGGTTCCACCGACTAATGGTAGAGGGGAGAGCAGGCAACTTGGAATTGGTTGGACACCAGAGACAACATCTGCATAGCTTTGAGCAACAGCATAAACCCAAGAATTTCACAGCTAGTGAAGCAAATGCAAGCACAACCATCACATTAATTCTAAATAATCTTCTCTACGTATTATGAATTTAATTGTATTTTTGTGTGAGGGAGTGGTGGGTTGCAAGTGGTCCTCGGCGTCTCCAAATTTTGCCTTAGTGGTCCCTGACCTGCTAAAGCTTGGGAACCACTGTGCTAGATGAACAATTTTCAGCGTTTTTCTTCTCATGGCAAACTGATCTCTATGGTCTTCTGTATGATGTTTGCCTTTTGTGATGTCACTTCCAGGTTCTGTGGCTCTGTTTTTAGGGCAACTGTGTGTAGTAATAAATTGTCCCTCTTATTCTGCTGGTTAGAGGGACAGACAGTTTGTTACTACAGTTGCCCTCGAAACAGAGCCACAGAAACTGGAAGAGTTTTTTTTAGCAATTTTCAACCACTGCGCTCCAAATGCCTGCCTGCAGCACATCCGTGGAGCTTTTGCGGCACACTGGTTGAAAATGGCTGTGCTAGATCCTGGCAGTGGGCTGGAATGTACTGCAGAGGGTGATGATGGGTAGAAAGGGAAGGAGAGAGCTTAAACCTTAGGAATAGAATCATAGAGTTGGAAGGGGCCTAATAGGTCATCTAGTTCAACCTCCTGCCTTAGGCAGGAAATCCTCTTAGAGCATCTCCAGCAGGTGCTTGGATAGGAACTAAGAACCCATCAGGAGGGTTCCTTATGAGGAAAGACTGCAGCGTTTTGGAATATTTAATTCGGAAAAAGGCAGCTAATGGGAGACATGTTTGAGACTTTATAAAATTAAGCATTGTGTGGAGACAGAGAGATGTTTTTCTCCTTGTAGCACTGGAACTGGGGGTGTGGGCATTCCAGTGGGAGGGGCATTCCAGTGGG
Source organism: Tiliqua scincoides (assembly GCF_035046505.1). Classification (NCBI taxonomy): domain Eukaryota; kingdom Metazoa; phylum Chordata; class Lepidosauria; order Squamata; family Scincidae; genus Tiliqua; species Tiliqua scincoides. The sequence continues at coordinate 4,780,214 of NC_089831.1, read as the reverse complement.
GGGGGCATTCCAGGTGGGCACTAGATTTAGGACCAGGACCAGGAAGTGCTTTTCCACACAGCGCTCATGAGAGTTTGCTACCCCATGAGAGCTGCTAGCTCCAAGCCAGTCTTAGGCTTGACACTAAACATGGCACAGGTAGAACCAGTGGTGATCTAGCAGGGGGCCACCATTGAGAAGATCCTCTCCCTGGCTCCCATCCACCTTACCTCCAAAGGGGGGGCATGCAAAGGAGGGCCTTCGAAGAGGCCCTCTGTGCAGGGGTAGGAACATGTCTCACTGGATAAGGAATTTGGGCAGGGGCAACATGGAGAAGAGGTGCCACTGGCTAAGAAGTCCCTGTCATCTTTGTCCTGCTTGTTTCAGAACCCCAGGCTACTGGACGATGTCAGCTTCCACCCCTGCGTGCGTTTCAAGCGCTGGGAGTCAGAACGAATCCTCTCCTTCATCCCTCCAGATGGGAACTTCCGCCTGCTCTCCTATCACGTCAGTGCGCAGAAGTAAGGACTGGGACAAGGGAGCCATGGCTTCTGGAGTCTTTGGGTCTTTTCTCCCATCTAAGAATGAAGCTTAACAGCAATACCATCTCAGGGCTCTTTCTGCACCCTCTTTAGGAGACACAGGTGTGCCCTAGTGCAGTGCTTCAAACTCAACAAGGCCTGGCATTTGCCAGCCCCACAAGACTGGGGGTCCACCAACCCCAGCAGCACCAGGAAAGTAAGAGGTGGAACAAAAGGTTTTGCTGACTGCCTCTTCCAGGTTAAGGGTGCTCACAGAGGGTATCTTGCCCCACTAGAACTTGAACCTGCTTTCTGAATTTACTGTGTAGAACCCTGCAAGTCCCACTCAGTAGCACCACCTGGCTCCACAGATTGCATTGCCAATACCTTTTGGGTTGATTAAAAAAACTGGTGGGTGTAGGGAAATTCTCCCAGGTGTTTCTCAAGGACTAGAAACTTGCTTTCCTTTTAAAATAGAAAACCAGGATTCTTATTTATATCTTATTAAAATATATTTTATACTCTGTCTTTTCCCTCACGCAGGGAGGCACCCAAAATGACTTAAAAATGTAACTGAGTACAGTAAACAAAACATAATATCTCATGGTGGCAGAGAACAAACATATAACCAAAACAGTGCAGCGACAGAAGTAACAGCCCAAGCCTAACTCCCTGCAGAGCAATGCAGTGGCACCATGTGTCCTCCACTACGTCCCATGGGGGAGTTTCAGCATGTTGAAGCCTCCTCGGGATAAGGGGGCATTTGCTCTCTTGCCCCAGGGAAAGCCACAGTAGCTGCCATTGGTCAACTCTGTAGCTGGTAACTCTGTGCTAGCTCTGTAGCTGGTGCATGTCCATGTTAACCTGTGGATCAGGCCCAGAAAGGGGGTTAGGATACAGTAGGCACCACTGCCACGAAAGCCTCCACTTTCCCAGGCCCAATTTGTTCCCATCACTGCCCCGTACAGTGTTTCCACACGTATGGAGCGGAAAAAGGTTTGCCCCTTCCTATAAGGATGGAGCATTCCTGGAAGGGCAGTGTCTCCCCACTGAACTGGATCCCATGGGGATGGACAGGTGAGGGCCCACCTCACTGCTGCAGTGCCCTTTCCTTCTCTCTTGCAGCTTGGTGGCCATCCCAGTCTATGTGAAACACAACATCAGTTTCCGAGATAGCAGCTCACTGGGTCGCTTTGAGATCACGGTGGGGCCCAAACAGACGATGGGGAAGACTGTCGAAGGGGTGACTGTCGCCAGCCAGATGCCCAAAGGTGTCCTCAACATGACCCTCACGCCTTCTCAGGGGACTCACACGTTTGACCCTGTTACAAAGGTGAGTGGGGAGGGGTTGGTCCATAGGTCGCTTGGTGACTTCAGCTCCCAACTTCTGCCAAGAACAGCAGTACCTCCCACTTTTGTCTGCTCAAGGATCCGAGCATGGACAAAAGTCCAGAATGGATGAATGTCGAAAGCAGAGCCTTATTTAGCTTTCAAATTTTTATTTTGGCCAGTGAAAAACATAAATAACTTTATAACACATGCAAATACGTGCAAAAAGTAAAAGAGGAAGAAGCATGTCAATGAACACTGGAAAGTTGGATGAAAGAGGAAAGCACGAGGATGAAATTTGAACTGTGGTTATAACTGAAAGCAGCTGAAAGAGCAAAGCAATGAAAATTCAGTGGGTGAAGGCAAAAGTATTGCTGTGCTCCTCAACCCACTCAGTCGCTCCTCACCCTCTTTATGTGGCTGAAGGTGCTTTTGCACATGGAAGGACACTCCAGCCCTTCCCTCCCAAAGGTCCAGTGCCGTGACGCTGGCACTGACTGTTCCTAATAGGGAGCAGCCAGGTGGGTGGCAACAAATGCCAGGCAAATTGGTGCAGGGTGAGGGTGACATCCCCACATGTGTCACGGTCCTGCTGCCCGAGTGGAACCATTCAAAGGGGAACTGGCAGTGAGGGTCCCATGTCCGCTCAGCCCCCAGAAGGATAAACTCTGCAGAGACTCCCTCAAATATGCCCCTCACAGTGCTGCAAAATTGGATTCCCCTCCTGTTAACGGGACAACCAAACCTTGCCGACTGTCTTATTTAGTTGAATGTTTCATAGTCCCCCACCTACTAGCACCACAAATGCTCTTGCAACGTTAAAAAGAATATTTTGAAGAGTTATATTTTAATTTCCAGAGGAGAAGCTGTGTCGGTCAGTAGCCTCAGCAAGAAGTCAAAGTTGCAAATAAAATTGCCGCGCCCCCCCCCCTTAATGACCTCAGTACACTTCTGGTGCATTTCCCAAGCACTGAAACAACATTTTGTCACCAGTGAAGCATGACACACTCCTGCGCGCAGGGACCGGTAGGATGCCCATCATGATGGAGAGTGCTTTGTGGAAAGCAGTTTTGCAAACGTCTTTGGCACCTGTTGGATAGCGACTGTGGCAGCAGTATTGGTTGACACAACTCTTCCTCCTTTGCCCACGAATGCCAAGTGTTCTTGAGAGCTCTTTCCTCTACCACCAGTGTGTACTTGGCTATGTTTTTAAACATCGGGTTCTTCCTTGCTCCTCTGATGACCGCTTGCATGCGTTTTTCAAACATAGCAAACAGAAAGGCTCGCATCTTTCTCTTGCAAAGGAAGTGCTGATAGTGCCCCCTCCAGCCTCCCTTCCCCTGAGCTCTCTCTCCTCTTCTCCGTGGGCTCTTGGAGAGCTATATTTTCGCTGTCCTCCTCCTGACTGGGATGTAAACAGACTTGCTTCTGCAAGAGTGAAAGGTGATTAAGAGGACTGGACAAACAGAGTAGGGGGATATGTGTGTGGTGGGAGGAGTCCCAAGGGAGTTGGGAGAAGGAGGATCCAAGAGCCTTGCAGGAGGCAGATATCTGGGTGAGCAGAAGGGGTTGGAATGAGCTTGCCTTTTCACAAAGGCAACAGGGGTGCCTGGACACCTTTACCAACTCTTGAATATGAGGAAGGAAATGAAACTATTGCAAGTGGTGAAGAGTTTGCTGGCAAGGAGGACAAAGGCTGCTTGCCTGCCACCCCCCCACCCAAAGAATGAGATGGTCCTGCCAGCCCTCTGCCCATCACATTTGTCTCCTTTGCAGTTGCTTTGATTTGCGCTTTGGAGAGTGTGAGGCTCCAGGCATCATCTCTGCATCCCGGTTATTCTGACCCCCCCCCCCTTCTCACCTCTCTCTCCTGTGAAGTTGCTGTCTTGGGATGTGGGCAAGATCAACCCCCAGAAGCTGCCAAGTCTGAAGGGAACCATGAGCCTCCAGGCAGGGGCCTCCAAGCCTGACGAAAACCCCACCATCAACCTGCACTTCAAGATCCAGCAGCTGGCCATTTCTGGTAAGTGGGCCTAGAATTCAGCTATACCTATATAATGTGTATACAGTGGGCCCTCGGAATCTGCGGGGGTTCTGTTCCCGGACCCCCTGCAGATACTGATATCCATGGATAATTAAATCTGTGGGGAGAGCCTTAAGGACCTCCCAGATACGTGTCTTTCAGTCACGTCTGAGAGGTTCTTGAGCCCCTTCAGATGCGGGTCAGCACTCACTTTTGAGTCAAATCCGCGGATGCCGAACCTGCAGATGAGAAGTGGCCACTTGATTTTCCTTGACTTTGCAATTTATTTATTGCATTTCTGTCTTGGAGCAGCACACACTGCATTCCCCCTTCCTCTTTTATGCTCTCAACAACCCTGTGAGGTCAGTGAAGCTGAGAGACAAAGACTGGCTCAAAATCATCCCGGTGAGTTACATAACTGAGCTGGGATTTGTACCCAAGCTTCCTGGAGCCTAGCCCACTACACCTCGCTGTCTCTAGGAATGAACATTGAAGTGGTGGTTGTGTCGTTTATTGGTTGTCAAGTGCCTGTCATTTTCTGGGCACTACGCATAGATGGGAACATGACACAGGCTCTGTGTGGAGGCTTGCAGTATAATAGACAGAACGAGAAAAGGGACAGAGAGGAAAGATGAACATTGGCCAGTTCAAGTTTCTGAAGGAGGTGGCCTTGCTGGCTCCCCTCTCCCTGCACAGCAGCCAAGTGAATAGTTCCTAACAGAGACTATTCTGGGAGAGGAAGAGCAAACTGGCAAGTAGCTCCCAGCTGAAAATCTCTCCGCTTAAATTGGAATAAAACAGAGCAGACACTGGCACAGCACAGTTGCCTGGAAAGGCCTTAACAGCCAGCAACTGGAATGAAAACTTTCCTCCCAACTAGTGTTTAGAGCCACCTCCATGGTGCAGGGGAGGGGAGGTCATCCTACTTCATGGGACAGAGAGGCTGAGCATCACTGCTTGGAATAAAGAAACAAAAGCCCCTTAACTCAGGAGTTCCCAAAGTGTGCATTGCAACATTTTAGGGCAGCAGTTTTCAACCACTGTGCCATGGCACACTGGTGTGCTGTGTATAGTCTGCAGATGTGCCACAGGAGTTTGGGGGAGAGTAATTTATTAGTAGGGCCATTGGGGGATGCGAGGCCCCCATGAGCAGAGCAGTGTGCCATGTCAAAAAACGGATAGTGTGCCTTGACAGTTTTAGAGTCTTGTTAGTGTGCCATGAGATGAACAAGGTTGGAAATTGCTGCCTTAGCGTGTCACGGCACACTTACAGGGGTGCTGTGGGATGTCCCTGGTGGCCCTTCCTACTTGTTTCCCTGGGCACCACCACCTTAGATCTCATGAGATTCAAGAGGGCAGCCCCCATCTGAACTGGAAAGAAGAGACTGTGGGGTTGTCGTGACCCAGGTAAGTTTGGGGACCGCTACCTTAACTGGCTTCCCTAAAACAGACCAGGAGCAAACTGGGCCAGCCTTCCTGGACAAGGCATATCCCACAAAGACGGATGCCACTGTTTTCCTTAGCTGCTTGCCCTCCCACCCTCCAAAGGTGGGAATAGGGACCTCCCTGTAAGAGACTGTTGCTGTGGGTGGGAATGTATGTGAGAAGATGAGAACGGAGGTGAAGGTCTCTGCATTTGGGGAACAGATCGCAGCGTCCTGTGGTAGAACATAGTGCATCCTGTCTCAGCTATGTGGATGAAGCCAAGATGCTCCACTTGCCAGGTCTAGTTCTACATCCTTCAGTCTTTTGAGCCCCATGTGCCAATGTTATAGCTGAGACTTCCTACACTTTCTCTCTAACCTCTTTGGACCTCCTAGGGCTGAAAGTGAATCGCCTGGACATGTATGGGGAGAAGTACAAGCCTTTCAAGGGCATCAAGTACATGACCAAGGCTGGGAAGTTCCAGGTCCGGACCTAAGACCGTCTCTGCCTGGGAAATGCCTTCAGTGTGACCTCACTTCCTGCTCCGTCTCTCTTCCCATCATCCCCCACAGCTGCTCCTTGCTGTGGCAAGCTTGGATTTGATTGGGGCAGGTACCAGGGTCCCCACTCCCAAAGCTGGGCAAACTCAGCATCTCCGCCTTGGTAATATTTTGAAACTCTCCTGTAGGAGTGAGGAGTGAACGGAGACAAACAGCAGTGTTCTTTCTGGCTGCCTGCGACTGTATTGGCAAATGCAAATGTTGTACCCTTCTCCCCCCTCCTTTGTGGCTGTTTGCTTATTTTTTTGCAGGCTGGAGTGTCACAGGGGGATGGGAGAATTAGGGTGTCAGGGAGGCTGAGAGAGCTGATCCTGGGCATTCTTTCCGTGGCCCATGGGACTTTCTTGTTGACGAGAAGCGAGCCCTCCAGGCCGCTTCAAATCCTGCCAAGATCTGGCTGAAGAGGAAGGAAGGGGATGTCCCGCTTCCATCCATATTTATTCAGTTCTGTCCTGTTGGAATGTCTTCGCTGGGCAGAGCAAGACCTTTTCTGTGTGCTTGTAGTGTATTTGGAAGTGCTATGAAAAAGAAGTTCTCTACCCCCCCCCCCAATCAGGTGCATGCTCTTCCCATTATGGTCTGGTAAACAGGTTTTGCAGGTTTTTTATAGTGCTCTGGAAACCTGCAAAACCTATTTAACCAGAGATGATGATGGGACAGAAGGCCTGAGTGTGGAATTGTCCCTACATCGCACCACCTTGATTTCTTTGCTGGGTCGGGAGCGGAGATGGGAGTGAGCTACATACAGCACAAATTTAATATTTGTAAGTAGTGATGTCTGGCTAAGGGTGGCAAGGGTTTGGAGCACAGGGTGCTCTCTTTGCCATGCTACAGTATTTCATTCTACATGGATGTGTGCTCTCCTTTGTCTCTCAATGCACGTTGCTTCATTCACCCTGACTGTAGCTATGTGCATTTCTGAGCCTGAAGCAGTTTCCATGCTTGTGTATATTTGTGGTGCTTTGTTTTTAAATCATGGCCAAGCCAACTTCTTTGAGATGCTTCAGATGACCCAAGAAGCCTCAGCTCCCCGAACAAGCTGTGAGCTACCAAGATATTGTGAAAGACCACTTTTATCCTTTTTTGGTGTTTGGGATCTAACAGTGGACACCAAGAACAGAGCCTGGCAGGGCGGAAGACCAGCTGTATTTTTATGTACTTATTCTGTTCTCATGCCTCCTTTGATCTAATGGTTTCAGGACAACCACCGTAACACTAAGAAAGATGCAGCAATAAAATCCGAACAGTAAAATCATTATTAAAGCTACAGCTGATGAAAATGGTAATTGATGCAGGTGTTGTGTATCGCCACTGTAGCCCTGCAGTATCTGCCTCCTGCCTCACAGGGACCCAGCAGCTCCTGTGGACAAGGTAACAGGTCTGCAAGCCTCTTAATTGTGTAAGAACTAGAGACTTCCATTCAGCAGATTTCTTGTGGCAGCGAGTTCCACAGATGACTGATGCACAGTGTGAAGTAGTACTTCCTTTTGTCTGTCAGTGATCCTCTGCTGGATTTATATTGGCCTGGTTTATACAAGCATACCCCAGTATCTGTGGATTCAGTATCCACTGTTTCAGTTATTCACAGTTCTGTGGTCCCTGCCTGCAGCCTCTTCGTAGGCGCTCCAATGAGCTTCCTTTCACATATTTTTGTCCTCCATTACAATGCATTCTCTTCCTGTTTGTGATGCATTCTGGGGTGACATTGAGTGAAAGGAAGAGCCTCAGAGGAAGAGGCTGTAGGCCGCTCAGATGACTGCAGCCCTGAAAATGCAGTGGTTTCGTTGCACTAAGCTAAATGGAGCTGTTTTTAGTGTTGTCCTTCACTCTCCCTATATTTTTAAAGGGTGACCGGTAGCCGGGGATCTCCAGTATCTGTGTGTGTGTGGGGGGGGGGGGGGAGAGATCCTGAATGGAACCCATGTGAATACTGGGGTATGTGTGTACCTTTAAAGGGTGGCTTTCTTCCACCCTGGCTGTGTGTCACCCTGACAGCTTCCTCTCACTATGTCAGCTCCGGTTCTTGCATGCCTCTCTTGTCCTCTAAACAGAAACAGCTACCCCCGAAGGATACTTAAGCCATTTTGAGCTCCTTAGAGGAAAGGTTTTGGAGTTGTTGTAGTCTTGGAATTGACTGATGCAGTTCAACGGAAAGCCCCTTTCTGCCTAGCCTTCCTCTGGTCTTGATTTAATCATTTTGCTTTAGGTCACTTGACAACAGGCTCCTGGCCCAACCTCAGAGGGCTGCCCGGTTTGCTCACAGGCTAGGAATTTGACGTGGGGCCCAAGTACAATTGCTTTTCACAATTTGCTTCAGCTCCACATCAACTGTTGTGGAGGGCTGTGTCTGGGCTGTGTCTGTTCCCCTCGCAGCATGACTCACGTCATGATGTGCTCACGTTTTTCTGGTTTTGATTTTGCAGAGATGCCTCTGCTGCTGCCAGAATCAGCCAGGGCTTGACCTTGTGGTTTGCGTGAGCATAGCCGCCTGGTGGAGACTTGTTGTGTTTTGGAATTCAAGGCAACCTGATCTGAATTCAAATGTGATTCACAGGGAAGGGGGGGCAGGACACCCTCTAACCCAGTTCTTTAGGTTTGGGTTTCATTCAATTCTGTGGCTCTTCAAAGGTCAGAATAGTCTTGAAAACTGGCTTACCAAAGTTGCTAGTCCACAAGGAAAGACATTAGCCAGCTGATTTCATCACATGTAATTAATGTTGCAGCCGGCTTCACAGTTATGTGGCACATGTGCAGTCTGGAAGGCCTAAGAAACAACCATCTTTACAAAAGTTTCTCTGCCTGGTTGTCAGGAGCCAGTCCTTCCAAAGAGCAGTGGCTTTTTTAATAGCCTGGATAAAGTTGTTCTTGTCAGTCATGTTAAATAAGATTGACACATTTGCTAGCCCTGCATCTGTTGTATCACGCAAAAGCCTGTTCCGCAGTGGTCTCTCTGAATGGTGGCTGTTCACTGTCACTGTATCCCACTTCCTAACTGACCCCTCACTGAAAGTTACTTCCTGGTTTTGCTCATATCATGCTTCTCTTCTGTTCTTGCAAGGGACCCAGGTGTTCCTCTTAGTACTGGAGCCAGATGTAACACCTGGGTGTTATACTTTAAAATTAAAGGTGGGGGGGGGGTATTAGCCATTATTTTTTCTTTGTCTCTGCTGCCCTTGCTGTATCCTTAATTTTTTCTTAGATGTAGTCAAAGGGCCAAGCAAACTGCCCCTGAACAAACACTTTTAGTGAACACATGAAGTGGGTGGTGGTGGTGGCCAGCATCTCACATGCTGGCCATGCGCCCTGTGATTGCACTTGTGGCATTAATAAGAAAGGGACTCTGTGCGCATGCACAGCTAGATGTGCAAAGGGCTTGCCAGGCTTTGAAACCCTGCTAAGTGAGGTTCTGGGCTGTGTGGAGGAGGCCTGGCCTCCTCCTGGCCTGTGTGGAAGAGGCCCAGTGGTTCTCAGACTTTTAGCACCAGGACCCACTTTTTAGAATGAAAATTTGTTATGACCCACCAGATATGATGTCATGACTGGAAGTGACATCATCAATCCTAGGCTGCAATCTTACCCAGGAGTCAGTTCCATTTAATATCATAGTTAAAAGCATATCCATAGTAGCTTGTTAAAAGTATAGATCTGTAGCATGTCCCCAAATGCAGCCACGTAGCATCAAGTCTAATATATTAAAAATAAAATATTGAAATGAATGGGGACCCACCTGAAATTGACTCGCAACCCACCTAGTGGGTCCCAACCCACAGTTTGAAAAACTAGCCCACCACTCTCTTCCCCTCCACACTTCTTCCTTTTTGAATCTGGGAGCAGGAGGAGCAGTGAAAGTGGGGCGAAGGAGGTAGAAGCTCCCTCCCCATCTGCTGCCTGAGGTAGATGAGCCTTCTAGGGCTGACCCAAGCCCTACTGATTCTTGAAGTGGAACAACAAATATTTCCCTTACTTGATTTCCCAGCCTCTGCTCCTTCCAGTCTCAGCACTCTGCTCCACTCCACATTTTGTCTTCTTCTCTGTCTTATTTTTCCAATCCAGGGCTTGGAAGGAGGCACAGCAGTAGGGGCAGGTAGGTGGACAGACATGGGTGCCCCCACCAATCTGGGATCTGACACAAGAGCTTCAGCTGACGGATGGGTCGGCCCTGGGGTCATCCCTGCATCTCCTATTCATTCCTTATGGGGTTTGTAGCGGGGAACCTCCCTACTCATCGTACCCCACTGGACAGATTTCCTACCCACACTGCCATCCTTAAAGGCCTCCTGAAGCCACTGGTTGACCTTGCATTGTGGTAAGGCCATCTCTTATTCTCCAGGGTCCCTGGATCTCCCCCTCCCCACAAGCTGACTCTGCAACTGACACTGAAAGGCAGCCACACAAGGTCACAGGCTTATGCAGCAGCTGGAGGGGGAGGCGCCTCTCTCTGCCTCAGCAGTCCCGCCTTGGAATCCTTTCAAGACAAGGCAGGGCTAGACTAGTGGTGCAGAAGCTGGTGACCATTCCTCCAAGGCATACCCAGGAGACCAGTCTGCAGCACTTCTTTGGCTTGAAGCAAACCCTGGTTTGAAATTTGTTTACAAAACAGAGTTTGGGTGCTACAGTTTCCTGGCCCTGAAAACCCTTCTCCCCCCCCCACTCTCATTCTGGTCTAGACACTAGTAGCATTGCACAAATGATGCTGGGGAGCCTCCTGCCAGCACTAGTACTTGCGTAACTATGGCCTGGTGGGTGGCTTTCCCACTTCCTATTTGATCCCCCCCTACAGTGCAGGGCAACCTGGAAAACCACCCGATGCTGCCTCAGGTGCTCTCCCAGCCACCCACTGCACTCTGCACACAATTTTGTGCAGTTGCTTAAGTGCAGGACTTCTGGTTTGATTTAAAGGGACAGCCCAAATGAAGGTTCACCTTCATTCACACGGCTGAAGAAGCCATGCCTGGAGCAAGGGAAGGAGGCAGGTGCTCCACTTTCTACTAGCAGCCCAGTGTGGGCTGCAGCTGTCCCTGGCTGTTGGGGTAGTGGTAGCAGCAAACTCAAGGTGAAAAGCACTCCAGATATGCCTAATGGATGCCCCCCCCATGCTGTGGGAATCAGCACAGCAAGGTATGCACATGAGCTACTTTGCATTTTTATAAAGGCTTACACCCATTCTGTCTTGCTGATCAGGGATTTTGCTAGATCAGGGATTTTCAACATTTCTTCACACTAACCTCTATGATCTTCACCTCTTGTGATGTCACTTATGGCTTCCAGGAGACCTCTGGGTTCTGTTTCTAGGGCAACTGTCAGTACTAATGAGTTGTCTGTCCCTCTTCCACCAGCAGAGAAGAGGAACAGACAATACTATATAGACCAGCCATTTTCAAGCACTGTGCCATTTTCAACCACTGATGTGCCACAAGTGGTCCACAGGTGTGCCACAGGAATTTGGGGGAGGTCATTTATTAATAGGGCCAATGGGAGATGTGAGCCCCCACTGGCAGCATGGTGTGCCTTGTCAATTGTCAAAAACCTGTTGGTGTGCCTTGACCATTTTAGTGCCTTGTCGGTGTGCCGTGAGATGTAAAAGGTTGAAAATCACTGCTATAGACTGTTGCTCTAGAAACCAAGCCCCAGAATCCAAGAGTTTTACAGCAATTTTCAACCATTGTACTCTAAACTCCTGTGGCACACCTGCACACCTTTCACGGCCCACCAAGATGCCACCGCAGCTTGGTTGAAAACTGCTGTGCTAGACCACTGACTGCCAGCAACTAAGAGGACTCAAGGCCCAAAGCAAACAAGAGTCTAAGAGGAGGCCAGGCTCATTCATACTCCTTGAGTCAGATGATTGTCTTGGCTGGGCTGTATTTATGCTCCATCCTCTAGTTTAGTTACAGCTGTTTTCAAAGTTGGGCATAATCCTCCAGCAACACCACATCTCGAGTTTGCACAAGTGAAGCAAACGGAAGAGGACAGGGCCAAGCTCTTTAGGTGGTTACCTCTAACTGCGCACCAACCTCTACCACTTCTTTACTCGCTCCCTGTGGGAGAGGATGGGTGGAGGAGGGAAGCATGGCAGGTTAAAGGGTCAGGGTGGTGGTTGGTGCACTGTTGGGTAAGGCGAACCATCTTGTGCTGGGAGACCTTGAGGGCCAAATCTGCAAGATGAGCCCATCAGTCTTCATAATTAAAAAAGTTCTTCATCAATAGTTTGAAAGCTGTTATTTTACTCAGAAGTAAGCCGATTGTGTTCAGTAAGGCTGTAATCGTACCTTACTCACTGGAAACAAGCATCTCTACCAGTAAGTCTGAAATGAATGAATGACTACAGGACACACCATTTAATTCCAACACAAAATCTAGTAGGCTAACCAAATTTAATGTATTCAAAAATACACACAAGGGACAATCTCAGACTACTAGTCTCTCTGGGCCACAGTAGAAAAAACATTCAAAATGCATGTCGGAAATGTTTGAATAGCTGCAATATAAAAATAATCTTTTGAATTCTGCCAGGAAAGGAAGCGTCAACAATTCTCAGGATTGAGGAAAAGCAGAGATGGCAGCTCAGCTGGCCCAAGCAACTCACACCGGGGGCCAAATCCTCATTCCATCACATATACCACACACAAACACAGAGTCCTCTTTGTGCTCTTGACCCTGGAAGTCCATTCAGAATCCCAAAGAGCAGTGAGGTATAAGACATGTGCCAAGGCCCCCCAAGACCAGCAGGGAGTCCCATTTCCCTCGTACTTTGTACAAAATGCCCAAGACAATAAACACAAAAGACTTTTCTGTTTGCTTTGCCCCCCGCTCCATCCAGGAGTTGCCACCATCTACGTAAGATCAGAAGAGGCGTGAATGGGTGCTGTTCCAAGCAGTAGGCATCCACACCCACTGTGGACACATAACATTACTCCCATGCTTCTCTGTGCGCACCAAAGCACATAATGCAGTTGTTATCGCATTATGATATTAGATATTTAATTTTCTCTGTAAACCGCTTTGTGAACTTTTTGTTGAAAAGCGGTATATAAATACTGTTGTTGTTGTTATCGGATTTTCAGGAGCACTAATGTATGACCCAACAGCAGTTCCTGCCAATCTTTTGGGCTTTTAAAGGAAGGAGGTGGGTGCAGCCATGTCCAACACAAACTGGTGTGACATAGAAAACAGTCAACCCATTTTTGCCCAACCCACAGGTTTACACATTTGATCCCTGTTGCATATATGCAACATTGGGCAGAAATGGCTAAAACCTAAACACCTCTGTTGAGGAGAGAAAGGTACCGAAGACGATGAGTCCCTCCCCTGTCATGTGCCAGTCCACGCTGGTGTCACACGTACATGTCTGAAAACAGTTTCTCATTTTGGCATCCGCTAGAACTTCCCTGATGCAAGAAGAATCCAGGGTGGGTAACAGGGAGGGAAGCCTCCAGGGACTTGTTCATGCCATCACTGGCTCATTTTCTCTCGAATCCAATCCAGATAGCGAACCACGTTGGTGTAAACGCCTGGCGTGTCTTTCTTTCCACAGCCTTCACCCCAGCTAATGATCCCAATAAGAGTCATACGGCCATCATTCTGGCAGACCAGAGGCCCCCCAGAATCACCCTGCAGAGGGGAAATTTTATTTTTTTTAAGCAAGCAATGAGCAACACAATTTTTCTGTATTTTTCAAAAATGCCTATCATGTTTTCCTTCTAACTTTTTAGGGCAATTCAGGGCCAAAGTACACCTGGGCCAATGTAGTAGCATTCAGGGCTAAACAGCCCAATCTTAAGCATGTCTATTCAGAAGTCCCACTGAAACTAGTCCCTGGTAAGCATGCACAGGACTGCAGCCTAAATGCATCATTATGTAATTACAGGTTTAGATTTACTCATGTGTATAAGCTGCAAGGAGGTAAAAACCTGGATCGGGACCAGAGCAGGGAGATAATTTTTCCCTTTTACCTCCATGCCATTTTCCCACTGGAATTGCCCTCATGAAACAGCCATTTAAAAATTAGAGTAGTAACTATGCTTTGTAGTGATTTTCAGTAGAGAATACATGTAGTGTCATGTAATTTGGTCCTCTGAGCAGCTAATAGGAGAGAGATACCGTAAATATTAAAGCAAAATAATGCAATAATCAAAGAGGTTTTCCTCTTCACACAGCACATACTCTGTGGAATTCACTGTCACAAGGTCTAGTAGTGCAGTGTGTACAGAGGCTATGCATGTCAGAATATCAGGTGGGGGGGGGTCAAAGGATATCTTATCTGCAAGCTGCCTAGAGGCTTCTGGTTGGCCACCGTGGGCCAGAGAATGCCAGCCTGAGTCTAGATCCTGCAACTTACTCCAAAAGTTCTTAGAATTTGGGTTACCTTGCAGGCATCATCGAGATTCCTGGTGTCTCCGGCGCACAACATGTTCTTCGTGACCGTTCGGTTAGCAAGTCGCTGGGGAATGCATTGGTTGTCTGGATACAGCCGTACGTGACCTTCCTTCAAACGCTCAGAGAAGAAAGCAGAAGCTGTTGGCAGAACAGAATGGGATCATTGGTGGGGGGGGAACAGCACAGGTCCCTTTCTGTGATAGACCAGGAGCAGCCAGGTGGTGGCTCAGAAACACACAGGCAAGAGGGAAGGGAATTAATGAAGAACATTTTTGCACATAATCAGGGCCGGCCCACCTATTAGGCAGACTGAGGCAAGGGGTGCCCATCAACGTCTTCCCATTTGTCTCCTAATACTCCCTGGCTTCGAAAAGGAAGAGAGGGTAAGGCATGCAAAAGGAAGCGTTGAGGGGAGGGGAGGAGAGTGGTGTGCTAGAGTGTTGTCACAGAGTGGAAGATGGAGGACATCTGGTTGTTCTAGCCCAGGGGTCTCCAAACCCCAGTCCAGGGACCAGATGCAGCCCACAGCGAGCCTCTAACTGGCCCGCGGCCAGTCTCTGGGCCACCGAGAGCCTCTGGCTCACTCAAACACGACCAGAGCTGTGCACCAGCCATGTCCAGAGTGTGTTTTGAGGGCCAGGAAGAAGGGGGAACGGGGGTCCATTTGAGAGTGTGCTTTCTTGGTGGTGTGTGTTGGTGTTTGGAGAAACATGATGTAATTTAAATTTTATATTTAAAAAAATTCTTCTGTCCCTTGACACTGTGCCAGATTTTTGATGCAGCCCTCTGGTCAAAAAGTTTGGAGACCCCTGTTCTAGCCCATTCCTCCACACTCTCTTTTCTATCCCCTCTTCTGATCCAAAGAGTGGGTGGAGCAGAGGCTGGCACATCAGCAGGCCTGCACGATTTAATATGGAAGAAGAATGAGAGAAAACCAAGCTTAGCCAATCAGACGCCACGTCTTTGGTGGAGTTTGTCTGATCTCAGAAGCTAAGCAGGGTCAGGCCTGGTTAGTACTTAGATGGGAGACTGCCTGGGAATAGTCTTTCGAGACTGAAGGTTGCCAACCAACCTTTGTTTTGAAGGGGTTGAAAATTAGAGGCTCGACAGTATGATTTGACTCATCAGTAGAGATGCTCATGCATGAAACCGCCTGTGCACATTTTATTTGGTGTGGTTCTGAAGCTAATAAAATAGGGAAGAAAACAAAAATGGGCCTGCCTGGAAGCAGAGTTCTATGCTAACTTTCTTTCTGACGTGGCACATTTCTGTGCACAAGGAGCATTTTCATATGGAGAAGCACTCAGTCACAGGAACTCCCACTTGCAATGTGAAGTGGTACAGCCCAGATCTGGGCCTGTCACCTCACTCAGAACTAAGCTGCCCATCCCTACTCTGGCAACTTGTTTTTTCCTTGCAGCTGAATCCCCTTGTTTTGGTTTGAAAGTCCCAGTACAGATGTTGGAGAAGGCGGGGAGTTCACAGGCTCTTTGAGATGGGGGGGTCACAATTTTAGGGGCTCTGGCATGCATTAATGTAAGCCAGATGCAAGTCTGGTCTGGTGTATGTACGGCACAGTCACATGGATCGATGAGTGAGTGGCTTGGAATGCAGCCAGCAGACCACTGCTGCAAGAAATCAAGTACAGGGAAGATGTTTATTTAAGCATGGAGTTGAAATTGTGCGGCTGGACACTTCCAGTCCCAACTCAGTGACCTACATTTCAGCAATCATAAAAACAAAGCTCCCTGCAACTCAGGCCGGCCTACCCATAAGGCCAACTGAAGCTGTTGTCTCAAGTAGTGAACAGCCACCCGTCTCCATCACTCTTCCTCCCCCTACTCCAGGGGACCGCAACCTTAAACATTCAAACAGCCACTTGGACCCGTTTTCCGGAGAAAAGAAAACATCGGGAGCCACAAAACCCTCTTAACATAAGAACATAAGAACAGCCCCACTGGATCAGGCCATAGGCCCATCTAGTCCAGCTTCCTGTATCTCACAGCGGCCCACCAAATGCCCCAGGGAGCACACCTGATAACAAGAGATCTGCATCCTGGTGCCCTCCCCTGCATCTGACATAGCCCATTTCTAAAAGCAGGAGGTTGCGCATACACATCATGGCTTGTACCCCGTAATGGATTTTTCCTCCAGAAACTTGTCCAATCCCCTTTTAAAGGCATCCAGGCCAGATGCCGTCACCACATCCTGTGGCAAGGAGTTCCACAGACCAACCACACGCTGAGTAAAGAAATATTTTCTCTTGTCTGTTCTAACTCTCCCAACACTCAATTTGAGTGGATGCCCCCTGGTTCTGGTGTTATGTGAGAGTGTAAAGAGCATCTCTATCCACTCTGTCCATCCCCTGCATAATTTTGTATGTCTCAATCATGTCCCCCCTCAGGCATCTCTTTTCTAGGCTGAAGAGGCCCAAACGCCGTAGCCTTTCCTCATAAGAAAGGTGCCCCAGCCCCGTAATCATCTTAGTCGCTCTCTTTTGCACCTTTTCCATTTCCACTATGTCTTTTTTGAGATGCGGCGACCAGAACTGGACACAATACTCCAGGTGTGACCTTACCATCGATTTGTACAATGGCATTATAATATTAGCCGTTTTGTTCTCAATACCCTTCCTAATGATCCCAAGCATAGAATTGGCCTTCTTCACTGCCACCGCACATTGGGTCAACACTTTCATCGACCTTTCCACCACCACCCCAAGATCTCTCTCCTGATCTGTCACAGACAGCTCAGAACCCATCAGCCTATATCTAAAGTTTTGATTTTTTGCCCCAATGTGCATGACTTTACACTTACTGACATCTTGACATCTAAAATGAAGATAACACTGCATATATAGTTTTTTTTTTACCTTTATGCTATGTATAAAAAAACTGTAGTGTGTTAAAATCAATGGGATTTCGTTTGACTCCAAAGTGGAGTCAGGGGAGGGGAAAAAAACAGACAGATGCTGCTTTGCACTGAATCGAAGCAATGGGAAGACTTATGCAGGCTTACTCAGAAGAAAGCGCCTCTCTGATTTCCATGGGGCTTCCTCCTTAGTCAGTGTGTGTCGTATTAGGATCGCATCCTCCACCCTCAGACTTCTTTTGGGAAGTCTGCCCTATCAGTTTCAGAGGAACTGACTTCCATGCTCAGGTGCACTGACCAGGAGAGAAATTAAACGAAGGCCAGAGGAACTGATTCCGGAGTTGGATCCCAATCCTAAGCATGCCTACTCAGAAGTAAGTCCCATTCAGTTCAATGGGGTTTACTCCCAGGAAAGTGTGGCTAGGATTGCAGCCTCGGGCTGCTGGAAGGGAGCTTGGATTGCGCAGTGTGCCCAGCCAGTGCGCTTTGGCTGTCTCCACTCCCTGCAGGCACGCTCCAGGGTCGGACACCCCATCTCTTCTGCAGTGGGGGGGGGGTGCAACATTAAGGCAAAGGGTGTCAAGAAGCCTGGAGGGGTCCGAGGAGGCTTCGGAGTGCAGCTTATCTGCCTCGGAAATGCCTTTGTATTTTTACATAGTAATTAGTTTAGCAAAGGGGGTGACAGAGAGGCACCTGTGAGATACAGGAAGCTGGACTAGATGGGCCTATGGCCTGATCCAGTGGGGCTGTTCTTATGTTCCCATGTAAAAGAGAAGTGTGGGCTCCCTCTCTTTTCCTTGGACCCCCATTGGTTCAAGCACCTGCAGCCAAAAGTGTAACTAGGCACCTGCCCCAGGGACTATACCGGGGGGGGGGTGCATAGTTACAGAGGAGATGCTGGGGCTTTGTGCCCCCACTCTTAAGAGGTCAGAATTGAAATCATGTGGCATGTCACACGATGTCATGACATCACTGCCCCAGACACTGGGACTGTGCCTTACACTTGGAGCATCTTGGTCGCACAGGGCCAAATACAAAAACTTCACACCTCACATTCTCATAGAAAAGGGAGATGGAGGTCCCTCTTGGCCCCTGCTTGACAGAGGCACCTGGAGCAGGCGGAGCCCATAACAAAACACTTGGCTTGGCAACTCAGGCCAGCCAAGAACTGTGGACCCTTGTCCCTAGCCCAGCTCTCACAATGGTCCAAAGAAGCCAGCTGTGGAGAGTACACCCATCCTTACTTTGGGTATGCTTGCCGTATCCCGAGACCTCACACTCTGTCCAATCAGGCAGCTTCAGTCCAGGCTCTGGGAGGCAGACGGGGCGAACCGTGTCCGTTTCTATTGCACACTCCCCAAAGATGGGCTTCAGTTTCAACAGAACTGGAAGGAAAAAGACAAAAGCAAAAAGGCATCAAGAGTGAAGATGGAGAGGCTGGAACGGGCATGTCTGGCCCTAACAGGAGACTACAAAAACGTCTCACCGATATCGTTGTCCAAGATCCGGCTGTCAAACTTCTCATGCAGAAAGTATTTCTCCACTTCAAACTGCTGTTCGTTCCCTTCGGGATTTGTGCGAGAAGTCCTGCCCAACACAATCTTGAGGCGCTTGGAATCAAACCTGTGCGAGGCAGAAGAGTTGTCGGTCACTTGTAAGGACATTACAATTTTCCTCCTAAATCACAAGCGCCAAAGGTCCATGCTTTTCTGCTAACAGGCTGCAAGGCCCAGCTTGCTGCACCATCCTCTGCTCCTCCCAATCCCTGGACTGGAACCAGGCAGAGGGGAAGAGGAAGTGTGGACCAGAGGGATGGGCTAGAGCAGTGTTCTTAAACTTTTTAGCATTGGGACCCACTTTGTAAAAAAACGACACCATCAGAACCCACCTAGATTGACAGCACTTAAAAAAAAATCTAAAAAGTAATAATAACCAGAAAAAAAGCTGCTCAAACATTTTTCTCCCTATATTTACACAAGCTTGCAAACTGCAGGAGCTGAGCTCTTTGCAGGGCAGAGAGCAGCTCTCGGATTTGGGAATAGCCTCAAGGCTCGAGGCAATGGTGATCTGGTCTTTCCATCACTGGAGGCTCTGTTCTGAGTTAGTAGGGTAAGCGGGAAAAGAGGAAGAGAGGAGACAGCCTGGAGGAGTGTACATCCTGATGAGAGTCTCTTCTGGCGACAGAGGGAGGAAAAGGTACTCACCCCCTCATATAAAGTCCTGTGGATGCTGAAACCCCTCCCCCCCAAAGAATAGCACTCCATATTGAGGTCCACAAGGCCACACCCTCTCCCTGGATCACTCCACTCAGAACGCATCTTGCTCTCCCAGCTGCTTCTTCATGCCTGCTTCCTTTTTACACAGCGAGTCCGCACCCTTTCAAGTGGCACCCAGAGCAAATGCCATGTCTTTCCACACTCTAGCTACGCCCCTGTGTGACCCACCAATGAGTCACAACCCACAGTTTGGGAACTGCTGGGTTGGAGTGTCCTCTTCCTCCATTTAGAGTTGGGCTAGAGCAGGTATGTCAAACATGAGGTCCATGGGCCAGATGTGGCCCCCGGAAGCCATTTATCCAGCCCCCATGATCATTGAGCTCCTTCCCACCTTGAAATCATGATTTGCACATTTTCTCTTCTGTCATTTGCAGCTCATAAGTTTCTATGTGAGATGAAGGTGCTTATTTCTAGCCATCATCTGCTTAATGATGTCACTTCTAGCCCTCACCAGGCTCCATGAATGCTGTCTAGCTCACTATATGAAATGAGTTTGACATCCCTGGAGTGGCACAAAACAGCTTCTTACTTCTCTTCCAAGCAGTGCGCAGCCGACAGGACCCAGCAGGAGTTGATCAGGATCCCACCGCATTGGTAACCATAGTGCCCTCGGA
Source organism: Tiliqua scincoides (assembly GCF_035046505.1). Lineage (NCBI taxonomy): Eukaryota > Metazoa > Chordata > Lepidosauria > Squamata > Scincidae > Tiliqua > Tiliqua scincoides. The sequence continues at coordinate 4,760,240 of NC_089831.1, read as the reverse complement.
AGTTGATAAAGATAATCGCCTGCCATGGGTGGGACTGGATCTCTGAATAGAGGCCTCCCCTGATCCGGAACTGGGCAACCTTGTGCTTTCGCAGTCCACACGTGGCTGTCGATGGAGGTTGGGGAAGGGAAGAAATACAGAAATAAAGTTTTGCGTTAGCTACAGACCAATATTGTCTCTCAGGCAGCTCCTGAGAAAGGTGATGGTCTTGATCAATGGTATGCATACCACCAGTGATACTTGAGGTGGTGTCTGGTGGTACTTGTGGGACCCCTGCTGCCTGGGAGCGAGACCAGGAATGCGACACAGACAGTGCTCAGAGGCTCAGCTTGGTGGGCAGAGCTCCAAAGCAGGCTTTTCCACACTCAAAAAAGCCCTTCCTGATGTCTGCCACTTTGCATCTGGCCCCCCTACTCAGAAGTATCTAGTGATGATGTCATTACCAGTTACTGCCAATGATCCTTTGAATAGGTGGCTCGTGTAAAGTGGTACAATGGAGAACAAATGTTGAGAAACACTGATCTAGATAGAAGATCACATGTGGTCCCCAGGCAAGTGCCTCAGTTTGCCCCCTGCTGAGCCTGACGCTTCTTAGCATTACCTTGGAGACCCACTGCATGGGCCATGGTATATCCTGGGCCTGCTGAGGGCAGGAGGCTGCAACCTAAAATGGCGGGTGACCCAGAAGTCTTGTTCGGGTTGTGCCGTGCCATGTTTCCTAAACGGTGTATCACAAGGTGCGACAAATGCAGTTTGGGAAACCGATCGGGAAACACGGTGTGAGCATGACCAGGGTGCAACTTCCAAATCATCCACATTTTAGCCGGCAGCACTGGTGCAAGCCACCAGAAACGGGGTCGCAACCCACAGTTTGGGAACCACTGCTCCAAGTGGTTAATTTCAGGAAGGGATTTGACTAGAAGAAGTGACTGGTTTCAGCTTGGAGGAGCAAAGGGGGGACACTCACAGCAAGCCGGAACATCACAGTATTCCCACTGCGTCTTGTCACCCTTCAGCACGTGGCACCACGGCCTGGTGTCGTTGTCTGGATTCCTGCAAGACAGAAGAGGCAGAGGATTATTTCAGAGGCTGAGCTTTCCCCACAGTGCCTGCCGTGCGGGCACTCTCTGCGTAAATAAATATAAATAAATAAATATACAGTATTTATATACCGCCTTTCTTGGTCTTTATTCAAGACTTTATTCAAGGCGGTTTACACAGGCAGGCTTATTAAATCCACGCAGGGATTTTTACAAATTGAAAGAAGGTTCTTTCTTTCAAGAACCACTACATTCAAGGTGTTACACTCCGATCTGGTTTCACATTCTGGCCTCCATCCTCCCACGCTCCGAGCAGATGGAACAGCTCAGCTGCTGCTTGCCAGCTGCTTCAAGGTCGCACGGTGCCGGTGGCCTCGAACTGGCGACCTTGTGGATGTTATCTTCAGGCAGACGGAGGCTCTACCCTCTAGACCAGACCTCCTGCCCCTGCTTCAGCTGCTGAGCACCCTTGCAGTAAAGAGGAACATGTCATACCGGCAGTAGTTGTGGCTGCTGAGGCCTTGTGATTGTGCACTGCTCTTCCAGGCATTGTGGATCTTGCTGGTGAGGAGTTTGGAGTCCCACCGCAGGCAGGTCGAGCCCGATTCTGTGACGCTGTGGCTGCCTCGGTAGTCGGTGCCCCTTCCTGAAACACACTTGTCTTTTTCTGCAACAGGCAAGAGAAAACAGCAGGTTGAACTCAGACAGTCCCACATCTCCTCTGTGGGACACGTGGCTCAAGTACAATAAGGGAGTTGAACATTCAGTCCCCTGGCCCCCTTTACCCCCTCACTCTGCTGTGCCCCCCCCCCAACACTTTCATGGCATAATCCAGACCTTTCCACTAAAAAGGAGCTTTGGACCTACCTCTGGAGCAGGAAGAGAGGCCACAGAACTCCCAGGTATATGCTCCTGCTTTGAAAACATGGCACCAGGGTTTGGAGTCCTTGTCTGGGTTTCTGAAGAAAGGGAGAGGACATTGGCGGCCATTTAACACACAGGCAGGGGCTTTCGCATATGCTCTGCCCCATAAGTGAAACCAGAAGTCCCACACTTCCAGGTTTCATGGCACCACACGAGGAGCACATTAAGGAGGGGAATGATCGTCTTCTTACTCAAGTAAGTGTGAGGCAGATCAGTGCAGCTTATACTGGTGGCAGGTTGAAGGGAGGTGTCAGCAGCAGACTCTGGGTGAAAGTCAACGTAAATTTGCCACCCCCTTGCAATCTGCTGCCAATGCAACCCGCTTCAGGTGGCCACATGGATGGGCCGGCTGTGCTTGCAACTAGTATACAAAAGCATACAGTCACCAAACCTGGAGGTCATACACAGCCTTCATGAGCAACAGCGCTTGAGACCTCTCCCCCCCCCCTATAAATCTGACTAATCCCCTCTTAGTGCTGAACAGAATATACAGGTGTGTATCGCTTAGCAACGTTCCAACCAACGACAAGCCACATATACAACAGTCCGTCATTTAACTTATGCCTACGGGTAGCTGAGAACTCCTTACCGTTGTGTTGCCATTAGGAGGTCCCAGAGGCCCCGTCCAGGTCCCGCCAGGCCTCAGGAGACCCCAGAGACTTTTTCCAGGTTCCCACCCCCCACCCCCAGCCTCAGGATGCCCTGCAGAAGTTTCAGGAAGCTATTTCTGGTTTGCTTCCAAAAACCAGACAGTTTGCAGACCCTTCTGCAAGCCGTTCTGAGGCCTGTGGGGGCCCAGCATGACCCGGAAGAGGCCATTGGGACTTCCTGTTGAAAACAACACCACCATAAAGTTAAGTTTTTGAGCATTTTTCACAAAAACGACGAACTTGCTTAACAACAGGATTCAGAGAACGTATTCCCGTCGTTAAGAGACGCATACCTGTATCTGAAGAGGGCAACATTTCTTCATGGTAGAATTTGGACACAGGAAAGTACGTGCATGTTTGGGAATAAGAAGGCAGGCGAAGAAGGAGAGATGGAACAATCCTACACACTCGATTCTCTTACCGGCAGTAGTTATGGTTGCCCAGCCCAAGCTGTAGAGCATCCACCCGGCGCCCATTGTATCGCTTCTGGGCCACTGCGCTGCTGTTCCAGTTCGCACACTCGAATCCGCTCTCAGTCGTGCTCCAGGTCCCCCTGTACGTTACCCCCACCTCCTCGTAACACAGGGCTTTGGTATCTGACCAAGAAGAAGCAAAGCATCTCTATTAGTTCAGCCCTGCCCCATCAGAATCTGAGACCCAGGTCCTAGCAAACCCTGAGGGCACTCTGCACATGCACCCACCCTTGGGACAGACCTGCACTAGCACAGCAATAGGATCCTAAGGGGAGAGTGGCTCCATCATTGCAGGAGCCGCATGGGTCTGGAGCAGAACTGGCACTGGGCAGTGAGTCCTGAGCCAGCTGAGGAAGGTTAGTGGAAGACGGGCTCCTTGGTAGCTGCAGCTGTGAAACTCCCTCCCCTGTAAGGCCAGCCTGGCCCTTTTGATCTCACCTCTGCTGGCAAAGAACCCACTCTTTAGCAAGGGTTTCCAGCCCTGATCCTGTGCTAATTACACAGCAGGGGTCTCCCCCCCCCCAAACAGCTTCCCCACTGTAGGCAACAGTGTCCATCTTAATTGTGAAATAAAGACAGTTGATCAAGCTAAACCCAGGCTCTGTCACATGCAGGGAGGGCATCAGGACTGTCCGGGTTGGGCCCATTCCTCCTTCTATTTGTTGCACTCAACCACAAGGTTGCAAACTCACCAATCTCGCAGTGCTGCCCAGAGAATCCTGGGGGACAGAAGCAGATGACGTGGCTGGGAGAGTACAGAGCTTGCCAGCAGCGGCCCCCACTGAGACACTGTTGCTTTGGACAGGCTGTTGGACAAAGCACAAGTGAGAGAGCCTCAGTTTCCCCTTTCATGGCCATTCAGGCTCTTGTGTGCCACATCCACATGACAGATTTCGGCTTATCCCTCATCCCTAATAGTCATGAAGCTTGGGGCATTGAACATATTAATTCCCCTTTCCCCATACTTGGTAATTCTTCCATTCCTTTTGAATGTCTCCTCCTCTTCCACTGAAATTTAGATTGTAGGCATCCTGAGGCAGAAACCTGCCAATCTGTAAAGCACCACATAGGAGAAAGGGAGAGCCCTGCTGGATAAACCAAGAGCCCAGCATTCAGTGCCCTGCAGTGGCCTACCACGTACCTGGTACTCAGGTACCTCTGGAAAACTGACAAGCAGAAGGTACAGAGTCCTCTCCCACTGTTGCTTCTATGCAAATGATAGGCATATATCTGCCCCTGGAAGCCTCAGTCTTACCATCTGCAATATGGGGATAATCAAGCTCAACTCATCCAATAAATAGGCTGGCTCTGGCGATTGCCTCAGGATGCAGACTGACACCTGCCTCTGTCCACCCACCCACTGCTCATCCTACTCCTCCCAACTCCTGGAATGGAAAAGGAAGAGAGACAGAAAAGAGGAAGTGTGGAGGAAAGGTGGGCTAGAGTGTCTGCCTCTTCCTTTCCCAACCCAGGGATTGGGAGAAGCAGAAGCTGGCACATCACCAGGCAAGAGGGAGCAGCATTCGGCATCCCAACTCCTTGGAACTGGGAGGTCTTGGGCTGGGCTGGCTCATTTTATGGGATTGTAGGGCTTAAAACAAGACCACACACTCTTGAAACACCCCAAAGTGCTACCCATTGATATAGCAAGTAAATAATGTTTGGTTTAAAGATTTCTATCCTGTCTTATCCTAGATGTCTTGAGGCAGCTCACAATGCATCCAACAAAATTAATACATAATGACAAATAACACTGACTTAAAGAATAGCATAACTGGCATAAACAAAGAACCAGAACTATGCATGTACATGGTGTTAAACAATAAATGCAACTGCCATGAAAATGACAGTCTGGGAGCTCAACATGCAGACAGGCTAACCCAGCAATTTTCAACCGGAGTGCCATGGCATACTGGCATACCAGGAAAGGTCCTCAGGTATGCTATGGGGTTTGTAGCACAACAATTGAAAATTGCTGAAAAACCATTCCAGGTTCTTCAGCTCTGTTTCTAGGGCAGCTGTCTGTAGTAACAAATTGTCTGTCCCTCTTTCTCCACCGGAAGAGTTGCCCTAGAAACAGGAGTTGCCCTAGAAACAGAAAACCCAGACAAGTCTCCAAGAAGCCGAAATGACATCACAAGAGGCAAAGACCATGGAGTTCAGTGTGCCCTGAGAAGGAAAAGTCACTGGGCTAAACTGATGCCACGAAATAGGTGCCCCTCCAAGACCCACCTTTGACGGGCACCGCATGACAGTAGCTGAGGCTCCTCTCACACCGACAGTATTCAATTCGGTTGCTGGTTCGGCGCAGCCAGCTCTCCCTGTGCTGGTAAGCTCGTTGGGTTGTCGGGTCTCTACATGAGCCTGGGAAGGCACAAAATGGGGAGGTGATGCCTCAGGGAGGTGCACAAAACATGGGATTTATTGGGCAGGATGCAAGTGGCCAGTGTACTTCAATCTCTGCCTGCCTCAAGGATAGAAGCTGTTTTGTGCTCATGAAGGCTTCTGCCAAGGTGGACCACAACGAAAGGTAGGGGGAACTCTACATTCTCTTGCAGTTGTGGTGTTGCCCCCTCTTTCACCTCCCCCACTTTTTCATAGGCCTCCAAGCAAGAGAAAGGACAGCCCCTTGGAAGAAAGAGCCCACTGCAGCCATGAACTGATGAAGCACAATCATTAAGAGATTGAGCTGCAAGTCAAGATGTTCCCAGTTCAAATCTCACCCCTGCCATGGAATCATTGGTGGCCTTAGTTGAGCCTCTCCATCTCAGCCTCAGCTTCCCCAGCTCCCCCAGTCTTCCCCAGCTGCAATAGGGGCATATACTTGCCATTCAGAGTGGTTGTACGGACAACACCAACATAGCTGAAGTGCTCTTCACACTCAAGAAAATGCTATGTAAATGCCAAGTATTCTTTGTCTTCCATCCTTCAATTTCTAAAGAGCAGCTGCTTATTATTCCCAGACATTGCCCTCTTCCTTGTGACCCACTCCAAAGGGGAGAATACACCCAAGGTAAAGGCCATGACAGCCAAGCTCATTAGCCATCTCAGCTCCTTACCTCTTGATCCAGTTCCACGAGCTCCTCTCTTAATGAGCTTAAGAAGCTCCTACGGGGAGAGAGAGAAAGAAAGGAGTTGTTGAAACATACCAAGTGCTGTCAGAGAAAGGTCAGTGACTGAGCATTGATGCTCCCCAAGTGCTGGAGAAGTTTGCAGCACAGATGGAGTGCATGACTGGCCCAGGATCTCTCCACACAGTGAGAGGCGGAGTGTCAAACTCTGCTCCCCTTACCTGGGGATGTGCCAGCCTCTGCTCTTCCTACTTCTTGCTTTGGAAAAGGAAGAGGGAGGGCAGACCCAAAGAGGAAGTGCAGAGGAGAGTGCTGCATTATGCCAGTGCAACACACCACTGTTGTCTCTTTCGCACTATGGCACAGCAGGTCATCAGTACAGCCATTCCAGGGAGTCAACTCAACTGGCCTCCAACAACAGTGACTTCAGGCAGGGTTCCTTAGTTTGAGCACCTCCTCACTTAGCCATGCAGTCTCCGGGGCCCTGCAGCATTCTGGGCAGTGTGTAGCAGCACCTTTCAGTTTACTCACAAATAGCAGGTGTGCATTTGGAATGGGCCTGCAGCACAGAGGTGGGAGGGGGTATTTATTTTGAGCTCCTCCCCTGATCTAAGTTGTGCCCCAGTAGCACTGCTGCTTACAATTCAACATCAACTGATATGTCTTTGGAACATAACAGGAGCCCTGCTGGATCAGGTAAATCTAGTCCAGTCCCCTGAATTTCACAGTGGCCCATCAGATGCCTCAGGCAGCACAAAAGGCAACAAGATACCTGCATCCCATACTCCCCTGCTTCTGGCATTCGGAGGTACCCTACTTCTAAAACCAGGAGGTCGCACGTAGCCATCATGGCTATGTGCAACATGTGATAACGAACTTTCTTTCTAGAAATCTGTCCAATCCCCTTTAAAAGGTCAGACACCATCACCACATCCTGTGGCAAGGAGTTCCACAGACTGGGTATTTTCTTTTGTCTGTTCTCACTCTCCCAACACTCAGTTTTAGTGGATGCCCCCCCCCCAGTTCTTGTTTTGTGTGAGACGGGACGAAATCCCTCTGTCCATCCCATGCATAACTGGATATGTCTCAATATAAAGAACAGCAAGCCACTGAACTCAGGCACCCCTGATCTCTGCCACCAAAATCTCAAGCTGTAGATGGAGCAATGCTCAATAAGTGACTCTTCTCCAAAGAGCATTCAGCATCCCATTATTATGGCCCTTAAGATCTGAATTAAGAATTGGATTCCAACACTTACATCAGCAAAAATACCTCCTTCCCCCCAGAAATTAGATCTAGTGTGCAAACCGCATTTTCCTTCTGATATGCCAGGACAGCTGGCAAGGGAAGGGCAGAAGATGCCAAGAGAAACACACACTGGCACTTGTGTTACCTGGCACCGAAAAGTGGAAATTGCTCCCAACAGCAGCAGGAGTGGAAATAATGCCTGACCCAGATTCATTTTCACGTCTTCCCTTCCAGCAACCAAGAACCTACAAGGGGAAAAATAAAAGAGAGGGGGGAGGGAGAGAGTTAATGAAGAGCTAATATCCTAATGCAACGATCATCTCAAGTCAGCATTCGGAGGACACGTGAAAGGACACACTTGGATGCTTGTGCAAACAGACGCCCCGCAAAGGAGAAACACTGCCAGCTCTGGAAGAAGCCTGTGCAGCAGATGGCGGAGAGCAGATTTGATGGCTCACGAGCTGAACACGGAGCAGCAGCTGCAGCTCAACAATGTTTACCAGAGGATTTGAGACCAGATCCATCTGCTTGAATTTAACCCTGTCTCGGAGCGTCACCCCAGGCCTGCAGTTTCCATCTCGGTCCCTCCCTTTGGCTGGCTGCTGAAAGTAGGTTACTTGGCCTGGGAATCTGGTTTGGGGTTTGGCACACTCCTTGTCTCGGTCACTGGTGGTTTTTGCCTCTTTGACTCACTTCCCTGTAGACAAAATAGCCCCTCTCAGATAAATCACCCTGCACAGCCTAGGTTTCTAGGATTTCTGCTGCAAAAACTCCCTTCTTTGGAGGTCCTCCAAAGGTCCTCCAAAGTCTTAGCTTCTGCATTTCTCAGCAGTGATGAACAGTCATGTTTTAAAAAGCCAAGCAGGGATACAACTGCGTCTATTTATTTGCCTCTTAAATACACTTACACTGCAATCCTATGCATGTTTGCTCAGAACTAAGCCCCATTCTGTCCAATGAGGTTTACTCCCAGGTAAGCATGCAGCTTTATCAGTGTCCAGACTTTGGAAAAAAGATAGTTGCATGCCAGTGGCATCGCTAGGAGGGTGCAGGCGGTGCAGACTGCACCGGGTGACGCACACGGGGTGACGCGCACTGGGGGTGACGTGCTAAAATCGCAGTGGTTAGGAGTAACCCCCTCATATTATATACCGTTGGATGTGAAATTTTGAGCGGAATGCAATGCAAAAAAACCAGAGTGAAATATCTCCTGTCTATCAAAAGTTATGGTCAAAAAACTGGAGAACAAAAATGCATGCATCCCTAGAGAAAGTGAAAGTGAGCCGTATCGCATGTTTACTCGCGAGTAGGCAAACTTGCCTTAGTCCGTCAGAAACGGAAGGCTGAGAGGAATCCAATGACACCATAATGGTCCTGATCCAATGAATGCAGCCCCCAAAAACACCTGAGAAGGAAGTCCCTCCCTCCAAGCACATGAATGTATTGAGCCCTATGGAAAGCGAAATGAAGCCTCATGGTCACATTCATTCGCGAGTAAGCAAACATGCCTTGGCTGGTGTGGAAGATCAGGAGAAGGCGAGTGCAAGGCTACCAGAATGGTCCTGATCCGATGCACCTGGAGCTAAACAAGTGCTCCAGAAGGCAGCCTCCCCCCCTAAGTAGGATCAAAACAGGCTTCAGCTGATAAGGTGAACCTTTTTGAGACTTTAAAAGCCAGGTGGATCCTGACAGTGATCTGGTTTAAACAGAAGTTCTTAAATTGAACTGGGCACTGGGTAGGGCTGAAAACCTTACTGATTTTGGAGGGGGGGGGGTGTTATTGCAGGCAGGCTACAGAGGAAATTCACTTGGTGGAACAGGGCTGGCTTCTGCTTATTTAATTATTAGTTTTACTTTAATTATTTATACTTATTTGTTTTAATTTGCCTGATGATGTCACTTCCACCATGACATCAATTCTGGTGGGTCTTAGACAGACTGTCATTCTAAGAAATGGGTCCCAGTGCTAAAAGTTTGAGAACTGCTGCAATAAGATGTTAGTAAGTTGACACCCTGGGGGGGGGGAGTGTGACACCACTAGTGATCAAAAAATCACTAAAATCACAGTTTGGAGGAATAATACCAGTATGTTATATATCAATCAATGCGTAATTTCATGCAGAATGTGTTCTATCTTTGTTCTATCAAAAGGTACAGCCAAAAAACCAGTGGGGGCTAAGTGATGGTACCTCACCATGCCCACCACCTGGGGTGTTGCCCCACCCACTGCATGGGGGGCGACGGGTTGGCATCCCACAAGGGGTGACATGAACCTTAGTGACACCACTGTTGCACACCCTAAACTAAGCATGGAGAAAAGATTACAAGGCAGACTTAATTAAAAATCCTACATTTAAGAGGGGTGGCCCCCCTAAAATTAATTCCAAGCACAGCATTGTTCCTTTGCATGTTCATTCATTTATGCAGGTGAATCATGGCTGGGAACTGCTTGGAGAATGATGGAATCCCAAGTGCTCCTTCCACTGCTGGGGGAGGCTGGGAGAGAACCTTTTAAGAGGTGCCAACAATGTTTGGCCAAGAGATAAAATTCTCTTCTTCAGCGTTCGGGGTACTGTAGAAAGTTAATTCAACCCGTCCCAGACTCCACATGGAAATGGCACAGAGGACACAGCCCTGTCTGGACTTCCTCCACCAGGGATCCTTGAGTGTCAGATTAAAGACTGAAGAGGCTTTCTGATCTCTCACCCCAACACAGAAATTCAATCCCTGCAATTTAATTTATAGCCAATGAAGGGGAGCTGGACAATGGTGAGCGGGATGGGAGCCTGCAGTGGCATAGCTGGAGGGGGGCGGAGCACCCATGGCAGGGAGCCTCAATATGGCAGGCAAGCGGCCCCTCCCTTCGGAGCCATTCCCGGCGGGGGGGGGAGGGAAATGGAGCTGTACGCACCAGGGCGATTCTTCTGTACTTATAATGCCCCTACAGTTCTCCCACCAACATCACTGACTGAGCCCCAACACTTTCCTCCACTTGCACACACTCACTGATTTTGCAGCAGCCCACCTGCCAACCATGTGTTTATGCCTTTGGGTAGATGAGAGCAATGCAGTGGTCTCCCAGTATGCTTTGAACAGTTCAAAATGAACCTCACCAGCCAGCAACAACATGTGAAAGGGCTCACTTAAAGTTGTTGATAGGTACTTGGAAATTGCAACTTTAAGCAAAATAACTTAAAGAAACCCATTCTCCCCTAGCTGGGCTCAGTAACACTCTCTCAAGTGGTGGGCTTGCAGAGTGCTTTCCTATCCCACCGCAAAGCATTGCTGTGTCCCAGATTGCCTTGTGCAAGGCATTGTGGGGCTCGACAAGGTTGAGGATGTGGTTCATGGGCCTGGCGTGATCCAGAAGTGGCTTCCAGTAGCTCTACCGTGTGCTGCTGCGGAGGACAGATTGAGAACCGCTTCACAACTTTAAAATGAAACAATGTTGAATGAGACAACTTTAAGTGAGGACTTTCTGTACATGAGCAATACATGCATGCAGGTTTTCCTTGCATTTTCCCAGCAACCCTGTGAGGTGGGCAAGCAGTGATGTGCTTCCTATATGTGACTGAAGTCATGCAGCAAGGGGTCATTCCAAGAGTCAGTGTAGTGTAGTGATTATTGTGTCAGAGTAGAAGTAGGGGTCCTGAGTTCAAGTCTCCACTCAACTTTAATGCTCACCAAGTGACCCACGTATCTCTCAGCCTAACTGACCTCATGGGAGGTTAAAATGAGAGGAGAACCATGCATGTTCTTAGAGGAAGGGTGTGACAAATATGCAATAAATTAAGTAGTGCAATGAAAGACATGGCATAGACTTGCCCTGCTTACACATTTGTCAGTATCTAGACTGTAAGCTCCTTGCAGAAGGGACCTACCTTTTCACTCTGTGTAAAGCACCCGAGTTAATTCCAGGTGTGTATAGGATTGCAGCCCAATTCATGTTGAACAGGAAGAAACCTAAAGCTTTTCTTGACATTTCTCCCTGTCTACCTGCTTTCCCTGCTGCAGGTCTGCCTGCCCCACAATCATTGAGACAAAACCTCCTGCTTCACTTCCAGTCCCTGCTTGAGTGACTGCAGCTTATGATGATTCAGAGGAAGGAGATATTAACCAAGGGAAGAGAAAAAAGGGACTAACTGGCACAATTTTGCAAAACAAATGATGAGACAGCACAGCAGAGAGCACTCGCTCTGGTTCAATGGAGATCAGTTCCGTATGAATCACTGAGTCAAATATGCCCCAGAAGCCAGGGCTGCTTCTTGAGAACTGAGAAACCAGATCAAAGCTCTCAAGGTTTGAACAACCCAAACAGGCAGCCCCACTGCCTAGATTAGGCAACAGAGTCCAAAGGACTATCCCAAAAGGATAGCCCTCCCCCATTCCCTAGACCTTTCGGGCATCAGGATCCGAGTTGTGAGAGGCAACAGTAGAATCATTTTCCTTGCTCCATACAAGTGAATGAAGGTACAGGCTCCATTAACTTCATGGAGCCAGGAAAGTGGGGTGCTGCTAGAAAATCTGCAAAAGAGGACATCCAAGAAAAATGTAAGACATGACAAAATAAAAGCTAAAAATTGATTTCATGTGGTTAAACACTATATTATTTATTAATTTTAAAACTATATTTCATATAATTTATTAATTACAAGGCTATACACTGCCCACTCAGCAGGGCCTGCTCACTGGGAAAAGGAGGATACTTAAGTTATTTTCCAGGACATGAGGCTTTAAAAAAAAAGGGGGGGTCAGGTCCTGGAAAAAGAGTACATCTGGTCACCCTGCACTAGGGGTGCTTCATTGTATGGCAGGTGGTAGCTGGCGCCAACAACCATGTGGTAGTGCACTGGTAGAAGCGGTAATGGGCAAGATGTGGCAGCACAGCTGTTTTGTCCTTCATAGCAGGTCTGGTTTGGGGAGAAGGAGGGTGCAGAGTAAAGCCCCAGCTGTGGGACAAACCACCAGCTCCTAGGTACTGCAGCCACCTCTGGTGGCAGCAGTCATGCCCACAAACCTGGAACAGGCAAAAGATGGTGCTTGCAGTAAACAAAAAAAAACCTGAAAAGGTCTGCTTAAACCTCCTTTTCCGTCTGCAGCGGAAAGAAGAAAAAAGTAAAGCCAGAAGGAAGGGGTCGGGGTACTTTACAGCCTGGCTTGAGAGCTGCGCTTTTAGCCCTGCATCCACATCAGACTCCACATAATAGCAGCCCCACTGGATCAGGCCAAAGGCCCTTCTAGCATCCAACTTCCTGTATCTCAGTGGACCACCTGATGTTTCAGACAAGACGATAAGATCCCTGCATCTGGCATTCTGAGGTGGCCTACTTCTGGAACCCTGAGTTCCTGGTTCATGGCTTGTAATCTGCGATGGGACTTCCTTCTAGAAATCTGTCCCTTTTTGAGGCATCTTGGCCAGATGCCATCACCACATGCTGTGGCAAGGAGCTCAACAGACTAATTCCACACTGGCTAAAGAGATATTTCCTTTTGTCTGTTCTAACTCTCCCACAACTCAATTTTGGTTCTGGTGTTGTGCAAGAGGGGAAAGAATGCCCATTCTGTCTCCATAACTTCGTATGTCTCAATCATGTCCCCCCTCAGGCACCTTTTTTTCTAGACTAGAGAACCCCAAATGCTGTAGCCTTTCCTCATAAGGGAGGTGCCACAGCCCAGTAATCACTGGTTGCTCTTCTGCACCTTTTCAGATTCTAATTCTAGTTTCACTATGTCCTTTATGAGATGTGGCAACCAGAACTGGAGACTCTACTTGAAGACACCTGTCACAGACATAGCTGACTGGTTTGGGGCCGATGATCCATCCTCACCAGGAACCACTATAACTCAGATTCTGTCAGGCAAAAATATACCCCTTTGCTCCTAAGTTCTTCTCCTTGTGACTCTGGAATATAGGGTGGTCCTACCAGACTACCCTAGAGAGACAAAGGCTAAAGTAACATTCCCCCCCCCTTCCTTTTTCAATCCAAGGAGTGGAGATTGGCACATCACAAGAGGGGGCACAGCTCTGAGTATTTTGCCTCAGGTGTCCAGAGGTTTGGGGACTGGCTCTGAGAAAGAAACAGAGGGAGAAGTCCCTTCTGTTCCTGCGTTCTGAAAAAAAAAAAAGATTTTTCTGATTTGTTCTTGTGATCACTATGACAGATCTTAAATTCTTGTCCATTGAATTGAGTTATTGCCACAGAAAAAAGAATTCACAGACCTTATAGACACAACATGCAGAGGTCCAGGTCCTTCCCAGAGCTCAATGAGCTCAGCCCCGCCCCCGGGATGTTCAAAGTGATAAGCTCTATCTAACAGAAACCACACACTCATCAACAGGCGCAAAACACAGCAATGTTTACAAGGTTAGAAATCCTGTTTACTAGCCTCCTCTTGTACAAGCCAAGAGGTTGAAGGAGGGTGGGTGGAAAGGCATCTGCACTAATTTAGCTCATTCTAAGAAAGGAAATATATACTGCATACACTACACATTTAGACACACACACACACAAAAGTTTGCATACATAGATACACCAGCCTCCGTACAACCTGGATGAACATGTGTTGTAAGAGAGCCCCGCAAAAAAGTGCATCTCGGCAGTGGCGTCACTGAGGTTTGCAGGAGGCCAGAACATCACCCCATGATGGGCCTCGTCCCATGCAGTGGGCGAGGCAACACACCAGACAGCGGGCATGGTGATGCACCATTGCCCTGCCCCACTGGTTTTGTGGCTATAACTTTTGATAGAACAAGATATTTCAATGTGGTTTATTTCACTGCATTCTGCGCAAAATTACATATCGAATGATATCACAAGATGGTATTATTCAAAAATACCAAGATTTTAAAAGTTTCGGCCAGCAGTGGTGTCACACCCCCATGCCGTCACCTGGTGAGGCCCACACCCCCTTACTGCATCCCAGAACACCACCTACAGAGTAAGTAAAAAAAATCAAACCACAGGCTATAGAGAAGTCCAAATCAAGAGCTAGGGCTTCCCCTCACTCCATTATTAGGGTTGCCAAATGATCAAAGCAAATGTCCTGGAAAAGATGTTTTTTTTAAAAAAAATTCTGGTCAGTTGCTCCAACATCATGGAGCAATGCCATCACATCCACTCAGTTTTTAACACACTTGTACATTTTAGGCCAGCAATTTTTAAGGCTTTTCTTTTCATGACACACTGACCTCTATAGTCTTCGCCTCTTGTGATGTCACTTCTGGCTTCCAGGAGATTCTTCCAGGAGGCTCTACCGACAGAGGAAGAGGGACAATTTGTTACTACAGACAATTGCCCTAGAAACAGAGCTGCAGAACCCAGAAGAGATTTTCAGTTACAGGTCATGCCTCGTTATCCACTGATTTGGTATCCACTAATTTGACTTACACTGATACCAAAGTATCAGTGAATCCAGGCATTTAAAAGCGATGCCTTGTAACAAGGAAAAGAAGCACCATAATCCAATTTCCTACCTTTGCACTGTAAAATAATTATAATTTTATTCCATTGGATTCCAATATGCACCCCATCTAGTAGCTGAATGCGGTATAGAGTCTATATCAATGCGTTCTGGGGTAACAACAGAGGAGCAAAGAAGTGGTTCTGTAAAGCTATTTTTCCACTGATTTGGTATCCACTAAGGGTTCCAGAACAGAACCCCAGTGGATAACGAGGCACATCCTGTATTTTCAATGCTATGCTCTAAACTCCTGCAACACATTTGCAGGTCTTTTGTTGCACACCAATGTGTCATGGCACACTGCCTGGAAAAAAAAAAATCACTGCTTTAGACCAGGGGTGTCCAAACATTTTGGCAGGTGGGCCACATCATCTCTCTGACACTGTGTCAGGGGCAGGGGAAAAAAGAATTAATTTACATTTAAAATTTGAATAAATTTACATAAATGAATATTTTAGAGATGGAACTTATATGAATGAATGAAGGTCTTGCAGTAGCTCAAGGTCTATAAAAGGCCTTTCACAAAGCCAGCCTTTCCTTCACTGCAACTGCTCCATCACAGATGTGAAACAGTATGTAGTGGAAGGAGTCCTCGTTCCACAGCTCAGGTGAGAGGTCGAACAGTCGTCCTGATGCCAAGAGCAGTTGTGTTGGGCCAGCATGGGCTCCAGCAAGTCTCTGGAGGGCCAGAGGCTGATTGGAGACTGGGGGCTCCCCAAGGGCTGATTGAGAGCCCCCGAGGGCCACAAGTGGCCCCCAGGCTGGGGTTTGGGCACCCCTGCTTTAGACAGATAGATTATGCTTTAGCCCTTGAACACACCATTGGATAGACGCTGAGCTCTACCCCCAGCCTGGGGGACAAAACCCTTCAAACCTCAACATGGCAGCATCAATTGACTGGGACTGCCCAAAATACACATCATCAGGACAAAGTCTCTGCTCTCAACATCCTGTCTCCAGCTTGCATATATGAGCAAATTAAGCTGCCTGACAGCCAGATTGATTGCTGGTCCAACTGGCCCCATATCATCTACTCCTGTGATTTTCAACCTTGTTCATCTCACAGCACACTGACAAGGTGCTAAAATTGTCAAGGAACACCATTTGTTAAGGCACACTGCACTGCCAGGTTGGGGGGGGGGAGGAGGACTCACATCCCCCAATGGCCCTACTAATAAATAACCCTCCCCCAAACTCCAGTGGCACACCTGAGGACCATTGACGGCACCACACTTCCTACCCAAATCTTTCAACTTGGAGATGCAAATGACTGAACCTGGTACTCTGGGGCATGCAAGCCACGTCCTGCACCGCTATAGACCCTTCCCGTAAAAGCACAACCAAGGCTGGATAAGCCCCAAGGCTTATCACCTCCCTCTGTGCCACTATAGCAACAGACCTTGGCTCATTCATTTCGACTGTTGCTCAGCATTTGTACAATATAGCCTAGAGTGCTCAAACTATAATCTGGTTTTAGGAGAGCAAACATTTGTCCCTTCCCATGTGACATTAAGGGCTCCAGGGTGTTCCTTGGCCAGATTTTTGATGGAAGTTGGAAGGTCGTGGGGGTGTTTCTAAATAGACTGGAGACAAAAGTTCTGCTTTGGAAAAAAAAAATTAAGCTCCTGGTCTGGCGTTAAGAAGTGAAAAGCTGCCCCCCCTCACCATGGCGCCAGAATGTTGCAGAGTTTACATTATTGCTAGGCGGATAAAGGGAGGCCCCTTTGCAACAGATAACAGGCCAATTTGCAGGAAAACAAAAGCTGTATGATAGAAAAAACAGCCTATTGTGGTTGAATTTAAAAATAAAATGTTGCCCAACACATCCAAAAATATGGTGTCTTCTGTTTCCTGGAGAAGTCCAATGGAATCCAGCTTGTTAACAGTCTGACCCAAAAGAGCTGTTCACACATGACATTGTACAGATTTCTGTTCACACATCTAGTTTTGGTGCCAAGGCCTGTTCACTGCTATCATTTCCAAAGCAAATGCAGGGTTTACAACCCCTTCAAAATGTAGACTGCTTACCTTGCACACGGCCCATGAATGTACATGTACAGATGCACAATTGTGCATACATGGATTGTACACACAGCAATTTTAACGTGTGAATAGGACAACTTGAGTTTTCATTAAGTGTGAAATGTCACACCGCTGGCCCAAGACCTCCTGACTCCTGAGGAGGCAGGCCAGATGCTCTCCCCCCAGCCTCTGCTCTAGGGCCTCTGGAGGAATTTTATCAGGGGGTACAAAGTTTCTTTTGGGCCCCTTTGCAAAGGGGAAGGGGTGAAACAGAACAGGGGAGGGTGGTGGTGGGCAAGAAGAATAGGGGCAGGGAGGGGCAAAACAGGTGGGGGGAAGGTAGAGACAGCTAGAAAAGTCTTTGGAGCCCAGGTCTACGAACCCAGGTAGCATCAGCAGGGTTCCCAGCATTCCTAGTTGTGGTAGTGTCACCAACACCCCATGCAGGTGACAAATCTGAGCAGATAGGAAGTTGTAAGATCCCAAGACATTTCTGACATCCTGAGGGATCAAGACATCCCTCCTTTGGCTCCTGGGCCCCCCTTTGTTCCCTGGGCCCGGGTACAAATTACCCCCTTTACCCCCCTCTCCTAGGCCCTGCTCTGCTCCTCCAATGCTCTTGCTCAACTCTCTCCACATTTCCTCTTCTTCTCTGTCCCCCTCTGCATTTTCCAATCCAGGAAGTGGAAGGCAGCTTGACCACCACTGCTAACCTGCTGCCTGAGGCAACCGCTTCAGTTGGCCTTGTGGATGGGCCGGCCCTGACCCAGCCAACGGGAAAAGTAGCCTGAAGCTACTGTAGCTGTTTGATCACTTTGCCACTGCTCCAAATTCTGTTTTGCAGGCCTTAACTTGGCACATTGGTTTGACTGTTTGAACTGTTGAGTCAAGAGACAGGTGCTCGCGTTAATCCAACAGCTCCAACAGCTGGCTGAGTGTGGCTTGGAAGGAAACCATCCCGGCGCCAGAAATGTGTTGCATGCGGTAGGGCGCAACTGGGAGTAGGAACCAAAGCGGCTGTCGCTAGGAAATTCTGGGGTGCACCAAGCAAGGCCTGGCAATACAAGGCCACAGCCATCTTAGAAGTTTATTGCCGTCAAGTTCAGCTGTTGTTCTTGGCGCACTGACATCTGATGTCTTGGTTTAGGTCTGCCCTCTGCAATAGTGCTGTGGCCTGGCTGCTTCTCACTGGAAGAAATAGTTATTCCTCCCCCCCCCACCCCATGGATCTACCGCTCATGTGCATTTTAAATTAATGTACTGATTGTTATACATTGTACATCTATTGTGGAACTTTGTAAGCCACTTTGGGCATTTACTTTGGCATGGGAAAAGTGGGATACAGTGGTGTAGCTAAGGGGGGCTGGGGGTACATTGCCCCAAGCACCATGCCTTCAGGGGGTGCCAACCCACACCCCTGATGGAAGATCCTAAGACAAGAGAAGATACTCCTTGCAGGAAACCAGAGTTTGTGAGCTGCTCTAAGAGGTCGACAGCTTTTTTTGCCTTTTTTTGGCAGGGGAAAAAAAGCTGTTGGCTGCTCAGAGCAACTTGAAGCCACAAAACTGGAAGTAATTAGCAGTGATGTCATCATGTCACAGCAATCACTCCCAGGATAGGCACTTCCAAGGACTGACGTTTCACCTCCCAGCTCCCAGCTCTGTCACTGGTGGGATATAAATCTTTCTAACAATCCTAATTAAAGTGTAGTGGGGATCAGACTAAGCTGGGACTCTGACAATTCAGGCCCATCCATGCAGCCTCCTGATGTGGGTTGCACTGGTTGCAGATTGTGAGGATCGGTGGATTTGGGAGGGGACTTTCACCCCGCCGCCACCACCTCCCTCGAGCCTGCTGCCAATGGAGGCCACACTGATCTGTGAGCAAGAAACGTCATTCCCCTCCTTGTCATGCTCCTTGCACACTGCTGTGAAACCCAGTAGTGCAACGGCAGTAGTGCACAGCACGGCTTTATTTACAAGGACAGCGCATTTGCGGAAAGGCACAAATGAAACAGGAAGCCCCATACAAGGAGCGCAGGAAGAGTTTCAGTTTCTCTTTTTGTCGCGCAGAGGCAGCAGACCCAGGGCAGCATCAGGCAGTATTCCAGGTGATGAAGCCCCTGGACTTTCCTGGTTCAAATCCTGCCTCCCATAAGATCACAAGGCGGCCTTAAGCAAGCCACTCCATCTTCCCCACCTGCAAAATGGGGATAATCTTGCTTACCTGACAAGATTAGGAAAGATTAGACAAGACTGTTGCAAGGCCAACATCAATATTGCCCTTCCTTCAAGGAGCTCAGGGTGGTACACATGATTCCTCCCCTCCTTGTGTCCTCACAACAACCCTGTGAGGTAGGTAAGGCAGAGAGACAATGCCTGGCCCAAAGTCACCCAGGAAGCTTGGTGGCTGAGCGAGGATTTAAACCTGGATCTTCCAGGTCTCAGTCCAACTCCAGAACCACTACATCATCCTGGGGCAATGTGCTCTGCAAATTGAGAAAACAGCATTATTATCCCCAATATCTTTTTCATTCGTTGGTGAACCCTCTGCCCACAGGTGTTGCATTTAGCACCAAAATTCTGCTGACAACCTTCATGGGTGATCAAAGGTATGAACAACGTTCTTGGAACAGTCCTTGATGTCCTGTAATCTCTCTCCAGACTTGGGGATGTGACCTCGGAGTCTGGGTTAGGAGAAGAGAATTCTAATATTGGGACAGATGGAGGCAGAAAAAGCAGTTTTCAGCCAGAGTCTGCCGGACTGGGAAACAGCCTGGTCTGAGGGAGGGGAGGGTGAGTGCCCAGTTGTTCCCTGCAGATCTGATGTAGGATCAGTCGGGTTTCGCTTTACGACTACTTATAAGTAAAAATGATCTTGCAACAGACAGTGTAAGGTTGCAGTCCTACATACACTTATCTGTAAATCCCATTAAACTTAGTGGGTAGAGTATACATGCAGTAAGGTTGTAGTCTCCTGTGCATTCTCATCCCAAGGAAACCAAATCCTTTCACCTTTGCCCCTGGATTTCTAATGGAAGATGCAGTGGAGTTGCAAGAGGGATGCAGACTACACCAGGTGATGTGCATGGAGGGGTGACACCAGCACTCACCAACATTTTTAATCTTTGCATTTTTGAATAATACCATCATGTTATATATCAATTGATGCATCGTTTCATGTAGAATGCAATGAAACAAACCACACTGAAATCTCTACTATATCAAAAGTTATAACCAAAAAACCAGTGGGGGCAGGGCAATGTTACACCACCACACCCAGCGCGTTGCTCTACCCACTGCATGGGAGGAGGTCCATCGTAGGGATGACTTGCTGGCCTCCCATACCAGGTGACACACACCCTAGTGATGCCACTGGGAAGAGGCCAACATTGAACAAATACCAGCACTCCTTATCAGCCAACAAGATAAACTGAATGGAGAAACTAAATGTGCGCTAACACTGCCTGGCTTGTGATGAATGGGGACTCCACCACCAAGAGGTGCAAGACTGGCTTTGACTGCTTTTCTCCCTCATGCTTCTTGCAAGAAGTTGGAACTGTAGGCTCCACCCTTCCTCCATAACTGCTAGTGAAACAAGGAATTTGGAGAATTTAGTACAAGTGAGCAAAGTTCAAAGGGGAGATAAACCGAGAGCCAGTTTGCAGGCCAGGGATCACAACCCAGGCCAGAGCTACAGTGCAGTGGCAAGCAAGAAGGGGTGCAAAGCACTATGTTTTGCAGGAAGCCTCACTGCAGCCATTCCAGGCTGGGACAGCAAAACACAGGCTGGGACAGCAAAATGTCTTTGTTTTGCTCTCGCAGCCTGGAATGGCTCTGAGGGGGAAGGGGGCCACTGGACACCACAGTGAGGCTCCCTGCAAAACTTAGTGCTTTGCACCCCCTCTAGCTACACCACTGCTACAGTGCAATTCTAGGCATGTCTACTCAGAAGTAAACCCCAATAAATTCAAAGGGACTTACTCCTATGTAAATCCACATGGAATTGCAGCCTCAGTCCCTTGTATGGTTCAGCTTTGGCACTGCAAGACAGAAACCAGAAGCTTGTCTCTACTGAGTCCCTGTTTATGTTACTGTGATGCCACTGACAGCAAGGGGCGAGATATTAATTGTAGTTTGAGGCCCTTGCAAAATATTTCTCCAGCCTGGATCACTCTCATTGGTGTTGCATGCCTTTGGCGGCCTGGTGCAATTACACAGGCCTACAAAATTGAGGGTCAGAAAAGTTTTTCCCAAACTTTATGGTGGTTTGATATGAATTTGGGGTGCCGATTCCAAAAATGACGTCCGTTTTGCCCTATCACATCTAGTTTTGGAGGCACAGCATAGCCTCTTTAGTGAATGGTTCAAGCAGCTTCCTCATGAGGAAGCCATGGTGTAGGCTTCCTCATGAGGCAGCTGCTTGAACCTAGGACCTTGGTTGAGGACCAAGGTGCTGCTATAGTGGCAGGATGAGCGCTGGCAGGAGAGAGGAGGAAGGAGGACCTCTGCAGGTTGAACAGGCGAGCTACCCTGGTGGTGGGGTCCAGCAGTGCAGATCTAGGGTCACTGTTGGGGAAAGAAGGGGAGCTGATTAGCTAAGAGTGGGCATAATTATCTAAGTAAAGCTTGGACTGGGGTTCTGGCAAAATATACAACAGGATGCCAAACAAGGGAGTGGGAAGCAGAGCCTCACATCTGACAACCACTGTGTGCATAGAAAGGTAGCATCTCAACTTCAGACTAGGTTTCATCTTGCTATTTTGGGCACTGGCATCACTGGGGGGTGCGGGCCACACCAGGTGATGTGCCCTGGGGGGAGGACATGCTAACATCACGGGGTTAGGAGCTACCGTGATACACCGTTGGATGCGGAATGGCCAGTGGAGTGCAGTGCAAAAAACAATTGAAATAGCTGCTTTCGTTCAAAAGAACAAAAAAAGGAGGCTTGAATGGTAAGGGGAAAGTTTTCTATTTTGCACTTGCAAAGCCAGGTGGGTCGTTATTCTGATGTGCCTGAAATAGAAGAACTCTAAACTGGGCACTGGGGGGTTGTTATTGCAGGCGGACTACAGAGTAAGCCCCATTTACCACTATGGGACTTACTTCAGAGTAGACATGCATAGGATTGGGCTCACAGACTGCAATCCTACCCACACTTTCCTGAGAGTAAGCCCCATTGACCACAATAGGACTTACTTCAGAGTAGATTTACTTGGTGGAACAGGACTGGCTCCCCCTTATTTAATTATTTTATTTTAACTATTTATAATTATTTATTTTAATTGCCTGTGATGTCACTTCTGGCCAAGACATCACTTCCAATGGGTCCTGATTTTCATTCTAAAAAGTGGGTCCCAGCGCTAAAAGTTTGAGAACTGCTGCAATAAATTGTTAGTAAGTTGATACTGTGTGTGTGTGTGGGGGGGGGGGGAGTGAGAGAGACACTACAAGTTTTCAAAATCACTAAAATCAGAATTTGGAGGAATAGTACCATCCTGTTATATCAATCAATGCATAATTTCATGCAGAATGCAATGAAACAATTCACATTGAAATATCTGTGTTCTAACAAAAGGTACAGCCAAAAAACTGGTGGGGGCAGCGAGATGGTATATCGCCACACCCACCTGGGGTGTTCCCCCGCCCACTACAGGGGTGACACGCAGGCCTCCTGTACTGGGTGACTTGAATCCTAGTGACGCCACTGGCAGGAAGCCTGGGGACATTCAAACAAGCAATCATTTTGCTTGTGCAGTGTTGTGTGCACCCATGTTATTGCACCATAAGCACACTAACAGACACAGGGCCCAATTCTATCCAACGTTCCAGCGCAGAATCAGCCACAATAGAGCCCCGAGATGAGGCAACGAACATTCCCTTACACTGAAGGGACCGACTGTCTCCCCCCACAGCAGGATGCAGGTGTACACCCCATTGGCCCTCTGCATCATGCTGGAAAGCTGGATAGGATTGGGCCCTTAGGATCACAACCTTCAGTTGCTTTTTTGTATCCTGGCTTCTGTTAACAGCTACATTTGCAAGTGCCCCCCAAACACCTCCCTTTCCCTCCTTCTTGTCCTGCATTAACATAAATACAAGGGCAGCAGATTCCACACACAATTTGCATTCCTTTGGCATGTCCTTGAAGTTCTTCCCCCCCCCCCAAGTCCGCTTTGCTTGAGAACATAACTCTAGAAACCGTTAGTGCGAGGAGCCTCCCTGGAGATCCAATGCTTCGAACTCCCCTGCTCTCTCCCGCCTCCTTTTAAGTGCTAGCTCACCCCACAAACAATGCAAGGGATTGTTTCAGCTCTCTGCCTTGACATTTGCATCAGTTCCATGCCAGCCTCCTCTCTTTCACTTTTCCCTAAATGGGGGTGGAAGAGAAGTGGGAAAGAAAAGATGGGGTGAGCCAAGGTTACTGGATGCTAGCATAGCTAAGGCATCTGGTACCCAGGGGCACAAAAATTTAATAACCCCATACTACAAAATAAAATTTTACACACACTGTTAACACACACACACCACATCTAAGAGGTGGTCTGAAAATCTGGGTACCAGGCCTTGAGGGGGGCCCTAGCTGGAGAAAGAAGCCTGCCCAGCAGCCTCCCTGAGACTCAGACCATCTCCTAGGCACCGGGTGGCTTTTTTCTCCAGCTGGGGGCCCTGACTTGACACCCCTTCAAGACCTGGTACCCAGGACACTGCACCCCTCTGCCCCCCTTAGCTATGCCACTGCTGGATGTCACAAGCTCATGGTTGGAAAACCTCTCTCTTTTTGGCACAAAAGTTCCTCTGAAGAAGCCCCTGCACCCACTGGGTCTTGCTCCCAAGTAACGATGCATCAGCTTGGATGGCAAAAGGAGTTACAGGAATGGGGCCTTCTTAGCAGGTAGTCAACACAGAGGGACCTCCAGAGGACGGAGTGGAAAAGGGGCTTGTGCCCTCTCTATGGTCAGAACTGGGACCCAAAACACCCCTTTGGTGCCTTCTGTTTGCTCTTAAAAAGTGTTAAGCGCAGCCAGGGCTAGCCTCTGCACCTGCTGGTGGTGTCAAGGCTCTGGGCCATTATGAGCAACAGAGAGCATCAGCAAGCTGCCTTATAGTGAGTCATACCCCTGGACCATCCAGTGCCAGCACAGGCTGGCAGCTACTCTCCAAGGTTTCAGACACATCTGTTTTCCAGATCTTCCTGAAGATGGTGGGGATTGGTGCTGGGTTCCTCTACGTGCAGGAACCAGTGAGACAGAACCAGTCTCTGAGCATGTGCAGAGTGTATTCTCCAGCATAAACACAACCAGATGAGATGCCAAGGGTTCGGAATGAGGGTTTGAGAGAATTATTTCCAAGCAGGCTGGAGTCTCAGCTAGTAGCACCTACCCCCGTCAACCCTGGCAGAAGGAATCAGATCCAGCCCCAGGAACCCAGTCCTGAAGCAGGTTTCAGACTTACAGGATTTGCTTTGATGCCTGCCTAACCAGCCCCCTCCCCAAGACCCACCAGCCAGTGTTGGGTGCAAAAAAGAGTGGCTATGGGGGAGGTCCGAAACTGAGAAGGAAGGGCACCTGCTCAGCCCAGGCACTTGCTTTCAGGACCAGAACTGAGCTCACCCCAATCCACTCCAGGTTTCCCTCCCAGCTTTCCTGAACGTCAGTATCCCCCCTCCTTTGTGGCCACTGGGAGTCAGAGAGGCTGACTGATGAGCTGCAGATCACCCCAGATTGTGCCCGCAGGTCCCCCATCTGTCCCCCCTGCTACAGGAGGACGGCACATACCTGCTGCTAACAGCACTTCTGTCCCAACCTCTCTGTGTGTGCCTCTTGGGTGCTCCTTCCCTGTCCGTCCAGACTGCTCTGCTCTGGTCCTGGATGCTCCCCGCCACCCAGTGTGCGCTTTAATAAACCTGCGGCCAGGGGGCGAGGCTTTCGCATGGAGGGCGGGGCCAGAGAGCCCCAGCCAGGACTTGGGAGGCGAGGCGCCCGGCTGTGCCGCTCGGAGAGGATGCGGCGGCGGCGGTGGCTGATCGGAGCAGTGGCGTAGCTAGGGGGGAGCCAAGCACCAAGTTTTGCAGGGAGAGTGCAAGGGGTCCTTCCCCTTCGGAGCCATTCCAGGTGGGGGGAGCAAAACGGAGGCAGCCCCCCTTGCACGGTGCGGTGAGGCTCCCTGCTAAACTTAGTGCTTTGCCCCCCTCTAGCTACGCCACTTCTCAGATCAGCTGTTCTGTGCGCCCGATCAGTTCAGCAGTCCCCGGGATTGCTCGGCAGTCGCTCCATCCTCTCCATTCGCTTCCCAGGCGCTGGGTCCAGGGAGATCCCTGCGTGTCTCCACCCCACCACCCACCCAGAAGCAGTGTGGCCAGGGAGACATGCAGGGGGGAGGGCGCTGCTGAGAACAGACCCTTCTCCTCCTGCCGACCTCCCAGCTCTCACAAAGACACTGTTCTCGTTGGAGGCTGCTTTCCGGGAGACCCTGCTGGATGCTGTTTGCTGCTGGAAAGGCTTTTCACCACAATCTTGTACGTGCCTACTCAGAAGGAAGCCCCCCCCCCCCCCCGTTCAGTGGTGCTTACTCCTAGGAAAGCGTGGTTAGGATTGCAGCCCTGGATTTAGAAAAGAAACACAGAGCCCAGTCCCATGCATGTCTACTCAGAGGTAAACCCCACTGTTGTCAATGGGGCTTACTCACAGGTAAGTGAGGATAGGATTGCAGCCAGTCACAAAAAAATGAAACAACTAAGGGGAGAGACAGAGCAGGCATCATCATCAATAATAATATTAATTAATTGATATTAATATTTACGTATTTGTTATATATTTATATAATATTTATTATTAATATTATTAATGTTGAGGAGGAGAAGAAGCCAAGCATCCCAGGTCCTTGGGAAGAGCCTGATGTCTGGATAAAACAAACCAGTTGATTACATCTGTCTGAATCTGTGAAATCTACTACTAACATAATAATAATAATTATTATAATTATAATTAATAATTAATAATGCTGGAAAAAGGAATAGACTTTTTCTCTCCCTCTTATAATTCCAGGAGGTGCTCAATTAAACAAACAGATGGATGGTAAGACCCAAGACAAAATCCTTTTTGGCACAGGCCATAATTGCCTTGCAGAATTGCTTGCCACAGGATGAAGTGATGGCTACAATTTGCATAGTTGGTTTATTTTTTTTAAGCCATAGATAAATTTGTGGACAGGGTTATGAAGGGCAGCTATCTATTCATATTAGTTAAACGGAACCTCCACATCCAGAGGCAGTGCATCTCTGAGTTCCAGGTGTTGGGGACAAACAGCAGGGAGGGCTAAACTGGGCTGAGAGATGGTGACTGAGGCCCAAATCCTAACCAGCTTTCCAGCTCTGACATAGCTGTGCCAATGGGGCATGTGCTGCATCCTGCGGTTGGGGGGCAGTCAACGAGGCCTCCTTAAGGTAAGGGAATGTTTGTTCCCTTACCTCGGAGCAGCATTCCCCTTAGGTCAGTAGGAAAGTGGGTTAGGATTGTGCCCTGAGCCATGGTCACTTGATGAGGTCTACAGGAAAGGGGGAATTTGAAGCAAGTCTCTCTGGTCTGAGTCCGTGGCTCTCACCAATGGCTTTTCTGAGTTGCTTATAAACAGAGTTCAGATTTAAGGGCAAGCCTGGTAACTTTTGAATCCTCATTCTGTTGTGTCACTGTTGTGTTGCTGTAACTCCAGAAACCTTTCTGACTGACTACTGACAATAATGGCAACATAAGAACAGCCCCACTGGATCAGGCCATAGGCCCATCTAGTCCAGCTTCCTGTATCTCACAGCAGCCCACCAAATGCCCCAGGTAGATACCAGATAACAAGAGACCTCATCCTGGTGCCCTCCCTTTTATCTGGCATTCTGACATAGCCCATTTCTAAAATCAGGAGGTTGCACATACACATCATGGCTTACAAGCCATAATGGATTTTTCCTCCAGAAACTTGTCCAATCCCCTTTTAAAGGCATCCAGGCCAGATGCAGTCACCACATCCTGTGGCAAGGAGTTCCACAGACCAACCACATGCTGAGTAAAGAAATATTTTCTTTTGTCTGTCCTAACTCTCCCAACACTCAATTTGAGTGGATGTCCCCTGGTTCTGGTGTTATGTGAGAGGGAAACAAGCATCTCTCTATCCGCTCTATCCAGCCCCTGCATAATTTTGTATGTCTCAGTCATGTCTCCCCTCAGGCGTCTCTTTTCTAGGCTGAAGAGGCCCAAACACCATAGCCTTTCCTCATAAGGAAAGTGCCCCAGCCCAGCAATCATCTTAGTTGCCCTCTTTTGCACCTTTTCCATTTCCACTATATCCTTTTTGAGATGTGGCAACCAGAACTGGACACAATACTCCAGGGTGTGGCCTTACCATAGATTTGTGCAATGGCATTATAATATTAACTGTTTTGTTCTTGTAATCAGATGTCAATTTCCACTTCAGCAACACAGTATCATTTTACCCACTTAGCTCAATGGGACTTGCTTCCAGGTTAGTGGAAGATTGTGCATAAGATTGCAGCTGAACTCACATAAGTACCTGTACCCTGAGGTTCGAGTTACAGGTGCATTTATTTAGTGTACATTTGACTGATTACTCTGTTTCCAGAACAGGTGATTAACCAACCAAAAATCTTTGCAATGGGCTGAGAGCCAGAACAGGTCATCCCTGGTGCGTCAAGATTACAGCACAAAGGAGAGGCCTAACTGCTAAAGAGGAGAGTCAGGACACGCTGAGTCTCATAGTTCATCATCAACAGCCTGACAGCAAAGATATCCTCCCAGCCCGACTATGGAAACCACAATGTCCCCAGAGGGGCAACTGGAAGGGAGTGGAATGAGAGATGAGCTGGCCACTGTATGGCTCAAAGTCTGATATCCGTTCTGTATTTGGGCTCGGCAATAGAGTAAGTGGCAGGAAATTACTGCTATGGTATTAAGGGTTGTCACCTTTTTTCCTCCATGCTGCCCTTTAGCATGCACAGAAAAAGGAAGGGTCGGGTCACTTTTCCTAGCGGACAATGAATGACAGGAAAAGCATCACTGACACATTTGTGTCAACGAACAGTTAGCGAAACAGTTTAGTAAAAGGTGCAGTAAAAAGCAGAAGCCGTTTTAAAAGTTGGCAATCCTAGCAGTACTTTAGCAACTACTCCTCACTCTCCCTGATGGCTACTAGGGCACTGCCACTGCTACAGTGCTGGAGGTTCAAGAGGCAACCTAGCCAGATAGGCCCTCTACTGGCCTGACTTAGCCTGCCCCTAATGTAAAAAAGCCGACCCCCGCATCAACGAACAGGACAGTGAGAAGTGAACTGGGGTTAGTTTCAGAAGTGCTGTGCAAGGTTCAAATTCTCCAATAATTTTTAATTATTTATATTTCATTTCTTGAAAAAAAATAAAATTGATATTTTTACTAAATCATTTCAGTCACTAAAACAAGGGGTTCTGTAACTATTTACTTTGCAGCTATACATTTTGATTGTTTACTTGAAAGCTTTCATGTATGTAATTTGAAATTTATATTAAAATGTGCTTAAACCCATTTGGTCCATTAATTCAAATGTGCTTTTTAAGTGCACATTTTGATTGCTTTCTATTCTACCATAGAGATATCAAGTCTATAATAAATGTTATTTATCTCTCTAAGATTCTACAGGCCTTGGCTATGAACCTGGGACCCCGCAAAAAATGTTTCCAATTGGGCCCCACAGCTTCAAAGACCGGCCCTGACTATGCTGCCCTTTTAAGCCTGGAGTGCACGGTCCTCTCTCAAAATGAAAAGAACCAAAAAAGAGAGCTCAGCTACACCCCCTGGCGAAGGGATTCCCACATGGAACCAATATGTTTAGCAATGGGCCCTCTAAATATTAGGGACTGCTCCTGCAGTTCCCTTTACTTTCAAGGGGGCACAGAGTCTCTTGCTGGCCTGTGTACATAAGAAGCCCCTCACAGGAGGTGACCAAAACCCACCAACCAAAACGGGTCTGATCCCATAGTGGCTCGTCAGTTGCTTCTCACAAGCAGGAGAATATAAGAGTCATCTCCAGTGTTGCTCTCCTGCCTTTGATCTCAAGAGACAGAAGTTCAATATAACCATCATTATTGAAAGATGTATCAGTGGGTCTAATCTGCTTTTCAAGCCATCTAAGCTTGTAACTGTCATCCCACAATGAGTTCCACAGACTGTGTGTAGAAGGGCCTCTTTTTGTCTGGCCAATCTCTTTCAATGGCCCCTAGACTGAGTGTTCTGAGAGAGGAAGAAACACTTCTCTCGATCCATTCTTTCTACACCACACATCAATGTATAATTTCACGTGTGTGTGTGTTACCTTTTTCTCAATTAAAAAACCCCAATCATTATAGCCTTTCTTCATGAGGAAGGTGCTCCAGCCCTCTGATCATTTGGTTATCCTCTTCTGCACCTCTTCCATCTTTTCTCCATCCTTCTGCTGGTGTGGCAACCAGAACCGTCCCAACATACCCATTGTGGCTGCACCATAGATTTGTGAAGTGGTACTACAATACAGTATTAGCAGTTTTATTTTCACTCCCTTTCCTACTGATCACAGTCTGGTTTTTTGGAGCTGCCACACAGTGGATCATGATGACCTGCAGATCTCTTTCCTGGATAGGGCCCAATCCTATCCAACTTTCCAGCACCAATGGACTTCAGTCCAGTCCTGAGGTAAGGGAACAAACCTTCCCCTACCTTGTGAATGCCTTTCCCTTCCCCTACCCTTGACTGCCCCCCCACTGCAGGCTGCAGTGCATACCCCATTGGGGTATGCATTCACATCCGTTTTGCTCCACTGCCTAGAAGGGGGGGGGGCTGCTTGCATGCCACGATGAGGCTCCCTGCAAAACATCGTGCTTTGCACTCCCTCTAGCTATGCCACTGGTCTGCCCTCTTGTGTTTATGCTACATGGATCCAGCTACTCATCCTTATGTTGAAAATTCTGTATCATCTGTAAGATTGGCAGAAAATCTTCCACCTAGAGCAGTTCATGTGCCTTGTGAGCAGTTATAGGATGATGCATTTTGTACTTTATTTTGTGGTGTCGGGGCCCCTCCCAGATGCCCTGACCCCTGACTTACCCAGGAGCAGGCACCCCATGCCCAGGGTGGGGAGGCTTCACTGCCCTCGAAGGGGGCAAAGCAGGTTGGCTCACCTCAACCAGCCAGAGGGGGCTGGCAGGGCAAACAAGGAACACTGCAGGAAACAAGCCAGGCACAGGAAAGGCCTTTTCTGCCCCAGCTGGAGGAAGGGGAGGGGCCAAAGGGGGCGGGCCTGCTCCATAAAACAGGGAGGCAGGGATGAGAGGGGGTCAGTGTGAAGCAGGGGGCTGTGAGGTGAAGAGCTCCTGCTCCCAGGCCAGTTTTGGCAGCCCTGCTAGGGAGTAGGACAAGGGTGCTGGAACCCCCTCCAGCCAATCTGAGGCCTCCCTGGGGAGGAACAAGCCTGCTCCAGGCCCCTCCAGGGGAAGGCCCCTACATGTGGGAAGCACAATGTGCCTCTTTTCCACTGCCCAGCATGACATATTGTTGTATTGGCACCACTGAGATAATAATAATAATAATAATAATAATAATAATAATAATAATAAACTTTATTTTTATCCCACCCTTCTCCCCAAAGGGACCCAGGGTGGCTAATCAGCCAATGTTGAAAATAATATAATTGCAGAGACATATCTATTTCTTTGCTGGGATGACTAGTGGAACTGAAATTGCATTTATTAACTCTGCAGGGCTGAGAAATGCAAGGTCTTCATACAACTGTCCTCTCCAGTGGATCAAATGTGTGATTTTCACCATGCCCTGGTGGAACCTCACAAAAGCAAAGCATCCTGGACCATTAGCCGTTGTTAACTTTTTGGTCAGTTCCCAGGCACGCTCGCCAAGCATCACCTTAGGCCACCCAGGTCCATGCCCAATATAATTGTCCTTCCAGAGGTAGTATGTCAGAAATTGTCCAACACAATAAGTTCAGCAGACCTCCATTTGCCTCCCTGGGACTGTTTTCTTTGGCTTATCTGTTCACACCGATGACTGGTTCTGAGACTGGATTGCGCTGGCCACACATGAAGAGATTGAACGCGGTGGTCTTTGGCAGACCTGGCCATCCACTGCCATTTGCAGGGGAACTCGGAAGCCCTGGAGGTTGTTGTCTGCATGGGCAGGAAAGTTTGTCACGGATTCCAGGCCACGTTCCAGTGATCCTAACTCTTTTCAGACTTTCCTTGCCGGCCTCAAAATCGCCAACGCTCCTTTCGCTCCACTTCCAAAATTCCTGCATCAAAGGCAAATTTCCGAAGTGATGGCTCCAACAGATTCCTTACTGGACAGGGAAAAAATTTCATCTTGAGGTTGGAGAAATGTGTTCATCGAAGCACAAAGAACAAAACAAGGAGAACAAAAAACACAGGACCCCAACGGGATGAAAGCACAATCAAGACGATGCAACCATGAGGAACAATCTCAGTCAGTGGAGTCACTAGGGTTTGAGTCACTCAGTACGGGGGGCCAGTGCATCACCCCCCCCATGATGGATCTGCTCCCATGCAGTGAGCAAGGCAACGCCCTGGCTGGTGGGCGCAGGGATGCACCATTGCCTCACCCCCGCTGGTTTTGGAGCTATAATTTTTGATTGAATATAAATATTTCACCACAGTTTGTTTCACTGTGTTCTGCATGAAATTACACATCAAATTATATATAACATGATCGTATTATTTGAAAATATCAAGATCTTAAAAATTTGACCAGCAGCTGTGTCACCCCCCCCCCCCGTGCGTCTCACCCTATGCAACCTGCACCCCTTGCACTCCTCAGTGACGCCACTGATCTTGGTTGAATTTGAACGTGAAAATGACAAAAATGTCCTGAAAATCACCCCATTAGATGTTGTGACTTGTGCCACCAGAACCAACAATAGCCATTTGTATGCAAAATGCAACGGAGGTACACAAAGGAGCACGTGGCAGTCACAACTTTGACAAAAAAAAAATGGTTGGCAACCTTCAGTCTGGAAAGACTATGGTATAAGCCTACAGCACCCATTATTCCCAGGCGGTCTCCCATCCAAGTTCTAACCAGGCCTGACCCTGCTTAGCTTCCGAGATCAGACAAGATCAGGCATGTGCAGGGATCCAGATATTTGCTTGATCTGAAAACAGCTTTATCCAAAACATCAATGTTGCTTCCCTGTGTGTCTGGTTCTGATGTTCATGTGCTGCAAGAGGCAGCTGTTCCCACAAATTCTTGTTGTTCTCATGCTAGAATTATTCACAAGCCTGGAGTTGGTGGTGGAGACAACAGCTTTTGGGGGGCCCTGGGACAAAAGCCCTGCAGTGGTCCCCAAAGGGCATGCTCAACCCATGCTTGGATAGTGTCTGCACATGCCAGCTACTTTCCCCCAATTGTTCCCAGGACTTGGGCAATAGGCAGTCCCAAGGCCTCCATGCTGTCACCTGGAGTTATGTCACTGGCGGTGAATGACTCTTACCCATCCACTGCCCATTCCCAATTGGTTTTCCATCAGTGATGCCCAGCCTGGAAAACCTTCTGTGCACCAATCATGGGTGACATTGTATAGAAGAGTGATTTTCAATGTTTTTTCTTCTCATGCCACGCTGACCTCTATGGCCATCTCTGTCTTCACCTCTCGTGATGTCACTTCCGGCTTCCACGAGACTCTTCCAGGTTCTGCAGCTCTTTTTCTAGGGCAGCTATCTGTAGTGTCTATCCCTCTTCCTCTGCCAGTTGCCCTCGGCCTACACAGTTGCCCTAGAAATAGAGCAGCAGAACCCGGAAGAGGTTTTCAGCTATTTTCAGCAGCTCTGCTCCAAAGTCTCATGGCACACCTGCAGACCTTTTGTGACACACAAATATTCTGTGGCACAATGCTTGAAAACTGCTAGCATAGAAGGGCTGCTCCACATGGCCTCCTATTAAGCCTCCCCAGTGGGCGCTAGCTGGCTTATCAGGCGATGTTGGGGACCAGCAGCTGTCTCAGATATTGGTTTGGTGTAGGCGTTGGCCCTTGAGTCAGCATGGGCTCCCAGCATGTACCCCACCAGGCCCCACTCAGATCTGATCCAAGACCCTGAGGCTGCACGCTGTACCCAATGATGTACCAACCTCTGCCCCTTTCACCCTCCAACGTCTTAGCTCAGCACTCTCTTCTCCTCCACATTTCCTCTTCCTTTTCCTCTTACAAACATAAGAAGAGCCCTGCTGGATCAGGCCATAGGCCCACCTAATCCAGCTTTCTGTATCTCACAGTGGCCCACCAAATACCCCAGGGAGCACACAAGACAACAGACACAATCTGCATCCTGGTGCCCTCCCCTGCATCTGGCAATCAGCAGCAGCCTACTTCTAAAACCAGGAGCTTGCACATACCTACCATGACTTGTAACCCATGATGAACTTTTCCTCCAGAAATATGTCCAATCCCCTCTTAAAGGCATCCTGGCAAGATGCCATCACTACTTCCTGTGGCAAAGAGTTCCACAGGCTAATTACATGCTGGGTAAAGAAATATTTTTTTCTGTCTGTCCTAACTCTCCCAACACTCAATTTTCATGGATGTCCCCTGGTTCTGGTGTTATATGAGAGGGAAAAGAGCAAGAAGGCAGACATTGATGGGCATCCCCTACCAATCTGCTACCCCTACCAATCATTTCAGTTGGCCTCATGGAGGCCCACCTGGACCCACCTGCAAATCCACCCCTTTTCTTGCCTATAGTGTAGGCCTTTCTATCTCTGACAAACAAAAGACTGCAGCCTCCAAACATGTGGAGAAAACATTGTAAGAGGCACTGCCAAGGACAACCTGTTCATTTCCAAGCCACTGAAAATGTCTTTATGTGACCACATCTTCCTAGCTGAAAACAGTAACAACTGACCGAGGAGTCTGAGATGGAATCTTTGGGCCTGTCTGCTTGATAATCTGATGAGAGGAACCAGGGCTGTGGCTGAGCACCTGCTGTGAATGCATGCTGTTCTGGATTCGGTTCCTGCTGGTCTCCCATTAACTAGAAGTCTGGTTCAGTGGTGTAGCAAGAGAGGGTGCAAAACATTAAGTTTTGCAGGGAAGCAGCCCCTTCGGAGCCATGCTGGGTGGTGGAAGCAAAACAGAGGCGCACACCTGGCTCCAAAAGGGAGGGAAGGGGCTGCTTGCATGCCGCAGTGAGGCTCCTTGCAAAACTTAGTGCTTTGCACCCCCTCTAGCTACGCCACTGCTCTGGTTGACTAGCTAGAATTCAGGTTCCATTAACCAAAGCTAGGAAAAGGACATTTGCCTGCAGACTTCACCAAGGGCCAGTGGTGTAGCTAGCAACCTGGAGCCTGGGGCAAACATCACACCTGGAGGTGATGTCACTTCCAGGTGTGACATCACACCCACAATTTTTTAAAAATAAAAAATAAAAAAAGGCGTGAGTGATAATTAGAGTCTCTGGTCATTTATTCCCCTTGATCCACCGCCTCCCACCACCCACAGCCCCCTCCTGCTTGCCCCCCAAACCCCTCAGTCGCCCCCAAGCCCCCAGAGCGAAGGGAGCAAGTGACCAGACACTGCGATTGCTACTGCCCCTCTTGCAAAGAGTGCCAGTTTCTCCTGACACTTTTTGCAAGAGGCATGAGCAGCAATTGTGGGGGGGGGGGGGTTTTGCAATTGCACAGGTGGGTGGCCTGACTGTTACCCCCAGTCAGTGAAAATTGTAACCCATGCACCCCCTCTAGCTACGCCACTGAGAAGGCCAAAATCCTATGCACACTTTTCTGAGAGTAAGCCCCACTAAACACAGTACATAAGAACATAAGAACAGCCCCACTGGATCAGGCCATAGGCCCATCTAGTCCAGCTTCCTGTATCTCACAGCGGCCCACCAAATGCCCCAGGGAGCACACCAGATAACAAGAGACCTCATCCTGGTGCCCTCCCTTGCATCTGGCATTCTGACTTAACCCATTCCTAAAATCAGGAGGTTGCGCATACACATCATGGCTTGTACCCCATAATGGATTTTTCCTCCAGAAACTCGTCCAATCCCCTTTTAAAGGCGTCTAGGCTAGACGCCAGCACCACATCCTGTGGCAAGGAGTTCCACAGACCGACCATGCGCTGAGTAAAGAAATATTTTCTTTTGTCTGTCCTAACCCGCCCAACACTCAATTTTAGTGGATGTCCCCTGGTTCTGGTATTATGTGAGAGTGGACTCACATTATGTGAGAGTGGACTCAGTAGGACTTACACCTGAGTAAACATGCAAAGGTTTGTGCTGTAGGTCATACAGGCCAATGGTCTCACGCACGTTGTATGTCTTTGGGTCTTATTTCTTTCCACTTCTTTTCTTGGCAAGCACCCTGTCTGGGAAACTTTGCTCTACACAGCATCTCAAGAATGCTAGGAAGTGGCCTCATGGAAGCACACTATTGGCCCATTGGATCTGCACCCTTCTGTGACCACGGGCAGGGGGGCTGCTGCGCACAATTCATGGCAAGGAGCCGCAGCCTTGCTAGTCCCCAAGCAGAAATCTACCATGGGAATACCCCACGGAACGGCTTACGTGCCCCTTTCTCCATCCCAGCGTTTCTATTGTTTCAACAGTGGGAGCAGTGTGACAAAAAGCAGTCGGTGTGTATGTCACGAGAAGTGGGTCCTCTCTCAAACCACTTCCAACCCTCTTCAGAAGGCGCTATTGTCTGTCTCCAGGTTGAAGTGTGAGGCAGGCTTAAAATACTCTTAATGCATTGGGTAATTGCGCTTCTGGTAAACAGAAGTTGCAACGCCGGAACAAAAGGAATATTCTACAGTTGCGATGTTCAGTATTTTCCTTCTCATGGCACACTGACTGCTATGGTCTTCTCTGTGCTCTTGTGATGTCACTTTCAGCTTCCAGGAGACTCGTCCTGGTTCTGTGGCTGCAAGAGGATCTGACTGGAGTCTTTTTGGGAAGCTCACGTATGTGCAAGTCAGTGATTTTCAGCCTTTTTCATCTCGCGCCACACTGGCAAGGCACTAAAATGGTCAAGGCACACCATCAGCTTTTTGACAATTAACAAGGTACACTGTGCTGTCAATGGGGGCTCACATCCCCTAATGGTCCTATTGATAGATGACCCTTTCCCAAATTCCTGTTGCACACTTGGGGACCATTCGCGGTCATCACTTCATGCACCAACCTACTTGGCTTGAAATGTGCCATTTAAAAACCAATTTCCTGATTTGCAATAAGTCTCCTCCCAAGCGCTTTCTACCAAAATATACTCACCTGCATTTTCCTCGGCCCCAGGCCCACAAATGCAGGGCTGTCGTTCCACTGAAATTTGTCACTTTTGGCCATTTCAATATCTTCCTTTCTTTGAAATCTTAGCCCACAATAGCCATAAGCCTAACTGGAGATGACAAATTAAGGAAATAGCTCTCTTTAATTACCATAAGAAACACAGGAAATGAGACAATCATTTGATCTAAATATTCTCCCTTTTCAGGAAAACAGGTGATGTTCCCCTGAACGGATTTTAAACATAGTTTTGCCTCTACAACTTCAGAGCCCACCTTTCCACTTGGCTTTTAAAGCAGCTTCTTGTCCTGTTTGTCCAATTTGAGGTCAAGAGATCTAATAAAAGACCTGCCCTTAGCCAATGTATACAGCTTGCAGTCATACAGGAAGACTGTCATAAAAAGAAGGAAATTCACAGCCAGAATGTTCCATTTCGGCTTTCAAACAGGCTGCAGGAGTATTTCGGAGATTCCAATCAAGATTTTCAAAACTGATTCTAGAGCAGTGTTCCTCAACTGGGGTACTTGTATCATCAGTAGTACTTGAGGTGGTATCCGGTGGTATATGTGGGACCCCCAGACCCCCTCCATCTGGCAGTGAGACCAACAATGCAACATGACAATAATAATAATAATAATAATAATAATAATAATAATAATAATAATAATAATAATAAACTTTATTTATATCCTGCCCTTCTCCCTGAAAGGGACCCAGGGTGGCTTACAACATATTAAAAACAGATTAAAAACATAATTTAACCTCAAATAAAAACATATTAAAACACATTATCAGATACCCATAAAAACAGTAGTCAGATACAAAGTCAGTTAAAAAGAGCAAAACGCAGCAAATCATAGAGGAATCAGGCCTGTAAAAATACTAAAAGATATAGAAAAGATGTTTAAAAAGGCCATGAACTCAGAAGGCTTATTTAAACAAAAAGGTCTTCAGGCCTCACCGAAAAGTCTCAAGAGAGGGAGCCATTCTCAAATCAAGGGGAAGGGAATTCCATAATGTTGGTGCCACTACTGAGAAGGCCCTATTTCTTGCTGCCGCTCCACGTACCTCCTTAGGCGGCGGCACTTGTAAAAAGGTCTTCTCTGATGACCTAAGAGGACGAGCTGGATTGTGCGGAAGTAGGCAATCTCTAAGATACCCAGGCCCAGAGCAGTATAGGGCTTTAAAGGTCAAAACCAGCACCTTGAATTGGGCCCGGAAACGAATGGGCAGCCAATGCAGCCCCCGGAGAAGCGGGCTGACAGAGTCAAACCACCTAGCTCCAGTGACCACACGGGCCGCCGCATTCTGCACTAATTGCAGTTTCCGAACCATCTTCAGGGGCACATAAAGCACGTTACAATAATCTAACCTCGATGTCACTGTGGCATGGATCACCGAGGCCAGGTCTGCACGATCCAAGTACGGCCGCAGCTGGCACACCGAACAAGCGCAGTTGGAGGCTTGGCTCAGTGGGCTGAGCTCCAGCATGCGCTTTAATGTACTCAGTAAAGCCCACCCATGCATCCTGAGCCTCTTACCGATGTTTGTTGCCTTGCATCTGGTCTCCCAATTCGGAAGGACCTGGCAATGACATCATCGCCAATTATTTCCAGTGGTACTTCCAACAGGTGGACCGTGAAAAGTGGTACTGCAGGGGACAAACCCAGAGAAATGCTGTGCTAGGGGATTTCTCCTTGATCTGTACCTAACAGTTCCCAAACCTCTTCCCCACACAGTTGAGGAGGGCATTTCTTGTGTAGACCCTCAACACTGGTGAAATTTGGGGCAAAACCACGCAACACTGGTTACATCAGGTCTACTAGAGGGGTCTCACACCAATGAATAATTCTGATTATCTTGTATGTGGATTACTTTTCCATATTCTTTCATGTTTCTTGTCATGTTTCTTTCTCTGTTCCCTATCATTTGACTAAACAAATCGTGTCTTCACCGATCCAATTCATTGCATTCCTGATTGTCTCTTTATGCCTCTGCACTTAAACGTTAATTTAAGGGAGAGCTGATGGCTGATCTGTGTCAGAGATTGGTTCACCCTATACAGCAGGGTGACTGCAACATCCTGTGTCCGATAAAAGGTCAGAAAAAGGTTCATAAGAAAGAAATGAGACAGGGAAACAAACACATAACTAAGGCTTTCTGCTTGGCTGCCACTGATACATGAGCATTCCAGTTGCTGTTTCCAAACCCACAGGCAGAACTGGCCCAAGATGGCCCAGCGAGTGACCTGCCCTCCTGGTCAAAGCTTTGCCCCTTTACTTGGTGATTTGCCAGCTCCTGGCCATCCCATTCCCTGGACTGGAAAAGGAGAGGGAGCTGGGGTGGAAGAGGGAGGAGTGGAGAATGGTGGGCTAGAGCATCAGAGGTTCTCTAGCCCAACATTCTCCTTCATATTTCCTCCTCTTCTTCTTCCCCCTCTTCCTTTTCCAGAAGGGAGAAGGAGGAGAAGGCAAGTGAATGGAGAGAGGTGCATGCCCCCTGCCAATCTGCTACCTGATTGCCTCATTCAACTTCATGGAGGAACCGGCCTTGTCCCCAGATAAGCATCTTACTGGTTCCACTGCTTGAACATTATGAGTCCATTCATGAGATGAACCTATGAAATTGCTTTCTCTTGAGTCAGACAAGTGCTGGCAGTGGCTTACTGGAAGCTCTGGGACGAAGACCTGCACTGGACCCTCTATGGCAGCCATTTTCAACCACTGTGCCGTGGCACACAGGTGTGCCGCGAACGGCCTGCAGGTGTGCCACAGGAGTTTGAGGGAGGGTCATTTATTAGTAGGGCCATTGGGGGAAGAGAGCCCCCCCATCAACAGCATGGTGTGCCTTGTCAATTGTCAAAAGACTGATGGTGCGCCTTGACCATTTTAGTACCTTTCCAGTGTGCCATGAGACAAAAAAGATTGAAAATCACTGCTCTATGGCATCAATTTTCACAAGACACTGCCCTCTATGGTCTATGGTCTTTGCCTCGTGTGATATCCGTTCCAACTTCCGGGAGACTCTTCCCCGCTTTGTGGCTCTGTTTCTAGAGCAACTGTAGTAAAAAAAATGTCTACTGGTTTGCCTATGAAATTATCTATGAATTGTCTCTGCAAGTGGAGGACAGTTGCCCTAGAAACAGAGCCACAGAACCCAGAAGAGTTTTTCAGCTGTTTTCAACCACTGTGCTCCAAACTCCTGTGGCACACCTGTGAACCTTTCACAGCATGCCAATATGCTGCAAGTCTGCGACACACCAATTGAAAATCACTGCTTGGTAGTGTGTTGGGTCACCATACTTACCTGCAGTAGGTGATTGCTGACAAAGAGTGACATGTTTTCTGCCTACACTCTCCACCCGCCAATGAGGATGGCACAGGGTCCTATGAAGGACACTCAGCTGACCTCTGCCGCCACCGTCACTGGGACTGGAAGGTTTAGGGGTGTGCCTGGCTGGCAGATTCCCAGCCAAAGCCTCGGAGAGATGCTGCCAGTCTGTGCTGGCGATACTAAGACAGAAAGACCAATGGTCTGACTCAAAATAATGCAGCTTCATATACCTCAAGGCAAAATCATGCAGGGGATAGACAGAGTGGAGTGGAGATTATGATGCCATAATCTTTTCCCTCTCACACAACACCAGAACCAGGGGACATCCACTAAAATTGAATGTTGGGTTAATTAGAACAGACAAAATATTCCTTTACCCAGCGTGGAATTAGTCTGTGGAACTCCTTACACAGAATGTGGTGATGGTGTCTGGTCTGGATGCCATTACAAGGGGGCTGGACAGATTTCTGGAGGAAAAGTCCATCACAGGTTACAAGCCATGATGGGTATGTGCAACCTCCTGGTTTTAGAAGTAGCCTGTCTCTTAATGTACAAGGGAGTGGCAACAGGATGCAAGTCTCTTGTTGTCTTGAAGGCTCCCAGAGGCATCTGGTGGGTCACTGTGAGATACAGGGAACTGGACTAGATGGGCCTTTGGCCTGATCCAGTGCGGCTGTTCTTATGTTCTGGTGTTCTTATGTTCAATGCCTTGAGGACACAGACTGACATGACAAAGTGAAACCTCCCTCTCTCAGTCAGGTCTGTCGTTCCCCACCCCAATTTTTGCTACTGAGATCACTGCTGCAATGATAACCTCACTGGAATGATGGGGAAGCTGATTCAGCCCCGATCACACTTTGAATCTCGACAATGTTGCAGAAATTGCAGATCCCTCCCTCTTCTGGGGGGGTCGTTGGGGACAGAAAAGGTCTTGCCGGCAGCAGGAAAACGCCATAACGCCCTGAGTTCAGAATGTCACCCAGTTGCTTTTTGCCAGGAAATCCTGGTACTTTTTTGGGGAATGGTTGCCATGTGTGCCCCTCTGCCCACGTCAGTCCCAAGACCTTATCACAATATTGTGATAGGAGTTGCGTAGCTACGCATTCAAAGGCCAGATTTGTTTCTTGTGTTCGTGGGCTGCGAGAGAACATCTGATTGGAGTTCGCTGGAATCTGGGATTTGCTGTCACTGTTAAGGAGAAATTATGCATACTAACCCACAAGGTTCTTTGTGCAAAATTATGAGGCAAAAGGTTTCATTTCCTTCCAGTTCTGTACTTTTAATAATACTTCTGAAAATGCCAAATAACTGACTGTTATAAACAGATGAAAAAAAAGGTTACAGTGAGATTGTTTTTCAAAGTAGCAGAGAATTTGTGTGAGACAAGCCGTGACGACAGATGGACCAGATTGTGTACGATCCTAACTCAAAAGGGCCCGATCCAGCTTTCCAATGCCTGTGCAGCCACAGTGCAGCCCTGAGGAATGGGAACAAACATTTCCTTATGCCTCCATGATGGCCTTCCTACTGCAGGATGCAGCGCATGCCCTGTTGGCACGGCTGCACCGGCGCTCAAAAATTGGATCGGACTTGGCCCAAAGTCTCTTACGAGGTAAGGGCAGGGGCGAAAGAAATCCAACACCAGATGTTTAGTACAGAGTCACAAAGATTTTTTGTGTGCACAATCTGATGTACAGCACATGGGCCTGTCCATGTGAGATTGTCTTCCAAACGCCTTATCAAACTGTCTTGGCTGTGAGGTGGTTGGTGACGGTGGCGAAGGCGTTTTCAGTGGTGACGCTCCTTTCTGGAATGTTCTCCCCAAGGAAGCTTATATGGTGCCTGCTCAGAGGTGGTTTCAGCATCAGATCCAGCTCTTTTTATTTTTCCAGGCCCTT
Source organism: Tiliqua scincoides (assembly GCF_035046505.1). Taxonomy (NCBI): domain Eukaryota; kingdom Metazoa; phylum Chordata; class Lepidosauria; order Squamata; family Scincidae; genus Tiliqua; species Tiliqua scincoides. Next base: position 4,718,806 of record NC_089831.1, on the reverse strand, counting down.
AATTTTCCAATTGCTATGATGGCTTTCAGTCTGCTCATTTCTGTTGCTGTTTTGCCCTGTCATCCTCGGTGTTTTTTGTTTTCAACTTGTAAACTACTTGGGCCATTTTATTGTTCAAGAGCAATGTGTATAAATTTTTCAAACAACCGAACACATAACATAGATTATTAGGGGTCATCAGATATCACGTATGAGATAAATCACACAAACCAAAGTGCTATTTGCACATTATCCTGTACCCAAGTACCCCTGCTAAGACCAGCGGTCCCCAAACTGGACCATGGACCACATCTAGCCAAACAAGAGATTTTGGGCCCAATTATAATTATGTTTGCTCCCCATTCCTTCCAGAGACACAATATGTAGCTCCTTACGTTAAATTTTACTAGGAAGTAACTCCTTTTGAACAGGGTAGGACTTACTTTTAAGTAAACATGGATAGGCTAGCACACTAACAGCACAAGCCTATACATGATTACTCAGAAGTAAGTCCCATTGTGTTCAGTGGGGCTTACTCTCAGGACAGCATGTATGGAATTTCAGCCTTACAGCGCATTTTATGCTTAATGTGAGTCCCATTAAGTTCAATAAGACTTACTCCAAGGTAAGTGTATATAGGATCACAAATTCATATACCTTTTATATTTAATTGGAATATTTTTGAAACTCACTTTAAAATGTTTATACCTTTGTTTTAAAACAATTGCAACTCACTCTGAGAGTCTGGGCTGAAATGAGGCTGGTCTTTAAATGAAGTATAATCAGTTTCAAAACAGAAAACACTCTAATGAAGACGTTTAAGGTTAATTTTTGTTGTCATTGTTATATGAACTTAGTGGGGTGTGATTATTTACTTATTTATTTATGTATTTAAATGATTTATACCCCATTTTTTCCTTAAAAGATCAAAGCAGCTTACAACATTAAGGGTGCAATCCTATCTTGCACTACAACAGGCTAGCCAAGAGGCTTGTGCTGTATCCAGCACAGGATAGGGGCCCAAAGTGGTTCAGCTCCTTACTTTTCCCCTTACCTACAGGTAAGCCACCCTGGCCCCAATGGGTCTCCTCGGACTTGCGCCACCTCCTGAGGTGGCACAAGTTCAAGGAGAGAAGAGCGGCTTGAAGCAGCTCTGAGCTCCCTGAGAATGGGGGTTGGGATCCAGCATAACTGCAGGATCCCAGCCCTGCCTCCTGCTCCCCACCTGCCCGCCCCAGGGCCGACCACCACCTGCTCTCTCCCCACTCCGAAACACCTCCTTCCTGCCTCCTCCCTGCCTTCCCCAGAGACTTGCATTGGCCAAGCTCAGCTGATCCCTCCGTTGGCTCAGAGGCTGAAGTCAGCCTCCACAGGCCGGCATGCCTCTGTGCATTGGCCTTGCCAACTCTCGAGGAAGGGACTTGCAGTGGCACAAACAAAAGTCAGGATTGCACTGCACAATGCATAAAACATGTAACATAAAACACATTAAAATGCATAAACAAGCACAATAAACAGGTAATTTGATCAATAACAGCAGCCAGCAGGCTTAATATAATTAAAGAATAATCCTCAAGTGTACAGTTTAATTTTTTTTAAAATGGGGGCACAGCTATGGGGCTGTCACGACAACCTTCTGCACTCCTGGACCACTGCCAATTTTCAACTGCTGCTGCTCATTCCTGCTTCCAAGCCTTTCCCCACATGATCCTTGCAGCAGTCAAAAACAGACTACCATAGAACTGCACGTCCTTTAAAAACAGGGCCGGCCCATCCATGAAGCCAACTGGGCGGTTCACTTCAGGCTGGAGGTGGTGAAGGGCTGCCTCCTTCAGCCCATTTCTGCCACTCCTTCTCCTCTTCCCCCCAGTTCCTGGACTGGAAAAGGAAGAGAGGGACAGAGAGGAAGAGGAAATGTGGCGGAAAGGAGAAGAGAGTGGTACAGATTAGTTTCAATTGTCTCTGTGGTTAAAGGTTCATTTAGCTGGTGGCTGAGAACTGATCTGTCATTGGAGAGTCAATGGGGAACTTGATAGCAAATGAGATGTGACTGAAACATCATGCGTCCTTTGAGGGGCAGAAAGGGAGGGAGGTTATAGAGTTGAGAATAAAAGGAAAAAAGAAAGATGGGAAAGGCTTTGACCCCCCCCTGTCCGCTAGTGTTTCTTCCAGGGAACTTGAGACACCCCAGCAAGAAGACTCAGCAAAATGTTGCAACGCCTCCCCACCCCTGGCTGGCCTACCTCTCCCCTTCTCCCATGCTTACCTCTTTAATCACGCAGCCACATGTGTTTGCAGAGGGGGTGTCAATCTTGGCAAACAGCTTAATGGCAATGAGAAGAGTGAGGCAGCAGAACAAACATCTTGGGTGAAACTGTGTTGGTTTGGGGCCGAGGGGCCATCAGACTCCGTGTTGTTCTTTCGAACAGCACAATTAGGGCTGGCCACATCGCTTCCCAAGAAAAGCCGGAGGGGAACCTGTGCACAGGCACGGCCAAGGTTTTTTCATTCTTTTTCTTGGTACCATTTTCCCACTGAGGATCCTTGCCTCTCCCTGGTGAGAGCTGCTAGTATTTGCAGAAAACAGACCTGTTGCTGGAGAATAGGAATCTGCTGGATTTGAGAACAGGAGTGGCCTGAGATTTCTTTGCACTTACAACAAGACTGCAAATGCTTCCCCCCTTACACAACAACACACAATTGTTGGGGGGGGGAAGCGCTAAGTTTAGCAGGGTGCTTCAACACACCCTGTAAGCTGCCCTCCCCTTCACCGTCGGAGCCACTCCAGGTAGCAAGAGCAACATAGAGGAGATGCCTCTGCATTGCTCTGGCCACCCGGAATGGCTCCAACGGCAAGGGGGAGAGGCAGTTTACAGGGTGCATTGCAGCACTCTGTAAAACTTAGCACTTTGCCCCCTCCCCCAGAACTCTATTGCCAGCAGCTGCCTCTGCTCTTCGTCCTTGAAAAAAAGACAAAAATGGAGAGGAAGTAAGGAAGAGAGGAGAGTTGTAGGCTAGAGTGTCTCTGACACCATAGTTCACCACTGTTCTTCCCTCCATACTTCCTGTTTCTTTCCCATCTCCTTTTTCAAGGAGGAACTTTCCCATCTCCTTTTTCAAGGAGGAAAAACAGCAGAGGAGGCATCCCCTCGCAGTCTGCTGCCTGGGGCAACTGCCTGGCTGGTCATTGACAAATCCACATCTATTTATTTATTTCCAAAATGTTCATATCCCACACTGACCTCTATGGTCTACTCTATGATCTTTCTCTTGTGATGTTAGTTCCGGCTTCTGGGAGACCCACCAGCAGCAGAAAGCCTTGGCAGAGTGTAGTGGGAGGGTGGGGAGTGTGTTGAATGGGGTGGGAGCAGGGTGGAATGGTGGAGGGTGGCTGAAATGGGGCAGCAATGGGGTGGAGAAGTAAGCAGATTGAGCCTGGGAGAGGAGTAGGTTCAGCTGTGGCAGTGCACACCAAATCCCAACTCCCTTTCTGGGTATGATCTGCCTGCATGGATCAGAGTGGACTTGCACCAGAGGTTGAGCTGGTGCAGGTCCAAGTTGACCTTTTGCAGCTGTCAGGCCTTACCCAAGGCAAGGGGACAAATGCCCCCTTACCCCAACGAGATCTCCAGAAGCCAAAAATCCCCCATGGGATGCTGTGTTATGGCCATGTGGAGGGTTAGGAAGGATTGGGCTATTACACCCTTGGTCCCATCTAGCTCAGCATTGCCTACACTGACTCAATAGCGCTGCAGGCTTAGAGAGAGGGGTTTCTCCAGCTCTGCCTGAAAATTGAGCCTTGGGCTTCCTGCATGCAAGGGAGATACTCCATCCCTAACTTATGTCGTCATATCCAAATCTTCCCGTTATTTTCAGCATTTGCTAGCTACTAATCAGCATCATTATTACCAAACACAGATTTCTTTGCTTAATTCTTGAAGCCGTTTCCTGCTCTCCGCTCAGCAGAATTATCAAAGCACTGCATATCTCTGTGACATTTGCTGTTCTGTGGAATGACTGAATAACATCCAGATGGTTTATCACTGCACCCTGCGTGTGAAATGGCATTTTCTTGGATGAGGGGAACGCAGCTGAAGACACACCCACCCCATGCCCCTGTGGCTACTTTTGAGCAGGGCCAGCTTTAAACCAATTGGATCAATTGCTTCCAATTGGGCTCTGCTCCTAAGGGCCCACCGTGCTGGGTAAAAACAAAATATAAAATCAATATTTTTACTAAACCATTTCACAGTCACTAAAACTGGTGGCCTTTTTTAAGTAGTTACTTTTCAAAGCTTTTCAAAGCATTTTGTTTGTTTACTTTTAGTTTTACATGCGATGTGTGCAATTTTATATTAAAACATGCTTAGATCCATTTGGTCCATTAACTCACCTGCACTTTTTAAGTGCATTCTTTGATTGCTTTCTATTCTGCCATAGAGATAGAAAGACTATCATAAATTTTATTGATATCTCTACGGACCTTGGCTGTGAATCTGGGCCCCTGCAAAATATGTTACCAATTGGGCCCCACAACTCTAGGTTGGTCAGGTTCAATCTCTCCCATCTCCAAGGATTTCCTGACTCGATAAGCATGGGGATCCTGGATCCAGACCCACAGAAGGGTGTCTCGGGCCTCTTGCGTGCTTGAGTTCCTTGTGGGGAACAAAGAAGTGAGTACCAACCCAAAGACAAAGGCTGTGTGTTTCTATTGCAGGAAAGAACCACTTTAAATCAATAGCCTAAGAACTGAATGGTCCTTTATCCTGGCCTTGGAAATCCTCCAGCTCAAAATTAAAAACAAATACGCTTCTGAACCAGTAATAACAGAAATAACAAATAATTGTGGTAGCTGAGGGGGAGCAGAGCCCTGGGATTTCTCCTATAGCAAGAACAGGGATTTCAGCAGCACACCTGGAAACTTTTTCAAAGGACTTTAGCCAAGAACGACAGCAGGAGGCAAACTGATAAATTTGCCTAAGGGCATGTGTACTTTTCGAGGTCATCGTTTTTCCCAAGGGCTTCCTGAGACACAGATTGCAGCTCTTGTTTCATTATGGCTATAATCTGAGGCAGAGGTTCCTAGAAATAAATCCTAATGAACACAGTGGGACTTGCTGCTGAGTAAATACGCAGAGACAAGCACTCTAATATACTGTGTAAATGTATTTGGTGCGCTTTTAATTTTTCAGTGTTTATTCATTTCTTCTAAAACTGTTGCAACCCACTTCAGTTTCAGATGAAATATTAAAAGAAGTTTCAAAGTAGGAATAAGGGGGCAGGGAAACAGGGGCAATGCAACCCTTTCCACCACTTGATGCTGCCCCAACACCCCACTGCGGACTCCGCCATGGTGCAGGAAGCCCTTTAGTTTGTTCTGTTGCACGGTTTTCCCAAACCAGGAAGTGCAGGACTTCCTGTTTTATTTAAAGGGAGCACAATGAGTTTACATTGCAGCTTATATTGCAGGGAGTGGATCTGTGCAGGGACTGGATCAATGCAGGGAGTGGATCAACACATCAGGGAGTGGACTGGATGGAGGTGACAGCCTACTCAAGGTGAAGGACATCCCAAATCTGCCATCCCCTCACCATTTGACACTGACACAAGTGGTGCCTTCATTTTATAGCTGGGTCAGCCCCACTGGAGAATATAATACCCAAATAAAGAAATTGTTTGTTATGCAATTCGACTTTGGTATTTGTGGGGGGGTCCCATTCCCAGACCCCCTACAGACAACAAAATCTGCAGATAATTTAATCTGTGGGTGGGGTCCATTTCTTGCATCCAGGAGGCTTTCTGAGGCCTAGAGGTGCTATGCGCTGCCTCCTTGGGCCATAGAAGACCTCCCAGAGAAAAAACTGGAAGGCCATCTAGGGCCTCAGTACTAGGGGGCAGTGCACAGCCTCCCTGGGCTTCAGAAAGCCTTGTGGATGTGACCGGTCGGTGGTTTCCAGTTGTGTCCAGGAGGATAGGTGAGACCCTCCCACAGACACAGTTCCAAACCCACAGATAAAGAGGGCCCACCTAGTTTTAGTAGGTTTTAGTTATAAGAGGGCATCATGATGAGGTCCTGCACCTTAAAATTTATGCACAGAGTTCCATAGCTACCAAATGCAGCTGTGGCAGCTAACATATGTTTGGCCTGCTAGCAGTCACTCCTTGCACTGGTGTGTGTTCACCACCCACAAGTGACATTATGTCAGCTAATGACTTATTCCAAATTTCAAATTCTCCGATCCCTGTTGCAGAACAACAGGGGCTGCACGAGCATCTGCTGTCAATCCTTTTGGGGGCTGCCAACTCTCACAGTATGTTGCTTGTGCAAAAGAACTGGCTGCAATGAGGCAAGAATGACAGCAACCCAGGGGAACGTTGGAAATAAAATGGGATGAAATGTTCAGCACCAGGCAGTTTACCCAATACGAAGAGAACAAATGAATACCACAGCTGGATACAAGATGGGAATCTCCCTGGTTTTGTGTGGGTAAAAGACTGCAGCAGAGCGATAAGGACCCAGAAAGTCAGGCTTTCCCTTTCACAACAGTTTGTACAGACATCAAAGAGAAGTTCATGCTGTTCACAGAAGCCCTTGACGTAAGCATCGAGGAGCCAAATTTGTGATAGGGGAGTAGATCCATGTTCGGATATCCTGATGCTTTTTACTTTCATCTCAAATCAGATGCTGAGTCCTCCAAATTTGATTGGAACAGGGGCATTGTGGGACGGGTTAAATCCACCCCCGTGCCATTCTTCTTCAATGTAATTGTCCCTCTGAGCTGTTGGACATGCAGTGAGAAAACAAAATACATGCCTATATTTTTCCACTGCAGTTCTAAGAGCTGGGGGGTGCTGGGAGGAGGCAGCTCATGAGATCAGGAAAACAACACGGGATGGGAAGTGGTCCAGCTTCATTGCCCCTGCTCTAACCCATTTTTGCCCAGCCCACAAGTGTACACTTTTTGATCCCTGTTGCGTATACGCAAAGTTGGGCAGAAATGGCTTAAGGTAGACATTAGCCACGGTGAGAGATTTGGTCACAGATTTCCCAAAACCACTTCAAATTTGTCTTCGTTCTCATCAATCATCTAAATTCAGTTTCACATTCCTTAAGTGCTGCATTAGAATCTAATATCTTCAAGCTTTAGAGGGGAGTCCAACAAAAATTTGCCATTTCACATTGATTATGAAACTCTCTGCAAGCAGGTATTACTCTTCTGAACCAAAAAGTTGGGTGACAGGCATGTAGTTCTCACAGGGCTGGCCCTAGACCTCTGGATGCCTGAGGCAGCATGCCAAATGTGCCAACCTCCCACTCTCAGATTGTCCCTCTTCCCCCGCAGGCTCTGCCAGACAGACAACTCATTTCTACAGATAGTTGCCCTAAAAACGGAGCCACGGAACCCAGAAGAGTTTTTCAGCTATTTACAATTGCAGTGTTCCAAACTCTCACGGCACACCTGCAGACCTTTTCAAGCACCCCAGTGTGCCAAGGCGATTGAAAATCGCTGCTGTCACCCATCACTGTCTTTTCCTCACCTTCCACTCTAGTCACTTTTTTTTTTCAAATTCAAGGACTAAGAGAGAAGGAGGAGTGACAGGCAAGCCATGAGACAGTATTTCGGCTGCCATCTCATGCACTGGGAAATTTTGGGTTGGTCTTGGCAATCAGAAGGAGGGGTGCAGGAAGTTTCCTGAGGTTGAGGTTCTTATCTGATGTCCGTGAGTACAGATCTGGGAGTCCTAAGGAGCCACCAGTGTTAGTCTTCTCACTTCCCAGCACACATCCTCTCCTATCCCTTCCCACATGCCCATCTATCCCTGTTTCATCTCAAACAGGTGTATCTAAACTAAGTGAGACGAGCACATCTCATGTATCCTATTCTCAAATAGGAGTATCTCAAATCTCAAACACAGGAGGATCAAAATTCAAGGAGACATGACACTGCTGCCCATACAGCACAATCCAAAGCATGTCTGAGAACATAACATAAGAACATAAGAATAGCCCCGATGGATCAGGCCATAGGCCCATCTAGTCCAGCTTCCTGTATCTCACAGCAGCCCACCAAATGCCCCAGGGAGCACACCAGACAACAAGAGACCTCATGCTGGTGCCCTGCCTTGCATCTGGCATTCTGACATAACCCAGTTCTAAAATCAGGAGGTTGCGCATACATATCATGGTTTGTACCCCGTAATGGATTTTTCCTCCAGAAACTTGTCCAATCCACTTTTAAAGGCGTCCAGGCCAATAATTGTAAATACATAAACCATTGGCAGTCAAAACCCTCTACAATCAATTCCTCTCTAGACTTCAAATTACATTGACCTTGATTACATTTCAATAAGTTATTATACAATAACCATTTATCTCCTGGTACAGTTCCCAAACCAAAATGTGCTTCTTGTGGTGAAGCTAAGAGTGGAATTTTGTTGTAAAACCTTTTCTTATAACGATTCCATATCTTCCACAGTGCATGTCTAACATAATGATTCTTGAATTCCATATTCACTTTCAACTTATCATACCAAAGATATCCATGCCAACCAAATCTTAATCATATCCTTCTAACTTCAACAATTTTTTGTTTTGCAACAATATCCATTCTTTAAGCCACAGAAAACAACATGATGCATAATAAGTCTTCAGATCAGGCAGTCCTAAACCTCCTCTTCCTTTTGCATCTTGCAAAATCTTAAATTTCACTCTTGGTTTTTTTCCCTTGCCATATAAAACCTGTCACATCTTTCTGCCACTCTTTAAAAGGTTTATCAGAAAGTAATATTGGTATATTCTGGAAAAGAAAAAGCATTTTTGGTAGTACATTCATTTTAATTACAGATATTCTTCCCAAAAAAGATAATTTCAAGCTTTCCCATCTTGCAAAATCGTTTTTGATTTCACCCCAAACTTTAACATAATTATTTTGAAATAACATACAATTCGTGTTTGTCAAAATAATACCTAAATACTTAATCTTCTTCTCCACTTTGAACCCAGTCTTATTCATCAACTTCGATTGGTCTTGTTCATTCATATTTTTAGATAAAATTTTAGTTTTCTTTTTATCTTAAATCCTGCTAATGATTCAAACTTCTTCAACTTAACCATCAACAACTCTATGTCTTTTAAAGGTTTTTCTAAGATCAAAACCATATCATCTGCAAATGCTCTTAATTTAGAACATTCATTTTTAATCTTTGCACCATGTAGTCTTTCATCTTGTCTAATATCTCTACATAACACTTCTAAGGCAAGTATAAATAAAAGTGGCGACAATGGACATCCTTGTTGTGTTCCCTTTTGAATCTCAAACATTGTTGATAATTCTCCATTTACCACTACCTGCACAGTTTGTGATGTATAAATTTAAAGATTTAAAATTGATAAAAAATTATATGGTTTTGAAGAGGGAGAGACAATATTGGAGAAACAATTAAGATCAGATGAGCAGGTAATATCTAAAATATATAAATTGCTTTTGAAGTTTGAAACAGAAGATGAACAGGTTAAGGAATGCATGATCCAGTGGGCAAAAAATGTGGGCTATGAACTTTCAATGGACAGATGGGAGAAATTATGGATAAAACAGACAAAATTTACTTTGAATGTTAACATTAAGGAAAATATATATAAGATGATTTATCGTTGGTATGTGACACCAAGTAAATTAGCCAAAATGTATGAAACTATGTCCAATAGTTGTTGGAAATGTAAGAAACAAGAGGGAACATTTTACCACATGTGGTGGACGTGTTCAAAAGTTAAAAAATATTGGTCACAAATTCACGCACAGATACAGTTGATCTTAAAAACAAATATACAATTGAAGCCAGAAGTATTTTTATTAGGTATGACAGATGAGTATGTGGAAAGAAAAAATGAAGTTTTATTTTTGTATATGATAAGCGCTGCCAGAATACTTTATGCTCAAAATTGGAAGACTATGAATATACCTTCGGTGGAGGAATGGTGGATAAGACTTATGGATTATGCGGAGATGGATAAATTAACAGTTTTGCTTAGGGAGAATTCAACAGAAAACTTTTTGAAGAATTGGAGTCCAGTTATTGATTTTTTGAATCAGAGAGAGGATGGGGATTTGAGGTATTTTGGATATGAAAATTGATTTTGAAGTATTAGTGGTATAGATTAATATTTGTTAATGTTTGGACTGTATGTATTTGGATTATAAGTATGGGAATGTTTTGGCTTCGCTCGTGCTGCTTTATTAGAATTTTGTTTATGTATGTATTTGTTTTTCTATTTTATGTTTATTATAGTTAAATAAATAAATAAACAGAGAGAAAAAATAAAGGCGTCCAGGCCAGATGCCATCACCACATCCTGTGGCAAGGAGTTCCACAGACCAACCACACGCTGAATAAAGAAATAGTCCAGCTTCCTGTATCTCACAGTGGCCCACCAAATGACTGAGGGAGCTCACAAGACAACAGACACAACCTGTGACCTGGTGCCCTACCCTGCATCTGGCAATCAGAGGCAGCCTGCCTCTAAAACCAAGAGCTTGCACATACCTACTAGTAACCCATGATGAACTTCTCTTCCAGAAATTTATCCAATCCCCTCTTAAAGGCATCCAGGCAAGATGCCATCACTACTTCTTGTGGCAAAGAGATCCACATGCTAATTACATGCTGGGTAAAGAAATATTTTCTTCTGTCTGTCCTAACTCTCCCAAGACTCAACTTTCGTGGATGTCCCCTGGTTCTGGTGTTATGTGAGAGGGAAAAGAGCATCTCTCTATTCACTCTGTCCATCCCCTGCATGATTTTTTATGTCTCAATCATGTTCCCCTTCAGGCACCTCTTTTCTAGACTAAAGAGCCCCAAATGCTGTAGCCTTTCCTCATGGCGGAGGTGCCCCAGCCTGGTAATCATTTTGGTTGCTCTCTTCAGCACCTTTTCCATCTCCACTATATCCTTTGAAGACTAGAGGGGTCTACTCTGAAGTAAGCCTCAGTTGTGTCAATGGGGCTTCCTCCAAGGAAAGCGTGTATAGAACTGCAACCTTAACCACTACACTAGACCCCACCCCAAGGTATGATGGGTATTGCAAGGGCTGGTGTCCTCTGAAGATGACATTTCCATTCTCCCGTGCATTTCCTGCTGGGCAGATGGAGCCCTTTGGTAGATCCTGCCAACAGCCAGTCAAAGGTCAGCCCTTCCTTTCACAGGTTGCCATGAGCTCATCCAACTAGAGAAATTCCTGGGATTCCAGAGAGCAGAGTGGGAGCTAGGTTGTGCTTGTCTTCATGCCTGTGTTAGCTGCTCAGTGACTCTTAGAGATTATTTGGCAGCCTTGTAACTTCTCATGGGAAACCAGTCATGGCGGGCAAACTCAGCAGAGCAAGGTCCTGAGGGCTGAGCTCCATGGGACAGGAAAGGTCCACGTTGGAGGCAGTGGCGTAGCTAGAGGGGGTGCAAAGCATTAAGTATTTCAGGGAGCCTCACCTCAGCGTGCAAGGGGTCCCTTCCCCTCCCTCTCCTCTTTGGAGCCATTCCAGGCAGGGGGAATGGCTCCAAAGGAGAGGAGGCCCTTGCACACTGCAAAATGTAGTGCTTGGCGCCCCCTCTAGTTATGCCACTGGGTTGCGGTACGGAGGGGGGAAGGCTGCCCTCCTCCCCATCCCATGGTCCTGATCCCAGTTTCCTACCTGCGTAGTTGCTTTTTGGAAGATGAAAAACATGCTGGGAGCCCTAACGTGTTCAGAGAGACCACGCCGTGTTCTGCTGCCAGCACTTTTCCAAAGCTAACATTTTAAAAACAAACCCTTGGGGGATTGTGGCCCAAGTGACAACTGTCTTCCTCCTACTTGTCTACCCTCAAAATCCTGTCAGCTGCTTTGCTTGGTGGCCACCTGGAGGGAAAAAATGAACACCACAACAGACTGTTTGCACTGCTGAAATGCAGTTCAGAGCTGTTTCCAGGGCTCTAATGAAGTCGTGGGCAGCTCTGGGAGAAGTTCCCGATAAGGGGCACATAGGAAGCAATAAAATAGTATGGTCCTGTCCGGTTCCCGGCTCCTACAAGCAGAGGAAGCCTCCCCCACTGCTGGCACTTAACTATCTGCCTTTCCAAGGGTGAATTTCCGAGTCACCACCTCCAGACTTTGCTTGTTTTCCCTCTGTGTCCATTTTCCTTATGTCATCCCTGGAGGTTCATGAGCAGGCTGAGTCATGGATCAAGTGCTGTAGGGTGAATGAATGAATGATCCAATTCAAAATTAACCCTTTCAAACGGAAGCCACTGGATCAAACATTTGAACTTTGAACCCACTGGTTAATGTCTAAAAAACAGAAGTGTGACTGGATGACTATGAACATGAATACAGTACAGTAAACAGCAGTGTTTCTCAAACTGTGGGTCAGGACCCACTAGGTGGGTTGTGAGCCAATTTCAGGTGGGTCCCCATTCATTTCAATATTTTATTTTTAACATATTAGACTTGATACTACCCGGGTATGCGACTGCATTTGGGGAAATGTTAACAGATATGTTGTTTTAAGAGGCTAGTATGTATATGCTTTTAACAATGATCGTAAAAGGGACTTCCTCCTGGGCAAGTGTGGGTAGGATTGCAGCCAAGGATTGTTAAAAATTTTCCTGCTTGATTATCTCACTTCCGATCATGACATCACTTTTGGCGGGTCCTTATAGATTCTCATTGTAAAGAGTGGGTCCCAGTGATAAAACTTTGAGAACCACTGGTATACAGAACTGGAGCACTGGTCCATCTAATGTCAGGCCTGACTGCCAACATTGAGATCCTTTTCAATGGAGAAGGCAGTGATTGAACAGTAGCAGCAGTGGCATCACTAGGGAGGGTGCAGGCCACACAGGTTGATGCACAAAGGGGTGTGTGTGTGACACCACTGCTGGACAAAATTGTCAAAATCTCGGTACTTTTGAATAATACCATCATGTTATAAAACATTCGATGCAGAATTTCATGTAGAATGCAATGAAATAAATCCTGTTGAAATATCTCTATTCTATCAAAACTTATAGCCAAATAACCAGAAAAGGAAACACCTGCCTTATGTAACAAACCCAAAACTGACCAATGAGACTGATTGTTCTAAGAGCCAATGAGGTGTTATTATGACGAAGGAGGGAACCAATCCAGTGGTAGTACGAGTCAGCTCTTAGTTCCATACATCAGAGTTCACACACTCCTGAGCTCCTGTGCTGCGTGGCTGCAGCGGCACCAAATTAGGCTGCCGCTGAATCCTGCACTCCCAGGGCAGTCGCGGGAGGCACCTCAGGAGAAGGGAACTTTCGTCCCCTTCCCCCCCCCCGGTAAAGGGAGTAGCCCCGCAGTGGGGCTACTCATTTCACTGCCGACCACTCCCTCCCCCTGGCACACCTCCCCCCCACCTTCTCCCCACTTCCTGCCTCCCCATCACACCTCCTCCCCACCTCCCCTCTTGCCCCCGCTTTCCTCTCCGCTGCTCGGCAGTCCATGCGACCGCCGAGCGGCAGAGGTTGGGTGCCCACCCAGCACTAGCCCATCACCGGCCAGCATTGGGCTAGCATGGGTGCTCACCTGGCATTAGGACTCGCAAACGTGCCTTGTGGCACGTTTGTGACAGTGTGCGCTGGCGGTACACCAGTGTGTCAATTTCAGGATTGGGCTCTTATTCAGTTGTGTGAGTGTCATCAGGTTGGTTACTGGTTTTTTGTGGGTTACTGATTTGTTGGGTGACCTGGACTGTTTCATATTAAAAGAAAGAAAGTTAATGGGGGTGACACCAACCCTAGTGAGGCCCCTGCCTTTTGGCTGTTCATATGATATTGCAATTTATACTGTATGGTCTGGCACGGGAGGAGGTCCGTCAAAGGGGTGATGCAATGAGCCTTCGCACTGGGTGACCACACCCTAGTGACACTTCTGGAGCTGTTCACCAAGGGTTGCACTGTTTGTGTATTTTATTTGTTCCTCCTCATTTTTAAAGAAATAAGATGTTCAGTAAATGTTGCACTGTTTGTGTATTTGTTCCTGTTCATTTACAAAAGTATATAAGTATATACATTTAGGCTATGCATGTGATATTGTAATTTAAAAGTACAATTTTAATGATGCAGGGTCGGGGCAATGATACATCACCACACCCACTGCCTGGGGAATTGCCCCACCCCATAGGAGAAGGACCGTCTTGGGGGTGACACGCTGGCCTCCCGCACTGGGTGATGCAAACCCTAGTGGCGCCACTGAGTGGCAGACTTGAGCTGCAATCTTATCTACCCATACATGAGAGCAAGACCCACTGACTATAATGGGACTTACAGTAGACATGCACAGGGTTGGGCTTTTGGCAGCCTTCCCTTCCCTTCCCCAGTCTGTATGTGAGGCTTTTTTAGAGTGTTGGGGTCACATGCAGAGCTCGTAGAGAAAAAGGATTGTAGTCTTAAATGTGATAGAAGGTCCACTCTACCTCTTGGGCAGCGCTTGGGAAAGATAAGGGCCTAGATCAGGAGTCAGCAACCTACAGCCCATGGGCCGGATCCAGCCCATCACCTAAGTTCGTCCAGCCCACACGGAACTCAGCTTGGGAGGTGAAAGCTTGTGCCTGATCTGCCATGTTCTGGACAAGGAAGAGCAGAGCCACCTGCCCAGGCTTTCAGAGTCCCCATGCCACGCAGCAGCTTTGCCATTCCCTGTCTGTTATGCGGCAAATTGGGTGGGAGGCTTCACACACACACACTTCAAGCCAAGCTCCACTCAGCCACTTTCAGGAGCTCAGCAACCCAGAAGTTCAGCTAAGACATGATGACTTCATCACTCAACGTCCAGCCCCTTTGCTGAAAAGGTTGCCACCCCTGACCTGGAAGTAATTGCGGTGACATCACTGTCACTGCAGTTACCTCCAATGTGTTGACTCCTCCATTCCCCCTTTGAAAGAAAGGGGGGAAGGGAGTAGGCAGCCGAGGCAGCAATGGAGCTTTTTTGCGCTGCTGTCAGTACCGCCCATCTCCTGGGCACCTTCCAGTGGTGCAAAAATGTTCTGAAGGAGACTTCCACGCCGGTAGAGGCAGCGCAAATGGCTCCTTCAGAGCTTGAAGTGGCACATATCTCCTCCGAAATCAGAGGAGAGATGCGCCACTTCCTGCCAGGTGGGCTCCTTGGCTGCTCTGAGGGCTGCCCTCCTCTCCTCCCCTTTCTTTAGGGGAGGAGAGGGGGCAGCCCTCAGATGTAGTCAGGAACCATGCCTAAATGGTTCCATGCCTTCCATTCCATGCATTCCAGGAATGCAGTCACTCTAGGCGTGGTTCATTATTGATCTGAGGGCATCTCCTCTCCTCCTATTTAAAGAAAGGAGAGGAAGGCAGACCTCAGACTGGGACAGAACTGCACCAACAGTGGCTATGCTCCTGCAGCCACCTTTGGTGTGGTTCCCCAACCGCTTAAAAACCCAGTTGGGGCGGATCGTGGTGGGCACCTTCATTCCTGGCACCCGGGCCATGCACCCCCTGCCCCCATTGAGTCCGCCACTGGATTCTTGATATGGAGGGAAAGGAAAGCTAAGGTTGGTCAGACACGCAGTCTGGATTTCAGGAAAGCCAAGTTTAATGTCTCAGAGAACAAATAAGTCATATTTTGTGGCTAGGACGGGATTTTTTGAAATGCGAGATCCTGAAAGCACCATCGCAAACAGACCCATGGAAAGAAAAGTTGGGAAATATCTAAAGAAACCAGCTTTCTGAGAAAGTGTGAAGCAAGAGGCTCAAGTACCAAAAGTGGAAGGAGGGACAGTTAAACCCATTTCTGCCCAGCCCACAGGTGTACCCATTTGATCCCTGTTGTGTATGTGCAACGTTGGGCAGAAATGGCTTAACAAAGCAACAGCACACAAGTGTAGCCTGCACCTGTGAGGATGATGTCAGAAAGGCTACATCACGGAATGAGCTGAGGCTGGAGGGATGCCAAGAACGACAACAAGGGTTTTTTTTAGTTCTGTCCAATAAAAGAGGAGCGGCCAGGAAGTGGTGGAGAAGATGGACCACAGACTTAGTGGACCACTGTCATGAATATGTACAGTTTAGGCCTAGTAGCATTGCAAGGCCTGAACCAAGCTAAAACAGTAACACAGAAGTGGCTTGCATTTCCTAGCTGCTAGGAATTTACAACTCAATGGAAGGTGATTATGTAGCACCTAGGCAGCCAGAAAGACGCCCATCAAGGATGGAATGCAGCTGCAGATCTCCAGGGGGGAGGGAAGAGCTGAGAGGGCGAGCTTCCAGCCCACTTCCTGAGGACAGAGTCTTTTGGCTGTTGGTTTTTGGTCCTTGTCTCTTGGTAAGATAGGTGGTGGGTGCACATCCTGCCCTGCCAGGACCATGTGGTCTTTAGGTAACTGACCTGAGGATCTACAAAAGAAGCTGACCCAGGTGAGAGTCAGAGAATAATAGAGTTAGCCAGTTAGCTTTGTTGTTTTATGCTGATATGTTTCCTAGAAGTTTTTATGCCTCTAGCATTTGCTGCCTTTTGTAACTTTTTGTAACCCTATGTATTTAATAAAGTAAAAATCCTTTTACCATGTTGGTTCATTGTCTGTTGGAGACAAAGGTTCAGAATCCTGCCTAACTGTTCAGCAAGCTACCAAAAATCCTCATTGTGGACTAGTAACTTGAGGACTGAGACTTTAAGTAAAGGAAGTGCTCAGTGCCTACAAGGGATATAGTTAAGCCTAGAGGGTCTCAGTTTCCCTGGACTGAGGCACTGGCTCTTACAGGGTGGTGGCAGTACTACCAAACAGGGATCTTTGAGGGCTCTAGGGTTCAGAACCAAATACTCTGAGCACCCAAGACCCTGGGAGTGTGAGACCAAGTATACGACAACCACAAACTGAACATGAGCCAACAATGTGATGCGGCTGCAAAAAAGGTCCTAAATGAGGAGAAGACAGAGCTGCACAGGTCTTCTTTTGCCTCTGTCTTCTCCCACAAGGGGAAGGTGACCCAAACAAGTAGTTGCACCAATAAAAAACAGGGTGGGGGGAGAGCATCACATCTCAGGGTAGGGAAAGCGATTGTAAAGGAACCCCTAGTTACTGTATGTGTGGTCCTGGGTTGCGGGAGACCTTCTGAGTCATGAGAGGCAGCTGTGGGGCACCGGGGAATCCAGCTCCAGCAGCAATGACCCAGCCACGAGGGCCTCAGAAAGGAGTGTGGGGGAAGTGTATTTGCCGAACGCTGGAAGTGCTTTTCCAAGGACTCCAAAAGGCACTCCCTTGACACTCTCTCAAGGTATAGTACCCCAGGGAATTGACCCCCCTGGAATGTCCTTAGCTATGCCACTGCTGGGCCATCTGGTAAGGCCAGGGTGGAACTTGCCTTACACACCAATGCAAAATCTCTGTGGACAGAAATATAGGTCAAAAAATTAATACAGCAACACAGCATCCCTAGTCCTTCAAAGTGTGGTGGTGATTGTGGAGTAGGAGGAAAAGTTCTGGGAAGACATTGCAAAAATACCCAACTTCAACCACAAGTCAAACAAGGTAAATAAACACACCTTCATCAGTTCACGACAAAGAGACAAAACATCCGTCGATGATATTTAATCCTGGATATCACCCTTGGTTTGATACTGAGCTGTGCCCACAATCTGATTCAGGACTGGAACTCTACTGAATCACTTGACACGGACATCTTCAAACTCAAGATCTACATGAGTAGGGCTAGACATGGGAGATTTAATTTCAGAAGAAAAAACCGTGGCCTCTCTTTAAAATGGAACTGGTCTGACTCAGGGCTGCAGGATCCAACTCCTCCACCAGGAACTCTTCACAGCTCATCTCTCTCTACCAGGTCAGAGGGCCTGGTAACTCCTTGAGATGCCCATTATACAGGTACGTGAGGAGATACTATCGTGGCTAGGTGTACCCATTTATGCCTCGAGAACCATAGCAAGGAACAGACCCAGTTGGCAAAATGCTGGAAACCTCCCTACTGGCTGACTCCTCTCTGGCCAGAGCTTTGGGGGTTGAGCTAGCTTTCCTACTCCAGGACTAGCCAAGGAGAGAGGCTGAAACCCAAGCCCTGATATGCCTTTAAAAGGGCAAGAGGTTTTGAGGAATGGAGCTTGTCTTGGTGAGCAAAGCCACCTGCCCCAGGCGACCTGCCCCTTGGTCTAGTGATGGAGGAGAGTCACATTTTTCGCCTTGCTGAAGTGGATTTCTTAGTATGGGGAACATGTTGTTAGAAATGGCTTTGGCTTCCTTTTGGCCTTCCCTCTGACTATGAGTTTCTTCCCTGCAGGTGTGAAACTGCAGCTCTTGGATATGGGATCAGATGACTGGAGAGTAGCCCATAGAGAAACCGGCGCTTGTCCATAGGCAGAACCCTATTAGAGATGATCTGGTGGCCTCTGTGAGCAAACTGATGCATGGCATGGGCCTTATTGCCCAGAGAGTGTGCTGAGGGAGAGAGAAGGCCATGTTCTATCCATCATAATACCCAAAGAGGACAGAACTGCAGATGCCTGAGCATGCGAGGAATATTTAGACTGTGCTTTAAACCTCCTTTTCCAGTGCTGATGTTTCATCAACTGTGTGATGGACCTGGACCTGAAATCCTGGAAAGTCGCTACCAGGCAGTCCTGAGCCAGAGGGAACGATGGTCTGACTCGGTATGAGTCATGAACGTGAGCCAGATGGTCTTGTGCACAGGATTGAATTTCCAAAAATCTTTTAGCAGAGCCCCTACCCAGGCACTCTTCTTGATGGACTGGGAGCTGGTTGAAGAAGAGGAAGCAGAAGACTGGAACAAGTGGAAGGAAGAGAGATCTCGGGTTCCCCCCAAATATCTATATCTGAACCAATGTTATTTCATTTGTGCAATAGATAATCTGGAGTCAGGAGTTATAACCGTCTTTTTCCCCCAGCAGCAGGGGGTAGGGTCAAACTCCTCCTTCAGTCTAGAGCAGTGTTTCTTAAACTGTGGGACCCACTAGGTGGGTCACAAGCCAATTTTAGGTGGGTTACATAGCATGTCGCTCAGCCGCCATTGAAAATACAGAGCTGAAAATACAGGGTACAGAGCTGCTGTGCACAGCTGGCTCCCAATGGGAGAGAGGCATGAGCTTTGCCATGAATAGGTGGGAAGACGGGACTCTGGAATGGGGGGAGGACTGAGAGAAGGATCCACGTCTGCTTTGACTTTTGAGCTGGAATGTCTGAATGCAAAATAACAGCATGAGCGCACTCTGTAATGGGAACTTTGGCGGATCGTGGCTTAGGCTTGAAGCCTAAATTGATGATGTCACCTCCGGCCATGACATCACTTCCAGTTTGAAAACTGGTGCTAAAAGGTTTGAGTGATCTAGAGGAGTGGTTCCCAAACTGTGGGTCTGTGGGTCACCTGTAGGTCATTATCCAATTTTTGGTAGGTTGAAAAACCGACAAGGTAGATGAGGCTCGGTGCATCAAGGGTGAAACAACTGTCTTTGCGGGTGGGAACACTGCTGCCAAATCACCATTATAGCCGCAGAGGCTTGAGTGGCTGGTAAAGTGAAACATTTTTTTAGGTGCATCCTGATGCTAAACAGTTTGAGAACCAGTGATCTGGAGCATTATTTCTGAAATCTTAAAAAAAGAAAAAAGAAAAAAAAAGTGCAAGTTGCTGCCTAGTTAAAAATAGCAAGAGGGGATTCTAATCCAGTATCACCTGTACCAGGACTAGTTTGAGCCATAGATTTCTTTTTGAAGCATTAAGTATGATAAACGCATGCAGGATGGGGTAGTCTGTTAATGGAAATGAGCCATGAAGGCAAAATGTGACTTCCATGTTCCCAGGAAACGAACCTCTGGATACCAGAAGTGGGGAAGGAGAAGGCCCCACAGACTTCACTTCTGGACTTCCCAGGATGAACTGTCAGGTCCCTGTTGGGAACAGCATGCTGAGCTAATGAACTCTTGGTGATTCAAAGCAGTTTTTCTTAGGCCACGAAGTGGGATTGATTGCCTGCTCTGCAGAAATTAAGTCACCAGGTGCAAAAGCTCCATGAAAATCTTGCTTCCTCCAGTCACTCTGGCAGCCTTGGCTTGGCCCCTCCATCCCAGGTAAGGAGAAGGAAGGAGGGGAAAAACACAAGAAGGTGTGAAGTGATGGGTGAAGCTGGAGAAAGCTGTGATCCTCTTTCATGCCTCAGGCCTGGTTTATAGTGAAAAATCCAAAACAGCATGTAAACACATGAGAGCATCTGATTTTCTTGGGATGTTCAATGTCATAAACTCCCTGGTTTGTCCTGTCTCTGCAAATTAAGGGTTATCCTGGGCAGTGTCCAAGCATAATTTTTCAGGGCTGCTACAAACCTGTACGATCACCCCTCCCTCCTCCCACAGAAGGCTCTGTCTGTTTTGAAAAACTGGAGGAGGGATTGGTGGGCTTCCACTTGCTCTTCTGTCACTGACAGCTAATGAGATTCTATGAGAGAAGAAAGTGCTTATTTCTGGCCATGGTCTGCTTAATGATGTCACTTCCAGCCCTCAGCAGGCACCATGAATGCTAACTTTGGCCCTCTGTTTGAAACGAGTTTGACATCTTTGCTCTAGGACAGGGGTCTAGGATGTGGACTCTGGAGCCGCATGTGGCTCTTTCAGCTGTCTGCTGCGGCTCCTCCGGCTGAAAGTGGCAAAGGGGGTGACAGGAGGCACCTGTGTTGGGAGGGCAGGCTGCTTCCCTCCACCCCCTGAGCTCACTGCCCTCCACCCCCACCTGCCCCCGCATTGGTTTCCCTTTTCAATTTTGCCCGCTCTGCAGGCTTAAGCTCCCTGTTTTTCCCTTCCCCAACTCTCCAGCAGGACGCCCTCCTCCTCAGCCATTGCGAGCCCTTGCAGGTCCCCACTCAGTGCAAGGAGAGGCTTTTCCTCCACAGCAGAGGAAACATCCTGTGTGTCTACTCAGTAGTAAGCCCCATTACAGCAGATGAAGCTTACTCCCAGAAAAGGGTGCCTGGGATTGCAGCCTTGGAGCCTGCTCAAGGCCAAGCGCAGGATGAGTGGGAGCCCATGCCGGACAGGTCTGTTTGAGAGCAAGCCCCGCTGTAGTCCCTGGGCTACTCCCAAGGAGGGACAGGGTTGTAATCATGGGGGACTTCAATTATCCTCATATTGACTGGGTCAATTTGTGTTCTGGTCACGATAAGGAAACCGGATTTCTTGACGTGCTAAGTGACTGTGGCTTAGAGCAGCTAGTCACGGAGCCCACCAGAGGACAGGTGACTCTGGATTTAATATTGTCCGGTACGCAGGACTTGGTTAGAGATGTAAACGTTACTGAGCCAATGGGGAACAGTGATCA
The DNA here is from genome assembly GCF_035046505.1 of Tiliqua scincoides. NCBI lineage: Eukaryota > Metazoa > Chordata > Lepidosauria > Squamata > Scincidae > Tiliqua > Tiliqua scincoides. The sequence goes on along the minus strand of NC_089831.1, from coordinate 4,697,496 downwards.
TGCTGCGATCCGTTTTGACATGCACGTTGGGGGAAGAATACCAGGCAAATCTCTAACAAAAACCCTTGACTTCCGACGGGCGGACTTCCCCCAAATGAGGAGGCTGGTTAGAAGGAGGTTGAAAGGGAGGGTAAAAAGAGTCCAATCTCTCCAGAGTGCATGGAGGCTGTTTAAAACAACAGTAATAGAGGCCCAGCAGAGGTGTATACCGCAAAGAAAGAAGGGTTCCACTAAATCCAGGAGGGTGCCCGCATGGCTAACCAGCCAAGTTAGAGAGGCTGTGAAGGGCAAGGAAGCTTCCTTCCGTAAATGGAAGTCTTGCCCTAATGAGGAGAATAAAAAGGAACATAAACTGTGGCAAAAGAAATGTAAGAAGGTGATACTGGAGGCCAAGTGAGACTATGAGGAACGCATGGCCAGCAACATTAAGAGAAATAATAAAAGCTTCTTCAAATATGTTAGAAGCAGGAAACCCGCCAGAGAAGTGGTTGGCCCTCTGGATGGTGAGGGAGGGAAAGGGGAGAAAAAAGGAGACTTAGAGATGGCAGAGAAATTAAATGAGTTCTTTGCATCTGTCTTCATGGCAGAAGACCTCGGGCAGATACCGCTGCCTGAACGGCCCCTCCTAACCGAGGAGTTAAGTCAGATAGAGGTTAAAAGAGAAGATGTTTCAGACCTCGTTGATAAATTAAAGATCAATAAGTCACTGGGCCCTGATGGCATCCACCCAAGAGTTATTAAGGAATTGAAGAATGAAGTTGCAGATCTCTTGACTAAGGTATGCAACTTGTCCCTCAAAATGGCCACGGTGCCAGAAGATTGGAGGATAGCAAATGTCACGCCTATTTTTAAAAAGGGAAAGAGGGGGGACCCGGGAAACTATAGGCCGGTCAGCCTAACATCCATACTGGGTAAGATGGTAGAATGCCTCATCAAAGATAGGACCTCAAAACACATAGATGAACAGGCCTTGCTGAGGGAGAGTCAGCATGGCTTCTGTAAGGGTAAGTCTTGCCTCACGAACCTTATAGAATTATTTGAAAAGGTCAACAGGCGTGTGGATGCGGGAGAACCCGTGGACATTATATATCTGGACTTTCAGAAGGCATTTGACACGGTCCGTCACCAAAGGCTACTGAAAAAACTCCACAGTCAGGGAATTAGAGGACAGGTCCTCTCATGGATTGAGAACTGGTTGGAGGCCAGGAAGCAGAGAGTGGGTGTCAATGGGCAATTTTCACAATGGAGAGAGGTGAAAAGCAGTGTGCCCCAGGATCTGTCCTGGGACCGGTGCTTTTCAACCTCTTCATAAATGACCTGGAGACAGGGTTGAGCAGTGAAGTGGCTAAGTTTGCAGACGACACCAAACTTTTCTGAGTGGTGAAGACCAGAAGTGATTGTGAGGAGCTCCAGAAGGATCTCTCCAGACTGGCAGAATGGGCAGCAAAATGGCAGATGCGCTTCAATGTCAGTAAGTGTAAAGTCATGCACATTGGGGCAAAAAATCAAAACTTTAGATATAGGCTGATGGGTTCTGAGCTGTCTGTGACAGATCAGGAGAGAGATCTTGGGATGGTGGTGGACATGTCGATGAAAGTGTCGACCCAATGTGCGGCGGCAGTGAAGAAGGCCAATTTTATGCTTGGGATCAGTAGGAAGGATATTGAGAACAAAACGGCTAGTATTATAATGCCATTGTACAAATCAATGGTAAGGCCACACCTGGAGTATTGTGTCCAGTTCTGGTCGCCACATCTCAAAAAAGACATAGTGGAAATGGAAAAGGTGCAAAAGAGAGTGACTAAGATGATTACGGGGCTGGGGCACCTTCCTTATGAGGAAAGGCTACGGTGTTTGAGCCTCTTCAGCCTAGGAAAGAGACGCCTGAGGGGGGACATGATTGAGACATACAAAATTATGCAGGGGATGGACAGAGTGGATAGGGAGATGCTCTTTACACTCTCACATAATACCAGAACCAGGGGACATCCACTAAAATTGAGTGTTGGGCAGGTTAGGACAGACAAAAGAAAATATTTCTTTACTCAGCGTGTGGTTGGTCTGTGGAACTCCTTGCCACAGGATGTGGTGCTGGTGTCTAGCCTAGACGCCTTTAAAAGGGGATTGGACAAGTTTCTGGAGGAAAAATCCATTATGGGGTGCAAGCCATGATGTGTATGTGCAACCTCCTGATTTTAGAAATGGGTTATGTCAGAATGCCAGATGCAAGGGAGGGCACCAGGATGAGGTCTCTTGTTATCTGGTATCTACCTGGGGCATTTGGTGGGCCGCTGTGAGATACAGGAAGCTGGACTAGATGGGCCTCTGATCCAGTGGGGCTGTTCTTATGTTCTTATGTGTGGAGGGCTGTAGCCTTAGCCCTCTCCTGTGCAGGTCTACTCACAAGTAAGCCCCGCTGTAGTCAGTGGGGCTTCCTCCCAGAAAGGTGTGGAGGGCTGCAGCCTCAGCCCCTCCTATGCAGGTCTACTCACAAGTAGTCAGTGAGGCTTCCTCCCAGGAAAGTGTGGAGAGGACTGCAACCTGAGAGCTCCAACCAACTTGACTGCTCAGAAGTCCCATTGTAGTCAATGGGGCTTACTCCCAGGATAGTGTGGAGAGGGTTGCAGCCTGAGTGAGGGAGGGCAGGCAGGCAGGGCAGAAGTTGGCCTGCGGCTCCCCCCCACCTCCCCCCCCTTCTTCTCTTCCCCACCTCTGGAGTCTGTGTCCTTTTTTCCTTCCAGCAGGGTGCCTCTGGAAGGTGGGGGGAGTTCTTTAGTATCCATGTAAGATAAGCAGACGTCATAACCACCATAGGTATTGGAATCCTGGAAGATCTGGTGAGGAGGTAGATGTGGTGTCAGCAGTGGCCCCTTTAAGGGTAAGGCCTGGGCATCCAGCAGAGTGTGCTGCACAGCTGCAGCCACTTGAAGGCAATAGGGCCCTCAGGGATATAAGGAGCACCTGAGGCAGGAAGGGGGTGTGGGTTGTAGAAGGAGTGCAGGTTGGAGAGGAGACGGACTCATTTGGCTTATTGACTTTGATGTGGATACTGACTTACTTACTTTGGAATCTGACCTTGGACTGTGACTTGGCTTATTGACTTTGGACTCTGCCCTGGATACTCTGACTGACTTTGTGACTAATGGACTGCTGGAGACACTGGAGTTTGAAGTGTGGCTGCTGTGCCCAAGACCTGCTGATGACCCAGGGTCTGCTGCAGTGGTGGGAGGCTGCTGGCAGGAGAGAGGACCTCTGCAGGTTAAACAGGTGAGCTACCCTGAAGGTGGGGTCCAGCAGGACTGCAGGGCAGAACCAGGGTCATTTGTTGGGGGAAAGAAGGGGAGCTAATTTGCTTAAAGTGGGCATAATTCTCCAGGCAGAGAATGCCCTTGGAGTCAGGCAAAACACCATAGAGGACCAGGTGCCTGAAAACACCAGACAAGAATGCATGACAAATCTAACTAAAAGCTAGGGGCTACATTAAAAGAGGGGGCTACATTATAAAAATGGGACCTATAAGAGCATAAAGGTTAAAAAAAAAAACTAGATATGTAGTGTTATCTTCATTTTAGATGTCAAAAGGGTTTTGTGGCTCCTGAGGTTTTTTTTTCTCCAGAAAGCGGGTCCAAATGGCTCTTTGAGTGTTTAAGGTTGCCTACCCCTGCTCTAGGAGGAGATCCTGTTAAAGCAGGGGGTAGACTACATGACCTTCTGGGTCCCTTCCAACTCCATGACTCTATGAAATAGTTGTGAAGTACATAGCAGAGCTTTTTTAAATGGCTCTTTGAAGAATCCCTGAGCTGCTATTATTATTATTATTACTGCTTTTCAACAAAAAGTTCACAAAGTGGTTTACAGAGAAAATTAAAATAATGAATGGTAGGCAAATCTCCTTTCTCCAGCTAGGCAAAACAATCTAGAATGAACATTTTAGTGTTATAAATTTATCTAAAGGAGCGCTTTGATTTTCATGATCACTGATTGCCATTTTTTCAATTATTTTTTTTTTTTTAAGGAGCAGGCATCCTTACTCATTATGTGCCCTCCCCAACCCCAGTTAAAAATGTGTAGCTAAGACTGTGGTTCCCAAACTGTGGGCCAGCACCCACTGGTAGGTCAAGATCTGATTTTTGGTGGGTTGCCAAAGGGTGATGGAAAGATCAGATAATTAAGGACCCAATCCTATCCAACTTTTCAGTATTGATGCAGCTGCAGTTGAACCCCAAGCTAAGGAAACAGATGTGGGGCCCTTGCCTTGAGGAGCCCTCTGACTATCCCCCCACTGCAGGATGCAGTGCAGGCCCCACTGGCATAGCTGCTCAAACCTTGAGGCTGTTGAAAAATTACCCTGCAAAGAGCTCAGCTCCTGCAGTTTGCAAGCATGTGCAAACACCGAGAAATAAAGTCTGAGAGTCTTTTTCTGGTTATTATTACTAATAAATAAGGGCCCAATCCTATCTAATTTTCCAGGGCCGGTGCAGTCATGCCAATGGGGCGTGTGCTGCATCTTGCAGTTGGGGAGCAGTCACAGAGGCCTCCTCAAGGTATTGGGACATTTGTTCCTTTACTTTGGGGCTGCATTGTGGCTGCAGAGGTGCTGGAAAATTGGATAGGATTTGAGCCTTGATAAATAAATAAATAAATATATATATATATATATATATATATATATATATATATATATATATATATATATATATATATATATATATATATATATATATATATATATATATATATACACAACCTTCCGCTTAACAACAGACCAAATATACAACGGTGGTGAAAGCACAACAAAGAGGCTCTTTGCCTGCAGCAGAGTGTATGTTAACACAACAGAGGCTCTTAATGCAAAGAAAAGGCAATCAGCCTCCAGTAGCCTGCTTAGCCAGAGAGTGTCGTTTTGTACAATAAAGGCGCTAGATTGTGCTTAATGTTCACTTAATGACCTAATCGCATAAGAGGGAATTGGAAAAAGTGGCGCACACCTGTGTGTGTGTGTGTATGAATAAATCTATAAATTGTACAGATCTATAAATCTACAACTTCATCTATACACTGTCAGCCATCATGGGCATCCACTTCGGCAGAGGAAAGGCAGGGTAGAAATCCTTTAAATAAATAAATAAATAGCCCAGGTGGGTCCCGACAGTGGGTCCTGGTGCTGAACAGTTGGGGAGCCACTGAGCGAAGGGTCTCAGCTGGCTGAAGGCCGGAACTGTGCAGGGGGCTCTGCACCGGTGGGGCTGAGAGGCGGCTCTGCTGCTGCCCTGAGATGGGCCCAGGAGTGGGCATTCCTGGGCCGTTGGCGATGCCTGCCGCTCCTCTTCCAGGCTGCTGCGTGGGCGGGCAAGCAGGTCTCTGCCCCGTGCAGACCCCTCGCGTCATCCCTCCTGCGCCGGCTCCTTCTTCGTTCCCAGGCTGGGAGGGAGAAGGGATGCGCCTGATCCTGAGCACCCTTCTGGCTTCCGTCACAATTTCTCCCCCCACCTCAAAGCCCTCTGGAACCTAAAGGGTTGCGGTGGGCAGAGCACCCTGGGGCCTGTCCGTCCATCCGTCCCTGTTCCGTCCAGCCAAAGGTCCTCCTGCCTGAGGCGCAATGATCAGAGGCTGGACCACTGGAGAGCAAACCCCAAAGCAGGAGGAGGGCTAAAGGACCAAGGCTGGTCCCACTGCTTGACATGAAGGTTGAGCTGACCTGTCTGGGGGGGGGTGACACTTAATGATGTGAGCTGGGGGGGGGGTCTGAGGAGACTTGTGGGGTCTCCCTTCCCATCTCCTTCAAAGATGTCATTGAGGACAGGGGGTGGTGGTGGGGACAATATACAAGGTATGTCTATAAAATAATGAGACTGTGATTCCACCTAGTAAACAAAGCAGTCAGAACCGGTTATAACTGCATACGTAGTAACCTTGAACATGTCTGAACCTGCATGACAAGCAGCAACACTCTATGACGTTCAGTTGATTGTGAGTCGCCATTTAGTTTGGTTGTGTTTTCTGTAGAGTGCCAAAGAAATGCTAAGTTTAAAAGAGCAAAAAGAATGTCACAAAGAATGTTGTGTTGACATTCTGCAGCAACTCGACGCAGATCCAAACCTGTTTCATAAAGTAATCACTTGTGATGAGACCTGGATCTTCCAGTACGATCCTGAAACCAAAAGGCAGTCAATGCACTAGAAAACACCGTCATCACCAAGAATGAAAAAAGCTCGTCCAAGCAAGTCAAAAGTCAATGCAATGCTCATTGTTTTTTTTTAATATCAAGGGTGTAATTTTGGAAGAATGGGATCCAGAGGGCACAACAGTTAGCCAGCATTATTATAAGGAAGTTTTTGTTGTACAAAAAAGCTGAGAGAAAGAGTCAGAAAGAAATGGCTGCAACTTTGGAAAAATGGTTTCATTCTTCACCAGGACAATGCGCCTGCTCACACAGCACTTTCTGTGAAGCAGTTTTTGACCAACAATCACATTACTACACTTGAACATCCTCCATATTTGCCGGATTTAGCACCTTGCGACTGTTATCTTTTCCCAAAAGTTAAATCAGTGCTTAAAGGGACACATTTTGAGTCAGTTGATGCATTAAAGAAGAAAACGGCAGATATGTTGAAACAACTGATAGAAATGGATTTGCTCCATGCCTTCGACCAGCGGAAAACAAGACTACAGCGATGTATTAGTGCAAATGGGGGGTATATTGAAGGGGACAAACATTAAATTTGTAATACCAATAAATAACTGAGTTATTTAATCAGTCTCGTTATTTAATAGACATACCTCGTATTTGGCCCTCGATCGAGCAGTAAAATGGGTTGGGGTGGTCACCCCCCCTTCTGCCATTGCTGTCTGGGAAAAAATGTTTTCCTATTTGAAGGAGGGGTGAGAAACTAGCATTTCTGTCACCCACCCCTCTGATGGCTTTGATCCTCTTGCTTTCATCCCTGCTAGGATGTGGAGCTGTTTTGGAAGGCCTGTGCTTTCTGAATGCCCTCTTGATCACTGGGGGTGGGGGGAGATGGGAGCATCTGTTTGCTGTTAGAGGTAACCAACTGGGGACCCATGAGGAAAAGTGGAAGGGATATTTAATTGGGACACCCCCCCCCAACTATAACTCTGCTGACTTCTGGGGTTCGATGAATAAGAAGCTGTTCAACTTGTATTCAACCTGAGCAGTTGGGGGGGGGGAATAATGTACATTTATCTTGTTTTCACTGCAGTATATGGGGGGGATTTGGGTGAGAAATTGGGATCAGAGGAAGCGTGCTTCCCCAGACCCTAATTTCACTCCCCAGACTCTTTCAGTTGTTAGAGACTCTGGCTACAATCCTATACACACTTTCCTGGGAGTAAGCCCCACTGAACACAGTGTGACTTACTTCTGAGCAGACATGCATAGGATTGTGCTCTCTGTCCCTTCACAACAAAGAGTCCTTGGAGAGATGACTAGCTACTAGAGTTGGAGGAAAGGTGTTTCTCCAAGTAATTTCTCCTCCACTTCAAAGTAGTCAGATCCATTATTGCCTGGTGGCAGGAGGACTAGATCATAGGTTGTGTGCATCCCTGAACCCATTTCCCCTCCTGGATACCATAAATTCTTAAGGTCAGTTTCTTAAGGACTGACCATTAGGTCAGTTCCTGCCCGAGCTTCCCCCCCCCCCCCTGCACTCAACATTCTGTGTCCCTTGGGAAAAGTAAACATGTTCAGTCCAGACTACTTTGAGTGTTTTTTTGGGGGGGAGCAGTCTCAAACATTTACCAACATTTTTAATTGCATTCCTGGTTGTAAAAGTGATTTGAGGAGCATCAGTCAAACATTGTGATCAAAGCATAGTCATGATTAAGTGATTTGGGGCACAATCCTAACCAACTTTCCAGCAGTGAGGTAAGGGCAATGCAGCTCCAAGGTAAGGGAACAAACATTTCCTTACCTTGAGGAGGCTTCCATGACTGCCCCCCAAATGCAAGATGCCCTAATTGCACAGCTATGTCGGTGCTGTAAAGTTGGTTAGGATTTGGGCCTTGGATTCTCAAGAGTTCCACCAGCAGAGTGTACACAATAGGATTGTGCTAGTAATCACAGAGAGAGAGAGAGAGAGAGAGAGAGAGAGAGAGATCCATGGGGAACAACCCCAAATTCCCAAATTTCTTTTTCCTGGAGCTCAGGAGCTCCTTGCTACTCATCCACTTGGAACAGCCTCTTAGACTTGTCTCTGACCTGAACATTAAATACCATTACATTTGAACTGGAAAGTCCAAAATTATGCCTCCTATGCTTGGGAGAAGCCAAGAAATCATAGGAATCATAGGAACATAAGAGCCCCAGGCCTGGATCAGGCCAAAGGCCCATCTAGTCCAGCTTCCTGTATCTCACAGTGGCCCACCAGATGCCTTACCTCAAGGAGCACACAAGACAGCAAGACACAACCTGCGTCCTGGTGCCCTCCCCTGCATCTGGCAGGGGATCCTGAGGTCTAACCAGCAGGGATTGATATGTCCAGGGTGAGCAGATCACAAAGCCTGCCCTACAAGAGTACAGTAGCAAACACTTTGTCTCTATGTAAGCTAAATGGAGAAAATGTCATGTTCTGGGCCAGGGGTCAGAAAATAATCAGACTGCTTTTCATTCCAGTTGGTGCCCATCCCCTTTGCACAACTACATTTCATGTAGTGCTCAAGTCACAATGGATTGCAAATTTCCTAGTAGTGCTCGTGCTGGGAGCTGGAAAAGAAAGAAATGCATGTGGATTTCTAAGAAATAAAGTCATATCTGGGAATTTGCTCTGCAAAATAAGAGACCTGCAAGGGCCCTAAATCTCAATCTGCAATGCAAATAGCCACAGTCAGAGGCATAGCTAGGTCATTTGACACCAGGGGCCCATAATTTTTTGTCACCCCATATGACTTAATTAATTCACCCCCCGCTAGCTACGCCACTGGCCATGGTAGACAACAAAAGGACTTGTTTTTGTGTGTCTGATTAACTTTTATAAGGGCACTGCAATTCAGTTCTAGGAGAGCCAGGATGGTGTTGTGGTTTGGCTGTTAGCTGTGGAAGATCCAGGTTCAAATCCCTGCTCAGCCATGAAGCTACCTCTCAGTCCACCTTACAGTGTTGTTGTGAGGACAAAAGGAGAGGAGGAACCCTGAGCTCCTTGGAGGAAGGGGGGTATAAAAATGTGAAATTTAAAATAAATAACTTTTATGCACTCAGTTCAGGAGTACTTACTTCTAAGTAAGTCTCCATAAGGCTTGCCACAATGTTAAGTCACTTGCCTCTGGGTTCGTGACATCCTTGTTCAGAAATTCCATTGATTTCAATGGGACTGACTGCCAATGAGTGTGCTTAAGTTGAAGTGTTAACCATTCATTCCTTCATATCTCTTGAAAGACTAACCTGCTGCAATTGTATACATTTACAGTGGGGGGGGGGCAGGAGGAGGAATAGTGAGTTAGTGAAGGGGTGTCGAAAGGTTTTGGCAGGAAGGCCACATCATCTCTCTGACACTGCTGGGAAAGAAAGGAATTAATTTACATTTCAAATTTGAATAAATTTACATAAATGAATATATTAGAGATGGAACTTGTATGAATGAATGAAGGTCTTGCAACAGCTCAAGGCCTATAAAAGGCCTTGTACAAAGCAAGGCCAGCCTTTGCTACCGCTGCTACATCACAGATGTGAAACAGCAAGCAGTGGAGGGAGCCCCCACCCCACAGCTCATGCAAGAGGTTGAAAAGTTGGCCGTCACACTGGAGGGAGAGCAGTTGCATCAGGCCAGCACAGGCTCCAGAGGGCCAGAGGCTCATTGGAGACTGGGGCTCCCTGAGGGCCATACTGGGAGTCCTTGAGGGCCACAAGTGGCCCCAGGGCCAGGGTTTGGGCACCCCTGAATTAGTGCATGGATCTGCCCTCCTGCATAAGCAACAAGTCAGTCGAAGATGCATTCATTTATCAGGATTGGATAAGTCAGTGTGCATTTCTACAGAAAAGTTAATAGAAAAGTTTTGTTCTACAGAAAAGTTCTGTAGTTCCACAAAGTTCTACAGAAAAGCTTTGATCAGCAGGAATTAATTCTCACATCTGTTGTTGTCTTTCCTGGCAGAACTTGGCTTCATCCCCAGATCGCCCATCATTTTGTCTCCAAAGAACTTCCTTGTCTTGAAGGTCTCCACCTGTTAATGGAATTGTGTACAAAGGATTGTCAGGTCAACCAGCAGGGCAAAGAGCCGCAGAGCTTCACCAGATAATTAGACCCCAGGCATCAAGGCAATGGCCTAATTTGGAGGGCAGACCCATGCGACAGAGTCAAGAACTTCAGAAGAGCTCCATATCACTCTGGCATACATGGGGGAAGCATTGAAGATAGCAAGCGTTATAGAGACAAAGCAGCAGAATGTTTTTGCAGGAATCCTGCCGGCCTTCACCGACTGGTTCCAGGACAAAAGCGCAAGCTTTCAATTCTGCTTGGCGCTCACGGTCACTAGCCAATACTGCCCAACCTCTCAACGTGAGTAACACAACAACATGTGATTGGGAGAGCCAGGCACTTGCTGAAAATTTAGAGCCAGTCAATTGTGCCAGTGGTCCTTTCAACATGGAGGCGCATGGCCAGCATAAAAACTATGATTGTCCTGCACCATCATATGAGGTAGGAAGTTCCTCTGACTCTTCCGTTATTACAATTTCTTCTGATGAGGCAGAATTAGAACAGGATGCCTTCTCATCTGAGATCAGTCAGGCGCCTTGGGATGATGAAACTCCAGGCCCGCTATCTTGAGACAGGCTGTTGGTACCCAGTTTGTTGCTTGCGACACTTCTGGTGATGAAGAGCCCTCTGGAAATTCAGTCTTAGTTGGATTGGAGAGCCTGGATAGTGGGGAGATCAATGGTTACAGTAGTGATTCCTCTGACAGTGGTCTTATTCTTAGATCCAAATCCAATCTTAGACGATCCAAAAAAACCAAAATTGGACCCGTACCTGCCACATTCTCACAGCAGAGAGCACCGTGATGCAATATGTACAAGGAAGGGTACCTGGGAATACAGGAGAGCGGGAAAAGAGATTGCAGCTCTCAGGACATCCTTGATGTTATGGGTGCCAGAGACGCAAACCCACACTATATTTTCACCCTGCGATTTATGTTTATTAATCTATTAATTGCATTTCTGTCCCACCGTTCTCCCTTGGAGGGGGCCCAAGGCAACTAGCTGGGATAGTGTGCTGTTTTTAAAATGTCAAGTTAGCACATAATTTTGATTCGTTTATTTAAGGGAAAAAGTTAGTTTTTCTGTGATGTCTTCATCAGTATAGAATTTTATCAGTATAGCTTCTTTTATTCTATGCTAGTAAGAATCCAAGACTAAAAAACATATATATGGAGCCAGACTGATATTTAAACCTGCCTTTCTCAAGGATTTCAATCGTTTCCTGAGATGTTTTAACACAATATTTTCTTTACATGCACAGTACTTTTTCCCCCAGTTTGTGAAATCTAAATGCTAGTAAGAAAATTTTTTATCATGCTCAGAAGACTAATGGAAAAACTACCAATAAAAAGTTGAGAATTGGATCTGCAGATGAGGTAGCAAAAAACGATTTCTAGGTATCGGGTGGTGAATGAACAGTTATTTCCTGGTATAGAAGTGGACTGCAGGCTGCCAGCCTTTGGGGGGTAGGAAGTTAGGCCTGGGGGAAGGTAGAAACATTCAGGTTGGATGGTAGTCCCCAAAATATTCACTGCTGGCTCCCACCGTGTTACATTTATGTAGATCTTCTACAGTGATACTTTGATGATAGAGTAGACCACTGAAAAAACTACTATGCTGTTCTTTATGCTTAATTCAGTGTTTCCCAAACTTTTTAGCACCAGGACCCACTTTTTTAAATGGCACTGTTTTGGGACCCACCTGGCTTTATGAGACTTTTAAAAAAAAAGATCTAGAAAGAAATAATATCTTTGTTTACAAGTAATAATATTTTTATTTATTCCTCCATGGAGCACAGCAGGACTTACTTCAGAGTAAATGTATGCATAGAATTCATTGACTCTCTCAGTATGCTTTCTTGGAAGTAAATCTCAAGGAGCCCTACCTTCCTACAAGCTAGGATGCTTAACTAGGATGGGGTTTGAAAAGAATGAGTGTGCAATCCTATGCATGCTTACTCAGAAGTAAGTCTCACTAGTTTTAATGGGCTGACTCCCAAGCAGATGTGCATAAGATGCGACCTTACTAAACAATGCAAAGTTGTCAAAAAACAGTGTGTGTGTGTGTGTGTGTGTGTGTGTGTGGTTCCAACCAAGGCAGGCAGCCTTTCCTTTCAGCATTCAGTTGTGCGTCACAGTTGACCAAAGAGCTCCCAAACATTGCTTGAGAGGGTGGCGCATGGGCTCTCCAACTCGTCCCTCACCCTTCCACGCTTCCCATGTGTGTGCTCTCTCACTCACAGTCATGCAACAGGTTTAAAGCCTGTGTTCCCATTGGAGGCTCAGCTATGCTTCCACAACTGACCAAAATCCAGGTTTCGACACACTGGTGGGTTTAGATTCAGATTTAGAATATCTGGTCTAAAATCAAGTCTCCCCCTTGAACATTCAACATGCTGCAGCTTGTATGTATCTTTGTGTGTGCATGTTGAGTTGTTGGAGGCTCAGATTTTCATGATGAATTTGGAAGCCCAGTCCTATACATTTTTCCAGGAAGTCCCAGTGTGTGCAATGGAACTTGCTTTTTGGCAAAGCCGGCTTACAGCCTGTATCATGTGAAGACCATGGAAAAAGCAAAATGGGAAAGTGAATCTGAATGTGTATCCATTACAGGTTGCTGGCTAATTCACGGTTGAACTGATCTGCTGGGCAAATGGCAAAGGAGTTGTTGTTTCTGCAGTGGCAAACAGTTAAAAATGTGTTGTGACCCCCTCAGGTCAATTTCTCTAGTGCAGTGATTGTCAACTGTTTAGATTCGGGACCCATTTTTTAGAATGAGATTCTGTCAGGACCCACCAGAAATGATGTCATGACTGGAAGTGATCAATTTTTAACGATTCTAGGCTGCAGTCCTATCCACACTTACCCAGGAGTAAGTCCTATTTGCTATCATTGTTAAAAACATATACATAGTAGCCTGTTCAAAGTACAGATCTGTAACATTTCCCCAAATGCAGTCACATACCATGGTAGCATCAAGTCTAATATATTACAAATAAAATGCACATTGAAATGAATGGGAACCCACCTGAAATTGGCTCGTGACCCACAATTTGAGAAACACTGCTCTAGTGCATGTTTAGAATTCCAGTCATGTTGTGTTGGGCAGGTTTGGATCAGGCCTGAGGAAGGAGGTGGCAGGGGGGCAAAATCCCCAGGGCCAGGCTTCCGGGTGTTTGTGGGGGTGTGCCATGACAAAACTATAGAGCTCATTTATTACAAAAAAATATTGGGTACCTCAATCTCAGCCTATCCAGGGATGTGTTTCCATTACAGCTTTAAGCCATTTCTGCCCAACTTTGTATATGTGCAACAGGGATCAAATGTGTACACCTGCGGACTGGGCAGAAATGGGTTAATCCACTTTCAATGCATTTGAGAAACTGCTGAGAACCTGTGGGTTTGGAATTCCATGCACAGTCCACCTTCTCTCTGGAAAAATCACTAATTCTGGAGTCAGAATACAAATCACTGCACATGTGGTTGTGGAGACTTCTTTCCTTGCAATTTTTCAGAATTTGGCTTTTAAAAAAACTGTTTGCATCCATTTTTCTCCCTAAAAGACCTTCAGGCTCAACAACACATTATGGAGGATGTGTGGTTGCCATGAAGCCAGATTTCCTTCCCCGGTAATGTTTCATTAAAAACAAAACAAACAAACAACCCTTCTGATATAACAGTGGCTTCCAGCATTTTCCCATCTCAGTTGCAGAGGGAGAGGGCAAACCACTGAACTGAATGATACCAAATGTATCACATCACATTTCCAAACATGATTAGGGAGAAACAGGTCAACCCTTGTTTTTCTTGTGCCCCCCCCCCCAGCAATGTGTTGTCAAGCCCTGACTCCCCCTCTATTAAAGGATATCATGGGCCAAAAACGCCCCCCCCCCACTCTCCAATCTGGCAATGAGTAACACAGTTGAATCATGCCACTTTTATTCAGAACCAAGTGGCCCAAACATCTTTCCTTAATTTTGGCAGGTTCATTATGCCTCTTCCTCCCCCCCCCCAGCAACATTTATCCAGGATGCAAACAATTACCTCTGAAGAATAGCTCTGAGGTAGCAGATCTTACATTATATATACACCCTTCTTAAAAAGCAAAAATAAAATAAAAAGCTGCTGGAGAGCAAGCCAAAGTTATTGATAATTTGGATAAGATTAGAGTCCAACTTAAAGACTCTGTGGCTGGACAGATGACCATGACCTCAACTGCTATTGGAACAAGGACTGCTCAGTCGAACTCTAATGTTCCCCACCGACCATTTGCTGTTAAACCGTCTAAAACACAGAAGCTTATTTCTTTGGGACGTGGTGAGGAAGACATTCAAGCTCTCCCATCAGATTGACTTACATCTGCAACACCTGATTTCACATCAAGGACATATTTAAAACTTCTTTCTTGGAATATTGCGGGATGGCGTAGCAAGGTTAATGATGAGACTTTCGATATTTATGTGATTTTCATGTAATCCTTTTGCAGGAAACCTGGTCTCAAATTCCTTTACACCTTCAAGGTTTTAATTCCTACAACATTCCAGCTTATAGAATAAGCTCCAAGGGGCATTTGCAAGCGGGGATGACAATTTTTGTCTCTTCCCAGCTAAATTCAGAACTGGTGGTCACCAAGACAACTAGCAAATTATGTCATGCAGTCAAGCTTATCCTTAACAATCTCCAGTTAATAATTGTAAATGTTTATCTTCCTCCTGGCTTGAACAACCAATTATTATCCCAGAATTGGAGCACCTTCTCTAAAATTGTCACGGAGTTAGACATGGAATTTCCTTCATGCCATTGTCTTATCGGTGGGAATTTCAACGCCAGGGTTGGAAATTCAGAGCCATTGCTCAGTACTGCCGTAAACTTAGATCCTGATTCATCTCTCCTTGATTTATTTTCTTTAGAAAGATTTTCCAAAGATAATAAAACGAATGCAGCTGGCCTCTATTTGGCCAGATTCTGTGTTAATTTTAATACAATATGGTTAAATGGCCTTGTAGATTTCCCCAATTCAGGTGAATTCACTTACGCTTCAGCCATTGGTTCCAGTGTTATAGATTATTTCTTGGTTCCACTTCACCTCAAGGTCAATGTTATTGATTTTTTGGTTGATGATCTAGGAATGAGTGACCATTTTCCTTTAATACTCAAGCTAGATTTAGGTTCTTTCCAGTACTCCACCCCTGATGTAGAACTTGAAAATGAATATGAAATTAGGCCTAAAATCATGTGGAATACTACAATTAATCAGAAAATGAGCGAACTGCTCTACACGGAGCTGTACAAGAGCTATAGAATCCAACTTTTAAATGAGTCAGATCCAATAGAACTAATTAAGATATATGAGTTATTAATCTCTAGGGTTTCATCCACTTTAGTCTCCTACACTAGTATACCCTCTGCTAAAGGTGGTACAGGGGAGGGATCCCAAACAATATCCCCTTGGTTTGATAGGGATTGTATGGATCTCAAAAATCAGATTAGATCAGTTTACCAGCAATACCGCTATTCAGGGGCTATTCAAATTCCCGATACATATTTTATTCTAAAGAAGCAGCTGAAACAACTGATCCAAGAAAAGCGACATAATTATGCTTCCCGCTTGTAGTATAAACTACTAGCCGCCATAGAACATAAAAATTCTAAGCAATTTTGGGGTATAATCACCAATTCTGCTCAGAAAACTGCACCTCGCTCTCAGATGGTCATCTCCCCACACGAGTGGTGCCGCTTTTTCTCCAACTTATATCGCCAAGAGGGTGAAAGTGGCTTAGTATCTTTTACTTTAAATCCTTCAGCAACCACCCCATGGCCTCCTGTATCCACTGAAGAAATTATAGAGCTAGTTTCTCAAAGTAAACAAGGGAAAGCTCCTGGGCCAGATTTGGTATTGTCAGAGATCCTGAAAGTGGACCCCGAATGGTGGGCCCCTATTCTATCCTCATTATTCACAGTGGTGGATCAAACAGGTATAATACCAGCTGAATGGACAAATGCTACTATAGTGCCTATTTACAAAAAAGGCGACCATCGTGATCCCTCCAATTTTAGACCTATAATTCTTTTATCAGTGGGGGGAAAACTTTATGCAAAACATCTTTTAAACAAGCTGCTATCCTGGATGGAAGATCTGGGCCTTCCTGGGTGGGATCAGATAGGATTTCGAAAAGGATCTTCACCAATTGATCACTGTGCTGTTTTAGCTCGTCTGATTGACAAGTACACAAGGCTAAAAAATCAAAAATTATATGTTGCTTTTCTGGATCTTAAAGGAGCTTTTGACTCCATTAATAGATCGCTGCTATGGGACAAACTAGTTAAACTCAATATAGACCCTAGACTTCTACCTCTTATTCAGAAACTTTATACAGGCACCACCTGCCAAATTAAATTTACATCTTCGGGGAAATTGACCCCCAAAATTCAGGTTGAAAGGGGAGTGAAACAGGGGTGCATTTTAGCACCCACTCTTTTTAATCTTTTTCTACATGATTTTACCCCCTTTTTGCTTCTGATAGATGGACATTTTTCAAAACTAGGTTCAATGCATATTCCAGCATTGCTTTATGCAGATGATGCAGTGCTAGTATCCTGTACACCTATTGGACTTAAGTGACTTTTAAATAGAACTTCTGACTATCTGAAATGTAACAGACTTGAACTGAATTCTCAGAAAACCAAAGTTATGGTCTTTTCAAAATCATGGAGCCCAGGTACTTGGTCTATTGGAGGGGAGAAACTGGAACAGGTCAAAAGCTTTAAATACCTTGGAATTCACTTCCACTACAATCTTTGCTGGGGTACTCATCAGAAATTGGTTACCAACTTGGCCCGTGTCACTTTGCAGAGCACCAATCGATTCTTTTTTAGTCAGGGCAATCGTTATATACCAGGTGCTCTCAAGGTATTTAATGCCAAGGTATCGGCACAGCTCCTGTACGGGTGCCGTATCTGGATTAGTTCTATAAATCACACCCTTGAGAGTATCCAAGCTAAATTTTTGAGGGCTATCCTGGGTTTACCTAAATCTGTACCATACTCTGCATTATGTTTGGAGACCGGACAATCGCTCTTAGTATCAAGAGCATGGCTTTTAACCATACGCTATTGGCTCCAATTACATTATAACGTGAAACCAGGCAGTCTCCTATCCAGAATGCTATCTAAGTCTGGTTCTTCTAAATGGTATAGCCAAATTAAATCAAAAATCGAATCAATTGGGTTTTCGTTGGATTTTTTAAGTTTCTATCCATTCCCTGAAGTTTATCAAAGGGTAAAGCAAAGAATGCTAGACATTGAGGCACAAAACCTCTTTGAACTTGCTTCTAGAATCTGCTCCCCTCTTAATTTCTCTATCCCGCTAAAGTATGGGCAAATGGTTCCTTATCTGAGTATTCTGATCAACCCCTCTGAACGTCGTGCAATCTCTTTGGCAAGATTCAATGTGTTTCCTTCCAAGGTTACAGAAGGCAGATATAGGCAAATACCATATAAAGAACGCCTCTGCCCTTGTAATTTGGGAAATGTTGAATCAATCATACACATTCTTTTTTATTGTCCTCGGCACACTAGATCCCGCCACACTTACATGACTCCACTTCTCAGCAAAATGAATAGGCTTTCGGATGAGGCAAAACTGAAGTGTCTCCTAAATGACTGCTCACCAGATGTGCTAGAGGGAATTTCTAAATTTTTACTTTTGGTGATTTCCAAGCCTTCTTAATGTAATTTATTAAAAATGTTGATATTTTATGTTGAACTGTAAATGTTTTATTAGTAATTTAGTATCTTAACTCCGTTTTTGATAAACGGGATTAGGACTAATTATGTTTGCTTTTATGATTTCTCTATCTATGCCTAATAAAGGTTTATTCATTCATTCATTCAAATAAAAAGCAAAAATTAAATAACTTTTGAAAAAGTTATTATAAAAAAGGAAAAATAAAATAACTTTTGAGCCAACAAATTAATTCTTTAACTCCGTAACATTATGATGTTTTCATTTCACGGGATTCTCCTTGCAGGCTGGGGACAGACAATGGCTTCTGAGAGTCAGGTAGTTCGACACAGCCCTACTCATCCTTGCCCATTGTATACAAATTATAGAAATTGGTTTATTTGTCCCAGAATTATTTCCGGTCCAACAGGGTGGGGAAGCAGAACAAGAACCATTTGACATGGGTCAGAAAACAGAAAGGAGGGAATTGTTCACACCACAGATGACAATAACTCTTTGGTACTAGGTTCAATTCTCCAGGATGGGAGGAGAACCCAATACTAAAAGTCCAAAGACTTTCAGATATGACAGGCCTTATAAAAGATACAGGACTTTGCTGCCCTCCTGTGGCTGGACCTTAGCATAGCTTTCCAGCGGAGAAGCAGCTCTTTTTGTGCCAACACAACCACAGACAGTTCCAGCCCAATCCCATGTTTGTCTACTCACTGAGTGCAACGGGACCTACTCTCAGGTAAGTGTGCATATATAGGATTGCTGCCTCAGAGTTGGAAGAGACCTTGGAGATAATCTAGTTCAACACTCCACAAAGTACAGGCAATGGCTACAAATCCAGCCTCTGTTTTAAAACTTCCAATGCGGGAGAGTCCTTCAATGCACGAGGAAGACTGTTCCAGTGCTGCACAGCTCTCAGTTAGGACATTCATAAGCCTGACTAGTCTGAATCTACTTCCCTGTAGTTTCAACCCATTGGTTCCACAGTCCAATCCTATACTTTTTCCCACATGGTGGGAGGAGGGATTGAGAAGCTTGGGAGGGGAAAGAGAAAATAATTTCCCTTACCCCCCCCCCATAACCCTCTCAAATACCAATGGTTCTCTTTGGATCTGCACCAGCTCTTTAGGCAAAGGGGGTGCACTGGCTCACTCCAGAGAGGATAGCAAGTTGCCTGCAGATCTTGCCGCCCTTTCCCATATCCAACACACCTCCAGACCTCCCACCATTCTGCCTGTCTACCCCTCCACCCACTCATTAACACCAGCGGGACTTCTTCCCACCACTGCCACACAATGCGTCTGTTGCACTCCTCACATCAGTCTGGAAGTGCACAGCTATGCATGCTTCCAGATCTCTATTTGTAAGGGCTGGAAAGCATGTCCCACCACACCACAGGAACATTAGTTCCAATGGTAGCAGCCTCGCTTAAGGTTGAGCTGATAGTCATGCCCTCAGGAGCCATAGAGAGCAAGTCTTTCCCCTCTTCTATGAGACAGCCCTCCTGATGTTTGAAGACAGCCATTGTGTCTCCCAGTAGCCTTCTCTGCTCCAGGCTAAACATATTAAGCCCTTTTAACCACTCCTCACAGGTGGAATATTTATCCCCAAACTGCATGCCTGGATGGCATCAGCAGGCAGTCTGAAACTCTTGCCCATCAGGGGGCCCACCTAGTGGTAGAGTGCACCATCCAAGAGTGAATTGGGGGGGGGGTCAGTGCCCAGAGGCCCTGAGCACTCTTGCTCCAGAACTGACTGCATCATGACAGTTAACTGATGAGGGACAGAATGCAGATTTTACACGAGGCTCCTTGCAAGATGGCAGCAAAGGCCCGTTTAGTCCAGCATCCTGTTTCTGATAGTTCCCCGGGGTGTGAAGGCAACTGCCACGCTGGGAGCCTGATGCTGAAGGGCAGCTTAGAAGTGAATCCACAAAATAAATCATGTTCTATAACAGGGTTGGCCAACCCGCAGCTCATCCACAAACTGAGCCACATCGAACTCTTTTGACATATAATGTGCGACTCTCAGAAATATGTTGGCTGAGCTCCTTTTTGCATCACAATTAAGATAAAAGGTAAATAAGACATTTTTAAGCTCTATAATTTATTTACCAGGTAAACTCAGAGTCCAGTGGATTAAAATGTAAGTTTATTAATCTTCATGGTGAATAAATATATTTAAATGCTTCATAAATTTTGCAGCTTTCAAAACATCTAAAGTTTAAAACATCCAGACTTGCTTAACTTTACAGCCACGTAGACTATAAGGAGAGGGAAGCAGCCTTGTACAGACCATTCTGAGAGATAACTCTCCATGTTTTTCCTTCTTTGCTGTGGCTCCAAAATGGTTCCAGAGTTGACAGTTTAATAGCTGTTATCTGGTGGAATCAAAAGGAGCAATTCATACAACATTGGAGCAAGAAATAAAAAATGGAAAGACAACACGTCTGTACCTCTGTCATTTCATGGGATTGTAGCCCTAATGGGGAGTCGTGGTCAAGGGAGCCACCAGTTGAAAAAGTTTGGGAACTCATGCTCTGGAGTGTCCACTCAGTGGTGATTCATACAGAGGCCAACAGGTGTCCACAGTTTCCAGCTGATCGCAGTTTAGGTTTGAAGCCTTAGGGCACAATCCTTTCCAGCACTGCCATAGCTGTACCAGTGGGGCATATGCTGCATCCTGCAGTTGGGGGGCAGTCACGGAGGTCTCCTCAAGGTAAGACAATGTTTGTTCCCTTACCTTGGAGTTGCATTGTCCTTATGTCAGTGCTGGAAAATTGGTTAGGATTGCGGCCTAAATTGATGATGTCACTTCCAGCCTCGTAACTACCCAGTTAATGACATCACTTTCGGTGGGTCTTGACATACTGTCATTCTGAAAAGTGGGTCCTGATGCTAAAATGTTTGAGAACCACTGCTATAGAGGAGGAGGAGTGATCACAGCAGGTGCGGAGCAGGTGCCACTGTGGGCAGGTGGGCTCTGTGCAAGAAGCAGCAACTGTTGGCCAGCTGGGTGCCCATCTGGCTGCTTCCCCACTCCATCAGCCACTTTGGCTACAGCTGGTTCCCCATTTGGGGCTCCTCCGTACTGCCTCCCTGTGCAGAGTCTAGAAGAGGTCCGTTCCAGGCACCCCCTTCCTTTCTTTCTGAAATGACTCCCGTTCCTCTCTCTGAACTCCATGCAGACAGAACTGGAGACACGCAGAGAGCTGTGGGCCATCAGAAGGCCCACACAGAAGGTAGGCCACACAGAAGGCAGGGGAGGGCACCAGGATACAGGTCTCTTGCCGTCTTGTGTGCTCCCTGGGGCATTGGTGGGCCGCTGTGAGATGCAGGAAGCTGGACTAGGTGGGCCTTGGGCCTGATGCAGTGGGGCTGTTCTGATGGGAACACAAACATGTCTGCCAGTTCTCCACAGGCCAGAATGCAGACAGGCCCCCTTGGTCCAGCACAGACCACCAGAAGCCGTGTGGGACACGAGCAGGTCTGCCAGCTCTCCGTGGGCCGCATCAGAGGCCAAGCCTGTCGGCATGGGCTGTGCAGTGAACTGGCTGTGCGGAAGTGCAGCTGGGGCAGAGCACAGGTTCTGCAGTATGCGAGAGGCTTCCTTCCCCCCCCCCAGCCATTCTGAGTGGGGGCAAAGTGGAGGGGAGTGCCTGGCTCCCGGGGGGGAGGGCCGCCCGCAGCTGCAGTGAGGCTCCCTGCAGCACTCCGGCTGCCCCACTGCACAGGGACCTGAAGAAGCCCTGCTGGGTCAGGCCAAAGCGGCCCGTCCAGACCACTGGGCGGCCAGCGGGCAGGAGGGAAGGGCCTGGGAGCAGCTGCAGCCAAGGCTCGGCCCGGCCTAAAGCCAGAGAACTGCGCCAGCCAGCCAGCGGCGACACTGAACTGGAGGCTCCTCGGGGCGGACTCTGCTCAGAGCAGGGCCGGACCCGCCCTTCGGGGGCGGAGCCCCTCCCGGCCACGCCCACCTCCCACACCGAGGAGCGCGGACAGCCCGCCCCGCCGCGATGGCGCCGCAGCCTCCCGCCCCGCCGCCCCTGCAGTCCCTGAGCAGCTGCGGCCCCTGGGAGATGAAGGAGCGCCTCGGCACCGGCGGCTTCGGCAACGTCATCCGCTGGCACAACCGGGTGGGTGCGCGGGGGGCGCGCGCCGCTCGTGGGGCGCCGGACTGTTCCATTCTGGCCGCGGGGAAAGAGGGCGGGGCTTCCTCGGGCGTGAGGCAGCGTCAGGGCCCCGCTTCGGGGGGAGGCTGGGGCGGGGGGAGGCCTCAGGAAGCGACGACCCCCGTCGCCTGCAGTGGAAAGTTCCAAAGTGCTACCGTAAGTCCTGTGAAGCGCGCGTAGGAACTCTTTCCCTGAACAGGAAATGAAGGGTACCGTATTGCTGCTAATACGAAGGCCTGTCGCTGTGTGGCTTCCTTAGTTCGCCTGCCCTCTGAACTAGCCCAGCCCACAGAGGCTTTGATATGTATTTATAATCACCCCACACACACTCACACATGTGTATATACACACACACACACACATATATGTCCCCTATATATATATATATATATATATATATATATATATATATATATATCCACACCCACATATATGTCCACACACACATATATGGATATATATATATCCACACACACATATATGTCCCCTATACACACACACACACACACACACACACACACACATATATATATATATATATATATATATATATATATATATATATATCTCCACACACACTCTGATATCAGTGATGTGCAGAGGGTGGCAGAGCCTCCCCACTGGAGTCTTTTGAAAAAGTGCTGCCAGGAGGACTGCAAGGATCATGAGGACATAGAGCAGCAGGGATGTGTGGTGGGTGGGGAGGGAAGCAGGTGGGGCATCTGCTTCGGCATGGGAAAAACGGGATACACATCAGGGACGTATTTTTGGGTGGGCAGGCAGGTGAGGCAGAGCCTTCCCTCTGGAGTCCTTCAAGAAAGTGCTGCTGCCCTGTGAGGTGAGGCCGCTCTGCTTCCCCACCCGCCATGCGTCCCTGATGCGTATCCTGTCTTTCCCATGCCAAAGCAGATGCCCAAGGTGGCCTACAGAGCTCCATAATAAATGTACAATGTGTCACAACAATAAGTTTTTTTAAAAGCATTAAAACAGGTTCCCAAATTGTGGGCCGTGACCCAATTTTTGGTGGGTCCTGTAACAACCAAGCAGAGCCTCCAATGAAAAGTTCAGATAACTAACTGCCTCAAGCCCTGAGGCTATTCAAAAATCAGATAGCTGCTAATTCCCTTGCAAAGAGCTCAGCACCTGCAGTTTGCAAGCATATGTAAATAGAGGGAGATACATGTTGGAGCATCTTTTGTCCTGGTTATTATTTTTTTGTAAATATATTTCTTTCTACAATAGATCTCCTTTGAAAAAAGTCTCATAATGCTAGGTGGGTCCTGATAGAATGTCATTTTTAAAAGTGGGTCCCAGTGCTAAAATGTTTGGGAACAACTGCATTAAAGCATTAATTGTAACAGTAATTCGTAAAACATTAAACACATTAAAAGCAAAACAAGAACAGAGCAAAAGCCAAAAAACACACATCATCCAGCCATGGGGATGATGACACAGTAAGTCCAGGGAAGCAGTCAAGCCACCCTGCTGGGGCACAGAGGGCAAACAGCCACCCATCAACCAAATGGCAGTTGAAACAGATATGTTTTGAGCTCTCAGTGAAAAGCCAGAAGGGAGGGAGTAGTTTTTAATATCAGAGAGGAACCCAATGGGACTGCAAACACAGTGTTTTTAGATGAATAGTTTATAATTCAGGAAAAGAGCTCTGCTAAGCAACAGAAAATCCACAGGGGAGAATTTTTTTTGGGGGGGGAGGTAAGAGAAACCAATTGTTTTAATGAATTTGCATTGTGCCTTTGCACTATCTAGTCTTCAGGGCTGCTTCAAACCTAGCTTAGCTCTTCAATTAAGCAGCACCAGAACACCTTTTGTACATACCACTGATACACTTACCAGAGACTCAGGGCTCAATCCTGTCCAACTTTCCAGTGCTGATGCAGCTGTGCCATTGGGGCTTGCTTAGCATTCTGCAGTGGGGGATCAGTCACAGAGGCCTCCTCAAGGTAAGGGAACAAGGTAAGTGCACCAAGGGAACATTGGTTCCCTTACCACGGAGATGTACTGTGGTTGCATCAGCACTGGAGATTTGCATAGGATGGAGCCCTCAGTTTCTGAATTCTCTTGATTTTCACAGTCGTTACCCTGGGCATTGTGTGCTGAAAGTTAAGCTGGAGTCACTGGAAAATAATTAATAAATAAGGTTTATTATTAATTTGGAAGCAGTTTTTGAATGCCACCTTTCCAAACCAGAGAAGAAAGCAATTTGTAAGGCAAGTCAAACATGTGCGAGTCACAGCACTGTCTACAAGTGGGTTCCCCACAAATTCCTGCCATCTGAAGGAATACAAAGACCCCATGAGATTTGCTAAGAGCTTGATGCAGTGGCATAGCTAGAGGTGGTGCAGAGCACTAAGTTTTGTAGGCATCTGAATGCACCCTGCAAGATGCCCCTCCCCTTTGGGGGCCCCTCCCTCCATTTTGCTCCCACTGCCTGGAATGGCTCCAAAGGGGAGGGGCTTTGGACAGTGCATTCAGGTGCCTGCAAAACTTAGTGCTCTGCACCCCCTCCTAGCTGCGTCACTGGTTTGATGATTATGCACTTGCTTGTGTTTACACTGCTGGGGGCTCCCCCCTTTTTGTTTAATTAACAGGAAACTGGTGAGCAAATTGCCATCAAGCAGTGTCGCCAGGAACTGAGTCCCCGCAACAGAGATAGATGGTGTTTGGAAATACAGATCATGAAACGGTAAGTTAGGGAAGTCTAGGGACTTTGGCAGGTTCTTAACCAGCAGGTGATCTCTCTTGGAGAGGGCATCCGACAAGACAACTAGGTGGAAAAGTGCTCCTGCAAGCAGAAGTTTCCTCCTGCAAAGAAGTTTGCTTTCGGGCAGAGCAGTGGTGTTCAAATCAGTGGGTCACAACCCAGTTTTAGTTGCCCTACAAGCTGACAAGGAAAAATGTGTTGAGCATGATGGAAAGGGAAACTGAGCCATAGGTGTGTTTACTCACAAGTAAATAGCCATGTCTTGGCTCTTATTGACAGCCACCAGCATGGTCCCAATTCAATGAACAGGGAGCTCAATAAACACTCCAGAAGGCAAACCTCCCCCCCCCCCCATTGTAAAAAGTATAAAAACAAAGGCTTGAGCAGCTGGTCAAGTGAAACTTTTTTTGTCCCATAAAGCTAGGTGAGTCCCGATGGAGCACTTTTGAGCATCCTGGTGCTAAAAAGTTTGGGAGCCCCTGGGACAGAGCAGTGAGCCCTCATGCAGCGGCATAGCTAGAGCACTAAGTTTTGCAGGGAGCTGTACCACACTGTGCAAGCAGCCCCTCCTCTTCAGAGCCAGGTGTTCACCTCCGTTTTGCTCCCTCCAACCAGAATGGCTCTGGTTGACCTTTGCAAGCCTGCTGCCTGAGGCAACCTCCTCAGTTGGTCTCATGGATAGGCCAGTCCCAAACAGCCCAATTCTCATGTCAGATAGTATGAACTTCCTCTCCTACACAGTGCACTCTGCAGTAGTACTGGCCCCTATGGCAGGATATGTGTCAGTAAACTGTAATAGATTTTGCTTTTTTAAAAACTGCGCTTGTGCTGTGCTTATTTCTGAACAGCTCAACCCATTTCAGTAGCTAGCATGGTGCATGGCATGTGAAATGGGGACTAGCATGTGAAATAGGGACTCAGAAGCAGTGACATAGCTAGAGGGGGTGCAAAGCACTAAGTTTTGCAGGGTGTCTTACTGTGGCATGCAAGTGACCCCTTCCCCTCTGAAGCCAGGCATTTGCCTCCATTTTGCTCCCCCTACCCAGAATGGCTCTGAAGTGGTGGGGGAGGTGCCACTTGCATGCTGCTGGATCTTCTTCGCTCTTCTTTTTCTTCAGACTAAATCACCCCAATGTGGTGGCTGCCCGAGATGTTCCAGAAGGAATGCAGAATCTTGCCCCAAATGACTTGCCACTGCTGGCTATGGAGTACTGTCAGGGAGGAGACCTCAGAAGGGTGAGTCTTTTGGGTGCATGGAAAAAGGACAACCCAAGAATGGAGCACCTGCCCCATGAGGAAAGTTTTGGGATCCGTTTAACTGAGAAAAAGGGTGGATATGGGGAAGGGGGACACAGTATAGGTTCAGAACATTGGGAATGGTGTGGAGAAAAGTGAGAGAGAAATTTTTTTTACCTCTTTCTCATGGCACTAGCTTTGATCAATGAAATAGATTGGCAGGAGGGTCAGCCAGACACATAAAAACATTATGTCACACAGTGTGCAATTAACTTGTGGCACTCATTGCCACAAGATGTGCTGACAGCCACCAGCTTAGATAATTTGAAAAGGGAGTTAGATAAGTTAATGAAGGTCTAGCAGTGGCTGTTAGCCATTTTAGTTTCAATTAAGAGTCCAGGTTCAGAGGCAATGTACTGTACTTCAGAGTGTCAGTTGCCTGGGGACAAACAAAAGAGAGCTATGGTCTTTATGCCTTGGTTGTGGGCTTACCAGGAGCATTTTGTTGGGCACTGTGGAGAACAGGGCGCAGACTAGATAGCTAATCCAGGTGGTTCTTGCAATCTTCTGGGGAAAGACATGGGGTGGTGGAGGTGGTTGTGATGTCTTCTTTCCTTACTGAAATGGAAGTGGCTGGTCTGTTGGACCTTTTCACTTCAGAAGGCAGATGTAGGAATCTCCTAACTGAATGCTCTTTCATGCAAAATCACCCTGCCTGTGGAAAAACGGCACTGAAATTATCCTAGTTATCCTTTTCCCTGAGGTGCTAGTTTACTGCATTTAGGGCTTATGCCTGGGAGGGAGGAACTCAAAACACATGACTGGTTTTTTGAAGGAGTACAATACCAGGAAAGCTCAAATTGTTCTAAGCTTCAGCTCTAGGAATGCCACTATCAGCTTGGAGCCAAACTACACATTATGCTAAGCCTGTCATTCAGAGAGGAAGTAACTGAGAAGTGTTCCTCTTTTTGTCCTAAAGTAACTATGGGAGGGAGCCTGATACAAATCATGATGGGGGGGGTGTTAACACTTTCTCCCTGTGTTGTTTTCTGAGTGAAAGCCACACCCTGCAGGTGCTGTTTGCAACAGTTAGCCCAATGTTTTTTGAGCCCTGGAAGGGCAGGTGGTAGTCCTACATGCACATAGCACACTTCTGCTGTCATAGGAACCAGGTGGCCCTGCTTTGCCTGGCCCAACCCCAGAGAAGCACAGCTGTGCAGCCTTTCAATCTTCCTTCGAAAGAAGTGCAGTTTGGAGAAGGAGACCGCCAAGTCAACGTGATGCACTAGGAAACAGCTGCAGCAGTGGTGTAGCTAGAGGGGGTGTAATGCGCTAAGTTTTGCAGGGAACCTCACCGTTTCATGCAAGTGGCACTTCCCAGTCCCCTTCAGAGCCAGGAGTTTGCCTCCGTTTTGCTCCCCCCCCAGAATGGCTCTGAATGGGAGGGGCTACTTGCATGATATGGTGAGGCTCCCTGCAAAACTTAGTGCTTTGCACCCCCTCTAGCTATGCCACTGAACTGCAGCAGCTGGAGAAGTGTCCCGTTTCCCCCCCCCTTTGCAGGGATGACAGTGTGATTAAACTGCCCAGCATGCAACAGCACTGTCAAGAAAAATAATACCTGCAGGTGAAAGGGTTGAGCAGCCATTAAAGAGCTGCTTTAGGGACACATAATTATGATTAGAGGTATTTATATATCACTTTTTAAAAAATCAGATAGCAACTGGAGGAAGGGGATTTGCAGCAGGAAAATAGCACAGGGTGAATGTGCATATGTGTTTGTATGTAAAACGCTGCTTGTGTGAGAGTCTGAATTTGGATTTGTTTCCCCAACACTTCAGTTGCTTCCTTGCCTTCTGATTCACACCCTGCACCAAGCTTATCTCTGAATGACTGGCTTAACATAACCATATTTTGAAATCCCACCCCCTCCACCTATGTAGAAGCGTATCAAAGAGCACTTATTAATTGTTCACTTAAGCGTATTCCAAACAGACAAGAGCATTAGGAGTTTTCTTATGTTGCCCCCCTTGACATTCTGCAGTACCTGAACCAGCTGGAAAACTGCTGTGGCCTTCGGGAGAGAGCAATCCTCATCTTGCTGTCGGACATCGGTAAGTGACCAGAGGCAGTCCTGCCTTGAGGTACGGAGGAAGGCAGCAGCATTGGGCAGGGGCTTCTTGAGTGGGACACGGACAGCTCTGACCCAGTGGCAGGCTCTACTGCACAGCCACTTCGGAAACGAGCAGGAGCTGTGTCACAGCACAGCAATGCTCTTGTCCGGCTTCTTTTTGTTTTCATGAGCTGATTGTGCCCCATGATGGGGGTGAGAATGCCATTTGGGCATCCTTGATGCAAATAAACATTTTGATGCATTCTATATCTGTGGCTTTGTTCTGCCCCTATGGTCAGAGGAGGACTTGCAGATTGGGCAAAGCAGACCATCAAATGTGCTCCCAGACCTTGCAGCAGAGATTTTCAACTGGTGTGCCTTGAAAGGTCTGCAGGTGTGCCGCAAGGGTTTGGAGCACAGTGGTTGAAAAAATTCCCCGTTCAGTGGCTCTGTTTCTAGGGCAGCTGTCTGTAGTAACAGATTGTCTGTCCTTCTTCCTCTGCTGGCAGAGCACTATGACTGGGAACAAGGCTGCTGCATGTGAGTGGGCAGCACTCATGGTGTGGGGTGTGTATGCACAGGAGAAGGGTCAAAGGACCAAAATGTAAGCCGTGGATGGGGAGCAGCTGGAGGGCTGGATTGGAGGCTCTGCTGGGCTGCCCCTGAGCCTCACTTTGCCCATCATCAAAAGATTCAAATCTAATGTTGATTCCCTCTGCTAACCTGGTTGATGACGTGTCTCTTTCTCTCTTTGGCAGCCTCTGCTCTTGGCTACCTTCATGAGAACAGAATCATCCACAGAGACCTGAAACCAGAGAACATTGTCTTACAGCAAGGAAATGAGAGAGTGAGTTGTTCCCCCCCCAGGACCCCCCAAAAGCAAGACTTGCTGATGCTGAATCTGCTCTCTTTTGAGGGTTGCTCTGTGGGCAGGGCAGGCTGTTGTGAGGGTGAAGATAGTCCTGACTTTGGGTAACATGGTGAATGGGAGGTTTTAGTGCCTTTCAGCTCGGTTAAGCCATTTCTGCCCAGTGTTGCATATATGCAGCAGGGATCAAATGCACCTGTGGGCTGGGCACAAATGGGCTAATATTAATGGATGCATATGGTGCCATTAGTGTGCCTAGTGCTTTACGTAGGGCAGCAATTTTTTCCCAACCGGTGTGTCACGGCACATGGGTGTGCCACTAGAGTTTGGAGTACAACAGTTGGAAACTGCTGAAAAACCCTTCCAGATTCTGCATCTCTTTTCTAGGGTAACTGTCTGCAGTAGCAGATTGTCTGTCCCTCTTCCTCCACCGACAGACAATTTACTCCTACAGACAGGTGCCCTAGAAACGGAGGTGCAGAACCCGGAAGAGTCTCCTGGAAGTGACCTCACAAGATGTGACGATCATAGAGAAGACCATAGAGATCAGTATGCCACGAGAAGAAAAACACTGAAAATGACTGACAGAGAGGAAGAGGTCTCTGCTCAGAGTGGCTTACCGCCTGCAGGGTTTTGGCTCTAGGTTTTTCAAGCAGGCGGCTTTTATTGTATCTGCAATCCTCAGTCCTTTTTCCTTACTGGACTTCTGAGTACAGCAGGATGATAACAGCAGGAGATCGCTCTGGGTCCAAGGCTTGATTCAGCAGGACTATTAAGCATTTAGGAGTTCAGGGCGGCCATTTGACTATAGTGGAGCTGGCCATGCAACTCAATGTTCACGCTGTGCTTTCATCAGCCACTTGGCCTCCTAATTTTTTGTTTTTGCCAGGGCCCTAAGCTCTCCTGTTCCTTCTCCCCACAAGTCTTCTTGAGCTGCTCACAGCAAGCGCCATCTCTGTGCTTTTTTTCCCCCCACAGCTGATACACAAAATCATTGACCTGGGGTATGCCAAGGAGCTGGATCAAGGCAGCCTTTGCACATCCTTTGTTGGGACTCTTCAGTACCTGGTAAGCAAGTGGAGTGTCAGATGTTGACAAGAATGTGATTGGGGAGGAGAAATGGGGAAGTGTGTTGAGGTTGCAGCAAATAACAAGATACTATATTGTTGGTAACTAAAAGGCTGAAGTGCCTGAGGCAGCCTTTCCACAGATGTTACCACGAGGGACAGCCCAGGTTGGTCCACTTCTTGCCACCATCCCCACCTGCTCCCCACTACCTGAAAACCTATGCAGGAGGAAGCGATCCCACCCCCTGCCTCCTTGCATTGCTCCTTCCCATGTGACCTGCTTCAGCAAAACAGGAAGTGAGCTCCCAGCACATGTGCTGCAGGTGTTCCTGTTTGGCTTAAAGGGGACTGCACAAAGAAGTAGTGAGGTGAGTGCACAGGGAAGAGAATCACCACCTTCCCCACAATTTTTTAGGGTGCATCTGGCAGCAGTGGCAATCACTTCCCTTCCCCTTACCTCACTCCTTCCTCATGTGGTCCCTTTAAACAACACAGGAAATGAACTTTCTGATTTGTCTAGAAGACTTGCAAAGGAGGAGTGCAGTAAGGGCAGGTAGGGAAGTAGATCCCTTCCAACCTGCTTGTTTAACATCCTCCCACACGAAACTGGTGTGTGTGGCAGACTTGTGTTGAAGGGCACCCTGAGTCTGTTTGCTGCTCCGCACAACCTACCACTATATGTGCACCGTATTTGTTTATTCATTTTATTTGAAGAATTTATATCCCGTCTTTCTCCCCCACTCAAGGGTACTCAAGGTGGCTTACAGAATAAAAACTAATTAAATTAAAGCAATATTAAAAACATTGAACATAAAAACAATTAAAACACTAAAACAGAACAGACCCAGGATCACACAAAACTATTAAATTCATGTCTCATTCAATGGCGCAGCCAGAGGGGATGCAAAGCGCTAAGCGTAAGGAGCCTCACCACAGCATGCAAGTGGCCCTTCCCCTTCCCTTTCAGAGCCATTTCCAGGCAGTGGGAGCAAAAGAGAAGCAAATGCCCCCCCCATCTGGAATGGCTCTGAAGGGGAGGGGCCGCTTGCACACTGGGATGAGACTCCCTCCAAAACTTAGTGCTTTGCACCCCCTCTAGCTATGCCACTGATCTCATTGAAAACACCAGCCCATCATGTCTGTCACATCGCCCACTTTAGTGATGGGGTGAACATGGTTCCCATGCTAGGTCAGAGTAAAGGTTTGTCTGAGCCCAGCATTCTGTCTGCAGCCAGCGCCAGTCTGCTGCACCTGGGCACTCACAATCTGGGCACAAAGATTGATGGCTTTCTACCTCCATCCTTGTTTGTCCCCAGTGCCTGATATTCGGAGGCATGCTGGAGGTTTCATAAATGTATTATTATTATTATTATTATTATTATTATTAAGAATAAGAATATTTAAATATTCACTTTTCAATCAGACTAGTTCGCAAAGCAGTTTACATAATAAAATCAGTCAATAGTTTCCTGTTCCCAAAGGGTTCACAATCTAAAAAAAAATACAGAAGAGACCCTAGACCAATAGCTGTTCATAGGCCTTGACCACAAATTTGTCTAATCACTTTTTAAATCATCTAATTTCGAATGACCATTCAAAGATATAGTGATGGTAAATTGTAAATGAATAAAATGTGTAGCACCATCAATGTTCTTTGGCTGTCTTTTTATTCTGTGTAATGTAGCTACTGATAAGGGAGACGGAGTGGAGGGGGCAAGGGTAAATAGGGGAAGAAGGCAAGGGAATGGGGGCAATAGTCAATTCTTTCACTACTTGTTCTTAAACTTAGTGACAGCAGAGAAAGGAGCCATGTGGGAGCTGATGTGGGTCAGCAACCTGTGGCTCTCAAGTTGGATCCAGCCCACCATCCAAGGTCATTGACCGGCACAGAGCTCAACTTGGTCGGCTTTGCCTCCCACCAGATGTGTCATGCACCATACAGGGAATGGCCGAGTTGCCTGCAGAAGGTCGTAGCGTGAACCTGGGCAGGTTGCTTTACTGTTCCCTCTCCGGCACACGGCAAATTCAGCAGAGGCAAAGGATCCCAAGCTGAGCTCCACACTACTGAGAGTTCAGCAATCCGGAAGTTCAGCCCCTTTGCTGAAAAGGTTGCCAACCCCTGGATTAAGACATGTTTTGTGAAAGAGATCAAGCCTGACATTAAAGCCTATTTTTGCCCTGTCCACAGGTGTACACATTTGGTCCCTGTTGCGTATATGCAACGTTGGGCAGAAATGGCTTAAAGAAAAGCCTCTTCATGCTTTTCTGGCTTCACATGGTGGGGAGCAGGGAGAAGAAGGGGTGCTTCCAGGGGCACTGGGGTCTTGATGTGCCTCTTTTCTGGTTCTCGACGCTTTAGGCCCCAGAGCTGCTGGAGCAGCAGAAATACACCGTGACGGTGGATTACTGGAGCTTTGGAACTCTGGCCTTTGAATGTGTCACTGGATTCCGCCCTTTCCTCCCCAACTGGCAGCCCGTCCAATGGTGAGTAAATCAAGTTAGGGAGCAGGTCTTGTGTCTGTGTCCTGTCACTTGAGTTCTGGGGAGGACTTGGTTGGTGTCTGTGTTGCTGAGGTGGAGAGAGAAGCAGTCAGTGCTTGGCCTGGCCTCCCCATAAAAAGAGAAAGCCGATTTCGATAACTTCCCATCACCTTTGTTTTGCAAATGATACGCTTGCACACTTCTGCAGCAAACTGAATTCCTTGCCTGCTGGCTCTCCTGTGCTCTTGGTGTGTTGTCTGACTTTCTTTTGTCATATTTTATTTTAAGTTGCTGCTTGTACAATTATTAGAGGTGTGTGTTATTAGAAACTCAAAACACCATCATTTGTGTTTTAAAATATCTGAATAAAACCACATTTTGGTGTTAAGATATTTTCCAGAAATTAAAAAAGGTTACTTTTCCAGGTAAGCCAGGGGTCTGGGGAGCCCTGCGGAGCGCTCTGCAGGGCTCCCCACAGCTTGTAGAAAGTGAAAATTGTGATCACAACCCGCTTCCTGGTTGCAGTCATGAAACTGGAAGTGGGCCACGATAACAACTTTCACTTTTGACAAGCTTCAGGGAGCCCTGCAGAGCACTTCACAGTGCTCTCCAGACCTCCCTCAGTGGCCCCTTAGAGACTGCAATCTTATCCATTTTTACTTGGGAGTAAGCCCTGTTGGCTTACCTATGAGACCTATGTTTGAGAAGACATGCATAGGATTGGGCTGTGACTTGCAGAACTTGCTCTTCCTGAACTCATTTGTCAAGGGAAGATTAGATGTGTGATAGCAACATGTGCTCTTTAAAATGGTGTAGCTTCTGCTTCTTTCACAGACTTCAGTTGAGCCACTGTTTGCTATAAGGCAGTGGTTTTCAAACTCTCATGGAGAGTTTGAGCCACTGTAAGTGCTTGCAGGGGTGGGGGGGAGGCAGCAGGGGTGGGTGGAAAGCAGCGGCGCAGTCCCCAGGATCGCCGCTCAGGGGCTTGGGTACACTTACCCAAGCCTCCTGCAGCCTCCCTGGGGTGCGGGGAGCCTGTTGTGAGCTTTGGCAGGGTTCACTGCTATGGGGAGCCCTACCAAAGGTCGCACCAGGCTCCCCGCACTCCGGGGAGGCTGCAGGAGGCTTGGGTAAGTGCACCCAAGCCCCTGCAGCCCCCTGAGCCCCCACTGCCTCCTCCCTGCCTCCAGGCTGCCCCCACCCCTTAAGGGGGCAGAGGCCAGGGCCCACAGGCTGGGGCGTCGCAACACCCCAGTTTGAAAAGCCCTGCTATAAGGGAAAGAACAGGTGGAGGGGAAATTGAGCAGGCAGGATTTGGATGAAGGCAGCATCCAGAAGTGTGTTCTTTGATGCATGGAACTATGGGTGCAATCTAGACTTGACGACAGGCCAGCACAAGTCTCTTGCGCCAACCCAACAATGTCTCATTTGTGCCGTAAAGCACTTCCATGCCACTGAGTGAAGAGGGAGGCTGGCAAACATCCATGTGTCGGCCTCGCAAGCCGGCCCAAGCCTTGCTGGGTCAGTGCAAAAGTAAGCCTGCACTGGCCAAGTGAGGCCAGCGTGAGAGTCTAGGGGAAGTGGGGAGGCCGGGAGGAGACTTCTGGGGCAGGCCTGTGGGCAGGTGGTGGGTGAGCAGAGGGTGGGGCCAGGATCCAGCACTTGTGCCAGATCCTAATCCTGGTCCTGGGCACCCAAAGCTGCTCTGGACTGCTTGGATCTGCGCCACATCTTGAAGTGGTGCAGATCTGAGTAGCCCCATTTGGGCTGCTGCAACATGACATGGGGTCAGGGGAAGCAATTCCCCTTGCCCGGCCTGAGCATTTTTCGGCCCCAACCCTGCTCTGCATGCGGGGCAGGCCAGCTGACCTGCCTGCTCCAGGGCAAGTTAGAATTAAGCTGCAAATCTGTTATTGCTAAGCTAGTTTTCTTCTTGTGGGGAAGAAACTGCAGTGCTAGCAGTCCAATCCTCTGTGTTTCCTCTTTTATTTCTACAAAACTCATGACTGTAATAAGCCATTGGGTATTTCGGATGTTTAGACAGTTAGCATCACCCTGAGACGTAAGTATACTTACTGAGGTGTAAATATTTAGGCTGTGCATAAAAATGTCATATATGTATCTGCAAGAGGGATCTGAAGGCCTTAGGAATGGACCTCAACAGGTGGGAAACCCTGGCCTCTGAGCGGCCCGCTTGGAGGCAGGCTGTGCAGCTTGGCCTTTCCCAGTTTGAAGAGACACTTGGCCAACAGACTGAGGCAAAAAGGAAGGCCCACAGCCAGGGAGACAGACCAGGGACAGACTGCACTTGCTCCCGGTGTGGAAGGGATTGTCACTCCCGAATCGGCCTTTTCAAGCACACTAGACGCTGTTCCAGAACCACCATTCAGAGTGTGATACCAGTCTTTCGAGACTGAAGATTGCCAATGACTGCTGCTTCTTTCATTATGTGATCCATTCATTCTACTCCTCCTAACTGGGCAAAGAGACATGTTTTAAAGTGGTACCCTCTTATATTTAGTAGGGGAAGAGCAACTGACCTTCTTTACCCCAGCCTGGTGTCTTTTCCAGTGGCTCTTGCTGAGGTCTCTGTTGTCTTCTTCTTCTTTTTTTTAAGATGGTGAATACTTTTGGGATTGGAACCATTGATTGATTTTATTACGTAAACTGCTTTGTGAAGTACTCTGGCTGAAAAGCAGAGTATAAGTATTTTTAATAATTTTGGTTGTCTGTTTACAACTTGATGTATGCAAGTACATGCACATGGTGCATGTACATCTATTTGCCAAATGAAGATGATCTCCATGTATTGGACAAAGTGGGCTTCGA
Source organism: Tiliqua scincoides (assembly GCF_035046505.1). Classification (NCBI taxonomy): domain Eukaryota; kingdom Metazoa; phylum Chordata; class Lepidosauria; order Squamata; family Scincidae; genus Tiliqua; species Tiliqua scincoides. Next base: position 4,662,068 of record NC_089831.1, on the reverse strand, counting down.
TGCACACAGGTTTATGCCGCAATGAGTCTGTTAGGTCTCCTCATCTACTAAGACTCTCTCTTGCCTTTGTTAGGCACGCCAAGGTACGGCAGAAGAAAGAGCTGGATATTGTTGTCTGGGAAGACTTGGATGGAGAAGTGAAATTTTCCCACAAATTGCCACATCCCAATAATCTGAACAGGTAAGGAACTGCTTTCGGGGAACAGCTGGCTGTTGCTGCTGCAGCCCAGCTGGGCTTTCACTGTCTCCAATTCTGCAGCGTGGAAAACCTACTGGTTGTGAAATGGCAGTCATGTACGCTAACTGAACTCTTTTTTCCCCCCTCTGCTTATGTTATGGCACACGCACCCACGCACAGAGCTTTCTGCTGAGCCTTATAGCTAAGTGAGGATTTGAACCTCCGTTTTCCACATGCATACCCTAAATTCTCACCACAGGCTTGACAGTATCAGTGCCATCAACATACACTGCTTTGTGTATTGCTAGTGAAAAACAAAAAATAAGGTCCCTGTCATGAGGAGCCTGCAGTATATATTTTGACGGGGGGGGGGGGGGGGAATCAAGAGAGGAAAATGGAGAAATTAAATTGAATTTAGCCCATAATACTTTGCATGACAATAACGTGAATGTGAAGCTGTACATAGTTTTGAGAGCCTTCTCTTCTGTCATTGTTGGGTTCAGTCCACCCCTTTCAAAGAACCCAAATTGGTGCTGCTAGTCCTCATTGTCGTCCTGTCTGCTCTTCTTCTTTCACTCCTGCTTGTAGCGTTTTGGCTGATCGGCTGGAGAAGTGGTTGCAGCTCATGCTGAAGTGGCACCCGCGGCAGAGGGGAACCGACCCCACGTATGGCGCCAATGGCTGTTTCAAGGCTTTGGATGACATACTGAATTTAAGAGTAAGGGAGCCTGTGTGCTGTGACTTGTATCTCTGTCTGTGCAGACTGTATTATCTGTAGTGCCCTTGTACAAATCTCCAGTACCGCCACACTTGGAATTCTGCGTATGGTTCTGGTTGCCACCAGGAGGATGTTGTAGAGCTGGAAAAGGTAAAGAGGAAGGCGAGCAAAATGAGCAGGGGACTGGAGAACCTTCCTTACAAGGAAGGGTGTAATGTTTGGGGCCTTTTTAGCTTGAAAAAGATGATTAAGCAGAAAAATTGTTATGACATATGAATACATGGTTTGGTGAGAGAGGGAAGTTTATCTCACAGTGCTAGAGTCAGAATGTGACTTGTTGGGACCTCTGTGTGTAGATTTCCCTGTTAAAGATAATACAAGGCTCATCTTAAGGCCCATCTAGTCTGTCATCCTGTTTCAGGGGACAAGGGGGAGGAGAGGGAAGAACTTCCCTCTCTCTATTCTTTCCATATCATGCATTATTTTATAACTGTGATTTTCAATGTTTTTCTTCTCATGGCACACTGACCTCTATGGCCTTCTCTGTGGTGTTTGCCTCTTGTGATGTCACTTCTGGGAGACTCTTCTGGGTTCTGCAGCACCTGTCATTACGAATTGCCTGTCGCACTTCTTCCACCAACTCTGTAGCCCTAGAAACAGAGCCACAGAACCTGGAATAGTCTTTCATCAATTTTCAAGCACTGTGCTCCAAACCCTATGGCACACCTGTAGATTTTTTTTGCAGCACACCAATGTGCTACAGCACAAGAACTGAAAATCACTGTTATTTTCACCTTTGCTGCCTCTCCACCGTCTTTGTTAAACAATTAAAAAAGACTAACATTACTTCCTATGGAAGGTGCACCACCCCACTGATCGGTTTGATTGCCCTCTTCTGCACCTTTTCCCGTCTTGTAATACATTTTTGAAGATGTGGCCATAGATTTGTGGAGGGGCAGTTACACAGTAATCACAGAATCTCGGTTGCCAGAATTATCTGGGCACAAAATGCACATCACCTGTGCCTCTGGCATCTCTAACTCCCTGGTAAAAAGAGTGATGGGGTTGGATTCTATGGGTGAGCTTTACATTTTTGCTTTATATTTTGGACAGAATTGTTGGCATGGAGTGAGGTGGGGACATGCCACTGCTTGACTGTCCCCCAGCTGTTTGGGCCTCTCTCTTTGCAGCTGGTTCATATCCTAGACATGGTGACGGGTGTCGTCCATGTGTACCCCCTGGAGAAGGAAGAGACCCTGCAGAGTCTGAAGACCCGAATTCAGGCTGATACTGGCATCCCGGAGCAGGACCAGGAGCTGCTGCAGGAAGGGGGGTTAGCGCTGTTCCCTGAGAAGCCAGCTATTCAGTATCTTGCTGAAACCAAGGTGAGTCCAGGAACTTCTTCACTCAGTGGCACCAAGTTGGCTCTCCTTGCTGTTGCTAGGATGCTCTTGGTCAGGGAGAAGGAAGCCTGGCCCTTTCCTTTATCCACATACTAGCATTTTGTGGTCACAGTGCCTTTCTTTGCAGCAGCCTGGCCCTTCTGGGTGCATCTGTAATGGACTGTGTGAGGTCTTGTGTGATCATTGTGAGATCTTGCAAGATACAAGATGTTGGCAGTGCGTGAGAGAGCCAGGAAGAAGAGGCCACCAGGGACATCCCATCAGTGATGGGTAGTAGGGCCAGGAGAAGGCTGGGTCACACTAGAGTGTCATTTTGAAAAGTGGGTCCCAGTGCTAAAAAGTTATGAGAACCACTAATCTACACAAAGCCCTTGACAGAACTGTTGTTGTCAAAGGGAGATCCCAAATCCCACCATAGGACCCACCATCAGGCACTCCAGTGGGCAAGGGTCGAGGAGGGTGAGTAAGTGCTGCTACTCTTATGCTTTGCCCCTTTCTTCCTTCCAGACCAATCAGAAGGGAAAAACGAGTAGAGATTGGCGTGGCAACAGCATGCACTCTGTCCCCAGAGGAGGAGGAAGGCGGAGGGAGTGCTGCGGCAGTGAAGAGCAGATGGGTGGGAGGGAGACAGGGGGGCTTCCTGAAATTGGGGTGGCCTGGTCAAAGCAAACCTTCAGAATCTGAAGTGTTTGGCAGGAGTGTCTCCCCTCAGACCCCTAGGCCTGGCTCCTGTTCCAGTTGTCCAGGCCAGAGCATGAAAACACAATGGCAGCTGCAGTGCTGTGGCGAATTGCCTGAGGCCAAGTCGTGACCCATGTCCGAGTCCCAACTCAGACCTTTGCTCCCTTTGGTGCAGGAGAGTTCAAGAGTCTGCTAAACCTACTCATTGACACAGTGAATGTTCCTTGTTGAGGAACAAGGAATAGGACTATGGAAGAGAAGCGAGTGAGCTGCTGGTTTTACCCCACTCCCTTGAAAGATGTTCAGAGAATGCGGTAGGGCAGGGTTTGAAGCAGAGGGGCCCGTTTAGTGTCCCCGAGTGGGAGACCACGTGGGGTCCCCGTGCATGCTGCCTTGAGTTCCAGCTTGGCAGGCAGGTTATAAATGGAACAAAATTAGAGCCATGAGCTACTGCTTTTGTCCACCCCAAGTCCTCTGGCTAGGACAGGGTGATAGAAGTTTGCCAAGTTGCATGTCTGCCCCTGAGAGGTTCCCTCCAGTGGAATGATGCTGGGCCTTTACTTGCAGCTTAATGAAGCAGCGGTGGCAGATGTGGGCCTCTTCTTCCTGTTCGACAACCGGAAAGTCAACTATGAACCCCGGATCTCCCCCCGGCCTCCTCCAGAAAGCATCGGCTGCATCAGTAAGAACAGTCTTGTGCTTAATGCTGCTAGGTGGAGAAAGAGTGACAGGAGCGGGCACAAAGCACCATGGAGCGGCGTTTGCCAAGCACCTCCCTGGTGCAGATCTTGTCTGCCATGAACGAACTGAGAAAATGAACTTAGCCTCTCTCTGAATGCCAGATGCAAGAGAACAGGTCTCTTGTTTTCTTGTGTGCCCCCAGAGGCATCTGGTGGGCCACTAGGAGATACAGGGACTAGTTGGGCCTGTGGCCTGATGCAGCAGGGCTCTTCTTATAGTCTTAAAATGAAGAAGGGCTGGGCTAGAAACTGGAAAATCTAATCCACGTTGGTTTGCAAAGCTCCTCCCAGGAATAGCCCAATAATATTTTTAAGGGTAGAAAGTGCTTCCATGTATTATTTTGAGGGACTCCTTTTCTTTATTTGTTGGCATCCTTCAGTCTCAGAAGACTATGGTATCGCACTCTGAATGGTGGTTCTGGAACAGTGTGTCCTCTCAAGTGCGTGAAGTCTGGGTAAGGTAGATACGGAGGATAGACTGTTACCCACGCAGCAAATCCTCCCTCTCCACGTCGCTGAAATGGTCCAGTGGAAAGGCGGAAACCAATACGTTTGGTTCCAGCGGCGTCACAGGAGTTGCCAGAACGTGACTGTGTTCAGCCATGAACTGCCTCAGGGACTCCGGCTCCGGATTTTGCCTCGAGGTTGACTCCTGAAGCCTTTTCCATACCTGGATGTAGCCACAAGGCAGTGGAGGTTTGGGATCAGAGTTTTCCTTCTCTCAGATGAGGTGCCTTCCCAGGCTAAGGAGTCCCATCTACCCGGTGGCTGTTCAGTCGCCTCTTATGACAAGTACAGCCAAACTGAGGGCCTATTCTTATCACCAGCCCCCAGGGAATACCTGGGGATACACCAGGGACTCCTTACAACTCTGTAAAGTCAGTGAGTGTTATTATCCCCATATTATGGAAGGAAGGACTAAGGCAGAGAGGGAGTGGCTTGCCTAAGGCCACCTGGTGAGTTACATAAGAACATCAGAAGAGCCCTGCTGGATCAGGCCAAAGGCCCACCTAGTTCAACTTCCTGTATCTCACAGTGGCCCACCAGATGCCTCAGGGAGCACAAAAGACAACAAGACACCTGCATCCTGTTGCCGCTTCTTTGCATCTGGTGTTCTGAGATAGCTTACTTCTCAAACTAGGAGGTTGCACATGTCCATCATGGCTTGTAACCTGTGATGGACTTTTCCTCCATCAATCTGTCTAATCCCTTTTTAAAGGCATCTAGGCCAGATACCATCATCACATCCTGTGGCAAGGAGTTCCACAGATTAATTACACACTGGGTAAAGAAATGCCATACTGGCATTTGCTTCAGCGTGGGAAAGGCGGGATTGAAAGACTTCTATCAATTAAATAAATACACCCCCCCCCTTTTTCATTATGATCTTTCTCTTTTTTTCTTCCACAGTCCAGGATCCAAAGAGGACTCTCAATTTCTTCCAGCTGCGCAAGGTGTGGGGCCAGGTATGGCACTCAATCCGGAGGCTGAATGAGGACTTCAATCAGTTCCAGCATGGCCAGCGAGCAGCCATGTATGTGTCAGTGGGCCTTGGAGGGGGAGGAATGGCTGGCAGAAATTCTGTCTGGGTGGGTGGTGAGACAGTGGGCTGCTGGGCATTCCCTGCCAGCTTGTCCCCATCACCACTGCTCAAAGCAGCTGCTTCACCTGGTCTTGCCGTTGGGCCAGTTGTGGAGCCCAAAATGGGCTGGTGGTCCAGTTTTTAATTGAGGAATGGTGTTCTGAAAGGTCAGAGGCAGATGGTGTGGTCCAGGATAGGCTGCAAAGTCATCGGGAACAGCAAGACATGGCAGACTCTGCTCACTGCCTTGATAGAATAAGCTGGGACTGGGGAGCCAAGCCTAGGAAATGACTCTCTCTCCCTGGCCCCGTAGGAGGAACCTGCTGCGACACAACAGCACCCTTTCCAAAATGAAGAACGCCATGGCTTCCTTGTCCCAGCAGCTGAAGGCAAAGCTGGATTTCTTCAAGACCAGCATCCAGATTGACTTGGAGAAGTACAATGAGCAGATTGAGTTTGGCATCAGTGAGTTTTGCTCTTGGAGCAGACTGCGTGGGGAGGGGATCAGGGAGCAATTTGAGGTGAGCAGCACAAACAGAAAATGCTGGCTGAGGGGTCTGTGGCCCAGCTCTTTATACCCTGCATTCTGCTAGGACAGCTCTTCCAAGCCCTTTCTCTTGTGCCTTGATGGCCTGTGATTTCTCTTCCCTGACTCCAGGTAGGTGCCTCTGTTGCGCAACCTGGTGCAAGTGCAGCAACAAATGATGGAGGTACTCTGGTGACCAGAGCCTCAATAGCACACAACTTTTCATTAGATGTGGCCATGGAATTGGAATTAGTGAAGGAAGCAGTGGCATATTTAGAGGGGGTGCAAAGCACTAAGTTTTGTAGGTGCCTGAATGCACCATACAAGCAGCCCCTCCTCCTCCCCTTCAGAGCCATTCCGGGCAGTGGGAGCAAAACAGAGGCATTCACTTCCCCACTCTTGCCTCCGTTTTGCTCCCACTGCCTGGAATGGCTCCAAAATGGAGTGGAAGGGGCCGCTAGCACAGCACGTTCAGGCACCTGCAAAGCTTAATGCTTTGCACCCCCTCTAGCTATGCCACTGGAAGGAAGTTTTAGTTGTGTCCCTCATGCCTTTGTTTGCTCCATGTCCGGAAGCTCCCAGATGAAGCTTTTGTATACAGGTTCATATCTGCTTTGCAAACAAGGTGTAGCCAAAAGAAATGAAGGAGAGGAAAGGCTCCCATGAAGCCAGCCAGCTAGATATGGGGGGTGGGGGGGGGAGTAGTGATTGCTTGGACAAACTCCAGTTTTGGCCTGTGGCTTGAGGCCTGTGGAATCAAGCCTCTTGCCATCAGTCCAGTGCAAGTACCACAAGATAGGCTTGGATCACACTCTCCTGCCGTGCATGTGGACAGGCAAACAGACGCATCAGACATCCCTAGAAAAGACAGCATGTTGAGGTTGGAAAAAATTAATTTAAAAACCACTTTTCTGTACTCTTGACAGCATCTGAGAAACTGTTGCTGGCCTGGAAGGAAATGGAGCAAGCTGTGGAGCTCTGCGGGAGGGTAGGCCTTGTCTTTTGGTTTGCTTATTTGCAGGAGAGATGCTTGAGGTTGCTCACAACCTATTTAAAAACACAATAAAAATGAAATCTGCAACTTTGGGAAAAAAAATCCCACAATAACCTATATTCAGCACTAGGGAGGAAAAGTAAAAACATTGCAATTAAGTGGCAACAGATTGAAGCAAGTTGGCTCTAAAGGCTAAGCAAAGGAACAAATGCTTTCAGTCGTGGCCAGAACAGTGGAAGGGATAGAGCCAGCCCTGTGTCCAGGGGCAAGGAGTTCCTTCTTTCCTACCAAGAAGGCCTCTCATGTGTTGCCGTCTCTTCTAGTGGTGGGACACAAAGAGTCCCCCTCGCTTGAACTTCACACATGGACGGTTTCATACAGGGGGAGGCAGTCTTTTGAGGACTCTGGTCCCAAGCTGTCCAGGGCTTCAAAGACCAAACCTTGTGTGGCCCCTAGAAACCGGCCAGCTGCCATTGCAGCTGACAAAGGAGAGGCCCCGTGCCTCATAGTGGCCTAGATTTGTGCCGCAGTATTCTGCACTACTGGAAATTTAAGAATTGTCTTCTTTAATACTCTGCCCCTGCTGTGATTGCAATCAGGACCCCATCCTACCCCCAGGGTTATGCCCTATGAGAAAACCCCCATTGGTGCCAAATGGAAGCTTCCCTCCTAGGGCAAAGAAAAGCTCCAAAACGATGAAAGAGCCGACTCAGTTCACAGCCTCCAAGTGTCACCTGAAACTACTGTATGTGTGTGTTTTATTTGGACTGTTTGGGGCTTCTGGATCCAGGATTAAGCAATGGCCATTTGACCCTGGGCAGTCAGGAGTGAGGTCCAAGGCTGAGTATCCCACTGGAGCATCAGTTGAGACTAAGACTTTTGGAACAGCTGAAGTACTGACAACCAGAGAGGTCAGGACTCAACTGCCAGCAATCTCAGCAAGGGTCTTTCTTCTAGCCCAGTGATTTTTCAACCTTTTTCATCTCAGGGCACACTGACAAGGTGCTAAAATTGTCAAGGCACACAGTCAGTTTTTTGACCATTGACAAGGCACCCCATGCTGCTGGTATGGGGCTCAAATCCTCCAATTGCCCTTCTAATAAATGACTCTCCCCAAACTCCCATGGCATACCTGTGGGCCATCTGTGGCCATGGCACAGTGGTTGAAAATCACTGTTCTAGCCTCATTTAGGAGAAAGCCACCTTCTCATGCTCTGCCTGGAAGGCTAGTGACTTGCCATCTAAGCTGCCCTAAGCCAGTTTCTTGCCACTCCACCACACAGTTCCTGTGCTGCTTTTCTCACCTGACCTCCTCCTTTTACTTCTCTAAGGAGGCAGAGGTTGAGGAGCTGGTGAAGAAGACCATGACCCTGCAGACGGAGATTGTGGATTTGCAGAGGATCCCACAGGGACGTAAACCAGGGAGCACCTTGGATGATCTGTACGTAGTTGCTTTAGGTAGTTTTTGTTCTGGTTTCAGATCATTCTCTCTGGCATCCATACCAGCCTGGTGTAGCAGCAATGTAAATGATCTCCTTGACCAGCATGTCAGTTGGGCATCTGTCTTGACCAGACGTCAAATAAGAGGTGTGCAAGTCATGCACCAAGGAGACTGACATTTAACTGCTGTTTCTGGCTTTCTCTCTAGCAACATGTCCTGTCTAGGCTTCTTTCCCTGATAAAGTTCTGTAAAAGTTACAGTACGAAATGTTGGACTTTTTAGCAGTGTGGATTTTACACAACTATGGTCTTTTCACCCAGATATGTTAAACTGAGACTGGCTTTTGTTTGGGTTGCACACTATGTAAAAGACAGGGTATAACATAACTTGTAGAAATGGGCATACCACTGAAATGAGTGGGGCATAAATGAGCCTGTCCTACCAATGGATGTCTGCCTGTCTTGATGGGTTACTTTCTCAGGCTAGTGAGTTTAAAAATGATTGGCTGGTCGTCTAGTCTGCCTCCCTACTAATTACAGACTAACAACACAATCCTGTGCAAGTCTACTCAGAAGTATGTTCCATTGTGTTCAGTGAAACTTACTCCCTATGTGTGTATAGCAGGGGTCTCTAAACCTTTGGGCCAAAGGGCCACATCAAATATATAGCACAGTGTCAAGGACCAGGAAAAAAATTAAATATAAAATTTAAATAAATGCATTAGAGATGGAACTTAGTTGAACGAATAAATTGGGCTCAAATGTCCAGGATTTCTCCAAGCACCACACAGCACAAGAAATAAAGCACACACTTAAATGGACCCCCATTCCACAAGCACAACTCTGGTTGTGTTTGGTCAACTGGGCCAGAGGTTCTCAGGGGATCAGAGGCTGGCCACAAGTCAAATAGAGGCTCGCCACAGGCCGCTTCTGGCCCCCAGTCTGGGTTTTGGTGACCCCTGGTGTATAGGATTGTAGTTCAAGAGCTGCAGCAGAACCAAGTGCTGCAGTCATGTCCAGACTGTACAATTTCAGGCTGCTGCTGGAGGGGGGTGTTGCTTGTTGGTATGATCCACCGTGAAACATTTCTGTTGGGATCAATACTTCTTGTTGTCCCGTTCGTTGTGCATGGGAAGTTGTTCTTAAGGTATGTGGGGAATAGGATACCAAACAACCCCCTCCCTGCAGCCTAAAGTGCACTGTTCAGGAAAAGTGTTTTCCTTTTGAGGCTCATGACTGGGCCCAATTCTCAAACCGTCACTGCTGTAGAAATCATTCTGTAAAGCAAGGATCCTTCAAGGCAGAAGTTGACCTTGTTTGTTGATGATAGCTGTCAAGCCACCTTGCCTTAGAGCAGTGGTTCCCAAACTGTGGGTTGGGACCCACCAGTGGGGCACGACCCAATATCTGGTGAGTCCCAGAAGGCATCCGGTGAAAACAGGGGTGATGGAAAGATCAGATAACTATTTGCCTCAAGCAGTTCTGTTTTAAAACTATATAGCTGCTAACTGCCCTGTGAAGAGCTGAGCTTCTGCAGTTTGCAAGACAGCTACTCCCTGACCAGCTGCTAATTGCCCTGTAAACAGCTGAGCTCCTGCATTTTTCAAGGAACTGAGTTCCTGCAGTTTGTAAGCCTGTGTAAATATAGGGAGGTAAATGTCTGAGTGTCTTTGATTCTGGTGTGTTCCCCCCCCCCCCCAAGTCCATCAATACCTGGTAGTGAGAGCAGATGACTGCTGGGAAACAGAACTAAGCCCCTCAAGCCTTGAGGCTATTCATTAGGGCTGCCTCATAACAAAAATGGGTTCAAGGCTTTTTTGCAAATATATAAATTGCTTATAAATATTTTTTCTAGATCACCATTTTTAAAAGTCTTTTACAGTTTGGTGGGTCCTAACAGAGTGTCATACTAACAAGTGGGTCCTGGTGCTAAAAAGTTTGGGAACCACTGACCTAGAGATAAATCAAAATCCATAAATGGATGACTCTGTGTTTGCTGCACTGAGATCTCTAAATGCTTCAGGATCACAAGACCTCAGATTGGGGGCCTGCACACTTCTCCTCCCCTACCCACATATTGAGCAGTTGGAACAGAAGAAGCTGGGCTATTCAGACTACTTGCCTGCCTCGCTCAGTATTGTTTGCACAGACTGGCAGCAGCTGTCCAGGTTTCCAGGTGGGCGCTTTTCTTGGCTACCTCTGGAGATGAAAGGGATTGAACCTGGGACCTTCCATCAATGCTTAACCACTGAGCTGCTCCCCCCCCCCACAAGCTACAGCCTCACTACCACTGAAGGAGGCACCACAGGAAAGCAGCGTTGTTAGTGGGGAAAGTGATGCCAGGATATAGTAGCTCAGCACTGGGTACTGTGGCCAGACAGGGAGGGATGAGAAGGAGAAGATGGCAAACCATATCAGTGTTATTGCCAATTAAAGGCAATTGGCTGTGGTAGTCTCCATCTTGCGTCCTGATTCGGTTCTGGATGTTTGTCCAGAAGTTAGTACTGATGTAAGTTGGAGCAGTGCTATTGCACAAGAATGAAAGCACAAAGCTGTTCAGATGGCACCTGTGTAAAAGCACCAAAATGGCTGTTCTTAAGTTGGGATGTCCATGACTTGGGGACTGCTGTATTTGTTTTGCCCTGGTCTCTAGTATCCCCACCTTGCAAGAGGATCTTGAATTGTGCTGTCCAGGTGACACTGCCCTTTATAGTCTTGTTTCCCCCACTTCCTTCTGCTGGGACAATCCTAGCTTCACTGCCTTGGGACGGGAGAGAGAGAGAGAGATGTCATGTGGCTGATGTGGGAATTGGCTCAAAAAGAGATTGCAATTGCTCCAGGATGGCAGAACTTGTCCTCGATCACTTGGGCGAGAATGTGAATCCCCAACAGGGCCTCCTTTGTAACCACTTGGCAGACACAAACCCGTTCCGCTCACCCGCTTGTCAGCCTTCCCAGTGCCATTTTCAGACTCATTCAGTGTCTCATTCCCTCTCCCCTGGGTGATCCTATTTCAAATCTGAATTTCTCAGCTGGTGATTTTTGTTTCTTTTGTAGGGAGGAACAAGCAAGAGACTTGTACCGGAGACTGAGAGAAAAGCCAAGAGGTAAAAAGCTTCATAGCGTTGGCACTGCTTCCAGAATTGAAGGCGCCTGCCTGCCCCTGGGGGTGGGAAAAGGGAGTGTAAAGGAGGGCATCGCCCTTGTTTCATCTCTCCATTTTTCTGCCCTGGACCTCACTTCCAGCCTGCTGTGCTTTGCCAGTGCACATTTATAAACCCAGCCATTCTCTTGGTATTTGTATACTCAACTTTGGTTCTAGTTCCCTCACTGGACCATTTTCCTAGAACAGTGATTTTCAACTGGTGCGCTGTGGCACATTGGTGTGCTGTGAAAGGTCCATGCAGGAGTTTGGAGCACAGCAGATGAAAATGGCTGAAAAACACTTCCAGGGTATGTGGCTCTGTTTCTAGGGCCGCTGTCTGCGGTAACATTGTCTGTCCCTCCTCCTCTGCCCAGCAGTACCGGCAGAAGAAGAGAGACAAACAGTTCATTACTGCAGACAGTTAGTTGCCCCAGAAACAGCCACAGAACCTGGAAGAGTTTCCTGGAAGTGACATCACAAAAGGCAAAGACCATAGAGTGCAGTGTCCTAGAAAAATACAGTCTGAAGACAGTCAATGTGGATTAGAACATAACAGCCCCGCTGGATCAGGCCATAGGCCCATCTAGTCCAGCTTCCTGTATCTCACAGCGGCCCACCAAATGCCCCAGGGAGCACACCAGATAACAAGAGACCTGCATCCTGGTGCCCTCCCTTGCATTGGCATTCTGACATAGCCCTCCAGCTTAATTGCCCTCAAGATTAATTGACATCTTTCTTGGCTGGACTTCTGTTAGTGGCTTCTCATCATGAGCAAGTGAAAGGACAACCCAGAATAAGTAATTTGAATTTTTCTTTTCCAGCAATGTAAATTGTATGTGTTTGGAGTGGCAGAGTTATTGCTTTGCAGGCAGAAGACCCTTGGTCCACTCCCTGAGAGCATCTCCAGGTCATTTCTCTCCCCCCCCCCCCATTTTAGCAGTTTTGTTGACTAACACTCAGTTGTGTTCTCATAAAATTGTACTGACAGAACTGAGGGGGAATTGTGTTTTTTCTCATGCAGCCTTTGCTGTGCAAGCAAAAAGGGAGATCCAGCATGGTGGATATCTAGGGGCAGGGCTGGCCTTAGGACAGTTTGACCTTTCCATGCCTGGAGGCATGGAATCTTTCATGCCAAGGCATAATGAGAGTGTGGTGAGCGGAGCATTGCCACTGAACAGCCCTTCTGCCTGCCGGCCCCTGGGTTCAATTAGCTTGAAATCATCCCCCCCCCCAAGCAGTTGGTGATGCTGCTGCCACTGCCACTCATCCTGGTGAGTAGGGGGCCCCACAGGGGTGAGGCACCTTCAAAAGTATTTTGTATTGGGCCCTGCAGCTCCTAAGGTTGGCCCGGTCTGCAGGTTAATTCACAGTTTGCTGAAGGTGAGTTACTGTGCAGTCAGCGTAGGATAAGGGTGAGCAGGTCTATTCATAGATTTCTGGATGATTTCCAGTAGTTGGATGAGGGCTTCTCAGTCCCAAACATTTAAGAGGAGATATAGTCAAAAGGCTTTCTCCCCAGCTCCAAAGTTGGCTGTTAGAATGCAGGTGTGGGGTTTTGCTTGTAAGTGACCACGGTGCTCATGGGGTGCCTGTGCTCTGCCCACTCAGTCCCTGGCTCCAGTAATTGAATTGCAAACTGTCAGGCCAGTGCAAAACCCCAGGGCAGGAAAACCTGTGCATGCCGTGGCCTAGTAGCTCTTGCATTCTGGGAGCCAAGAAAGCTGTGTGTTGCGCTGTGTGCCCCCAGACTGTTGGCAGACTGCTGCGAAGCTTTTTCGCAGCAAGCTAAAATAGCCGTAACAACTGGCTCTAATCTTGTTTAAGCCACGTTGGAGAAAGGTGTCTCTCCTCCGTCCTAATTTGGTGATGTTAATCTGCATTAGCAGCAGCAGTGGCAACAGTCCCAGAGGGTGCTTTTTCTTATGGATTAATTGCACAGGAACAGGTGTGATCTTGCTGGTGCCTCCCTCTGCCCCTTGTTGGCCAAGTTCTGTAACCTTCTCAATAGTTGCATAAAGCAGTGCCAGGGCTGCCTGAGGTCCCTTGATCCTGCCAGAGCATCACTGAATTTCTCCCACTTCTCTCTCCAGACCAAAGGACGAGCGGAGACAGCCAGGAAGTTGTGCGGCTGCTCTTGCAGGCGATCCAGACCTTTGAAGAGAAAGTTCGCGTCCTTTATGGGCAGCTCAGGTACAACTCCTGAATGGGGAGGGGGTGGCACTAATTACAGGAATAACCTTGAAGTGGGGCATGCCCTGCAGTGTATGCAGGCACCGAGTTAAGGCACATGGCATCCTCCCACCCCGAAGAGCTGCAGGTTCTCTCTAGCTCTCATCACTGCCACCCACACCCAGGTCTCGTGTTTGTCCAGTTGCTGGTAAGCAACTATACCAGTGACTTTCAACCAGAGTTAAAAACCCATCTGGATTCTGCAGCTGTTTCTGGGCAACTGTCTATAGTAACAAATTGTCCCTCTTCCTCTGCCAGAGGAGGAAGGAGGATAATTTGTTACCAGACAGTTGCCCTCAAAACAGAGCTGCAGAACACAGATAAGTCTCCCGAAAGCTGGAAGTGACATCATAAGAGACAACAACCATAGAGGTCAGTGTGTCATAAGAAGGTAGAAATTGAAAATCACTGAACTAGACTTCTTTCTTGCAGTAAGACTGTGGTCTGCAAGCAAAAGGCCCTGGAGTTGTTCCCTAAAGTGGACGAGGTGATAAGTCTGATGAACCAAGATGAGAAAATGGTTGTCAGGCTTCAAGAAAAACGGCAGAAAGAGCTGTGGGACCTCCTGAAAATTGCCTGTGTAAGTGGAAGAGGAGGAGCTTGGTTAGGAACTCCAGCTTGTTCTCCAGCTGGCAGAGATCAGTTACCATAAGAGGGTCCACTTGTTTTTCTATCTAGAAGCTTTTGACCTCGAGGAAACCTCGTCCATGTCAACTTGTCTGCTATGTCATGACCCCTCTGTATGTTTTGTTTAAAATATTTCTAGAACCCCTTTCAGTCCTATTAAGTGTTTTAAGCCACCGTGGTGGTACCAAATCACTGAGTAATCAAAACAGAGGCAGCAGCCAAAAACTAACGAGTAAACAAGAAGCAAAACCCAAAGAACTTGAGAGAAAGCAAACTGAAATGGAGATTATCACTAGTGGGCAGTGTGGGGGCCAGCTGAGCCTCTTGGGGTGGGAATGCTGTAAGTTGGGGGCTATCACAGAGAAGACCCCACGTTCCTTCAGGGCAGGATACTTCAGGCACTGATGCAACACAGTGACACAAACTGTGTACGGGCAGGCTCAGCTGAGAGAAGGCTGTTCTTCAGGATCTTAGGTCCCAAGCCAGCTAGGGTTTTAGACCCAGAAACACACTGGAAGTCATTGCAATTCATGGAATACAGGTGTAACTAGTGCAATAGAAACCCCAGTGTGATGCAGAAATTCTGAGCATGGGCTATAGTGCTGAACCTCAGCATCATGGTCTGAACACTGCTGAACTTCACAGTAGTTTCATATGTCCCCTGGAACACATTCATCACACCTATGGCTGCCCATTAGCAGATAAACTTGGTAGGATGAGGCTCATCTGTTTGTTAGCAACCCTTTGAGGGAACACTGAGAAACTTTTTACGTTTTACACTTTTCACACTTCTAAAAAGCTGGTCTTGTCCTGATGGCAGGAAGGAGGTGGCAGCAGCACTTTCTGCTGGAAATAGTTTTATTTATTTCTCCATCTTGTTGCATACAGAAGCCTTAACATGTCTCTCTTTTGGCAGAATAAGGTCCGAGGCCCTGTCAGTGGCAGCCCGGACAGCATCAATGCATCCCGCCTTAGTCACCCTGGTCAGCTGTTACTGCCAGCCCCAGGCCCACACAGTCATGTACCAGAACATGGAGTTAAAAGGTAATACTCAAGCAATAGTTCAGCTTCATAGCAATAGGTTACCTTTGCTCCTGGCTATATATTTGTTGAACCAGATGGTATCTTTGCAGTTATTCCTACTGAGGTTGTGAAAGACTGCTATATAGTATGTGGCAATATATGACAACTGCACCTGGGACTTTCTGCTTGCAAAGCACATTCTCTGCCCTGGATTGTGGTCCTACCCCTCTGTTTGCTTACAAAAAATGGAATATATACACTCTTGTCTTCCAGAACTTCATACTTAAGTTTTTGTATGTTAAAATCCTGCAAAGCCACACAAGTCATTGTAGAGGAAATATAAGTAAATGCAATGACCCTACCCACCTCTATTTCATTTGTATAGTCAGATCCTATAATGTGGCACCTGCTTCCAGAAACTGACTAATATTCCCAGTGCATTTCCAACTGAATTGTGTTGAAAAATTTTTATCCAGACCAGTTCCCTGATCAACTTCTAGCTCAGCATTTTTCAACCGCTGTGCCGCATCACACTATTGTGCCACGAGGCTGCCTTAGGTGTGACACGAGATCAGAGCAGACAGGCAGCAGCCACGTACTCTGGGGAAGCGGCTGTTTTGAGCCTTACGCGCAGCAGAAGGAAAAGGAGCAGGCAGCCAGTGTGTGTCTTTTGGTCACACTTTTTTTTTTCTTAAATTCAGGAGCAGGCAATTGGCACTTCTCCCCACCCCACTCCCTCCCACAGGCACTTGCCCCCCAAATCTCATAATTGCAGTCAGCACCTCTCACTGTCGCTGCCTTCACTCCTCCACACCTTCCAAAGGTTCAAAATCACTTGCTTCAAGTTCTCTTCCCCCCACTCCAGCTGAATCCTGTAGTTGTTTCACTCATGTCTCTTCACTGCCCCTCACCCCATAGCCCTATGTGCTCAATCTGACCTCTCTTTACCAGCACTTTCTCACATAGCACTTTAATAACATTTTTCATCCTTTTCACAATCACATATCCTTTCCTCTCCAAGCGTCTTGTGAGTCTTTGTCATGTAATAATAATTGTATTAATTACATTAACAATTAATTGTAATGTAGTGATTTAATGTAAGTAAAAAACTGGTAGTGTGCCTTGACAATTTTAGTGCCTTGTCGGTGTGCCGTGAGCTGAAAAAGGTTGAAAATGGCTGCTCTAGCTGAAAGCGCTTGCAGTTGAGGGAAGCATGAAGAATGGGCCTAAGTTATTCTTCCCTATTTTTGTCATTTCATCGTGGGGGAAGTTATTCTAACTGGAACAATGGCCTGTATAAAAATACAAAAATCAAGAAAAATTCTGTGAACTCCAGCAAGTATGAGACTTTCCTCAAAGAGCACATTCTCCCCCTTCAAGGCAAACTGCTTTTGTAATCTGAAAGGAGTCTGAGAAGCAGTGACAGCAGAGGTGGAGTTTGAAAAGCACAACATTCACTGTGTTAGTGTAAGCCTCTTGAGGCAGCTCTCCAGACCTTGGCAGAGCAGCGGAGACACTTTGTATTTAAATAGAAACTCTCATTCCTGTGAGAAACTCACTTAAATGGGTCTTCTGTGACCTTTCTCCTAGTGAGGTCCTCCTGATGGAGTCTCAGACCCTCTGCAGCCAGCTGGAAAATGTGATGCTTGACACAATGAAGGCTCAAGAACACAGCTTTACGGTAATTCCTCTCATTTTATGTTGCAAAGGGAGAGAAATGAAGTCAGACAGTTGCTTGTTCCCAAGCACTAGCAGCATATTTAGTACTTAAAAGGGGACATAAAATGTAAGCAGCTGGTGGAGCAGGGGGCAAAGTTCAGGTGCAGCACAGTCCTATCTTGTGCTGGAACAGGCAGGCCAGGAGGTCTGCTATATCCAGTGCAAGGTAGGGGCCTGAAGTAGCTTAGCCAGAGGCAAGAGGAAACACTTCCCCTTACCCCCAGGTAAGCTACCACAGCCCCAATGGGTCTTCTCGGACTTGCACCACAAGTCTAAGAGCAGGGCAGCTTTCACTCCTTGCTGCTTGGGGAACAGGGGTTAGGATCTTTGAATTAGATTAGAACTTTGGGTTAGGATTCTTTGAAAAGGTCAACAGGCATGTGGATGCAGGAGAACACGTGGACATTATATATCTGGACTTTCAGAAGGCGTTCAACACGGTCCCTCACCAAAGGCTACTGAAAAAACTCCAGTCAGGGAATTAGAGGGCAAGTGCTCTCCTGGATTGAGACCTGGTTGAAGACCAGGAAACAGAGAGTGGGTATCAATGGGCAATTTTCACAGTGGAGAGAGGTGAAAAGCAGTGTGCCCCCAGGATCTGTCCTGGGACCAGTGCTTTTCAACCTCTTCATAAATGACCTGGAGACAGGGATGCGCAGTGAGGTGACAAAGTTTGCAGACTAGAAAAGACTAGAAAAGAGACGCCTGAGGGGGGACATGATTGAGACATACAAAATTTTGCATGGGAAGGATAAAGTGGATAGAGGGATGCTCTTTACACTCTCACATAACACCAGAACCAGGGGACATCCACTCAAATTGAGTGTTGGGAGAGTTAGGACAGACAAAAGAAAATATTTCTTTACACAGCATGTGGTTGGTCTGTGGAACTCCTTGCCACAGGATGTGGTAACGGCATCTGGCCTGGATGTCTTTAAAAGGGGATTGGACAAGTTTCTGGAGGAAAAATCCATTATGGGTTACAAGCCATGATGGGTATGTGCAACCTCCTGATTTTAGAAATGGGCTATGTCAGATGCAGGGGAGGGCACCAGGATCCAGGTCTCTTGTTAGCTGGTGTGCTCCCTGGGGCATTTGGTGGGGCCGCTGTGAGATATAGGAAGTTGGACTAGATGGGCCTATGGCCTGATCCAGTGGGGCTGTTCTTATGATCCAGCATAATTGTTGGGTGCCCATCTGCCCGCCTTCCCCCTACCCCAGAATGCCTCCTGCTCCCTTAAACTCTTGTCAGCCAATGCAACCCTCCTTGCCTGAGTCAGCACGGAGGCTGGATTCAGTCTCCACAGGCTGGCACAACCGACTCTCAAGGAGGTGCAAGCCTTACAGCAGGATTGTGCCCTTAATCTTAAACATGGCCCACTGTTCGCCTGGCATGCAAGAGACTCCTATACTGCATCCCTCTTGATGGAATCCAGTAAAATGATGGGGGGGCACTGTTTTTATTGGAAAAAAGGATACCTTTTATAGATAAGTGTATAATTTAACATTTGATTTGTTTTTAAGACTTTGGACTGGAATTGGCTAAAACTGCATCTGGAAGAGAAAAAGAGCCTGGAATAAACCCAGCTGTGAAGGCCTTCATTAGGCAGTATTCAAAAAACCAACGGTTTTCTTCATGTCACGTGACCTCATGAAGGCTATTGACAGCCACTAGTTATCACCATGGGGTGTATCTCTGTTCAAAAGAAGCAAATCTCTGTATATAAACAAACTGTCACTCCTGTACTGCTCTGAGTGAAGTATCTACTGGAACCCACTCCCCACCCCTCCGGTCTAAGTGGCAACCTGACCACTTCCACCTCAGTTCTGACTTACAACAAATGGCCCTGCTGGGGCTAAATGCGAAAGAAGCACACGCAGGATAGGTTCCAAATTTGATTTATTCCACTTTGATGCAAAACCACAGCTTTCACTATAGCACAGAGGCCAGTTTTACAAAAGGTCATGAGGTGTATGACATGCAGGGTGTGATGTCGTAACACAGAAGAGAGAGGAGGGGGGGGTCTTTCCTTTAACCAGATGCTATGCTGTCTTCTGAGGAACACGTTTTAAAAGTAACTGAGAAACAGAACTGAAATGTAGCACAACCATTGCAATTTCCATGCATGCCTTCAAGTATTTCCCTTCGTAGTGAGTTTGCCCTCTCCAGACTTCACTGTTTAGGGGTACAACAATTCTTTGGAAGAATATCAAGTTCACATTTTTCTTTGAAGTTTCACAGAAGAGTTTTAAGGCCAGAACATGTGGGGTTTGTTTGCTCCTTCATCTTCCAAGTAAAGCTTTAATACTTCATCAAACCTACATTAAGCTTCCAGCTCAAAGCCCAGCCCAATTTTATGACCACCAGTATTGAAATTCTTCCCATCAATCAGAGTTGAGAGAGTCAACTTCACACCTAGCAGAAAAAACATTGTCAGGATTAGAAAACACAAGGGACGGACACCACACAGAAAAGCAACACACATGTGACACAGACAGGTGCAAGACAAAATTGTTTCCAAACCCTGAAAGTCTCGCTTATTTAGCTCTTTAACTCTGAAATTTCACCAGGCACTGCCCAGGTATAGAAACTTGCTGTTTTTTAAAAAGAGGATATCTCAAAATTCCTTGGTTCCACAGACTATGCTCAGTCCATCTCATTTTCCCATAGCAATGTATCTGGGCAACACCTCTGTCATACCCATTCTGTTCTCCCATTAAGAACAGAATGTTCCTCTTAATGAGGAAATTATGTATTCAGTACATTCATCAATATACATACCAGGTCGTAGGGTCTGAGTGTAGCCAAGTCCAATAAGGCTGGCATTATTAACTTTGGCCTAGAACAAAATAATAGAGGAACATGCAATGAGATACAGGCTTGTATTTCCTTTCCAAGGTGTGTAGATATATGCACAGGAGATGAGAGGCGTCCAGAACAAGATCCACATGCATAAGAAACAGAATTTTGGAAATGGCTATTCCCTACAGAATTGTAAACGCAGGAAAGACTAGTTCTCACAAAGGTAGTAAACCTGTGCCTGGCCCACACAACTCCAGATTACAAGATGGGGTTCATGGAATTGAACACTTTTCCATTAACTCCCCCCACCCCAAATTTACACTTAGAAAACTAGACCTGAGCTGGAAGAACAGCTCAATTCTAGCTTTCCAACCAAGTCCTGAGTTTTCTAAAACTGGGTTAAACCCTTCTAACTAGATCACATCTATTTTTAAAAAGACAGAACAGTTTTATATGGAATAGCATTCCAAATGAGCACACCCTACCCCTGAAGTGATACACCTGAGAAACAGCTTTAGCTCCTCAGCAAGATCTAGGCTGAATGATGTCTCAAAAAATGAAACGGGCACCACTGCCACTTAACGAAATCTCAGAGGGACCAGATAGTCTCACAAGTAGGGAAAGAACTCCCATTTCTCTTCCAGAAGGTTATGCACAGACAGCATATTCCAAACGAAGGAAAAGCATTTTTGATGGCTCAAGATACAGTGACCTGCACTGTGTGGGGTCCACACTAACGTCGTACATCAAAAACTAACACACAGCATTTGCGTGCCCATGACAATCATTCCAAAAAGGGCACAACCCACACAGCTGTGTGTCAAGGAAAACAAGAAAGGGCCAACACCCAGTTCTCCACTATCAGACATGCTTCTAAGATTGGCAAAGGGGTTCTTTGAACAGCAAAGAACAGAGTTCTTACCGAGACAGAAGTTTTGCTATCCAGCTGGTACCTGGTGGCAATCCCAAACCGAGTGTTATTGCTGCCAGCAGTCCAAGAAAGAGTGACGGATGTTTCCACCTTGTCACTCACCTTCTGATAGATGGAGCCACCAAATTCAGTGCCATCGTTCCTGTTCACAATAGACCACATGAAAATTCAGTCCTTGACTAAAGGAACAGGTCCCACTACACTCCCATCAGCTACACATGCTTTTTGCCCTGTTCTGCCTTAGTCCCTTGTCAGTCTGAGTCTAGCTGCAGTTATGGGGTTTCCATTTTCAACCATTCCAATAGCTTTTATTGGATAATCTTTTGCCCCAACATTCCTCCACTCAGAGATTTTAACCTCCAAAGCTGGATTTTGGCCGATGCATGAAGACTCTTGAATAGAAGCTGGACTTGAGAGATATGCTTGAGAAGATCACAGAAGCACAACAGTCTGATTTTCCAGCCAAAACCATGGAGAGAAAAGTACCTCCTGATACAAAGCAGACAAGCCAAATACAGGCTAAAATGTGCCTCTGTATAGAGCAGTGATGGCGAACCTTTTAGAGACCGAGTGCCCAAACTGCAACCCAAAACCCACTTATTTATCGCAAAGTGCCAACACTGCAATTTAACCTGAATACTGAAGTTTTAGTTTAGAAAAATAACTCGTACATTAACATCTTTTACCTACTATTACTTCTACCCTGTAATAAACTTTTCCTCTAGAACTTTGTCCAATACCTTCTTAAAGGCATCTAAGCAAGTTATCATCACTGCTTCCTGTGGCAAAGAGTTCCACAGACTAATTACATGCTGGATAAAGAAATATTGGCAGGGAGGGCGTGGCTGCAAGACCTTGCCACTGCTCATTTTCTCAAACAAGAACATTTTTTTAAAAAAAGCCCCACCCACAGAAGTGGGCTCTAAGGCTGCAATCCCAGTCGCTCTTTCCTAGGAGTAAGCCTCATTGACTGTAACGGGGCTTACTTCTGAGTAGACATGCACAGGAGCGGGCTCCAAGGCGACAATGCCAGCCACCCTTTCCTGGGAGTAAGCTTCATCCACTGTAATGGGGCTTACTTCTGAGTAGACACGCACACTGTAATGGCGCTTACTTCTGAGTAGACATGCACAGGAGCGGGCTCCAAGGCCATCATCCTAGCCACGCTTTCCTGGGAGCAAGCCCCATTGACTATAATGGGACTGACTCCTGAGTAGACATGCATAGGATTGGGCTCTCAGATTGCCATCCTAGCCACGCTTTCCTGGGAGCAAGCCCCAATGACTTTAATGAGACTTACTTCTTAGTAAGTAAGGACCAGCACTACGTGCAGGGCTGGCGCCCCAAAGCCCACAGCAGCAGCTTCACTGTGCCCGCCCACATGCCGCATGTGAGCTGCCCGCCTTACCCCAGACAGGGGAAGGAGGAAGCGCTCCCATTGGGCTGCTGGACAGAGGGGCAGGTGATGTGAGAAACGTCCCCTCACAGAGCTTCTCAGCCTTCCTCCTCCACGGGTGGCCTGGCTAGATGGGGCGCCTTGAGAGCACGCCTGGGTCTTTGGTGTTAGCCCTCCCTATCTCCCTCTTCCCCCTGCTGTCCATTCCTTCCCCCCCCTTGGCCTTGCCCCTCCCTCCTTTGCCCCAGTTGCTGCAGAGCAGGAGGAGGCTGGCTTTGTGGCTGCTTGGGCTCCTCAGGCAGACGCGCCGCAGCTGCTGGTGCCTCCCGGGGGCAGCGAGCCTAGAGGCTTGTACCTAGCAGCTGGGGTGACAGCGCAAATGCCCACAGAGAGGGTTCTATGTGCCCTCTCTGTGGTATAGCCACCACTATACCACTGGTATAGACTGTGTCATTGCAAGAGTAAGGGAGGGGGGAAAGAGGAGCCTTTTCTAGAGAGGAGGGGCTTCAGCATTATCAGGAGGATCAAGAGTGGCTCAGGGGTACAGCCATGTTTCCTCTTTAACAAGCTCCTGCATCCTAGCAAACTCCCTGGATATGCACGCTGGCTTAAGCTCCATCAGGAAGGAACCACCACAACTGGTCTGTGGCTAGGGGGGACAAGTGGAACAAACTCAACCAGGCCCAAGGTTTGGAAATGGCACCGCGCTGCCATCTACCCCCCTGCAGCACTCAGTCGACAGGCACACCAATTTGAATGCCGCCCCCCAGGGCCTCTCCCCAAGAGGCGTTCTGAGGGCCAAGGAAGCAGTGCATGACTTCCCCAACTCTCCGAAGGCCTTGTAAAGCCTTTGAGGATAAAAAAAATCACTTCTGGTTTCACGGAGGAAACCGGAATTGATGTTTTTATGCCCTTCAAAGGCATTCTGAGGGTCAGGGAAGCCCTTCCGCCGGAAAAGATTATTTTTGGCCCTCCAAAGGCTTTACAAGGCCTTCGGAACGTCCTGGAGCCTGCATGCAGCTTCCCTGGGCCTCTGGAAGGGAGACGGGTAGGACCAGTAAAGGGGCGAAAGTCCAGAAGGTGGAGGAAGGGACTGGTTGTGGTCCTGGGTGGCCACAGCAACTGGTCAACAGGGAATCACCTTTGATGTATCATCAAACTTAAATTCAAGTCCCAAAGCAAATTTTCCAATAAAAAGAATGGCTCCAACTACTTCTAGTAATGGAAAACTGGAACGGAACCTCCCCCTAGATATCTATTTCAGATGAAAACCTCATCAAATCCTTCAGCCTGAAATCAGGATCTACCATGAACTGGGTCTCAGTTCCTTCTGCATTTTGACCCAGGCCTCAGTCAATACTTACACGTTTGTGTGCAGCTGGAAGTCTGCTGCCTTATAGCCCAATGCAAAGTTATTCTGTGACAGTTTCGACTTGGCAGTGTCAAAAGCCATCTGATAGCCAGCAAGCCAGCCTCCATAGCCTAACACGCCCCAGCCATGGATGGTTGGTCCAGAGAGGTCAATGTCAACAGTACATCCCATGTGCACATACTCCCGCTTGTAGGCTGCCTTCAACTTCCCACTCTTCTTCCTGGGGAAGAGCACAAGTTTAATCCCTTGGGCAAACTGAAACCAGACAGATGTAATCTCTAACCTTAAACACAGAATATTTAAAGGAAGTTTGACAGCTAAATATCCATGTTCTACCTGATGTGATGAAGTCAAACACCAAATGTTATACGAGGAGAGCTGTGATGAATTCCTTTATAAGTAATCTAAAGCAAATGAAGGGGAAGTGGCACCATCCCCTAGCTGGGGAACAGAACAGTTAGGGTGCTGTATTGTGAAAGATAAAAATACTTACCCTGTATTTGGTACAAACATGGTTTCTACATCCAGCTTCAGTCCTTCAGCCAACTGAAAAATACATTATAATTGCTTTAAACATGGATGGCAGGTCATTTTCTCCTACTTGATCAGTGTTTTTTGTTCTCCATACGTAATGGAAAAAGTCGCGTGTACTACAGAGAACTCAAAGTTTCTAGATGAAGTTTCCAACTTCAAAGAACAAAGCAGAATCCCTCTGAGTTCCCATACTCAGCAATACCTACCACTGTTCCCCCAAGGCAGCACACCTTGAAGTTGAGCTCTGCACAGCTTAGAGTCCAGCTAGCCAGAAGCCAGCAATGACATCCATCACTGACCATCTGGAGGCCCTGCCCTGATGCTGCACAGCCACGGTAGAGCTCTGCACAATGGCGCGGATTCTTGCAGGGAACACTGCCGGAACACTGCCTACAACATGAAGCTCTCCAAACTGCATGCAGTTGTCTCAAACAGTAATGCAAATATTATAAACATATGTAGGCAAATTTGCTGGCATATCAACCTATTTGTAAAAGCCCTGAGATCTAACTTAAGAGACTTAAACTTAAGCCTCGTAGGCCATAAAGCAGTCTCACTGTCTGAGAGAAATCCAGAGTACATTCAGAATCCCAGTCTGCCTTCAGAGGCTAGATGAGTCTCTCCATCAGAGACTCATCACTACCCCTCATCAGAGGGGGTCTCTCTAAGCAGCAGTGTTACCCTCCCAGAAAATCTGCAACACCACCAATATTGTTGTCTTTCGGACAACTAGTTAAAACTATTTTATTCCCTGAGGCTTTTAATGGATGTCTGCAATTCTGCTGATTTCAGCCAAATATTAATGGAATCTACAACTGCCCTGCCAACTCTGGCTGCTGCCATGATTGTGTTGTGCATATTTCTTAACTGGGAGACTCTTATTACAAGTTACTTCAAATATTTTAGCTGAAAAGTAGCACACACATTTTAAATATTTTCCCAAGCAGAAATGCAGCCAGGTGAGACAAAACCACAATTGCTACAACCTGCTAATCTGGAATTATTTTACACAACTCCTGCACAACATACAAACATTTATTTATTTACACAAAATATTTATTTGTTTACACAATTTATTTATTTATTTATTTACTTACACAACTCCTGCACAACATACAAACATTTATTTTAGTCTATGCCACATGTAAGTTTACTGTTCCCTATTCAAACCTCCTCTTACGATTTCTTCCAGTTTACCTGGTATACTGAAGCCACAGTTCCTCCTCGTCTTACCTTATCCTCCATGGTCATTTCGGTCCCCAAAGTGTTGTCAGTGTTCCATTTCTGGGAGAGCGTAAGTCCATAATCCTTGAACTTATATTTGGTCTCTAGGCTGCCGGAGGCTTTGCCTGTGTCTGTGTTG
This sequence comes from Tiliqua scincoides, assembly GCF_035046505.1. Lineage (NCBI taxonomy): Eukaryota > Metazoa > Chordata > Lepidosauria > Squamata > Scincidae > Tiliqua > Tiliqua scincoides. The sequence goes on along the minus strand of NC_089831.1, from coordinate 4,636,664 downwards.
GAGGAGCCACTGGTGGTAAATTCCTGTAAACAGATCATCTTTGAATTAAGATGCAGATATTCAAAACTTTTAATACATAATGATAAAGATAATGCAAATCATTCTGTCTAACCAGCATGAGAAAGTCTTGATCATCACTTATTAGGATTTATTCACAAACTACCAAATTCCATAAGGCTACCAAGACCAACTTCTCCTCCTTTCTGAAGTCTGGACCCTTTATAGTCTTCCATGAGACTAGATGCTAAGACTAGATCCTTTCATGCCATGTACAACCAACAAAATGTCAAAGAACTACATTACTGAAGAGAGATGAATAACCCTCACCTACTTCAAAGATTCTTTTAACCACTCAGTATGTGTACACGGAATACAGCAATAACACGTTAAAAAACCTTAAACTCTATTATACTAATCTTGTCATCAAGGGCACAATAGGCAAGAGAAAAGCCCTCTTACCTGAGGCTACTACATTTCTTCTAGAGAAGTATTGCAAGATGCACAAATCTTATATTTAAAATACCTTGAAGAAATACCACCAGAAATATTTCACACTTGAGACAAGAAGACCCAAGTGGCACATGACAGCAACAAATACACATCCCCAAATGCAGGGCTGCTGTAATCACATGTAATGCAGTGCCAAGGGGTATACAGGTGAGGATGCAGAACCCCACCCTCCTCCTCTTCAACCATCAGTTGCAGTCCTTTCCCCCCTAGCTGGGCCACAAGAAGAAAAACACCAAGCAGGAGAGGACTCTGCACTCCCTTTCCACATGTCCTTTTGGCACCTTAAAAACCATCCTCCCATTTTGGACATCACAGAGGCAGATTCACTAAGGTGAATCAGGAAGCTGGTTCACACAGAAGGTCAACCGGCAGCCCTAGATGACTGGCAAAGAGTAATCACATCTAGGTAATTGTTTGGCCTTGCATGTCAATCCACAAAAACTACCAGCCCACAAACATTCTTCCTAGGCCATTTGCCTACAACAGGGGTGTCCAAACTTTTTGGCAGGAAGGCCATATCATCTCTCTGATACTGTGTCAGGGGCCAGAAAAAAATTTACATTTCAAATTTGAATAAATTTACATAAATGAATACATTAGAGATGGAACTTATATGAATGAAAGAAGGTCTTGCAATAGCTCAAAGCCTATAAAAGGCCTTGTATAAACCAAGGATGGCCTTTCCTTTGCTGCCACATCACAGATGTGAAACAGAAGGCAGTGAAGGGAGCCCTCATTGCACAGCTCATGTGAGAGGTCAAACAGTTGGCCATCACACTGAGAGCAGTTGTGTTGGGCCAGCATAGACTCCAGCAAGTCTCCGGAGGGCCAGAGGCTCACTGGAGACTGGGGGCTTCCTGCGGGCCAGACTGGGAGTCCTTAAGGGTCGCAAGTGGCCCCAGGGCCAGGGTTTGCGCACCCCTGCCCTACAACATACTTTTGCTGCCACTTGGAAGCAATTCCTACTTGCCACAGGCAACTAAGTAAGTGGCTATTTATAAGCCTGATTACCATTCACTAACTCTTCAGACAGGTCATGAGCAGGGCCTGCCTTTCCAGGTTATTTCTGGACAGGGCTTCATATGCAGGTGCCTGATGCAACACTGCCCGAGGCTCTATGTTTTTACCTTGTACAAGTGGCAACAGCTCAGAACCAAGCAAAGGGGAAACAGAAGCAATTGGGAATAGACAAGGAGCAGAAAATTAATACACCTTCAAAAGCAGCTTTCTCCTAGCTTAACCAGTGTAGGACATCTCTGAATGGCCATCTTTAGTATTACTTAGAAACAAACATTTTAAAAACAATGACCAACTATTTAGAAATACCTGACAGTTCAGCTTGAGAAAGCTGAACCAGCACCAATGAAGGAGAAACTTATCCAACTTTTCAATTGGGGGGGGGGGGTTTCCTGGTGGCTGAAATAAGATCTCCTTCCAGGCAAGGGAAGCACACACAACACGTGCAGCCATTAATCTTACAACTTTCTTGTGCAGCGCAGCAACAGATCATGACTAAGCATTCTGATGTCAGAGACCAACCCCTCTTGAGCCTCCTGCTTTGCCAGACAGGAGAGGGGCTTAGTGGTAGCCCACAGAATAAAATCAGCCAATGCAAGTTCTGTACTGCAGGAAGGCAAATTGTGCGACGGTAGATTTTATGCAACAGTTGAGTCAGAAGTGAACGGGCAGTAAAAGCCATAGAACAGATTTCAGAAGGGTTAAAAAGCTGAAGAGGGCGCCAAGGTACTTTGCCTCACACTAAACATCCTTCACAAAGGTCCCTGAACATTGAATCTTCAGAGGACACTGTCCACATGTTTTCATGCACCTCAGCAAACATTCTCAGCATTCTCAGGAAGTTGAGAGGCCACACAGTATGGATGCACATACAAAGCACTGCCAGAATGTATATAGGCTGCCGCAGCTTCCATACCCAGCTTTAACAGATTTCAAATCTAGAACCTACCTAGGCTTAGTCCAGAGTGTTTCCACATACATGCAGAGGCCCTTTTTCCCATGTGTGACATTTGGGGGCCATCAGTTACAAAGCCTGGAGCTCCAAAATTTAAAGACCAGCTATGAAACAGTGCTTTCATGGCTTCTCAATATGGGATTACTGAAAGGGCTCCTGTCTGATGAGAGGCACTCCTATATTTATCACACCACTGTCTCTAATGCTTTGACAAACAATTCAGCAAGCACTGTTGTGTAACACAGTAATGTACATTGTGAAGCTTTGTGCCTGGTTACTAGTTTTGTTTAACTTCTAGGAACAGATCAGTAATGACAGCTGCTCAAGCTTTAAGGAAAGGCATATAAGAGACAAATATACAGTACTCTTACCAACTGAATAAACATCCAGAACCAGCGTTGCATGGAAAAAGGAGAAGACATGTTAATTTCTAACATCTTTAGCCCATAAGAAAGGGCTGACGGTGCAAAGTGTCCATATTGCCACTTCTACTGGCACAGTAAGACTAATTTAAATCTGAACTATAGTTCAAAACCCCTTCAGCAGGATCACATCTCTCCTCTCTCATTAAAACTAACCTTAACCTGGCAGACAAGCACACAGTTCATCCGCAATCAACTAAATGCCATCTTCAGAGTTTACTAACAGCTGGTCTACTTGACTTCAGGCTGAGCCTCAAAACACACAAGTTAAAATTGCACTAATGCATGAGATGGGAATCTCTGGTTGAAGCAGAAGTTATGAAAGAAAAAAAGAGGCCCACTGACCACTCCAGTGCCCTGGAGTTATCATCTGTGTAGCGACAACTCAAAGGGTTCACTACTTACCACTCCAGTGGAAGACTTGGTCTTCAAGTCCAACTTGATCATTCCATACCCTGAAATTATCAAGACACAGGTTTCTTATTCACGCCATAACAGATGAATACCAACCTGGATGCATTTGCCTTAAATAGGTAGCTCGCAATTATACTCAACAGAGACCAGTGTAGCTCTCAGGGTTATTTCAGGAATCACTTAACAGAGGTTTGTAGATCACGGTCGGCTTTGGCAGACCATCAAAATTTCTGATTGCCAGAACCCTTTTACATACCGTGTGTATAATTAAACATGTAATTACACTGCAACGTTATTTGTTTTTAATTATTGTTAGCTGCCCTGGGAGAACTTGTCCTGATGAGCGAAGTATCTGTATTTTTAAATAAAATAAAATCATGCCTACAGCTGACTCTCTGAAGGGGCAGGGATAGGTTTTTGTTTCAGATAACCTACTGAGCTTCACAGATACTTGAAAGTCCTCCAAAGCACAGCACAAGATCCATGGAGTTCCTTCATGGCATATTGCTCTTCAGGAATGATTCAAGTGCAAAAAGCAGTGGGGATGTAGGACAATCCCAGCAATCCTCCCCAGTTCCAAGCCTGGAAGAAGGAGAGGCTTGTCTAGAGGTGTCAAACAAGGCCCATGGGCCAAATGCAGCCCCCTGGAAGCCATTTAACTGGCCCTCATTATAATTGGGCTCTCCCAGCATCATAAATGGGTTCTCTCATATCTTGAAAATATGAACAAGATCTGGGCATTTTCTCTCCTGCCATTTGCAGCTAATGAGTTTCTATGTGAGAACAAAGTGCTTATTTCTGGCCATGATCTGTTAATGATGTCACTTTCTGCTTAATGATGTCACTTCCAGGCCTCAGCAGGCACCATAAATGTTTACTACGACCCTCGTATGAAATGCGTTTGACATCCCTGGACTTGACACGCTTGCCCAACAGCAAATCAGCGGGTGAAACCTGACTTTTAAAGCCCCTGAAGAATTGACAGCGGTTTTCAAACTCTCTGAGAGTTTGGAAACCACTCTAAGTTCTTGCAGGGGCAGGGGGGAGGCAGCGGAGGCAGGGGAAGGCAGGTAGAGGGGTGGAGATGTGCCCCCATATCTGTTGGGGTTCCATTTCGGGACCCTTGCCTCCAGAGGGTCCTCTGAAACCAGCAGAGGCCACAGACATCCGTCCGTGCGCTATGCCAGGCTCAGACTGAGCTCTAGAGGCAAAAGAAGTCAGTTCGGTTTTTTGTAAAAAAAAAAAAAAAACCCTGTAGAGTTCTTCCCCAGGCCTCCTAATGCATTTTCAGTACCATTGGGAGTTTTTTGCCATTTCCAGTTTTTTCATAAAACCAGAAGTGATCTTTTTTGCCTTTAGTCAGCAGAGGCTGAGGACAGATGTCCGTGGCCTCTGCTAAGCTCAGTGGACCCTCTGAAGGTGAAGAGAATGGAGCTCACCTCCAGAGGGGGCACGTGCAGAGGGGCCCTGTGGACCCGATCCACAGATAAGTGAATCCACGGATACAGGATACACTGATACAGGGGCCCTCCTGTATTTCAAAATTAAAGTTGTATCAGAGGTTGCAAGTGACATCTATCCCATAATGCTCTTCAGAATGAACAGAACAATGGAGTGAACAAGGAAACATGAACAGCATGGGATGCAGAAAGCAGCAGAATGTGATGAGCTTTTGAAGACTGACCCCAAACAGGAGAAAGTGGGAATGAATCCAAAGCTTCTGTAGGTCTGCTGTGAAAGGTAGCAAGTCTGCTTTGCATCTGGGCTGTTGGTCTGGGTTTTGCAGCAGTTCCCAACCCAATAATTCTGGCTCACAACTAACGCAGAGATTACACTTATAAGGACATTTTACAGTAAAAGCCAATTTCTAAAAAAGCAATTAGTTCAGTTATAATTATGGGAGTTTCCTGAAATGATGAGAGGTGAAGACAAAAAAACTGATTGATGTCTGCTATCTTGGGGCCACATCCTGAGTACTGCTTCTGCTGTCAGGAACATAAAATGAAGGAGCAGCCTACTTCTGCAAGGATCTCTTCCAGTGGAACATGTCTCCCAGCTCCTGATAGTAGTAACACTAGCCAGGATGCTGCCAATGTTCTCTTTATTTTTCACAACCCCTGAAGTACAGAAACATCTTTTTAGATGTGAATGCTGTAATTCTCAATACTAACAGGCCTTGTAAGCCCATGTGTTACCCACCAGTAAAATGTTTGTTAGCACACCTACAAGATCCCCAACAGATTAAAAAAAATATTGCTGCAGGAATGTCATTAAACCATTTCTGTTATCCAGAACATCATCTCTCCATTTTCAGGAGGGTCAATACAGCAGTGGAAGCAGCATGATGCTAAAGGGTTAGCAGCCATGACACTGTCACTACTCACCATATCCTTTGTTGAATATATCCCTGGCAGATTTACCCAGGTCACAGTAGGTGGGTGGGATAGCCATGGGGTCTGGAGGAAAAAAGGTTACAATAAAGATCTGGAAAGCATTCAAGCACCCCCCAAAGACAAGAACACCATTCTTGAAGTGTCAGCAGCCAAATTGTAACCACCTTACATATTGCATGATAAACAACTAAAGGTCTTCTTTCTTCAGGGACTTTCCTTACTTTCAGAGAGAACAATTTCTTTTTTGAGGGGAAAGAAAGTAAATCCAAAATGTGCTGGTGGAACCGGCATTCCAAGAGGAGGAACAGGCTCAATCAATACACTTCATGCAAAGGCAAACTTTTCCAAAACAGGAAGATGACTTGCCTCCCCCCTTGTGGGTGTTTCCAACAACAACGGAATGTTTCCTTTGTGGCAGGAACCACCCTGCTGACCATAAAAGCCTTTGATTCCACTATCTTGGCTTTTCCCCTAAACAAAATTTCCAGAGCTATGAGAAAATATACATCTTTGTATAGCAACGCTGAAATTCAATTAATGGTACCATGTTGCCATACGTCTTTGAAAAGTAGCTTTGTTCCAACGTTCGCTGCTTTACTGGAAGCTTCCCTGTTTCAAAGCAATACAGACAGTGGTAAAATCAGAATTGGTTGTCGCCACAGTGGTGCTGAAACTCTTGCCTCTCTGAAGCACAGCAGAAAAACACGGCTATGACTTTCTGGCGACTATCCCCTATGTACTCACCGGGAGCAGGCAGGGCTTCCCTTGACCACAACTTACCAAGAAATCCATTCTTGCCATACACAGCTACCAATATCACACTTCAGAAGATAGCACTGGGCAAATGCAAGACTGCTTTGCACACCTCTGACAAGCAGGATATCAGCAAACCAGTTCTGTGAGGCTGACCTTGAAGCACTTACATGTCTAACAATTGACCTGTAATATTTGAATATCCATAAAGGTACATATAGATACCTGGGGCTCTAGCAGGACCACAGCTGAACATGGTTGCAGACTTCTCTTATGACAAATTAGCTCCTAAATCATTTACTTCTCAACGTGAACCTACTGTAGAACTCTCCTCTAGCTCTTTCTATATACACCTGTCAAACGTGGGGGGAAAAAAGCATGCATCATTAGACATTAAAGACAACACCACTTGCAACAGAAGACCTCACAAAAAAAACCCAAGTCTTGCACACTCAATATATATTGAAAGTCTTATATTAAAAAATAAAACTGTTAATTTCAAAATCATTCTTCACTGATCCAAGATGTGATTCTTTAAACTGGTGATTAGAACTTTTTTTTCCAACAAGGAAAATGAAGCACAACTGTGCAATGTGGTACAGTGGCAAGATTGTTGGATTTACACCACTGAGACACAGGTTCAAATTCCCACTCAGTCCCAAAGTTTACTGAGTGACCTTGGGCCAGTCACACACTCTCTCAACTTAAACTACTTCACAGGGTGGTTGTGTGGATATAAAGGGGAGGGCAAACAACTAGGTGTACTGCCTTCAGATCTTTTAGTGAACGGTGCGATACAATTATCATCAGGTGGAGTCAGTTTTAAAAAGTAAATACATCCAACAACTTCTCTAACAACCCAATTCTCTCCATGTCTACTTGAAAGTCCCACTGAGTTCAGTGCAACTTAGTTCAAAAAGTGATTTTTCTAGGCTTCCTGCCTCACAACCAAATATATCCTAAGTTAGCTGGCAACAGCCAAATTCAAAAATAATCACTCTGAGCTTCAAACTCCTTTGGAGTGCAGCAGCAGCAGCCTGGGAGGTGCTCTATGTTCATTCTTGCAGCTTACCATTGTTTGTGCTCAGATGTTTCTGATAAGCACACACCCTCCTTTCTTAAATTTGGCACATAGACTATTCACTGCAGTGTGTATCCTGCAATATCTTGGTTAGTTAAATCATTGTTAAATCATTGTTAGTCAAATCATTACCATATTGGGCTAACCTCCAAGTGAGAGCCCAAAGGAGAGGACTATGTCACATGTTTCTCCTACACAGATGCAAGAAACACCACATACACTATGTGTGTGAGCAACGCATGTGTCTTTTGCTTCGTGCACTGGAACTTTTGCTGGACAACAAGCATCCACGTGACCAGAGATGCCTGTCTAACCAGAAGAAGAAAAACATGTGTGAAAAGACCCTCATCCCAATGGTGTTACAATCCCTTTTCCATCTGACCACAAGTAAAGACAGCAGGGCACCAAGACAAAACCTGCCACAGTCTGAGCTCATGGCATAAGAAGAGAAAAGGAAGATTACACTCCAAATTTAATAAGTACAGTATAGTTAATTTCTTTTACAACTCTACTGACTTGCTACATCTGTGAGAAAACACATGTCAACCTTAATGGGGGGAGAAGTCCTAAATCTTTCTACCAGGGATGGAAGAGGGACACAGAAACAGACTGTATGCAGTCAGCTCTCATAACTTCTGGCAGCAAACCACCCTAAGCTCACTCAACCCCTTGCTCAGTTTTGCAGTAAGCCCCTCACTCAGTGCAAGTCCATTCTTTCCATACCCACTAAAATCATAAATCCAACCTAAGCTGCAACTTCTTCTGCAACTAGTACTCTCAAAAGAGTAAGTTTCAAGAGCACTGAACATCCCATTACCACTAGCTAATGGGGAAAACATTTTAGGAATGTCTCCAGCATTCATGACCCTTGGCCTAGCGAGCTTAGTTAACAGACCAGACACTAGCAAGTAGACAGGACAACCGACAGCAAGACAGGAGAAAGAGAAATGCATCAAGTGATGCATTTGTGTTCCCTGGCAAGGATCACACAAACTTCCTTCAGGGAAGGAAGGAAGTTTGCTGTTCTCACAAACCTATCTCACATAGTACCCTTTCCTGTTGTACTCTGCACCAAGCACCAGAGCCCACATTAACACAACACCTTCAAAATTAATTTTCTCTATCTCCATAACAAGATATACCTACAGTAGTTAGCTCTTCAACCTCTTCATAAATGACCTGGAGACAGGGTTGAGCAGTGAGGTGGCTAAGTTTGCAGACGACACCAAACTTTTCCGAGTGGTGAGGAACAGAAGTGATTGTGAGGAGCTCCAGAAGGATCTCTCCAGACTGGCAGAATGGGCAGCAAAATGGCAGATGCGTTTCAATGTAAGTAAATGTAAAGTCATGCACATTGGGGCAAAAAATCAAAACTTCACATATAGGCTAATGGGTTCTGAGCTGTCTGTGACAGATCAGGAGAGAGATCTTAAGGGGGGTGGACAGCTTGATGAAAGTGTCGACTCAATGTGCGGCGGCAGTAAAGAAGGCCAATTCTATGCTTGGGGTCATCAGAAAAGGTATTGAGAACAAAACTGCTAATATTATAATGTCGTTGTACAAATCGATGGTAATGCCACACCTGGAGTATTGTGTCCAGTTCTGGTCGCTACATCTCAAAAAGGATAAAGTGGAAATGGAAAAGGTGCAAAAGAGAGCGACTAAAGTGATTACGGGGCTGGGGCACCTTCCTTATGAGGAAAGGCTATGGCGTTTGGGCCTCTTCAGCCTAGAAAAGAGACGCCTGAGGGGGCACATGATTGAGACATACAAAATTATGCATGGGAAGGATAAAGTGGATAGAGAGATGCTCTTTACACTCTCACATAACACCAGAACCAGGGGACATCCACTCAAATTGAGTTTTGGGAGGGTTAGGACAGACAAAGGAAAATATTTCTTTACTCAGCGTGTGGTTGGTCTGTGGAACTCCTTGCCGCAGGATGTGGTGATGGCATCTGGCCTGGATGCCTTTAAAAGAGGATTGGACAAGTTTCTGGAGGAAAAATCCATTATGGATTATAAGCCATGATGTGTATGTGCAACCTCCTGATTTTAGAAATGGGATATGTCAGATGCAGGGGAGGGCACCAGAATGCAGGTCTCTTGTTATCAGGTATGCTCCCTGGGCATTTGGTGGGCCCCTGTGAGATACAGGAAGCTGGACTACATGGGCCTATAGCCTGATCCAGTGGGGTTGTTCTTATGTTCTAGTTCACTAGGCTAACAGTGTTTACTGGGAACACTTTTGAAAACAACCAGAAGAAAGTCCACTCTTGTACTGCTGACAGATCTAGTCTTCAAATGATTCTACTTTATAAGACCATGAGGATGTGACCACAGGATCTAGTATGTAAACTCTGTAATCAGAGAGGCAAAATTAATTACAGAACTAGTGAAAACTAAGAGAAATGTTTCTTGAGGCACCAGCAAAATCCACTTCCAAGTACATAACAAAGGTGAGAACATCTCAGCCCCTCTTGCAAATCCAACTGGTGTCCATCCATCCCATTAGCTCGACAATGTTTAGCTTTTGCTGTAGCCACACACAAACCTCTGTGTGCCTCATCAATTAAGAATAACAATTACAAAAGGACATGGACTCTCCGAAAGCAACAAAAGCAGCATGGGGGAAAAAATCAAGAGCATCCCTATCCTTCCATACCCAGAAGCAGCTTGCTCCTTGAAGTTGTTCCACATGGGTCCCAACCAAAGTGACGATGAAGAGGAGGAAAAGAAAGTTTTTCTGTATGTGTGCACACGAATGCATCCAGCTGTTCTTGGATACCACCCACCAGCTTATTCACAATGGCCCTAAGAGCCAAAGAAGGAAGACGGAACATTTTGCTTGCGGCAGTAACCATTCCTCCCACACACACACACACAAGGTGGTGAATACAAACTTCAGATCTTATAACACTTCCCAGAGCATGTCAGATTTTCACACTCCTAGCTCAGAGTCTAACTGAAAAACCAGGAATGCCAGACGTTGTTTTACCCAGTTAACACACCAAGCCTTCTGCAGGTTCGCGAATCCTTTCCTGCAACATCCTTGTAGGAAAGGGTGACTTCACTGCACCGCAAGTCCTACATACTACCAGAGAGCACCTAATATTATGCCATATATATATTATAATGCTTTTGTATAAATATTATACAAAAGTGCCATATGCCTTTCAGGAACACTGAAGCCCCTTAATGCAAAGTACAAGGAAACTGGCTACAGTTATTTAGTTATATGTGAAAAGGAATTCTGTCTGTTCTCTAGTTCACGTTTAGCAGTTCCTACTATTCAGATTTCAACAGCAGACAATTTTCCAGGCCTAACCACTACACCAAATTAAGTACTGCTCCCCTCTCTGCTGCTGCAGCTCACCAGTGTGCCACAGTGAATAAAACTATTAGACTTAGGTCTGGAATGATCTCACTCAATTCAATTCCATCCTGAATCTCCTTGGGTGAATTGGCTACCTCTAGGCTTAGCCTACCTCACAGGGCTTTTGCAAGCATTAAGAAAAGTGGGGAAACTCCACATATATTGCCCTGAGCAATGTAAAAGAAAGCTGGGATGCAAGTGTGACATTACCACTAACCACTTGCCTCCACCCAACATAGCTGCCAGTTCTCTCACACAAGCACAATTGTTTTAACATGACAGCTTGCAAAACCCTTGCACGAGTGGATGAGCACTGCAGGGTCGCCATCCTCATTACCCCACAACTGATCTGAAAGTTCTCACCAGGCTACAGTGGTACCCAAACTATGGGTCAGACCTGATTTTTGGTGGGTCACATAAGGGTGATGTGATGACTAATTGCTTCAAGTCTTGAAGCTATTCAAAAATCAGAAAGCTGCTAACTGCCCTGCAAGGAGCTGAGCTCCTGCAGTTTGCAAGCTTGTGTAAATACAAGGAGATAAATATTAGAGGGACTTTTTTATTACTACTTATGGGTCAATAAATAAATAAAACATTTCTTTTAAAAAAAGTCTGGTAAACCTAGGTGGGCCCCACTAGAGTGCCATTTTAAAAAGTGGGACCCAGCATTAAGAAGTTTGGGAGCCAATGCGGGGCAATGGGAAGCAAGAGGTTGCTCAAGCCTAGAGAGGAGGAAGCCCTGCTGGACACAAGGGTCACTTGAGGGTCAGGAAGTGATCCCTCCCTCTGTGGCCCCTGGAACCAGCCATGCAGCCCTGGGCCCTGAGGCAGTTCCTGGCAGTTCCCCCCCCCCCACACTCAGAATGCCCCCCTCCCCAGAAACTTTTGTGAGGGAGACCTTGTGAGGGAGTCCACAGGCAGGCTTTGAAAGGGAGCCTTTTGGGGAGGGGGCAAAGGTGCTTTGAAAGGGGGGCTTTGGGGAAGAGGGCTTTAGAGGAGGGGCTTTGTAAGGGGAGCTTGGGGGAGGTGCTTTAGAAGGGGACCTGGGGGAGAGGCTTTGTAAAGGGGGGCTTGCATAGGTGCTTTGGAAAGGGGCTTTGGGGGAGGTGCTTTGGGAGAGAGGGCTCTAATAGGGGGCTTTGGGGAGAGAGCCTGGAGGAGGGGTTTGAAAGGGGGCTTGGGGGAGAGCTTGGGGGCTGGGGGAGGGGCTTTGGGGAGAGAGGTTGGGGAGGAGCTTGAAAGGGGGCTTGAGGGAGGGGCTTGGGGGAGGGGTTTGAAAGGGGGCTTTGGGGGCTTTGGGGAGGGCACCTAAGGGGGCTTACTGGGAATTGTGCTCACTGCCCCCCACAGGCCCCCCAGCCCCGCTCCTGAGCCCCACCCTGAGGCGAGGCCCCCCCGCCTCCAGGCTCGGGCGGCCCCTCAGGGGTGGAGGAGTGGCGGCGAGGGCGAGGCCGAGCAGGTCCTCCCGCCTCCCTCCAGCCGCGCCCGAACCTCAAGGCCGCCACAGCCGCCGCCTCGCTCCCTCCTTGTCAAGCTGAAGGTCTCGCCTCTCCGTCTCCGCACTGCGCACGCGTAACGCTCGAGGCCGGGCTCCCGAGCAGGCCACGCCCCTTTCCGAGCGGGCCTCAGTGCGCATGCGCGTCCGTCGCCTTTGTCGTCTGTCTCTGCCCGCCGCTGCTGCTGGGTTGTGTGCTGGGGAGGAGGTTCTGCCGTCGCTCTCGCCTGCCCTCTAGTGGAGGAGGCGCTGCGGTGCCTCCGTCTCAGCTCAGGCTCAGAGTCTGAATTATTCCAAGTAATCAGACTACTGATAAAAATTAAAAACAAGTTAAAAAATAAAAATAAAATTCTCTTAAAATTATGTTACTTAAAGACAAAAATAAAAATATTTGACAAAAGTATTTGACAATAAAAGTATTTGACAATAAAAGACAAAATAAAAGTATTTTTAAAAGTAAAAATAAAAGACAAAAGTAAAGTACTTTTATTTTTAAAAAGTACTTTTATTTTAAAAGTAAAAATAAAAGACAAATAAAAGTATTTGACAATAAAAGACAAAAATAAAAGTTTGATTGATTGATTGATTGATTGATTGGAGAAATTTATATCCCGCCTTTCCCCTGCCAAAGCAGATGCCCAACATGGCTTAAAGCTCCATCAATCAATCAATCAATCAATCAAACCTTTATTAGGCATAAAAATAAAAATTAAAAGATAATATCTCTAAACAATCCAATATATAAATATATGTTAAAAAAGAAAAAGATAAAGGTTAAAACACAACAATTTACTTGCAAGGTAACTCTAGGTTGCTTAGGACCAACAGATTAGCCCACTTCAAGTTACTCAGGTGTAAAAATTTTGCAGCTGGAAGGGTCACGAGTTCAGAATCCCCCCCCCCCCCCCCCCGCCAACAAAAACTGTAAGCAAACATTCTCAGGAAGACCTTTTTTAGTTCTTAACAATGGGAGAAGGTACTGGTCTCTGGGCACTTGATTGCTAACACAGTGCAAAACAATGTGTAAAAGAGAGTCTACCTCTCTAAGGTCCCAGACTCGTTCTTCCTTCAGGGCATTTCTAAACCTGCCAAGTAGGTCTTTGGAAGGCAACACATTGCAGCGAGCTAATGTAAAAGCCCTCCTTGCGAAGGGGCACTCCAAGAAGGTCAGATACTTTGGTTGTTGACCAGATGTATTATTAAGGTGGAAATTCAGGGGCAATAATTTTTTTGTGTGCTGCACCCAAAATCTCTTGCCTTTCTATATCAGTTAATCTTGTTATCAGGAGCCTAATAGAAACCTCAGGTGTAGCAGCTCCTTGTAGATCTGCCTCGAGGCCCATTTGTCTGATTTTCTTATAGAAAAGAGCTAAGCAGGGAGATAACAGCGGGTCAGTCAGTTTCCCTTATAACAATGGGTTTTGATCAGCCCTGAAGCACACTTTGGCTCAGTATTTTAAGAAACTGGACCATGCTAGAAACTCCAGCCTATATTGGCCTGTCTCCAGGCAGAGTGCCACATAGGGAACGCAATGTGGAACACCTAAGATTTTGTATAGAAAATTTGAATGGATCTTTTCAATCAAATCATTTAATTCTGGCATCCATACAGGAATGCCATACAGAATTTGAGGTGTAACTTTAGCATTAAAAGCTTGGAGAGCAGCTGAAACAAATGAGTTACCCCAAGAGAAGAAAAAGCGGGTTATAGCCTGGACAACTAATTTGGATGAGTTAATTACTGTGAGACGATGGGAAGACCAGAAGTGCCAGTAGTAGAACCGGAGACCAAGATACTGGAATTCCTTGACTTGTTGTATTGATTTACCACTGAAAAACCAAGACTGTGGTTTCCTAGAGTGCCCAAACACCACAATCTTGGACTTCTCATAGTTTAACTGCAGAGTGTTGTTGGTAAAATATTCTATGCAGGCGTTAACCAGTCTCCGTAATCCTATTTTAGTACGAGATATCAAGGCCATATCATCCACGTACAAAAATAAAGGAATTTCCACTGAACCTAGTAATGTGGGAGAATGCGTATTGAAGTTAGCTAAAAAGGGAGCCAAATCATTGATAAAGAGATTGAACAAAGTGGGTGCAAGAACGCACACCTGTTTGACCCCCTTGTTGATTGGAATTGGGGCCAAGAGGCCACCCCTCAGAGATAGTTTTACTTGGCAAGAAGTGTTTGAATGAAGGGCACGAATTAATATTAATAGCCTTTTGTCCAGTCCCATCTTCCCAAGTTCATCCCAAAGTCTATCTCTATCAAAGGCCGACTTTAAATCTAAAAAGGCCACGTAAAGTCGGGATTTATTTTGAATCCTTTGTTTAGAGATTAGATGGGATAATACCACACACTGATCAATTGCGAACTTGTTTGGCCTAAAACCCGCTTGCTCTGGGCCTATGATGTTATGATCACAAATCCAGGCCGAGAGTTTCTTCAGTAGATGGGAGGCATACATTTTCCCTGCTAGGTCTAAAAGGCTGATTGGCCTGTAACTGGGGGGAAAGTTTTTTATCACCTTTTTTAAAGATGGGAACCAAGATGTCCAGGTGTCCGGAAATACCCCAAATTTATCAATTCTAGTGAATAGTTCTGCAATTATTGGGGCTGACCACTCTGGTGCTTCTTTATAAATTTCAGGGGGAATTAAATCTGGTCCCGCTGCTTTACCCTGTTTTAACTGATTGATGAGTAAAAGAACTTCGTCCACTGAGACTGCAGGCCAATCTGGGAGATCTGACTGGAGTGGCATGTTAATGATGGAAATAGGTTTAAATTCATCAAAAAAGATTGATTTGAAATGTGCCTCCCACGTTTTGGCAGGAATTGCTGTGAAGCCAGTTGAGTTTTTATAGAAACAGCCTGATATAATTTGCCAGAAATTCTTGACATTTTTAGATCTCACAGATTTAATTAAAAGTGACCATCTCGCTGTTGCATTGCGGTGTAACGAGGCTTTGATAGCTTCCTTAAGTTGGGCAGACAACTTAAAATAGTGTTGTAAATTTGATCTGCTATCTCGAAATTTGTTATATGCACTGTGTACAGTGATCTTCAGTGTCGAGCAAGTCTGCTCTGTCTTGGTAAAATTCTTTCTCCAGCCCTCTGCTCTTTGAGGTGGAAGTATCCGGCCCAATTTGTTCTGGAGAGTTGATATTAAAACCTCGAATAAAGTCACAATCCCTAATTGGTTATCTGGATCCAGAGTGGATAGCTGGATCATGTTCTCAGTTTGTAACAATTCGCAAAAGGACTCTTTAGTGTCTGCATCCCATTTAATTCTTTTAATTATGTCAAGGTGGCTATCTTCCACCTGTGTGTAGGAATTATGATGGCGATCTGAGGAGTAGGTCACATCACATATTAAAGGTAAGTGATCACTAGACTGTGGGTATCTAACTCTAAAATTCACTATCTGTGAGAGGAAATGAGTAGGAACCAGAATATAATCAATAAGGCTCATACCTCTAGTTGAAATATGGGTATATTCACCTTTATCCCCCAATAAATCTTGGCCATTTAGCCAGATAAGGCCATTGATAATACAAAATTTAGCCAGTAGAAGCCTGGCCACATTAATTGTTCTATATTTTGACTGCCTTTCAAGGAGACAGAACTCTGGTAAGGTCATATCAATAGGCAGATATTGTTGTGTCCCACCCTAGAGTTAAAATCCACAGAGATTATTGGTATAAGAGCAGGAAATTTACCAGTCAGTTCATTAATTATGCCACTGAAATATGCCCATTGTTTTTCGGTTGCCGCTTTATCGTTTACAGGTGGCATGTACACATTTATTACCATAAAGTTTTGATGTGGCAACTTCAGCTTAATTGCCTGGATTTTACAATAGCTATCAGCCACAAACAGCAGCTCATGCTTAGACTGGTTTCACTAATATGGCAAGACCGCCGGCAGGACGTCCTTTTACTGCGCTCTTCCGTGCTGGGAGTGATGTTGCGGAGAACCCTTCAAACTCAAAGGGTGTGGTAGCCCATGTTTCCTGCAACAGTATAACATCTCTGTTCCTTAAGATTTCCTCTAGCACTTTCTCCTGTGACTTTGCAGACCAGCCAGCGATATTCCAGGATAGGATTTTCAACTGGCCTTGGCGGGCTCCAGGAAGTCGATATGGTAGCAGTCAGTCTGATGGAGTTAAGGGAATTTGAATTTCTGGGCCCCTCTGCATACTTGCGGCAGGTGGTTGTGGCCCAGGTTTGAACATAATACAGTCTCCGACAATCTTAGCTTGGTTTCCAATTGGTCCGGCGGATTTGTCTCTTCTAGAGCATTGCCTGTTACTGCTACGACTGGAATGCCATCACAAACAGGATGAATCAATGGCTGTTGGCTTGATTGAGTATCTGCTGTTGAAAGCTGAGGTGGTTGTGCCGTGGCTTCCTCTAAAGCAGTAGAGGTAGGTTGCTGTTTAATTTGAATGGGTGTATTGGGCATCTCCATCACCATGCCCTCCGTTTTATCATCTGGACGGCAGTGGCCGCTAACGATGGTCTCTTTTAGTGGAGGGACCAGATGGTTGAAGGACTGTTTCTCACACTCAAGTGCCTGAACTGAAAAGCTCCATTATAAATGTCCAAAGTATCATAACAGGTAAGAAGAAAAAACAAAAACAATTAAAAACATAAATAGTGACATAAAACAGTGAAACTGGGGTGACCTGATGTCATAACTGCAAAAGAGGACGAGGCACCCAAAAATGTAGGACATGACAAAATCAAAGCTAAAAACTCTCTTATACTCATTTCATGTGGTTAATTATATTAACTATATTACTTATTATTAAATTTAAGACTATTACATATAATCTATTAATTACAAGAAGGCCTGCAGGCAGGGTGACCAGATGCAATGGAGGACAGAGTGCCTCTACCTTCCACCAATGTACAGAAGAGGGAATTTGGGCAGGTGCAGCTTTTTAAACCCTTCCATGTTGAGCTGCACCTGCCCAGATTAAATATATAGGCATTTTGGTTGGTTGGCAACCTTCAGTCTCAAAAGACTATGGTATAAGCCTACAGCACCCAGTATTCCCAGGCGGTCTCCCATCCAAGTACTAACCAGGTCTGACCCTGCTTAGCTGCCAAGATCAGACAAGATTGGGCATGTGCAGGGTAACAGTTGCTGTATAGGCATTTTGTTCTCCTCATAAGAACATAAGAAGAGCCCCACTGGATCAGGCCAAAGGCCCATCTAGTCCAGCTTCCTGTATCTCACAGTGGCCCACCAGATGCCCCAGGGAGCACACATCCTGCAAGAGACCTGCATCCTGGTGCCCTCCTCCATTGTCTCTGGTCACCCTGGGGGAAACAAGTAAGTCCAGGGAGGCCATCAAGTTACAGCAGTATATTTAGAAGCGCAGAGGGCCAATATCTACTCAGCAATTCAATACATAAGAACATAAGAACAGCCCCACTGGATCAGGCCATAGGCCCATCTAGTCCAGCTTCCTGTATCTCACGGTGGCCCACCAGATGCCCCAGGGAGCAGACAAGACAACAAGAGACCTGCATCCTGGTGCCCTCCCTTGCATCTGGCATTCTGACATAGCCCATTTCTAAAATTCAGAAGGTTGCACATACACATCATGGCTTGTAACCCATAATGGATTTTTCCTCCAGAAACTTGTCCAATCCCCTTTTAAAGGCTTCCAGGCCAGACGCCGTCACCACATCCTGTGGTAAGGAGTTCCACACACCAACCACACCAAGCACACCAGGTTGGTCCACAGACCAGCCAGTACAGGTATACTATAATATGGGGATCAACCAAAAATAGTTTGGGTGCATATTGCATGTGTCTTACTGGTGCTTCTTCTTCTGTTCTCAGGTGGTGGTTTGGTGAGGTTGACTATTAGTTGTGATTCCATGGTATGTGTGGGGGTGGGGGTGGCCTATCCAAATGTCCTGCAAGCCTATGAGCAGCTGGGGGCAAATCCCAGGGAGCTCAGTGTGCTTACCTGTCAGAAAACATGCACAGGATCAGGCTACATGGCTGCAATCCTGCACACACTTTTTAAACCTGGAAGTCCAACACTGCAGATTGAAATGCGTGTAATTGTCGTGATGGCTGACCACAGTCCATGGCTGATAGGCCCTGTTATGCTCCGAAAAAGAGAAATGATGGTGACCTGTAATTGCTACCTGCACAAATCTAAACAAGATTCATTATCTCGGTCATATGCCAAACTCACAACAGCCATTGATATGAGGAAGGAATTTAGAAATGGGCTATGTCAGATGCAAGGGAGGGCACCAGGATGCAGGTCTCTTGTTGTCTTGGGCGCTCCCTGGGGCTGGACTAGATGGGCCTATGGCCTGATCCACTGGGGCTGTTGTTATGTTCTTATGTTCTTAATGTGGCTCAACCTTTTTGAAGCATATTGCATAAAGGGTCATTCTGGAGGTTGAACATAATTTTCATTTCTCTACGGTCAGTCAAGATCTTAGTAAAAAAGAAAAATTGGAACCATCTAAGGGCAGCTACAACCAAGGGGGAGGAGATTTGCTCTGAGGCATTACCGCATCTCCCCCAGCAGAGGTCGTGTCAGTTCTCCCACACATGCATAGCTCAGCAAAGCTGGCGTAAGTTGTCCTCTCTAAACAAATATTTGCGCTCCTACAATCGGTGACTAGAGGACGTTCAACCAAATCAGGTTCCACAAACTGCCTGCCAAACCAATTATCAAACTCTGACATCCTCTTAAAGTTCCCTCTGAGATACCTCCTGAGATGATAACATATCATCTCTTAACATATGATATGATATCACTCTTTCCAAATGAGTGACATCTCCCAGGGGACCTGGTTCCCTTCATTATTGCTTGTGAGCCACTTGATGAAGCTCTAGTTCAGCCCTGGATTAACCACTTAGCAAAGTAAGTACATGCTTAGTGCATTAAGGGAAAGGGGGCACCAAAGAATTCCAGTGCTTTATGTTTAAATCAGGAGTCTCCAAACCCCGACCCAGGGGCCAGATGCGGCCCACGGAGAGCCTCTATCCAGCATGCGGCCAGTCTTTGATCCCCTGAGAGCCTCTGGCCCAGTTAACCAAACACAACCAGAGTTGTGCTTGTGGGGTGGGGGAACGGGGTCCATTGAAGTGTGTGTGCTTTATTTCTTGGGCTGTGTTGGTGCTTAGAGAAATCCTGGACATTTGAGCCCATTCATTCATTCATTCCAGTCATTCATCTAAGTTCCATCACTAATGTATTTATTTAAATTTTATATTTAATTTTTTTTCCGGCCCTCAACACCATGCAAGATATTTGATGTGGCCTTTTGGCTAAAAAGTTTGGAGACCCCTGGTTTAAATACTATGCCATAGGTCAATAGGACAAGTCTTTAAGATCATTTTTAAAATGCAATGTAATACTGGTGCTGTATTGTGTGTGTATAGATGTTTGCTAGACTCTTCCTAGAAATGGAGTTTCAAGAACTGTTCCCTCTCAACTTTTACGGTCATTCCAAGGTTCCCACAAGGGTGAACTGGAGAGCAAGATGTGCAGTTAGGGACAAAAGGCTGAAAATAGGTTCACAAGTGATCTATAGCATGGCAATTATGAGACAATTGGAAAATGTGACATTTTAATTTGGGGGTATGAAGAGATTACTTCATACCACAGGTTAGCATTCCAGCCTGATCGCTCCATCTGGATTGCAATTTTCTTCTGCAAACTGGGTGAGGTTGCTTGCAAAGTTTAGTTTTAAAAAAAAAATATTTCAGAAACATTTTGCAACCCACCAAAAATTGGCTTGCGACTCACGGGTGGGTCCTGACCCACAGTTTGGTAAACACTGCTGTAGTTCCTTTTTCTTGCAGAAATACAAGCTGCGCAACAGGCAGTGATGGGTGTGCAGGTATTGGGGTGGCTCCACTCGCCCAGGCTGACCAGACGCAACGTTGTATTCAGGGGACATACTTTCAGCCATTCCTGGCCATGACTAAAGAAGGAATTCTTTTTCTACCCTTGACCCCCCCCCCCCCAACATGCTGGGTTCTAAGCCATCCCTGCTTGTGTTATTCCAAAAACGAAATTTTCCCTTGTTGGCCACTCTACCAGTTCAATGTAGTGGAAAAGTTCATATTGTAGACTTGCACTTCCACATGGATAGACACAGTGCTTTTTTTGTTAAAAAAAAAAGTGCAGGCACTCACAACTTGTTAATCTTTTATTTATTTATTTTTAAACCTTTTTTTATTGGAGAAATAGGTAATAAGATACAGCTAGACAACACGTGATTAACACTTACAGAGAGGATAACAAAAAGGCATTCAACACTATTGAATACAGATATATTAAAAATAAAATATTGAAATGAATGGGGACCTACCTGAAATTGGCTCATGACCCACCTAGTGGGTCCCGACCCTTAGTTGGCAACCTTCAGTCTCGAAAGACTATGGTATCGCGCTCTGAATGGTGGTTCTGGCACAGCGTCTAGTGGGTCCTGACCCACAGTTTGAGAAACACTGTTCTAATGTAAAATGCACTAAAATACACTGTGCCTTCAGTTATCAAGTTAACCACTCTTTGCCATTGGCAAAAAATAGTTCAGGACAATCTTTAATCTATATCAAAGACTTGCAAGACTGAGGGTCAGAAAAACATTTTATCAAAATTTATGGTGGTTTTTTATGAATTTGGGTTGCTGATTCCAAAAATGGCCATAGCATAGGCTTCCTCATGAGGAAGCTCCTTGAACCATTCACTAACAAGACTATGCCATATTTCCAAAACTAGAAATGCTAGGGGAAAACGGATGCCATTTTTGGAATCAGCACCCCAGTGGCGTCACCAGGATTCACATCACCCAGTGCAGGAGTCCTGTGCATCACCCCATGCAGTGGGCAGGGCAACGCCCCAGGTGGTGGGTGTGGTGATGTACCATCACCCTGCCACTACTGGTTTATTGGCTGTAACTTTTGTTAGAACACAGATATTTCAATGTGGTTTGTTTCATTGCATTCTGCATGAAATTATCCATAGATTGATATAAAACATGATAGTATTGTTCCTCCAAATTCTGCTTTTAGTGATTTTGAAAACTTGTAGAGTCACACACACCCGTGTCAACTTACTAACAACTTATGGGAGCAGTTCTCAAACTTTTAGCACCGTGTTTTGCCAGATTCCAAGGCCAAGCTCTGCCTGGAGAATTATGCCCACTTTAAGCAAATTAGCTCCCCTTCTTTCCCCCAACAAATGACCCTGGTTCTGCCCTGCAGTCCTGTTGGACCCCACCTCCAGGGTAGCTCACCTGTTCAACCTGCAGAGGTCCTGTCTCCTGCCAGCAGCCTCCCGCCACTACAGCAGCCCCTTGGTCCTCAGCAGGTCTTAGGCACAGCAGCCACACACCAAACTCCAGCATTCTCCAAAGTCCATTCACCAATCAGTCCACCAGCAGTCCATTAATCCACTCTCCCCTGCCTTAAGCTTTCCTCCTTTCTGCTGCCCACAAACCCTTCCTGCCTCAGGTGCTCCTTGTATCCCTGAGGGCCCTATGGCCTTCAAGTGGCTGCAGCTGTGCAGCAGTGCAGCACACTCCCTGGAAGCCCAGGCCTTACCCTTAAAGGGGCCACTCCTGACACCACAGCCTACCTCCTTTCCAGATCTACCGAGATTCCAATACACACCAGGACCCACTTTTTAGAATGCCAATCTGTCCAGGACCCACTGGAAGTGATGTCATGGCCAGAAGTGACATCATCAAGCAAATTAAAATAAATAATTATAAATAATTAAATTAAAAGAAATAATTAAATAAGGGGGAGCCAGTCCTGTTCCACAAGTGAATCTACTCTGAAGTGAGTCCCATAGTGGTCAATGGAGCTTACTCTGTAGCCTGCCTGCAATAACACCCCCCAAAAAAGAATCAGTGAGATTTCTAGTCCTCCCCCATGCCCAGTTTAAAGAACTCCCTGGTGCCAACACTGAGCCCACTACTCTTCTCCACACTTCCTCTTTGACTCTCCCCTTCTTCTTTGAGTCTGGGGAGTGGAGAAGGAGCAGGGATGGAGGCCCCTACCAATCACTGCTTGAGCTGACCACCTGTCAGCCTCCACTCAGTGAACTAGCCCTGCAGAGAAAGCTGAAGCAGCTAGATCACAATTTTTTGCATCTGAAGCTGCAGTCTTGGGTACGCTTACTGGTTTGATGGGGCTTAACTACTTCAGCACTAGGAGTTGCACTAAAGAGGCTCCAGGTACTTGCAGAGAGCGTCTATCCAGAATCGCAGTGTGGATTCCGAGCCAACAGGTCCACCACTGATATGGTATTCTCCCTTAGACAACTGCAGGAGAAATGCAGGGAACAATGACAGTCACTCTTTGTAGCCTTCATAGATCTCACAAAGGCTTTCGACCTGGTCAGCAGAGACGGCCTCTTCAAGATTGGATGTCCACCCAGGCTCCTCAGCATCATCAGATCTTTCCACATGAAGGGCACTGTTGTCTTCGATGGCTCCACATCAGACCCTTTTGACATCCGAAGCGGAGTGAAGTAGGGCTGTGTTCTTGCACCAACCTTGTTTGGGATTTTCTTCGCTGTCCTGCTGAAGCAGGCCTTTGGAACTGCAACAGAAGGCATCTATCTCCGGACCAGATCAGACAGAAAGCTCTTCAACCTCTCCAGACTGAGAGCAAAATCCAAAGTCCAGTTGAAATGTCTGCGTGACTTCCTCTTTGCCAACGATGCAGCTGTCACTACCCACTCTGCCAAAGATCTCCAGCAGCTCATGGATCGTTTTAGCAAGGCCTGCCAAGATTTTGGACTGACAATCAGCCTGAAGAAAACACAGGTCATGGTTCAGGATGTGGACTCACCTCCCTGCATTACAATCTCTGCGCATGAACTGGAGGTTGTCCATGACTTTGTGTACCTTGTCTCAACGATCTCCGACACTCTTTCTCTCGATACCGAGCTAAACAAACGCATCGGTAAAGCAGCTACCACATTTTCCAGACTCACAAAGAGAGTCTGGTCCAACAAGAAGCTGAAGGAACATACAAGATTCAGGTCTACAGAGCTTGCGTCCTGAGTACACTTCTGTACTGCAGCGAGTCATGGACTCTCCGCTCACAACAGGAGAGGAAACGGAGCACTTTCCACATGCGCTGCCTCTGACGCATCCTCGGCATCACCTGGCAGGACAAAGTTCCAAACAACACAGTCCTGGAACGTGCTGGAATCCCTAGCATGTATTCACTGCTGAAACAGAGACGCCTGCGTTGGCTCAGGCATGTCGTGAGAATGGATGATGGCCGGATCCCAAAGGATCTCCTCTATGGAGAACTCGTGCAAGGAAAGCGCCCTACAGGTAGACCACAGCTGCGATACAAGGACATCTGCAAGAGGGATCTGAAGGCCTTAGGGATGGATCTCAACAAGTGGGAAACCCTGGCTTCTGAGCGACCCGCTTGGAGGCAGGCTGTGCAGCATGGCCTTTCCCAGTTTGAAGAGACACTTGGCCAACAGTCTGAGGCTAAGAGGCAAAGAAGGAAGGCCCATAGCCAGGGAGACAGACCAGGGACAGACTGCACTTGCTCCCGGTGTGGAAGGGATTGTCACTCCCGGATTGGCCTTTTCAGCCACACTAGACGCTGTGCCAGAACCACCTTTCAGAGCGCGATACCATAGTCTTTCGAGACTGAAGGTTGCCAATACAATAAAATACTTCAACGTAAGCATGCATAGGATTGCATTGCACGCCTGCCAAGAAGTCGGCAAGGCTGAAACTGAATCTCTGCAGTCTTTCAAATATACTTTTGTGCTGTTGCTTGGAAGCTCACAGCAGCTCGAAAGTTAATATGTATAACAATAAAAACAAATGAACAGAAATGGCAAGCAAAGGCTAAAAAGGGATAAGCTGGCATTTCATTTAGTCTGTGTATGGTATTTCATTCCACACCTGAGAGAATTGGCAGTGTGCATGTCTATAATGTATCTATATCAGTCGTTTGTGAAATATTTAAAAAATCAATTGCTTTCAGACAATTGTGGATTTTATTTGTTTACAAGTACATTAACATTTTAGCTTCACTTTGGTCAAATACATTTTCAGTATCCTCAGAGCTTGGGGGTTGCTCTTCCACCAGGCGTTCTTCCTAGATTCAGCAGTGGCGAGGAGCATCTTTCCCAGCTTTTGCTCAAGGACCATGTGAGTCCATTCCTGGAGAGTGTGATCTAGCCAGTGGCACATACCTCCATTGACATCAAGGCTCTGCATCAAGGCTCTTCTTTAATGTGCTCTGCAGGGTTGCGGCCCTTAAAATGCACTTGGGAACTTCCTTTCGTTGAAAATGTTAACTGAAATGTTACTCCATTATTGACCGAACCTAGCTTTGCAGGGCTACCCCCAGAGGGCAGTTCTAGACCAGTGTTTCATCACCAGTGGTGCTTGAGATGGTGTGTGCAGGATCCCCACACTCCCACCACCTGGCAGTGAGATTTGCAATGCAATGTGACAAGCAAGAGTAGGAGGGTTGGTTTATTATTAATTTATTATTATTATTAACAGTATTTATATACCGCTTTTCAACTAAAAGTTTGGTGGACAGAGGTCCAGCATGTGCTTTTCACACCTTCCAAAAAGCCCTCCTGTCCACCCTGAGCCTTTTATGGGTGTTTGTTGCATTGCATTTGGCCTCCCAATCTGGAAGGAACTGGTGATGTCACAGATGGACTGTGCAAAGTGGTACAGTGGGGGACAAATGTTGAGAAATGCTGGTTAGATGGAATGGACTTTTTTAATTGATCAAATGGACTTACAAAAATAGTTTGTAAGCTGTTCTGAGGCCCCAGTGGGAAAAAAATTTAGGGTCAAATTTAATAAATAAAACAGGTGACTAATAATTGGAAATTGCCAATCAGAAATTGCAGCTGGTTCAGAATGCAGCAGCTTGTGGTTACTGGGGCTTGATGGCTTGATTCTGTTGGGCTGCTGTTCTGGTGACTGCACTGGCTGCCAATTCATTTCCAGGCCCAATTTAAGGTGTTGGTTTTGACCATGGGTTCCCAACCTGTGGTTCATAAACCACAGGCGGTCTGCGAGACCCTGAGGTCTGTGAAGTCTCAGGAAAAAAAGAATAGCCTTTGATCACTTCCAGTGTCTTGCCAAGCAAGCAATCTCCCCTAAATCACCAAAGAGGGTAGGGACCTACAACCAAAACCACTTACGTGTTGGCAGAGGGCAGTTCATTCTCTGCACTCTCTGACCATCTGTAGGGGAGTGCTTGGGAGACAGATCACCAAAGAGGCCAGGCCACCACAGCTGCAGGTGGTCCATGACAATTCCAATTTTTGCCTCAGCGGCCTGCAGGTTCCTAAAGGTTGGGAACCATTGGTTGTGACAAAGCCTTATTTGGCCTGGGACTAGGGCAACTTTGGAATCACTTACTCCCATACAGTCTGACTCATCCCCCTTAGATCATCTGGCAGGGCCCTGTTAAAGATTTCCATCACCATCCAAAGGGATGGTGGCTAGAAACAGGGCTTTCTGTTGTGGCTCCACACCTCTGGAACATGCTTCCAGAGGATCTATGATTAGCCCCTTCTGTGGAGCAGTTCCAACAAGGCTTAAAAGCATTTCCATTTCAACTACCTTTAGAGGGGGCTGCTTTACTGCAGCCTTAGTTACCAAACTTAAAGCTGCCTGTTTTATTGCTATTTTATTGCCTGCTTTTTGGGTTTTTAATTTTTGTTTAAATTTTATTATAAGCTGACTTTTGTAGTTTTTAATGGAAAGGTGGGATATAAATTCATAAAATAATACAAAAGCTGACTTGCCCTGCCTGTTGATTTCATGCAACCCAGTTGAATTACTTAGGAGGAGAGAGGGAGACTATGTGCGCATTTTTCTGTGCTGCTCTTTGGCCAAAATATCCTGTAAAACAGCCTCAGTTTTAATACAAAGCAATTTTAAAACAATTTCAGACTGATCACCAAAAGGTAGCAAAGGAGGAAAAAACCCACCACCATGAACAAAACAATCCAAGATACAAACTCTGTATGGTGCTGGGAGCCAATGGGTATGAAATTATATTAGCATTCATGTTTCACATAGCCTTGGGTGCCCTTCGGGGAGAAAGGCGGAATATAAATCAAATGAATGAATGAATGAATAGCAGTCTTGACATCAGTATCTGCACGAGCTGCAGCTCCAACTCTGTCAGGGCAGCCCCATGCAAAACACACAGTAGTCCAACCCAGATGTATATAGGACAGTGTCCAGTTCTGCCATCTTCAGGAAATTGGAACACCAGGCAAATCCATGCAGATAGGATTTGCGGTCACAGCTGTAACCTGGAGGAATACCTGGGAGCAGGCCCAGGGAGTGCCTGCATCTGAGTAAACGTGGTTCGGCTCAAACTGCAAACATCTTCTTGCAAAGGACAACTGTTATGGATGTGGAACGGGAGCAAGTGTGAACCAAGTGACCTTTACAAGGTGCTGATTATTCCCTTGGAAGAGCCCTGAATGTTCTTTGAAAGTGCCTTTCCTAGGTCTTTTCCCTTCTAGAGACTAGAAATCTTTGTTCCTTGTTCCACTTGGCAGACCAGGAAGAAAAGGCATTTGGACCTTTTCTGAAACACGGTCCACGCTTTGCAACTTTCAGTCTAGAACAGGGGTTGTCCAAAGTTTTTGGCAGGAGGGCCACATCATCTCTCTGACACTGTGTCAGGGGCCGGGGAAAAAAATAATTACATTTAAAACTTGAATAAATTTACATAATTTTATATAAACAAATCTATTAAAGATTATCTTATATGAATGAATGAAGGTCTTGCAATAGTTCAAGGCCTATAAAAGGCCTTGCACAAAGCAAGGCTGGCCTTTCCTTTGCTGCTGCTACTGCATCACACACATGAAACAGCAAGCAGTGGAGGGAGCCCTTATCCCATAGCTCATGCAAGAGCTGTGAAAGATAAACAGTCAACCTCTCTCTGAGAGCTGTTGCATTGGGCCAGTGCGGGCTCCAACAAATTTCGGGAGGGCAAGAGGCTCACTGGAGACTGGGGGCTCCCTAAGGGCCGCATTGAGGGCCGCAAGTTGCCCTAGGGCCAGAGTTTGGACACCCCTGGGCCTAGAACAGTGTTTCTCAGCATTTGTTCCCTGCTGCACCTCTTCACATGATCCACCTATTGGAAGTACCAGTGGAAATAACTGGTGATTATGCCATTCCCAGTTACTTCCAGATTGGGAGGCCAGACATAACACCAGTAAGAGGTTCAAGGCAGACTTGAGCTTTTCTAAGCATGCAAAAGCTTGCCAAGCTGAGCCCCTTATGGCTGCTTCTTGCATTGCTAGTCTTGAGAGTACTACTGGTTGAGAAACACTGATCTAGAAAGATTTGTTCAGAATGCTAATCACACATCCCGTTTCAATACCCTCAAGTCCTTCATGAATTTTATTATTTCATCCTTCTAATGACTCTATAAGGTACACTCAGAAATACTATTCTTGTACTGCAGTTGATGCTAGATTGTGACGTCCCAGGGACTTCCTGATTCATGACTCAGCCTGAGTCACTGTAATAAATCCGCTCTGTTCAATGGGTGGGGATACACCAGTTTCCACTCTTCCTCACTACTGAGAGTTTGCTGTTAGGCTACTACTGTGTTTCTACCCGTTGTATATTGCACAACTCAATCCTATTGTATATTCCACAACTCAATCCTATGCAAGCTTATGCAGCTTAATTCTCACCAACATCAAGGATACCTAGTAGTAGTAGTAGTAGTAACTTTATTGTCATTGTGCTACAGCACAACGAAATTTATGCACCTTTGAGATACAAACATAAATATATACTACAATTCCAACAATCACACTCTACACACTCACCCACACATTCTATACAACATGCATCATAATATAAAAACAGTATAACAGACCATAATGCCCAGGAGCATGGTAACAACTATATCGCCTTATTCAACGTAATTATGGCTGTGGGATAAAAGGGAATTGTGTGGTGCATGTTCTAATAGTTCTGTATCGTCTAACCGAAGGCAACAGTTCAAAGAACTTATAAGCCGGAAGGGGTCTCTCAGAATATTATGTGACTTCTGCAGACAGTGAGATGTATAGACGTCCTCCAAAGCTGGTAGATGAAGCTTGATGATGTGCTGCGTGATCTTATTCTCTGCAGAGCTTTTTTGTCCCCTGCAGAGCGATTTCCATACCACACCAAGATATCATAGGTTAGGACACTCTCAATGGTGCAACGATAGTAAGACACAAGCAGCTGCTGTGACAAGTTTAACCTCCCAAGCTTCCTCAGAAAATAGAACCACTTTTGTGCCTTTTTTATGCTGGTATTAATAGTCCACGAGAGGTCCTCTGTGATGTAAATACCTAGGAATTTGAAATTAGCAACCCTCTCCACCTCCTCACCATTTATGTATAATGGTGTGTGTACATCCCTTTTTCCGGAAGTCAATTATAAGTTCTTTAGTTTTTTTGATGTTAAGTGAGAGATTATTTTCTTTGCACCACAATAACTCCTGTAACTCTTTCCTATAAGCAGACTCATCATTCCCGCTAACAAGCCCCACCACTCTAGTATCGTCTGCAAATTTTATAATTTCATTGGTGTTATGTGATGGGGTACAGGGAATAGAGGAAGGGGCTCAGCACACAGCCTTGGGGAGCTCCTGTATTTAATATCAGAGTGGAAGAATGTAAGACCCCATCCTAACTAACTGTGGCCTATTTGTCAAAAAATCCTTTATCCACAAATGTCTTGCTGTATGCCCAAAACTAGTCATTTTAAAAAACAGCCTGCTAGGTAGAATGGTGTTAAAAGCAGAACTATAATCCACAAATAACAGCTGTACATATGTACCCCGTTGTTCCAAATGACGCAGGACTGTATGTAAAATAGAGATTGCATCATCAGTCGACCTATTACTCCTATATGCAAATTGACAAGGATCTAAGGTGGGTGGAAGACCACACTTAATATGTTTCAACACCAGCCTCTCAAAACGCTTCATAATTACCGAAGTTAGAGCCACAGGTCAATAATCATTGAGAGAAGCAACTACTGTCTGCTTAGGAACTGGAACTATAATAGTCTTCAAGCAAGTGGGGACAGAGCACTGTGACGGACATAAATTGAAAATATTTGTAAAACTTCAGTCAGCTCTGCAGTGTAGTCTTTAAGGACCTGTCCCGGAATTCCATCTGGGCCAGCTGCTTTCCGGATGTTAATATTCTGTAAAACCCGTCTCACATCATCAGGCTGCAGGACAAGTGACTGACCATCAGTGGCTGCAGCTGGAATGTTGGTGGCTGCTATCTCCTCCTCAAATAATCCCAAGTATGCAATGGAGTTTGCAGCATTGGCTACATTCCACAAGTATTATTAAGCATGCTCAAGGCTACCAATTGCAGGAGCTCTCCATGCACTGAACAGTGTTGTGATGTAACCCCAATACATATTTTGTGTTATTAGGTAACCTATTTAAAGGAAATAAGTGAACCACTCTATTAAGGAGAAACAGGCAGAAAATGAAAGAAGCCATGGAAGACACTGTCTATTAGTAACAGATACAGACATGTTTTCATATTTGCTCTGAAAACAATTTTTCCCAACTTTTCAATTGGTACTAGCCATTGGCTCAAACCTCAGGGGCATTAAGGAGTTGTAGCAGACCACTTAATTAACTTTTGGCTGCAGTCTATAACCCAGGACGGAACTGGAAGGATTGTGCTGATTTTTTGGACATACTGGGGCACTATAACCGCCAGCAGAGATTGAAATGTTCCTCCAAGATTGTTTTGATCTGGTACTGGGAAGTACTGGTCCCAAGAAGCTATGTCAGAGGCTGACTGATCTATCAGAGGCCAGCTGAGGATAATAGCTTCTAGACAACTCTGCTACCGAGGCTGGTGTGTCCACCGCTTGTACCTCTCCATTTGTTGTACTTCTTTCCCCTCCATTTTGTTTTAATTCCTTTTCTTTGGGGTTTTTAACAGGTTATATTTTGAATCCTTGCCTGCATAGTCCATGTTCACTGATAACTGAGCAGGATGATCCCTTCAGAAGCACCCAAGTTCACTACAGTGGTGGGTTTTATCCTCTCCTGGGGAGGTTTTCCCCAAATGTCCTCCCAAGGACATGGCAACAGGTTTCTTCTGCTCCTCCCCTCCCTTCAGCCACTAACTCAGTAAGTCAGCAGAGAGCAGGAAGGGAGGGCACTCTAATAGTTAAGTGCCTCTCCCTGCAGCTTGTCATAGGTGTCTCTTATCTGTAGCTCCTAACTATTCAGTTTCCCTCCAGGATTTTTAGAAACTAATTCAGTATGTTTTGAACTGTTTCAAGGACTTCCAAGATCCCTGCAGTTTGGGGGGGGGGGGGTCAGTTCCACTATGTAATGACAGACTTCCCAGGAAGGTGCTTTCTTAATCTTTTACAGTAGATGTATATTTAATTTGCATAGGGCAAGGGGCCTCCCCCAGTTAAAAGCACATTTCTGCATTGCTGAAGGGGTGTTTCCTTGGCAAACAAATCTATGAAGTACCCCAAGACCAGACTGATTGGAAAGCACAGTACAATCCCATAGCCAAGTATTTCCTCCCCCACCTTCCAACTATACCTTCACTGCCCTTGTTTACCCTCTAGTCCAGGGGTGTCAAACATAAGGCCCAGGGGCCGGATGCTACCCGCAGAAGCTTTTCATCCGGCTCCCAGCTGCTGAGCAATGTTACACATGAAAATTGGGCTCTCCCATATCTTGAAATATGAACAAGATTTGCATGTTTTCTCTATCATTTGCAGCTAATGAGTTCCTAAGTGCTTTTTGTTATGATCTGCTTAATGACATCACTTCCTGCCTAATGACATTTTCAGCTCTCAGCAGGCATCATGAATGCTATTCGGCCCTCAGTATGAAATGTATTTTACACCCGTTCTAGTCTGTGGAATCTTTTGCCAGATGTGGTGACAGTTTTTAAAGGGGACAAGCCAGAATTAAACAAGCCTGATCACTGGCTACTAGTCACAAATGCCATGTTCTCTCTACAGCAGGGGTCAGCAATCTACAGGCTGCCAAAGTCCAAGGCAAGCTCAGCCCAGCTGCTTTTGGGTGCTTGGCCACTCAGATGTTTGGCACACCACCCTCAAACATCCAGCCCCTTAAACAAAAAGATTGCAAACTCCTGCTGTACCAGGAGCAAAAAAAGGAAGCACAATTATTCCTTGAGAAAGCTGCTTGGCTACCATAGCAATGGTATGGGATGACTTTTCCAGGGCAGCTCTCAGACGGGCCCAACAGTCACTTTAGGGTACAGGGGCTTGCATTGCTCAACACTGACTTACAAGCTATGAAGGGGGATGCAAATTTAAGTG
The DNA here is from genome assembly GCF_035046505.1 of Tiliqua scincoides. Classification (NCBI taxonomy): domain Eukaryota; kingdom Metazoa; phylum Chordata; class Lepidosauria; order Squamata; family Scincidae; genus Tiliqua; species Tiliqua scincoides. Next base: position 4,604,862 of record NC_089831.1, on the reverse strand, counting down.
TGCAGCAGCAGCACTTGTCCTATAAGCAACTCTGGTACTAGCTTGTACTGCAGATATGTGGACTGGAAAATGCTGTACTTTGCTGTTTAGTACTTATTTCAACAGATACATCATTCATTATAAGGTCACTCTGGAAAGCATACTACCACAAGGTAAAAAAATAATCAGCTTGTTATTGTATTCCAGATGTCAAGCTTCAACCCTGTGCTTTTTGAGGGGGAACAATTTCATCAACTGATTTGTACAAAACTTTTGAAGGGAAGCTCCTCTGCTCCCATCTACACAAGTAGAGTCTGATATGCAAATCATCATGCATACGCTAGACCAGGAATGGTGAGAGAAGGTTCACTTCTGAGTGTTTAAAGGAAATTTAGGTCAGAACTCATTGCTCCAATACTGACATTCTGCCGCATAGGAGAAAGACACAAACATTCAACTAGTGGTAAGATAGAACCTAGCACTTTTATTAAGATGTCCAATCAACTGGGAATTTCAAGAACCAGACATACGTAATAAACGCCCAGAAAAATGGATCGCAAAAGGCACTTGCTGCTGAGGGATACTGGCCATAGGAGAGGCAAGTAAACAAGCCAGCTTCTCTGTACAACACCAGCCAAGTTGGCCTTTCCCATGACCAGTCCCCCCTAGCACTGCCCTCCTGTTTTACACAAGCCAGACCCCCTGTAGGTTGTGACCCAAGGCTTTTCTGTAGGACACCTTGGCCTAGCAGGGAATGCTGGGAATTGTCAAGGAATTTGTGGTGTCAAAATAAAGTTTAAAAGCTGCCATTTGGGACGAGGGCTTCTCTGTACTCACACCCTGTCCCAAACACAATAAATAAACAGTTATTAAAAAGTATTTCAAGTATGTAGGGTTTCTTCCATTTCCTGTCCCAATGCACTTGTGCTCTGAAGGGACCTGGTTTCTCTGTAGCTACACCAGTACTTCAGAAGGCAGTTTGGAGCAGGCTTTGAAAACAAACCCTGGAGTCTTGTGCAACATGAAATTCTTGGCTCTTCTAGAGAAAAAAAAAATTCCAGGTGCCAAAGTGTGCAGCCTACAGACCTTGGGTATGCCCCTGTAAGTTCTCTGTAACACATCACAAGGTTGGCCAAGTGCCTGTTTTGATAAAGATGGTGAGGTTTGGCTAGTGCTAAAACTATGCATAGAATTTTTTTAAACCTTATTACGTACATCCTCCCAAGAAGATAAAGAATTGATTAAAATAGGGTGCTCATTTAATTTTAAGAGCATAATACCATCAAGGTTGTTGAACCAGAACTGCCAAAATCATACTGAACTGGAGCTTCAAGAAGGATGCAACTCGTGCTGCATACATGGCTGTGGCTCGCATGACAACTACCTAGCTGGAGATTTGGTCAGAACTGGGGGGGAGGGGAGAGGATACATGGGCTTACATTCTCAAGAGCCAAGCCACTGCACCAAGCTGCTCTGTATCTGGACATTATGTGGAACCACAGACTGTGTGCACATTACAAGTATCTTTTGTTTGAAAAGGGGGTGAAAAAATCATCATTAGCCTTTGGGGTAATACAAAGGACTAGACCGAAGCACTGTTGACTACAGCCTGTTCTTCTCTACATTACAAAGGTAGGCCTATGCTCAAATGGGCTATACTTGTACGTCAAGCACATCAGGAAAAGGATAAAGCACAGTGCAATTTGCGGTCCCCACAGGAACTAATATGCATGGCAATGGACAGAGTGTGCCAAGTTAAGAGCAGAGAAGGACAGGACCAATTTTGAGGGAACAGGGCTCTTTCCGGCAGAGCCTGAAGGTTTCTCTGTAATGTACACCAACAGGTCTGGGGAAAGAAGCCCAAACAGGTTCAGTATTTAAGCTTTTTGGGTACTTCCCATGGGAAGTTGTCCCTACCAAAGTGGCCATAGGATGCAGTCTTCTGATAAATTGGCCTCTTCAGATCCAGATCCCTGGAATATACAAGTCCGTAACTCAATAAAAAGCATTTAACAGACAAGCCAAAAAGCAGCTATAGCTGAAGGGGCCACATGTTAGCAAGGATGATCACTACTACAGGCCCTAAAGGACAGCAGCTGCATTGTACAAGTCAGAATTACCAGTTTGCTTCCAAATGCAAACTCTACAACTGGACAAAAAACATTATAGAATACTCACCCTTCATTTATAGATAGCTACATCCAACTACAGACCACTACATGGTTCTCCACTGGGAAAGAACTCCCTCTCTAGCTTATAAACCAGCTTTTTATTCCTACCCAAACCTGCCTATTTCCAGAGTAGGCAGCCTGTAAAAGCCACTACAAAGAGGCATAGTTGGAGCCTGGGCTGCCGCCATGTTTGAAACACCAACTGCCACAACTAACCCTAACTAAGGCTGGCTCCCTTTTCTGAGAGAAGCAGTGCTCAGAATTAGTTACACTACACAAATAGTTCAAATAATGGGGCAAGCGGTCCATTAACAGACGTTCATTACTGAGACAATTGGTTTAGGCACTGAAGGAAAATCCATACCCAGTTGCTAAAACTGTACTTTGACTCCCACCCCAGCTGGCACAGAATTCTCACAAGAGCGGTATCAACTTGTTAGTCTATTTAAAGTTATATTGTCACTTTAAACACAACCAGTAGTGGTTCCAAGCAAAGGTTTTAATGCTGGCTATGGCTCAACAGTAATATTTCAAGTACACCGTTCTAAATTCCTGCCTGGACTAGACAATTCCCAGACAATTCCATGCTCAGTGACACACATACCTTCATCCCAGAACCTGTTCATTAAATATTCATTACCCTTCTATGCATCTTTGAGGTCTGTCACATCTCAACCTCGCACTTCTACAGCAACTGACAAAAGCAGCTCACTGAGTTTGTCAAGTCACTACATAATCAAGAAAGCAAGCATCAGTTGTGGTGTATAGACGAAATAAAATCTGCACACCATCCCCTCTTAAGTGCTTACAATGGGGCTGGGACTTTACCCTCCAGTTTACGCATTGCAGCCACTGTATTTGGTAAGCACTATCACCCTTAACCATGCCTGGTCTATTACTTCAGTATAGGCCCATCCTCAAAACCTCTTCTGTATCTGTATAAGTGTCTATGCACCACCATGGTTTACCTGACAATGACCCCAGGGCGGAGGTCAAAGTTCTTCTTCACAACATCTAGCAGCTCATGCTCACTCTTTTGGGATGTGCCATAATGGAAAATGGAGACTGATAGTGGATCGGCCACTCCAATGGCATAAGAGACCTGGGAGTAAAGAGTCAATATAAAACCACTGATGTTATGCAGAACCATCCATCACAGGGATAGGATATGCAGTTTTCCTCTTTCCTGGCACATTTATTCTCCCACAAATGTGAAATCATTTCAGCCCAGCCTCTACTATTTGCCCTCCAGTACAATGAAGCAAAACCCATTTACAATCTTCCCCATCTTTCAGCTTGAGTCAAACTTGTTATCTTCCAGCAGACAAGTTCAGTTGTTCAAATGCTAGTAATGTTTAACAGCTTCTGCTGCATCTTGTTCTGCTTGTTGACTGCCCACAATCCCTCCTTCTCGGCTTGCCATCCTCCAGTAATACAGCTGCAACTTATCTTCCACAGCACTGCTACCTCCCCAAATGCTGCATTTTAAAACCCAGCAGGCACCAAGAACAGCACCATCAAATAGCAACTTACATTGTCATCTCAAATCTTTTAGCCCCAAAGAAACCAACATACCTGAACGAGCACCCTACGGCAGAGGCCAGACTTCACAAGAGATTTTGCAACCCAACGAGCAGCATAAGAGGCTGAACGGTCCACCTTTGTATAGTCTTTACCAGAAAAAGCACCGCCTCCATGAGCTCCCCAACCACCGTAGGTGTCAACAATGATCTTTCGGCCAGTCAAGCCAGCATCACCCTGCAATTAACAACACCCCCATTAAGTCCCTGCTAATCTTCTCTGAGAATTCACCTTATCTTTCAGTGGGCACAAGGCTGCTAGTGTTTACTGCAAGCCAGAGTTTCTGAAGTCGGTTTCATGCTCTCAATTGATACACCATCCCCCATACTGGGCACTTTAGCCCATTATCAACCACAATATACTTGAAGAGAGTCGTTTTTGAGAAGTCTGTAAGGTTTCCCCAGAATTATGCAAGGAGCAAGAACCCAGCCCTCCTCATACCTGGGGGCCACCAATTACAAAACGGCCACTAGGCTGCAGGTGATAGACCGTGTCATCATCCAGGTATTTTCCAGGAACAACAGCTCTGACCACTTTCTCTTTCAGGGCATCTCTCATCTCATCCAGACCAATTTTCTCATCATGCTGAACAGAGATGACAATTGTGTGGACCCTAATAGGGATGACAGCACCACGATCCTGTCTGTACTGCACAGTCACCTAAAAAACCAAACACAGGATTTTTGCATCGTTTCAAAGGTTCAGTCTCACTTATAGTCTACAGTTGCTTGAGTTAAAATGAACCCCCTCTCCTCCTCGAAGGAGAAGCATCAACTGCCTTTGAGGAAGAAAAAGAAAAACATGTACAAAAACATACTAATCTGATATGATCCCGAGAGAGTGTGAGATACAAATCACGTTTTTGCAATCTGCCCAGGGTGGCCCCTATAACAGAAGGGTGGGATTAGAATTTCTTAAACAGCGAAATTCTTAAATTTAAGAGAACCTAACAGAGAAAGATGTACAACAGCTAGCTACTGTGGCTCTCTTTTCCAAGTTTAACCCAAGGGGCTCACTCTTCCCAACTCCTCCACAGAATTTACTTATGTAAGCTGGCTGTCATCCATGTTCTTCCCACTGGAGGAGAGAGCCAAGAAGTAGTTTACCTGAGTTTTAGAATCTGGTCGCAGCCAGGGCAAGGTATTGTTACGCCGGAGTTCTGCCAGCTTTGCATTGAGTTGATGCGCTAGGAGAAGGGTCAGGGGCATGCATTCTTCTGTCTCATCAGTAGCATAGCCAAACATCAAGCCCTGTTATGAGGGAAAAATTACCAAGCATTAGTTTTCAACAGAAAACAATTTAGGAACACACATCATATACCAATTAACACCAACCTGATCTCCAGCACCAATGTCTTCTTCCTTTCTGTCAAGATGAACTCCTTGAGCAATGTCAGGGGATTGCTGCTCCAGGGCAACCAATACATTGCAAGTCTTGTAATCAAAACCTAAAGACATAAAATTTCAACTCAGAATGGAAGACTAAGCAAAAGGAGTCAAAAGCCTCCATGCTCAAAAGGACAAGGACAGCTGGTCCAGCACAACTGCTCCATTTACCTTTTGAGGAATCATCATAACCAATGTGTTTGATTGTTTCACGAACAATTTTCTGATAGTCGACCGCAGCTCTGGATGTGATCTCCCCAGCCAGGAGAATCATTCCAGTCTTTGCAGCAGTTTCTACACGAGAAAACAGAATTGGCATAAAGTTGTAAGTGCAGGAGAGCAGCTGTTCTCACTGAACCACTCCCAAGAATTGCCACTCTCCCCTCTCACCACCCCAATGTACTCACCACATGCTACTTTGGCATCTGGATCTTGCTTAAGGTGTGCATCAAGGACAGCATCACTAATTTGGTCACAAATCTTGTCTGCAATCAGAAAGCATTTCCATTACTTCCTCGTCTTCAAGGTCACACTATTTCACATCTTAAAGCTAGTGGATACTAAGGAACAGCAGCTTTATGAAATCAGGAAACTTAAGTGAAGCTTTTTACTGGTTATATTCAAAAAACGTCACACAGACAAGAATTTAGTAGATCACCTCCCCCCGTGACAGGTCAGCTCTACCTGTTACTGCTAGGTATCTTGGTCTAGCAAAGATCATTTCAGAGGGCTTTGGGGGAGCTGCTGATTTTGTTCCTACCTGGTGGTGGTATCAAAGTGTCTGCAGCCCACTGGATGCAACTGCTAAATTTCTCTCATTTCAGTTTTTAAACTAAAAATTGTTGTAATGTCAATTTCAGAAGCCCAATAATAGATTTGTTGTAAAATACTATAAACAATTTAATAAATCTCATTAAAAGCTCAACTGAGAACATAATTAGTGCTGAATTGTTAGACAATGGTCTTTTCATTCCACAAGCAAACACCTGACCTACACAGGTGTGTTTCCATTCTGCTTTAGCTGACTCATCTATGACTAGGATGGCACAGTTGAATCATTTCCCATCCAGAAGCTGTATCTCCTTATTGAAACTTCCATATTCAAATAACTTCCAAGGCATATATTTAGCCTTTTATTTTCTATTGTCCTCATCTTTGCCCCAGAAAAGTGATGCAACTCTAGTCATCACATCCACACTGCCGCTGTGAGTCAGGTGCTGCAATATTGCACAATGACTCTTGCTTTCTGTAAATGGGAAGGCACCTGATCACCTACACAATTACAAAGTTCTGCATAGCCTAGATTTGAGTACTGCCATCCTCAGATTTCAGACAGTCATTGCACGGCAGTATATATTCCATAGCAGTCAAACCTGTGAAGCCCCACATACTTTGGGTGGATCCCAAGCTACACCTACCAACTAGGATTGAGGTACATGCATGCCCTTAACAGAGATCTTTCAGAGCAAACACAAGCAAATAGACACACCAATAATAAAGAACCTCTTCAATGCTGTTCTATCCACTCTACTCAATGGCAAAGATTCAGCCCAAATGGGGCTGGTCAAAGCAAACTGCTGGACTACACAGAGCAGGTAGTCACATTAGCGCATACTGTACTGTCTGGGTGGAATCTTGAGCTTTTGTTTGCTTCATCTTTGACTTCAGAAAGTGCCATTAAAAAGGTTTACATGTCTTGTCCATATCTGAGGACATAAACACAGCCAATGGGCACCCTTTGACAGTCAAGGAGGCACAAATAATTGTGTGCTTTGAGTTAACAGTAGGGATAACCGTAAAAAAGGATTACTGGAGTCCAGTTCCCAAATACGGCTATGTCTGCAAAAGACAACATGGAGTAGTCACACTTAAGCCCCATAAGTCCCGAAGCAGATTTATTCTTCAGCCTTCTATTTCAAAGCAGAAAACTCAACAGCTCTAATCAAGAGTCTTGTCAAAGATAGCTGTGATATCCAAGGTAAGCCTCTGCTTATATTTTCATGCAGAATTTCTACATTCCTATCACATTGCACAACCCTTCACTATAACAGATTCACCCTTCACTATAAGTCTGGTCTGACCAAATTTCACAGAATGAAGACTCAGACGCAGAAAGCCAAGAAGAGGCTGCCCTGCAAGACATCACGGATGTATCAGGAAAGCACACAAAGGCAATAAAAATAGATTGCTTCTGAACAAGAACATGGAATGGCTTCCATTGAGGTGTCTGAGCTACAATTCACATAAAGATTAAGTGTAAGGGTGGGCACAACACTTCCATTCATGTGGCACTTAGCATGTGTGCTTCATAAGAACACTGCACTGATGGTGCTGTGCACCTAAAAAACCAAATAAGAGCATTAAATTCACATTCTTTGCCGCCCTGTCCTTTAGAAATCTCCCAGTAAGCAAAAATGGCCCTGCCACCCACAAAGGGCACCACCAGGACTGTTCTCTAATGGAAGCCGCATGGCTCATTACAGCTACATGACCATGGCACTAAGGAAGGTGCAACCCCCCCTCCTGCCATGCTTCATTTCTCCTCCCCCCACTCCTCCTTCTGCTGTATCAAAGGGTCCTTGTTCCTATGCAGGCTTCTGGCACCAACCACTATATTTAGAAGGGATTCGCAAAGACCACACACACACACAAGCCCCAACATCCAAAATTGGAGACAGCGCGTCTCTCAACCCCACTGCCTCCCGCTCTCCACAGCTCCTCCTCCTCACTGCCAGCCATCATGGCCGAGAAAGACAATGAAACAGCTTCCTCCTCCACCGGCAGGCTTGGCACGGCCACAGCGTGTGCTGTCGGCACCCATCACCGGCACTGATGCTGCTGCTTGGCAAAGTGATGTTGGAGTGGCACATGATACCTGTGTGTGTTTTTGCTTAATTAATAACCCACTTCCATTAATTCAGGACTCTTTTGAGCCTCAGCCCCCCTCCTGAGACCTGGAATGCCCCCTCCCACTCATGTACCTTAAAGCATGACCAGCCCCTCCTCCCCCCCTCAACATGGTCGCCTTCTCCTTCTTCCCTGCAGCCCCCCCTCAAGAGCTCGCCATGCGGACACCACGTGGTCAGCCGTCTGCAATGCGGGGGCGCGTGCCCGCGGCCGGGCGGGGGGAGGGAGGAAACGGGGGCGCGCGCCTCTTGAGCCCAGCGCTGGGGGGAGGGCCTATTTCACAATCCGTCTCCATCCCCCACCCAGAACACGCGTGGGTCGAAACAAGGGGGAAACCACGTTCTGGGGGGTCAGATCTACATGGCCCGGGTGCTATTGGTGCTCCCCACACGCCGCTCCCCTCCAGACCCTTTCAATCGCCTCAGAGCGGGCGCGCCGAAGCAGGCCTCAGGGGGCCGCTCTCGAGCTGCCCAGTCAACCGGCCCGCCGCGCATGCGCCGAACGACCAACCAAGCGCGCGAGCAGCCTATTCTACTCCCGCCCTTCCTCCTACTCCCACCTCCCCTCCCGCGCGCATGCGCTGAACGACCAGCCAAGCGCGCGCTTCCTCGTCTCCTGCCCTTCCTCCCCCTCGCGCGCCCGGAATTCTCTACAGCCGGGTCTTTTCGCCCCCTCAGACTCACCTGGGTGCCCTTCCCCCACAGACTCTGAGGTGAACAGGAAGCTGTCCTCAATTCTGCTGTCGTGGAACCCGTTCATGTCGCGACAGAGCTTCTCAAAACGCGATGACTGGAAAGCGGCAAAGCAGATTAAAGCGCAGAAGCGGCTGCAGAAGGCTGCCTCTAGAAAAACCCTCCTCCCAAAAGCTGGCGCCTCGGCGGACTGAGAGCAGCACTGCTCGCTGCATGGGTTTTTATAGGGATAAGCCACGCCCCCTTGGGCCTAAGCCACGCCTTCTTCATCCTCTGGCGATCACCTAGGCGAGGCCCGGGAAAGGGGGGGGGAAGGCTCTGCGCTATCTGGGAATCTACCATCCTGTCAAGGGAGGGGGGAGAATTAATTGCATGTAATTACTGCCCGCCTCCCCGCCCTTTTCGTGAGGAAAATGTTCTGTTTCAAATTGAAATGCAGCTGTGAGAAGACAGCTGCTGACAGGAACACTAATTGTGACCAAGGCGAAGAGATTATATATATTAAAAACATCTCCCCCCTTCTGCACCAAAATGGTTCCTTCCCCGGATCTCCTCAAGGCATCCAGTGGCCCAGTTGGCATTTCCTCGCAGAGGTGCGAGGAGAGGGGAGGGGGAGGCTCTGCTTGCGCGTTGCTTGGGAGTAAGCCCTTTTGAAGGAGACGGGACTTCCTTCTGAGAAGGCGCACAGGGCGCCTGGTTTCGAGGGCAGCGCTTTGTAGGCGCCGCCCTGAGGTCTGTGGGGGAGGGGCGACCTCGTGGAGCTCTCCTGAGGTGGTTCACAGAGCTGTGAACAACACCAGCGCCATTTTGGATGCAGTGCAGGCTGACCTAGCAAGACACAACACCATTGAATTCAGTGGGCCACAACTGAGCACTTGAGTACACAACTTGCAACCCAAAGCTCACTCATTCACCAGTATAGTCCTATTGCAGTGGGTCTCAAGCCTTTTAGCACCAGGACCCACCAGAAGTGATGTCATCAACCTGGGTGTGATGTCATGGCCAGAAGTGACATCATCAAGCAGGAATGTTTTGAGCACCCTCCATACAGGGTGACCAGATACAATGGAAGACGGAGTGCCTATACTTTTACCCATTGCACAGACGAGACAATCTTGGCAGGTGCAGCTCAATGTAGAAGGGTTTGAAAAGCTGCACCTGCCAAAATTCCCTCTTGAATGCAATAGTTAGGTATAAGCACTCTGGCCTGCGTTGTATCTGGTCACCCTACCTCTATATGACAAAATCAGATCAATTAAGGCGACAACCCTATCCATACTTTCCTGAAAGTAAGCCCCGTTGAACACAATAGGACTTCTGAGTAGACATGCATAGGATTGTGTCCTGAGCTATTTCCGCCCAACATTGCATATATGCAACAGGGATAAAATGTGTACACCTGTGGGCTAGGCAGAAATGGGTTAAGTAAATTGAAAGTTTACAATAAGAATAAGTTCAAAAAATTATTTAAAATGAAGAACGCTCCTAACCCTTCCAAGCAATTGCAGATCTGTTTAAAACATTTCTCAACCAGTGGTACTTGAGATGGTGTCTGGTGGCATGCATGGGACCCCGGGACACTTGCCACCTGGCAGCGAGACCAGGAATGTGACACAACAAACAGCACTGGGAGGCTCCAAAGCATTCTTTTCCATGCTCGAAAAAGTCTTCCCATCCTCCCTGAGTTTTGTTCTGGTGTTTTTCAGGTGGTATCTATCCTCCCAACCCAGAAATAAGTGGCAATAATGTCATCTGCGGTTACTTCTGGTTGCTCTTCAAATAGGTGGACCATGTGAAGTGGTACAGTGGAGGACAAACATTGAGAAACTGGCTTAAAAAACATTCCCCCAACATTCCAAAAACTATAATCCTATCCACACTTACTCAGGAGTAATTCCATTGACTAACATTGTTAAAAGCATATACATAGTAGTACATACATCTGTGAAAAGTAAGATCTGTATCATTTCCCAAAATGCAGTCACATCCTATGGTAGCATCAAATCTAATAGATTAAAAATAAAATGCACATTGAAATGAATGGGCTCCCACCTGAAATTGGCTCGCATCCCACCTAGTGGGTCCTGACTCACAGTCTGAGAAACACTGCTCTATTGAATTTACCTGGGCGTACGTTCCACTCAACCCCAGAAAGACTTGTTCTGGGGCAATGGGCATAAGCTGAGGCTGCAATCCTGTCTGTGCCTGCTTGGGAATAAGCCCCACTGAACACAGTGGGAGCTGTTATCTGCATAAAAATACGTAGGAGAGAGCTACTGTACACACTTAACTTGGTGCAAAACCCCACGTACCACTGTGGGTCTTTTTCCTTCAGAACAGAAATGCACAAGGCTAGCAACCATGACAGGCCACAGTATTTTGCAAATTCTTTTTCATACTCTAGAAACTACATCAGTGGTTTGCACCCTTTTTTATCTCATGGCACACTGACAAGGTGCTAAAATTGTCAAGGCACACCATTGGTTTTTTGACAATTGTCAAGGTACCCCATGCTCCTGGTGGGGAACTAAATAGCCCTACTAATAAATGATTCTCCTCCAAATTCCTGAGAAACACCTGTGGACCATTCACAGCACACGAATGTGCCATGGTACCTAGGTTGAAAATAGCTGCTCTAGATATTTAGCAAATGGTGATGTTTTGTAATTCAGGCTGCCAAATGCCCAAGGCGACTTACAAACAGTGGCATAGCTAGCGAATGCCTCGGTTTGCTCACCCTGCCCGGAATGGCTCTGAAGGAGGGGGGGCATTTGCACGCTGCGGTAAGGTTCACTGCAGAATTTAATACTTTGCACCCCCTCCAGCTACACCACTGCATACAAAATCATTTTAAAAAACACTTAGAATATACAAACCATTGAGGCCAGCCAAATCAATTTAACAAGCAACTTGGTGTGAAACAATAGCATCTGCAGAAAAGCAAAAAAAAAAAAAAAGCAGCAAGTACTATATAGGTACAGGAGGCCTAACCCTTAACCATCAATCAATTGCCGAATAAAAAACTCAGTGGGTCTCTTACATTAATGTGTGCAGGCTTGAGATACATGTGTAAACAAATGGGGACAGATAAACAGAACTTTGTGCCAGTTAAAAGTTATTTAATTTTAAAGCAAGGAACTCTACCCATCCCACTCACAAATGCCCACACAGTTGAGCAGTCAGGGCCCATTTCGCAAGAAGGACAGCTTTCACTTTCTGCTTCTATCAAATGGTCAATACAGCAGTGCTAGGAACTCAAGTAGGGGTCAGCAAAATTGGTCACTGGTTGAAGACCCACATCCATTGGAGGGCCAGGCAATGATAGTGCCCTTATGCCATCAGGAAGTGGGGGGGGGGTTACCATCAGGGAGGGTCAGTATAGGGCTTTGTCTCAGGTCTCCCAGCAACCTGGCCCAGCTCACCTCTGGGTATCTCGCCTGGCACCTATTCTTTCAGTAGCTCAGCACCAGGCACCAACCTTTCTTATTTTCCCTGCGGTTTTAAAATATCAGTTCACTGGTTCCACCTGCACCGTTGTGCGTTTTTTTCCCTGCTGTTTCCCAGTAACAATTTGTGGTTGTTTTGATCGTAACTTGTTGTTGATGCAAGCCACTTTACGAGTCTATTATACCAAAGGTGTGGGGCGCTAATTAAAAGATGAATAAAAAGTGGGGTGTGTGCACATGTGTGAGAACAGCAAGGCTTCTTGGAAAAATACTCTGTGGATGCTGGTGGTCATGTAGCTGAACATGGATGGGTTGGCTGGATGGAAAGATGGTGGCTGGACAAAATGATTGGCATCCTGGGACTGGAAGGGGTCAGCGAGGCTTAAAATCAGAAAACACTCTTTACTTTTGAATTGCTGTAGGAAGGGTCTCTGTACAGCTGGCAGAGCTGAATGTTCAGAAATGTATAGTGGGGAAGGGGGGCGAGGCCAACTTCTCCATCAGACCAGGTGGAAGATTTGCACCAGACACTTGCCTCACCTGTCTCCAATGCTCTAGCCCAGGAGTGTTCAAACTTTTTGGCAGGGGGGCCCGCATCATCTCTCTGACATTGTGTTGGGGGCCAGGAAAAAGAATCTACATTTAAAATTTGAATACATTTACTTAAATTTACATAAATGAATATATTGGAGATGGAACTTAATGAATGAAGGTCTTGTGATATTTCAAAGTTTATAAACCTTTCCTTCATTGCCGCTGCTGCTTCACAGACGTGAAACAGCAAGCAGTGGGGGAGCCCTCGGTCTGCAGCTTGTGCAAGAGGTCGAACAGTTGGCTCTTGTGCTGTCACATCAGGCCAGTATGGGCTCCAGCACACCAGAGGCTCATTGGGAGACTGGGAGTTCCCTGCAGGCTGGATTGGGGGTCTCCAAGAGCCGCAAATGGGCCCTGGACTAGGGTTTGGTTACCCCTGCTCTAGCCCACCACTTTCTACCACAGCTCTACTCCCTTCTTCTTTTCCAATTTAGGGACAGGGAGAAGGAGCACCAACAGTGGAGACAGCAGACAGTAGTAAGTGCACCTGTCAACAATCTGCTGCCTGAGGCATCTGCCTCAGTTGGCCTCATGGATAGGCCATCCCTGGCCAAATTACCCAGCATTAAATCATCAGCCAGTTATGGGCTTGCTTTTATTCTGGAGTAACAGCTGCTTAGTCCTTGCTTGTAGGATGCAACATGGCTCTGTCCTGAGCCACCATTTTGCATCCGGCTCCACCCAAAACAACCATTTTGTTCCTGTTGGTTATGACCTTGGAGTTATGACCCCAGTCTCTAAGTCTTCCTGCCCTTTTCCTAATGAGGATGGCAACTTGTCTAAAAACTTGTGATCTGCAGTTAGCTTCACTGGAAGGCTGTTTTGAGAAGGGGCTGGAGGGTGCTGGGCTCCCCAGTCTGCTGAAGAGTCTCATGGTCACATCCATCACTACCTCCCACCTCCCTGCTGAGTTGGCAAATGAGGAGAGAGACAAGAGTTTTGCTTCTTCCAGTTGCCAGTCTTTTAAAACAGAGCACCCCAGATTTTGCAGTGGCAAGGGGCCCTGCATTTAGGGCTAAAGGACTTAGGTTGCACTCCTCTTCCCATCAGATAACAAGAGCTGACACAACCACCCCTGGATTTATTAGCAGTGAGACTGTTCTCCGGTAAGCTGCCAAGCCTAAATCTTTTCCGTGTACCATCTCCTGTTCATGCCTTATCAGCTAGGAAGCCTTTGGGGCATAGACTGACATGCCTCAAAATGAAATCAGATCAAGTTGAGGAAAGCACACAGGAGAAAGAAACATGGGCAGCCTGAAGGAATCAGTGATAAAACAGCAGCCTAGGCAAATTCTGCATTTGGGAAGAACAAATCTAGTTGGAGGGAGGAGGATAATCAGATTTGTAAGGAAACCACATGAGCTTTGTACCAGAGTTCTCAAGCTGTTTGGATGAACCTTTCCACCATCCTTCTCCCACCTTGCCATCAGATCATCAATCCTTTTGGTCTTTCTGCTGCCCTGTTCCCAGCCTCAGAACCTCTCTTGCCTACCATTTCTCTTCCCAGAATGAACACAGTCCCTAGTCTCTCTGTCCTGCCAATATCCAGACACAGTTCAGAGTTATAATTTTATTTATTTTTTAAAGTGTTATCCCGCCCGTCACAAAAATGATTTGTGATAGCCTAAAACACTAACACAAAACAAAAATGCAACAAACACCACATAGGCCAGCCCATGCATGAGGCCAACTGAAGCAGTCATCTCAGGCAGCAGGTTGGCAGGGGTGCCCACCTCTGTCTCTTCCACTTGGAGGAACAGAAGCTGGCACATCACCCAGTAAGGGCAGGGGCAGCATTTGGCATCCTGCCTTGGGTGCCAGGGGGTCTTAGGCTGGCCCTGCAGAGCAGCATATTGTAAAACCATGGGAAGGGGTAGACATTAGAGCCAACATCTGGAATGGAGCTTGTATTCAACAGAAATCAGAGAATGCCTACTGAACGAAAACATCAGCCTCCGCCTTAAGACCAGAAGGGAGGGGACTAGTTTTATCTTACCCAAGAGGGACTTTCATAAGGCAGGGGGCCACACAAAGACAGCTCTTCTGCACTTCACTACTAAAGAAGCCTCAGAAGGCAGAACACCACACAGGAAGCCCTTCCGATCACATCTTAAGGGGTGGGAGGTCTTAAACCAGTTAGGATTTTGAAGGTCATGCCAGCACATTGAGTTACTTCCAGAAACATACTTACAACCACTGCAGGTGGCAGACCAATGGCATTACATTATCCAAGTGTCTGACACCAAACAAATTCTCACAGCTGTACCCAGTTGGAATTTCCAGAGGGTCTTCAAGGGCAGCACCATGTAGAGTGCATTACAGTAATCCAGTTAAGTGGTGACTAGGCTTGGATAACTATGGTCAGATTCATCAGAGACAGAAATGAGCACAGCTAGCTGATAAAGCCCTAAATAGCCTGAGACCGAGGGCCAGATAAGATATGACTTTGTTAATAAATAAAAGCTCTTGTCAAGGTAGCTGAGATGGGGCACCAAATGCCACAACTCTTCTTACTTAGTCACACCTGAATATGCTGGATTTGAACAGGAAGAGGGGAAGGGAGCAGAAGAGAAAGTGTTGAGAAGAGAGAGTGGCACATCCTGGGAGAGCCTGTAGCCCACCACTCTCCTCCTCTCCGCACTTGCTCTTCCTTTTCAAATCCACCAAGCACAGGAAGAGGAGAAGGGGCAGCAGTAGAAGAGGTAGACAATGGTGATAGCCATGCCCATTGCCCCCACCAATCTGATCCCTGAGACAGTCCACCTCAGTCTATCTCAGTCCACCTCAGATGGGCCAGCCTTTGTCCTGTGATAGTGCCAGACACTTGCTATAACATTGCACTGAAAATGAGGCTCCATCAAAGAACAGCAAGCACCTCCAAGTAAGGAGAGTTTCTCCAGCCCTTTGGGTGGTTTATTAGCCTTGGGCAAGGACTGCCCCAAGGAAAAACCGGCTCCCTCTTTAAAATGAACGAAGCCGTGACCGAGCCAGCTGAACAGGAAGGGTAAAGCACAAGAGAAGTGATGGTGTTTGTTGATGGGATGTGGTTGACCTCTGGGCAGTCAGGCTGCCCTGCATGATGCAACCGAGCCCATTTCTTTCCACAGTGATTCTCCAGCTGTGAGCTGCCTCGGTACCTGGAAGGGAAGCTTCAGGAGGGATAGAATCCCCCGAGCCAGGGGGATCCACCGCAGCAGGTCTTCTTCATCCTTCACCAGCCAAGTTCGGGGCAGGTTGCCCCCTGGCAGCAGATGTACAGTGATCCATTTTGGATCACAGCCTGCACCTTTTGGAAAGAGCCTCTGTTTTGTTCTCAGATGTGTAGCTTGGGGAAGGGGAATTATACCCCACAAATCTTTGCAAGCAGCAACAGGCTGTATGCATGACCCAGGGCTGGGTGCAAAGATCCCTGCAGAATCACTTGTGGAAGAGGTCACTGATGCTGGATCGTGGGATGCCTGCTCCCAAGTCTGCATCCAAAACATTTGTGAAATGCTGCTTTCCCAGCACTTTTTGCTGTTTCCACGAAGCAAAAATAGGTCAGGGCATTTTACCCAGCTGGAGTTTCACATCCCCAAACTAATTGTTTCCTTCTGATCTCCTAACCCATCAGGAAACATGCACAGGATCTCAAAGAAGCAGAAAGACCTGCATTTCAGACACCTCTAGGCAGTCTGTCTTTTAAGGTGGGCTGATGTAAGAAGAAACAGCTGTTGCCAAATAAGGTCAAGGTGTAAGAGCAGCAGGAGCCAACTTCCAGGAGCAGACAGATTTTCAGTTCAGCAATGCGGAATGCCAGTGAAGCTCTGCTGGTAGATTGCCAACTCTTTTTACTGGTCCTGTGTCTGTGCTTTTAAGGACATATGTTTAACAGGTGAAGGGAGGCAATTTTCTTTTCTGCAGGGGGTTCAATATGAGAAAAACTTTTCTTCTTAGATGCCTATATATCAGACTGCTGTTAAAGACTTACCCAACCCCTGCTAACTGGGTAAGAGGCACTCTTTCAAGTGGGTGCTCCTCTTTATAGCAGGGGGAGAGTAACTAGTCCACCTCACCCCAGCAGTCTCTTCTCTAGTGACTGTCTGCTGGTGTTCTTTTGCATCTTTTTAGATTGTGAGCCCTTTTGGGACAGGGAGCCATTAGATATTTGATTTTCTCTGTAAACCGCTTTGTGAACTTTTAGTTGAAAAGCGGTATATAAATACTGTTAATAATAATAATAATAATAATAATAATAAATAATGGCACAGGAGTGGGACCTGCAAAAAAGTTGACGACCCAAACTGGTGGCATGTACCTGTAGCTTGCAAGGAAGGAGACAGAAGGCAGGAACATGGAAATACAGGTCCAACCCTTTAATACACAGATTTTTAAAATCCACAGATTAGGGTCAACACTGCAGATAAGAAGGACACAGCGTGATCCCCTGAAGAAGGGGGAAAAGTCCCTTTAAAATTCCCATTCTAAAAACGGCTTTTCTAGGTTTTTGGACTATTAGAACTGCTATTTTGCAGTTTGCTCCAAAAAAATGACCCCTTCCCCCACCCTGGTTTGCTGAACAATGATATGTGGAAGTGATTAATCGCCAGCCAGGATGAAGGGAGAGGGTCACTTTTCTCAGAGCGAGCTGTAAAATAGTAGATCTATTTGACTGCCTTACTGGCTTTGTTTTGTTTTAACTGCTTTTATTTAACACAGTTTTGGGTATCTGAGGTGTGGTATCAGTGGCCTAAATAAAAGAATAAATAAAATGTTTGTTGCCTTTTCAATCAAAATTGCTGGAGAAAATATAAATAAATATATCTACACAAATAACTAGATAATGTGCTAGAAACACAGCATTAAAGCACCGCCATGCATATTTTGATGGAAAAGTGCTTTTTCAACTTTTAAAATAAAGGGCGCAATCCTAACCCATTTTCCCTTACTGACATAAGGACAATACAGCTCTGAAGTAAGGGAACAAACATTCCCTTACTTTAAGGAGGCCTCCCTGAGTGCCCTCCAACTGTAGCATGCAGCACACGTCCCATTGCCACAGCTATGCCAGTGCTGAAAGTCGGTTAGAATTTGAGTCAAAGTGGTACTGTGAGTGCGGAATGTGAGTTTGTGAATGAGCCAGTTAGTGCTCTGCCCATCTGGCTGGAATGGATAAAAGAGGTTAACAATAGTTACAGACCTAAGAAGCTTCTTGCATGGGAGCCTCCATCCTAACCCTCAGGCACATCTATCTGAGAGGATGACTTCGGTTTAGAGTATAAAATGGCCCCTTCCCCCTCTCTTGATAGGTGAACCAAACAAAGGTAGCAAGTGTACTGGAAGAGGCCTAGGCAGAGAGAGCCTGAAACAGAAGCTAAAGGAGAGAGCCAGCCAAAAGTTAATGCACTCTTGGGCCCCAAAGCTGCCAGCTCTTGTTGCTTGCAGAAATGCAGACTGCCCAACTCCATTCAATGCTCTTGTTGGCATCCTTCAGTCTCGGAAGACTATGGTGTCACGCTCTGAATGGTGGTTCTGGAACAGAGTGTCCTCTCCAGTGCGCGAAGCCTGGGTTAAATAGCTATGGAGGATAGGCTGTTACCCATGCAGCAAATCCCCCCTCTCCACGTCGCTGAAATGGTCCAATGGAAAGGCAGGGGCCAATATGGTTGGTTCCAGCGGCGTCGCAGGAGTTGCCAGAGCGTGACTGTGTTCAGCCATGAACTGCCTCAGGGACTCCGGCTCTGGATTTTGCCTCGAGGTTGACTCCTGAAGCCTTTTCCATACCTGGATGTAGCCACAAGGCAGTGGAGGTTTGGGATCAGAGTTTTCCTTCTCTCAGATGAGCTGCCTTCCCAGGCTGACGAGTCCCATCTACCCGGTGGCTGTTTAGTCGCCTCTTACGACAAGTACAGCCAAACTGAGGGCCTATTCTTATCCCCAGCCTCCAGGGGAGGCTCCATTCAATGCTCAGACCAGTGGATATATACATAAAGCAAGGACAGTTAGTTTTCGCTATCCGCTAAGGTCAGGTTCCTGGAAAACCTAGCAGATAGCGAGTTCACACACAACAAACCATAGATCTTATGGGATCAATGGGGTTAGGTACATGGATGCCTAACCTGTAGGGCTTCTGCTTCCCCCAGCCACTTCAAAGGCTCTGGGGCTGGTTGTGGGTGCCATTTCGAAAGTCCTTGCGGCCTCCGGAAGGTTTTTGCTGGCTTCCTGAGCACAGCAGATTGGATCGATGGTTCATTTTTATCACCTACTTGGGGTTACAAAAACAGGGTGTTGTCAAGTACTTCACAGGCCACAGTGGGTGGCCGATGTGCTGTAGTTAGCAGGGTGGGTCACAGGTGATACAGGCCTGGTGTCACATGAACACCACCATGCATTACGAGTGTACATACCTAACAGTTCCTGTGCAGCTGGTGAAGCAGGCCTGTGCAAAGGCAGTGAGTAGCAGATGATGGAGATAAACAACAACCTTGCCAGATGCAAGGGAGGGCACCAGGATGAGGTCTCTTGTTATCTGGTGTGCTCCCTGGGGCATTTGGTGGGCCGCTGTGAGATACAGGAAGCTGGACTAGATGGGCCTATGGCCTGATCCAGTGGGGCTGTTCTTATGTTCTTATGTTCTTAACGGGGAAAGACCAAAACTTTCATACATTGCTTGAAAAAGGCTTAAAGGTTTTCTGCTGTTCAAAAGCAAATACCAGATTAGATTAATCTTGCACTGATCTACCAAGGTAATTCTGATCTTCTTATATTCTTAAATTAGCTGACTGAACAACAAGGTTCTGAACACAGCAAGTGGTACCAGATCACAAGCATGCAGTCCATGCATGCTGTCCAGTGATTTTAACCTCTGTGTCGTGACACATCGGTGTGCCATAAATGCTCCACAGATGTGCCACGGGACTTGGTGGAGGGTTAATTATTAGTAGGTCATTGGGAGATGTGAGGCTCCCCCCTCCCAGTAGCATGGTGTGCCTTGTCAATTACCCAAAATCTGATGGAGTCTTAACAATTTGAACACCTTGCCAGAGTGCCATGGGATGAAAAAGGTTAAAAATCACTGATGTAGTCAGTGACAAAAGGAGGAAGCCAAATAGAACGTGCACCAAGCGGCAGTCCTGATCCATTTTTCTAGGAACAGAAGAGAACCACAAAAGTCTCTCTTGAACCTAAAAAGAAATAGGAAAATAATTTGATAACCACTTCAAAATAAAGGATTTAATTAAACTGTTGAAGCAATCTTATGCTCTCTGGTCCAACCACAATAGATTATATGCTTATAAAACCAGGGAGGGCAACAACAACTGCAAAACTGAGGATCTGGCTAGTTTTTCTAGTTTGGAAGGAAAGATGTTGACATGAATGCACCAGTGAGAGGGGACACCCTGATCAACCCACTTCCTTTGTATATGCCCATAGCCAGCCATGACTTTGAGCTCCTGTTATCTGGGTTAACCTACAAAAGACAGATCACAAAAATGAAGATTACTGAGAAATGAGAGATTTCACTTTTGTCTTTCTGTAAATGACCAAAGCAGTAGTGAAACTTTGTTCTGGGAACACAAAGTTGCAATTGATCATAACTGGCTTGATTCAAGGAGCAACTGACATGTGTGAAAGTCAGCATTCCAGGGGGCTGAGCAATCCAGTCTGAAAAGGCTGGATTCACAACAATACAGGTGCATTGTCCCCAGCAGAGTAGCAAAGTCTCTGGGTTGTCTGCTTATGATGGGCTTGACCTTGCGAATCGTTTTCAAAGGGGAGCTGTGCCCTGGAAGCAATTTCTCCGGCCCCCCATTATATTGGGCTCACCCAACATGACACTTGGGCTCTCTCATATTTTGAAAATATGAACAAGATTTGCACATTTTCTCTTCTGTCATTTTATTTATTTATTTTTCACATTTTTATACCGCCCTTCCTCCAAAGAGCTCAGGGCAGTTTACACAGCTGCTCCTCCCCTTCTTCTTGTCCTCACAACAACCCTGTGAGATAGGTCAGGCTGAGAGAAAGTGACGGGCCCAAGATCACCCAGGAAGCTTTGTGGCTGAGGGGGGATTTGAACCGGGGTCATCCAGGTCTAAGTCCACCTCCCAAACCACTACACCACCCCAGCTCTCCAGACTCTCATTTGCAGCTAATGAGTTTCTGTGTGAGAACCAAGTGCTTATTTCTGGCCATCATCTGCATAATGATGTCACTTTCCGCTTAATGATGTAACTTCCGGCCCTCAGCAGGAATCAAGAATGCTAATTTCGGCCCTCTGTTTGAAATGCGTTTGACATCCCAGTTCTAGAGGACTGAATTGAGTTTCAGAAACAAACAGGGCTTGCAAAACAATGCATTGGTATCCCATCATTTCATGAGGGAGATGGTATGCTGGCAGGGCCCATGGCAATTCTTTAGCATCACAGAGTTTACAGTCCCCAAAAATGGTACATTAAAAAATGGCATGTCAAAGATGATTCTGCCACAAGGTGACAGGTAAGCAGCTGTCTCAAGCTTCAGGATTCAAGTGCCATTAAAGAAGAAGCACAGCATACACAATGCACAACCAGCAGTAACGTAGCTAGAGGGGGTGCTAAGCACTAAGTTTTGCAGGGAGCCTCACTGTGGTGTGCAAGTGACCCCTCCCCTCAGAGCCATTCCAGGATCCAAAGGGTAGGGGCTGCTTGCACACTGCGGTGAGGCTCCCTACAAAACTTTGCGCTTTGCACCTCCTCTAGCTATGCCACTGACAATCAGGCACCCACAGTGCCTTACCTGGACAAGCAGCCATTGTGCTGCGGGTGAGCGGCCCACATGAAGAACCCAGATGGAGTCCAAGAGAAGGGACAGAATCACACTGGAAATGAGGCCTCCCTACAGACCCTGCACATGACATGATTGTGTTGCTGTCTCTGCTAGGAGGAACCATCAATTTGGCAGGAGAAAGGGGTGGAGAGGTCATGTGGCAAAATGCAACAAGCAAGTTCACACGCTGAAGAAAAGGCAACAGGGGAATAAACAGGATGGTTTGAATCCTACTGCAAGGGGTTGTTAATGCAGTCACCACAATACACAACCTGTTTCTTGTGGGTTCAGCTTGCAACAAGAACTCCCGATGGAAAAGGGTGGAGTAGGAACACATCCAGGCTGGATACATCCCAGACGGATACTCTACACACACAGCCCCAGGAACAGGCAAAAGAAAGGCCCACAATGGACCATCTGGGATAAAACACATGACATTCCCCGTGCCAGAGAGAATTCGTAGCCATCCTGCCCAGGGCCCCCTGTGCAGCCACCACTCAATGAAAAAGCACAGGTTCAGCAGTGACAAGACCATGGCACCCTGGACAACTGTGCCCCAGTCAAATGTATTCCAGCATTGGACATTTGTGTCCATCCTTTTTTTTGTCCCGGGCATTTGTGTCCCAATACATGTATATTTATATTAGATGTACTTTTTATTTTTAAAACGCAAAGGTAGGGTTTGGGTGAGGGCTGGAATAAGAGGCTTAGGATAGATAATGTGGGGTTTGTTGCATATAGGGATGCAAATGACAAGGATGAAAAAAAAAAAACCCAGATGTGCAAGTCCAGGCCTGCGAATGACTAGGACACATTTGACCAGGATACAAATACCCTAGTACCAGGCTCAGCATATGAAGGGGCCGGGTTCAATCCCTGGCTCCAGACTCCAAGACGTGAAAGTAGCACCACTCCCAAAACAGACCCTTGGAGGACCCCGCCCCATCCTTCCCTCCATTGTGCCCAGCTCTCTTCACTTCATCAGCTCCATCTGCTGGCTCTTGCCTCCTTGGGCTCCAATCTCTTCATCTCCTCCCAGCCCTTCCACTCCATACAGCACAGCGGCTGCATTTATCTTACATCTGTGCAGTTTTGACAATCAAGGGTTGCCTTTCCGGATCCTTTTGGTTTCTGTTATTAGTAAATAGCTGGAACAATGGACATCCGGTGCAATTGAACCACCTCAATGGCACAGCAGGATTGCTGTTCCATCTGCTTTATGCTGTATTCATTACTTAGTCCACAATGACCTATTCTATACTGATCTAAATACAAATTTGACACTGATTTGTGCCACTTTCACGGTCACAATCTTCTCCACCAATATGACTGAAGCAAGCAACTCAGACTGGTGGATGTAACATTAACACATGTAACACAAGTAACTTTTTTTTTAGAAACACAGCCCCTCTCCCACATACATAACACAGTCTGGGGCCAGCCCATTCATGAGGTCAACTGAAGCAATCGCCTCAGGCAGCAGATTGATAGGGGGCACCCATCTCTTTCCACCTATCTGCCACCACTGCTCAGCCTCCTCCTCCTTCTACCTGGATTGGAAAAGGACGAGGGGAACAGAGAAGAAATGTGGAGAAGAGTGTCCTGAGATGGAACATTGAAGAGTAGGAGGACCATAAGTGGGTAAGGGGCTCATCAGAGGGTCATCAGTGGGTGGCTCATCAGTGGGTAAGGGGACAGCATTTGGCAAGCAGCCTCAAGGGGTCTTGGGACAATCCCGTGCCTCTGACCAACACCACTGACACCTGCAGTGCCTGGGCTCCACATCCCTGTTATTGTGGTGCTTCATCCGTCTTACCTGGTGTCCCTGGTGGTTCTTGAGGAAGCAGGTCACAAAGGAAGCACAAACTTCGCTCTCAGTCTGAGGCTGTAATCCTATGCACACTTTCCTGGCCATAGATACAAAGAAGATGTTTCCATTAATGTCCTCAAGCACAATAATCTAATTGTTGATTGAGTTGATTGATACTGTTGATTGATACTGAGTTGCTCAGTATCAGTTGTGGAGTGAGTTCTGACAGCATCACAAAATAATGGGGCTCCCAAGCTTTCTGTAAACCCCCTCCCCCTAAGAAAGCTGCATGATGGAGGAGAAACAGGTGCAACTTTTCTCATCCTTGCATCCCCCTGCTGGGTCAGGCCGCAGCTGTTGTGTTCTTTATCTGTCATGTGCTTTGTCTGTCAGGGCTCTAGCAGGAGCCCTGCTAGAAAGAAAAGGTGGCAACTGCAGTCCAAAGAAGACCAAATGGGTTCATTCTGGTTGCTGCTGAAATCCTCTATACTGCACCATGTATTCCGATTACTGGATGCTGTAGCATGTAGAACCCTCATGAGATCTGCATGGTA
The DNA here is from genome assembly GCF_035046505.1 of Tiliqua scincoides. Taxonomy (NCBI): domain Eukaryota; kingdom Metazoa; phylum Chordata; class Lepidosauria; order Squamata; family Scincidae; genus Tiliqua; species Tiliqua scincoides. The sequence goes on along the minus strand of NC_089831.1, from coordinate 4,580,956 downwards.
CAAGGGCATGCTTTTGTGCTTTGGGGCAGATTGAATAGAATAGCTGTCTGGTTGCTTGATGGGAGATGTGATAAATTGTTGAATAGTAGCTACAACTGATATACCTGATGACCAGGTACTCATAATTATATCCCACCTTCATTCCACAGAGCTCAGGCTGGTATATCCTTACAACAATCCTGTAAGGTAGGTTAGACTGTGAGATATCAACTGGCCCAAGACCATTCAGTGAACTTCATTACTGCACTGGGATGTGAACCTGGGACTCCAGATAGACTCTAACTAGTACACCATGCTATCTCGTTAGCATTTTGTGAATGAGCAAAATTGAAAAGGGAGCTAAGACCACATTCTGCATGCCTCCGCCTAGCTCCCCGCTCTTCCACTGGCCATCCGATGTCTCAGAATTACACATTGACATGAATAATATAGTCAACAAGCCAGTGCTTAGCCATCCAATGTAAGGATGCCGAAAACTCTTCCTGCATTTTCCTCTTTTTTCTATTTGTCATGTTCCCTCTCTGATCCTGCAAAACAGGGTACATCATGAGTACGCAATGTATAGGTGGAGTTCAACAAAGGTGGCCTGCTCCTGGTTGTCCTCACTGGTACATGACAGAAGCTTCCCTGTGTTTAGGGGGTTTGATCAGGAAGGAGGCCCTTTTAAAAACAGGAGACATGATGAGATCACATCCCCTGAGTTCCAGGCTGTTGAGTCAGGAAAGACTCTTCAGCCAGTAAAGTTACCCCTCATTTTAGACTTTGAGGGCTCACTCTTTTCCAGGAGCAGCAGATATCCCACTTTGAAGTCAGATCTCAGTGCCCCTTACTTACCCCTGTCCCTACACTAAAGTAGCATAAATCAGTGTAAAATCTGTATTGAAATCAGTGTAGAACGGTGGTTCCCAAATTGTGGGTTGCGACCTAATTTTTGGTGGGTTGCCAAAGGGTGATGGAAAGATCAGATAACTAAATGCTTCAAACCCTGAGGCTATGGAAAAATCAGATACTGTAGCTGCTAATTACCCTGCAAAGAGCTCAGCTCCTACAGTTTGCAAGTTAGCTGCTAACTGCCCTGCAAAGAGCTAAGCTCTTGCAGTTTGCAAGTTCATGTAAATATAGGACAAAAGGAGGGAAAGAACCATGTCTGCCACCCTGAGCTCCTTGTGGGAAGGACGATTAAAAAAAACGTGGCTGTTAATGTGAATTAAAAGCAGAGGAGCCTGGCGGCAAGAGGCTAGCAAAGCAATGAAGACAATAAGAGAGCTGAGAAGAAAGACCTGCGTGACTCAACCGACACATCAAAGCCTTGCCCTTCTATGCCAAAAATGCTTTAATACTTGGCAAGCAGGCATTGCATCAGAAAGTGAACCCTTGACTGCAGGTAATGCTTCAGGTTGTGGTGATGCAGATGCCCAATGACACATAGTTCGAAATGCACACACTCGCTGCTTCCTTTGCTGGTGGGGGGAAAAGCAGCAGCACAGAAACATACAGTGGCTCAAGGCAAAAGGGTTAAGCAGAGAAATAACTTAGGGCACAATCCTAACCAGGTTTACTCAAAGTAAGTCCTATTTTGTTCAGTGGGGCTTACTCTCAGGAAAATGTGGTTAAGATTGGAGCCATAGGCTCACACTTTGGGGACCGGAAGCGAAATTGCTGAAAGTCCTTTGTTTCATGCTCCAACAGTCCCTCTTTCCTGCTGGCTTTCCTGCTTTCCTCTTTCTGATGGCTAATTCATGTCCCATTTTGTCTCCATAGTTGCCTTCTGGAGATGCCTTGCTAAAAATTGTGTTCAATTTTATGCTAAGTACTGCCCTTCAAGGTTCTGCTCTGTCCTGAGAGTCTCTCAAAAGTATATTTGAATTATTGGTTGGTTGCATCTTGGTTGCATCTTCTGTGCTAGAAGTTGGTTGCATCTTCTAGCACAGGGCTTTTCAACCTTCTTTTTTGCAAGTACCATTCCCCCACCCCAATTATCACCTTTGCAGGTGCCACTGTCACCAGAGATGACTGTACGCAAAGGTGGACAGCTTGTCTTGTAGCTGTCTGTATAGCAAGGAAGAGAGTTCTGCAGTTACTCCTGCCCCCGATCTCTCATTTGCTCTGCACTCTTCTTGTCTAACTCTGAAAGGACAGGTCACCACATGAGGACACCTTGGTACTGGTCCATTGCTGCCCACCTCTGGAAGGCTCAGGCCAGGCCCAACAGTATCCTGCTATCCCCATGGCAATGGGACCAAGCGTCATCTGGTAGAGCCAGGATGGCGTAGCACAGGGGTGTCAAAGCCATTTCATACAGCAGGCTGAAGTTCACATTCATGGCGCCTTGCTGAAGGCAGGATGTGATGTCATCAAGCACGTGATGACCAGATAGAAGCACTCTGTTCTCACCTAGGAACTCACTGGCTGCAAATGGCAGAAGGCAAAGTATGCAAACCTTGACTGCATTTTCAAGATATGGGAGTACCCAATGATCACCCAGGTCGCCCTTTCAGCAACATCACTTCTGTGGAGATGTTCCTTCTAATATTTTCCCTATCATGTGGAGTAGTTAATGACTTTATAGCAGAACATAACCACTGAAATCCTGAAATGGATAATGGCCAGTCTGAACTCCAGGCAACAAGTGAGCTCATGCATCACAGCAGTCAGGTGAAAAGCAGTCAGAGGCAGGAGGTCTGGTCTAGAGGGTAGAGCCTCCGTCTGCCTGAAGATAACATCCAAAGGTCACCAGTTCGAGGCCACCAGCACCGTGAACGGTGAGACCTTGAAGCAGCTGACAAGCCTAGCTGAGTTATGCCGAGTTATTCCACCTGCTCTTTGGCCGCTGTCAGCCTGTGTGGGAGGAAAATGGAGGCCAGAATGTGATCCCAGATCATAAATGTTCCATCTGAACATGTTGTGGTTTTTGAAAGACAGAACCTCTTCAATTGTAAAAATCCCTATTGGGATTTAGTATAGCCTGCCTATGTAAACAGCCTTGAATTAAAGTCTGAGGAGAAATCTGACGACCAAAAAAGGCAGTATATAAATACCTGTATTATTATATGTTTACATAGAATTGTCATACACAACACACAGTATTCCATGACCATTTGGATCCCCCACCCCAAATCCTTCATCTTCCGAATGCTAGGAATCCTGCTAAAATGGTAACAGACCCTCTGAAAATACAGAGTTATAGCACAAGCCTATTTCTGCTTCCCAGCCCAAACTATGTCTGATTTCATAAACCTACACCTTCTCCCTGCCTTTTTCCCCCAAGCTAAAAAGCCCTGATCATTTTGGTAGCCCTTCTTTGCACCTCTGTACAAGGTACAGAGTTCTTTGTACTTTTTCCCAGGAGATATTCTTTTGGTGATGGGGCAAACAGGCTACATCATTTCTATCAGTTATCTCCACTTGTGTCTAGCTACCAAGCGTCACTTCTGTCAAGCATCTGTACCCATTGCCTGGCTTAGAGAACAACTGAAAAAGATAAGAGCCATGAAGTTCCTATTACAACTTTGCAGCTCATCAATTGAGAGTAGATAATTGAGAATTGAGAGAGCCCAATTATCAGCAGGCCAGATAAGGAGCTTCCAAGACCTGATCAGCCTTATGTTTGATATCCCTGTTCTGGGGTTGGATTCAAATCTCCACTCAGCCATGAAGCCTCCTGGGTGACCTTGGACTAGGCACCATCTCTGAGCCCAACCTACCTCACAGGCTTGTTGTGAGGACAAAAGAAGGGAATGAATGAATTACTATAGCCTGAGCTCCTTGGAGGACGGGTGGTATAAAACAATGGGGGAAAGAATACTGTGAAGCATGAGGAATTTAATACTGTGAAGTCAGCTGATGGCCAGGTGAGGCTTGCAGTCATTATAGGGCCCACCTGGCTGGGCTAACCCCTATGTATTGGTGGCAGTGGTAATGCCCAGTCAGGGGGCATGGTAACCTGTTGCCAATGCTATTTGGTACCACTAGTTGAAAAGCACTGTTCTGGCACATATGCACATAAATCCCAAGTCACCCTGCTATTTCTCACTCTGTGGTGGTATATCTTGAAATAAAATAAAGGTGCACACTTAATAAAAGCAGGATTTTAGCAGGGCTAAACAGGATTTAAACTTTAGTGTGTAAGTTCTGCCAAGCCAAAAAACCTCTTAAACCAGTGCAGCTTAAACTCAAATAAAAAACCAGCTTGAGATTAAAAACAGCCCAGCCTCAGAGAACTGAAGTAGGAAGGTAAGAACCTAGGAAGGGCCAGTTCCCACCCAGCCAGGGCAATTTAGCTTAGTCATTGTACTTTAGGTCATAGCAATTGACCTTTAGGGGTTGATAAGCGCCCCATTAGGCAAATCCAAGCACCCCATTCAGAGAAATCTCCCCTGGGAAGACCAGTCCCTTTTCAATCAGCAAGGAGGGAGGGAGGAAGAGCTAGCTAGGAGTATAAAGCTAGTGCCTGCCACCACATGAGCCTCTCTGCAGAAGCACGCGTGGCCTCTGGGAAACCCAGTGCCTCGGGAACAAAGTGCCAGGTAAGATACCGCAAGTTTAGCCTTAGTGCGAGTTCAGCAGCATGGCGAGGAAGCCAGGGCCCCAGACACCGCCCTTTCTCTTCTCTTGAGAAGAAGGTTGCTAACCAGTGTAGGGTTTTTAAGTACCCCTAAACAAAAACAAACAAAATAAAAAAGCTATGCAGTCAGACAGCCAGCAGCAGGGTGGGGGCTATCCAGTGTTTTGCATCGAGTGCCACATGTATGACTATATGCCTCTGGGAGCTCCAGGGACTCAGGGAGCATGTCCGCTCCCTTGAAGCCTAGGTGGCCGACCTGGAGAAGCAGAGGCAGGCAGAGAAGGACCATGGGGAGACTTCCGGGGACGATCAGGCTTCGTCCCAACCTCAGGCATGCAGCTCCTCAGCTGCCCAGGTGGGAAGTCTCAGGGCTGGAGGACGTCATCCTGGTGAGGAGGGAAACCATCCCCTAGGGGGGACACCTTCTCCAGGGGATGGGCCCGTATCCGAACGCACTCAGGATACTCCTCGGCGGGAGGGGGGTCGGGGGCTTCTTGTAGTGGGGGATTAGATTATTAGAAACATAGAGAGGGGGGTTTGCAACGAATGTGAGACCGCATGGCGACTTGCCTGCCTGGTGCGAAGGTTGCGGGCATCACTTCTCGTCTAGACAGGCTGGTAGATAGTGCTGGGGAGGAGGTAGCGGTTGTGGTGCATGTCGGCACCAACGATGTGGGCAAGTGTAGCCAGGAGGTCCTGGAGGCCAAATTTAGGCTATTAGGTAGGAAGCTGAAAGCCAGGACCGCAAAGGTAGCGTTCTCTGAAGTGCTGAACCTGAAGTGCTACCTGAAGCGCAGGGCCAGCTAGGCAGGCAGAGATCAGGGGTCTCAATGTGTGGATGAGACAGTGGTGTAGGGAAGAGGGGTTTAGATTCGTTAGGCACTGGGGAATGTTTTGGGACAAGCGGGGCCTGTACAAGAGGGACGGGCTCCACTTGAACCAGAATGAAACCAGACTGCTGGCGCATAACATTAAAAAGGTGGCAGAGCAGCTTTTAAACTGATCCCTGGGGGAAGGCCGACAGGAGCCGAGGGGCATCCAGTTCGGGACTCCTCATCCCTATGGGACGCGGATGGGGAGAACAACAAGGTAAAGGCAGAGTAGGAGAAGAAACTGGGAACGGGAGCATGATGGGATGTGATAGACGGTTTGGCACAATGAGAGGATTCAGGGATAAAGGACCTAATAAGCAGCCCATCCTGGGGCATTCCATGTACAAAAAGGCCGTAAAGGGCAAGGAAGCTTCCTTCCATAAATGGAAGTCTTGCCCTAATGGGGAGAATAAAAAAGAACATAAACTGTGGCAAAAGAAATGTAAGGTGATACGTTTCTCTTGGGAGGCCAAGAGAGACTGTGAGGAACACGTGGCCAGCAGCATTAAGGGGAATAATAAAAGCTTCTTCAAATATGTTAGAAGCAGGAAACCCGCCAGAGAAGTGGTTGGCCCTCTGGATAGTGAGGGAGGGAAAGAGGAGATAACTTAGAGATGGCAGAGAAATTGAATGAGTTATTTGCATCTGTCTTCACGGCAGCAGTGAAGAAGGCCTATTCTATGCTTGGAATCATTAGAAAAGGTATTGAGAACAAAACAGCTAATATTATAATGCCATTGTACAAATCGATGGTAAGGCCACACCTGGAGTATTGTGTCCAGTTCTGGTCGCCACATCTCAAAAAGGACATAGTGGAAATGGAAAAGGTGCAAAAGAGAGCGACTAAGATGATTACTGGGCTGGGGCACCTTCCTTATGAGGAAAGGCTATGGCATTTGGGCCTCTTCAGCCTAGAAAAGAGGCTGGGGGGGGGACATGAGGGACATGATTGAGACATACAAAATTATGCATGGGAAGGATAGATAGAGAGATGCTCTTTACACTCTCACATAACACCAGAACCAGGGGACATCCACTCAAATTGAGTGTTGGGAGAGTTAAGACAGACAAAAGAAAATATTTCTTTACTCAGCGTGTGGTTGGTTTGTGGAACTCCTCGCCGCAGGATGTGGTGATGGCATCTGGCCTGGATGCCTTTAAAAGGGGATTGAACAAGTTTCTGGAGGAAAAATCCATTACGGGTTACAAGCCATGATGTGTATGTGCAACCTCCTGATTTTAGAAATGGGCTAGGTCAGATGCAAGGGAGGGCACCAGGATGCAGGTCTCTTGTTATCAGGTGTGCTCCCTGGGGCATTTGGTGGGCCGCTGTGAGATACAGGAAGCTGGACTAGATGGGCCTATAGCCTGATCCAGTGGGGCTGTCCTTATGTTCTTAACCGAGAACACACTGTATGACAACTTCATTTTTCAAGCCCACCTTTAACCAAAAACAGACAAAACCCACACACAAATATCTTCAGGACTTTTCAGTCTAGATGGAGAGCCTCTTGTAGAGTTGATACCCGCAGCAGGGCTTTCATCAATGTGCAGCGCAACTGCTCAGAGTCTGGCAGCAACTCTCATTATGAGAATGGGGCTGTGAAGAGCATGTCTGTACTTTTGTCTACAAAGTGTTGAGGGATAGTTCAAAGAAGCAGCCTTCATTTCTGAACCCGTTAATTTAACCTCATAAAAAGAGAACCCAACTAATTGTGAAAAACACTGGATTGAAGCGGGACCAGTTCATGCATGAGGTCAATTGAGGGAGTCACTACAGGCAGAAGACTGATGGGGTTGCTCACCTCCATGGGCCCATTTGCCCCCCCCTATTCTTCCTTCTCCCACTCTCTCAGAACATAAGAACAGCCCTGCTGGATCAGGCCAAAAGGTCCATCTAGTCTAGCTTCCTGTATCTCACAGTGATCCACCAGATGCTTCATAGGGCACACAAGATGATACCTGCATCCTCCCTTGCATCTGGCATTCTGAGGAAATGGATGGGTGCTCCAAGCCTGCTTCCTATAAAATGGTTGGCAACCTTCAGTCTCAAAAGACTATGGTATAAGCCTACAGAAGGAGCCAGAAGGAGCCATTAGTATTCATTAAGTGAGCATCTTTAGCTGTCAAGTCATACAAAAGACAGAAGGTCACTTTCTTACTTTGCATGGAGAATACAACATCCTGTCATTTAGTGGTGCATTCAACTAAATGACTCAGTATGCCTCATCCAAATCATGCTTAATTTATGTATGACTTCAGGGTGGCATGATGCAGTCTTGTTTGGTATGGAAAGTTCTTCTGACCAAAAGCTCAGTTTTGCCACCAGCAGGAAGCTGATGCAAACCAACCCGCTCCTTAACTTTACAGAAAACAGACAGGCTATGTATGGTCATCATGGCTAAATGGAACCATTTGAGATTAATTGGCTACTAGAACAGCTTGGCTCCTGGATTGGCAAAAAAAAAAAAACAATTCTAGAAATAATTGGCAGATATTTTACTCAGGAACATCCAGTCTTACATCAGGTGGAAGAACCAAGATATGCAAAGGGCAAGTGGCTGAGATGTACCCTTCCTCCATTCCCTTTCAAGCATTTTGCAGATATATAAAATGGTTTTTGCATAAAAATCACACTGGCACTGCTATTTATCAATGAGGGTAGAAGAAGCAGTTCTTGGACTCACCCTGACTCTCTGCCAATCCAATTTTTTCTGTGAACAAAGCACATTTTGTTTCATTAGCTCTAAGGAAAGAAAAGATGGGGACATGAATGTCCTGGAAATTGTATTGGCTGGCAGAGTTATTGCACAGCAGGTGTAAGAGCAGACAATAAGCATTTGAGTTCTCATGTGTCTGAAGTGCGTTTTCAAGTGAGAAGCATTGCTACCATGAAAAAGAGAAATATTTTCCCACAGAAATGTTTTTTAGTAGCCCAATTTCTTTTTAGGAAGTATTACAAGCACACAGAAATCTCTTGCCGGCATTCCAGATCTTGGTGTTATGGCTGGGGTTGCCAAATGACCAGGAAAAACCGCTCAGCGAGCTCCTGTTCCATTAACAGGGAAGGAAGCAGAAGAAATTTCTTTATGACCAGGAGCCCTACAGGATTGCTTGCTAATTGCTGCAGATCAGATTGCTGTTAGAAGGACAGCTACAGGGGCTGCTCAGAAGCAATCCTTATTGTCACGCCTCTCATTTATTTAGTTAAAAGATTTATACCCTGCTTTTCCACCATTCTAGGAGCTTAGCCTTGCTCGTTTGCTGACACACCCTTATATATAAGACTAAACCCTTTTTAAAAAGAGCATATATAGATATATAGATATATAGGGATGCTGTCTTTTCCAGGTGCCTTGCCAAAGGCAAGGGAGTCCAGGACCACGTGAAGTTCTTCTAGGGTTGGTTCACTGTCAAGCTCCTCCAACACAGGCAGGCACTCAATGTTGTTCAGCACTTCTTCAGTGACTACATTTTCTCTGGAATATAGCTCAGAGTAGTGCTGCACCCAGCGTTCCATCTGCTGCACCCAATCCTGGATGACCTCGCCTGCTGCAGACTTCAGAGGGGCAATTTTCTTCTGTGTTGGACCTAGGGCCTGCTTGATACCATCATACATCCCCTTGATGTTGCCCGTGTCAGCTGCTATCTGTATCTGGGAACAGAGCTGGAGCCAGTAGTCGTTAGCACATCTCCTGGCAGCCTGCTGGACTTTGCTGCGAGCAGCTCGTAGGACCTGCAGGTTGCGCTCACTGGGACAGGCCTTGTATGCTGCTTGAGCTCTCCTCTTTTCCTCAATGACTGGTGTCAACTCCTCAGAGTGGGCTTCAAACCAGTCTGCCGTCTTGTTGGTCTTCTTGCCAAATATGGACAATGCGGTGTTGTAAAGGGTATTCTTGAAATGTTCCCATCTGTTGGATGCGTTTGCGTCGGCCGGGCCTGGAAGAGATTCCTCAAGTGCTCGTGCAAATTCCTCCACTTTTCTCTGATCCCGGATCTTGCTGGTATCAATGCGAGGTCTTCCTTCCTTTTTCGTGTGATACAGTCACTTTGCTTGCAGTTTCACTCTGCTGCACACCAGGGAGTGGTCAGTGTCGCAGGTAGCACCGTGATAACTGCGTGTGAACTTGATGCTGGGAAGGCTGGAGCGTCTGGAGAGAATCAGGTAGAGCTGGTGCCAGTGCTTTGATCTTGGGTCAAAGAGACTCTATGTTGGGGCTTCGTGTTGAAGAACGTGTTGCTGACACAGAGACCGTGATGACAGCAAAACTCTAGCAGGCGTTGGCCATTTTCGTTCATCTTCCCAGTGCCAAACTGATCTAAGCAAGTGGGCCACGAACTGTTATCAGCACCAACTCTAGCATTGAAATCGCCGAGGATGAACAATAGCTCTTTTACAGGGATCTTCTTGATAGTGGTGGCCAGGTCATCGTAGAATTTGTCTTTAGCTTCTGCTGGAGATGACAGAGTCGGTGCATAAGCACTGATGAGTGTGACAGGTCCTGCTGATGACTGGAGCTGCAGGGACAAAATTCTTTCACTTCCCACAGTAGGTGGGATGATGGATTCCAGCAGGGTATTTCTGACTGCAAAGCCAACACCATGTTCCCTGGTTTCGTTTGGTGGTTTTCCCTGCCAGAAAAATGAGAAATTTCTCTCCTTGACAGATCCGGAATCTGGCAGCCTTGTCTCTTAAAGGGCGACGATGTCCATCTGCAGTCTGCTTAGCTCCATGTCGATGACAGCTGTTTTGCGTGCATCGTCTATTTCTTGCAGGTCATCAGAGAACCCAGGTGTCATTGTCCTTACGTTCCAGGTGCCCAGTTTTAGGGCAGGAGTTTTCTGTTTTCTGTTGCATGGTGCAGAGTTTAGGACTCCCTGCTGAAGTCCTAAAGTGCTGCAAAGAGATCATTGTCACTGAGCTGCATGAAATCCTCTGTCTCTGCTGGAGAGTACCTCAAGACATGAGGGATGCAAACATCATCACGCTGTACAAAAACAAAGGTGACAGGGGTGACTGCAACAACTGCTGCGGCATCTCTCTCCTTAGCGTAGTAGGAAAGCTGTTTGCCTGAGTTGCACTAAAGAGGCTCCAGGTACTTGCAGAGAACATCTATCCAAAATCGCAGTGCAGATTCCGAGCCAGCAGGTCCACCACTGATATGGTATTCTCCCTTAGACAACTGCAGGAGAAATGCAGGGAACAATGACAGCCACTCTTTATAGCCTTCATAGATCTCACAAAGGCTTTCGACCTGGTCAGCAGGGACGGCCTCTTCAAGATTCTCCCCAAGATTGGATGTCCACCCAGGCTCCTCAGCATCATCAGATCTTTCCACAAGGACATGAAAGGCACTGTTGTCTTCGATGGCTCCACATCAGACCCCTTTGACATCCGAAGTGGAGTGAAACAGGACTGTGTTCTTGCACCAATCTTGTTTGGGATTTTCTTCGCTGTCCTGCTGAAGCATACCTTTGGAACTGCAACAGAAGGCAACTATCTCTGGACCAGATCAGACGGAAAGCTCTTCAACCTCTCCAGACTGAGAGCAAAGTCCAAAGTCCATTTCAGCTGAAATGTCTGCGTGACTTCCTCTTTGCCGACGATGCAGCTGTCACTACCCACTCTGCCAAAGATCTCCAGCAGCTCATGGATCGTTTTAGCAAGGCCTGCCAAGATTTTGGACTGACAATCATCCTTAAGAAAACACAGGTCATGGTTCAGGACGTGGACTCACCTCCCTGCATTACAATCTCTGCGCATGAACTGGAGGTTGTCCATGACTTTGTGTACCTTGGCTCAACGATCTCCGACACTCTTTCTCTCGATACCGAGCTAAACAAATGCATCGGTAAAGCAGCTACCACGTTTTCCAGACTCACAAAGAGAGTCTGGTCCAACAAGAAGCTGACGGAACATACCAAGATCTAGGTCTACAGAGCTTGTGTCTTTACACTTCTGTACTGCAGCGAGTCATGGACTCTTCACTCACAACAGGAGAGAAAACTGAATGCATTCCACATGCGCTGCCTCCGACGCATCCTCGGCATCACCTGGCAGGACAAAGTTCCAAAAACACAGTCCTGGAACGAGCTGGAATCCCTAGCATGTATGCACTGCTGAAACAGAGATGCCTGCGTTGGCTTGGTCATGTCGTGAGAATGGATAATGGACGGATCCCAAAGGATCTCCTCTATGGAGAACTCGTGCAAGGAAAGCGCCCTACAGGTAGACCACAGCTGCAATACAAGGACATCTGCAAGAGGGATCTGAAGGCCTTAGGAGTGGACCTCAACAGGTGGGAAACCCTGGCCTCTGAGCGGTCCGCTTGGAGGCGGGCTGAGCAGCATGGCCTTTTCCAGTTTGAAGAGACACTTGGCCAACAGTCTGAGGCAAAGAGGCAAAGAAGGAAGGCCCATAGCCAGGGAGACAGACCAGGGACAGACTGCACTTGCTCCCAGTGTGGAAGGGATTGTCACTTCCGAATTGGCCTTTTCAGCCACACTAGACGCTGTGCCAGAACCACCATCCAGAGCACGATACCATAGTCTTCCGAGACTGAAGGTTGCCAACAGACAGATATATAGATATAAAAATGAATGCACCTCTAAGTATATCCCTACCACTGGGCAACCTGTTCCCAAACAGTTAAAGTTCAAGACTCCAGGCAGACCAGAGCCCTGGCATCAATATGGAAAAAAAACAAAAGCAGTAGCACTGAAGCAACATTCACCAACACTCTGAGACAATTTATTTTATTTTTGAGCCATTTATAGTGTACAGCAGAGATAGGACTTCCTCACCCCTGCTAAGCTTTCTACTGTAATTCTGTACCCAGCCACTCACTTTCATCCCTGATCAAGTCTCTCCTTCGTTCGGTTTCAAGCCAAGAGTCAGCTGATTGTTTTGGTTAAAGATAGACTTGGAAAGGTAATGTTCTCCTCAGTTCAAAAAACTTCAGTAGGAGCACTGTTTGAAATGGCAGGCCGTGCTTGGCATGGTTCCTTACCGTTTCTGCATGCGCATTGACACACAAGCATATCAAAGACAAGAAGCTCCTATTCTCTACCACACACTGTAATTTCTGTTCCAAAGACCCTGGTAGAGAACCAAAACCTTAAGAATGACAATGCCAGCAGCAGCCAAGGCATCCCAAGAGGCAAAATGGGAATAAAATTTTGGGTCCCTTTAGGGAGAAGGGCGGGATATAAATAAAGTTTATTAAATTAAAGTTTATTATTATGAAATAGGGCAGTGATTTATTAGGAACAGCAGGGGTGGGGAACCTGAAGGGATACACGCTGGGGGACCATGCCCACACAAGAGTTTACCCCATATTTGACAAACCCCTGAGGCAGCGAGGGTCTGCTGCTGCTGCACATTTCCCCCCAGTAAGGACCTAGGGGGACACTGGCCACTTACTGCTGCCGTGATTTCCCACCATTGCCCAATAAGCTGCTCACTGGGAAGGACTGCAAAAAAGCAGAGGGGATCAGGCAGCAGCTGAGGACACCAGTCCTCCTTCCTGCTGTCACCCCTAACTCACAGTGGTGGTCATAGTTAGGAGCAGTGGCTTAGTTAGAGGTGGTGCAAAGCACTACATCTTGCAGGGATCCTCACCACAGGCGTACACCTCCATTTTGCTTCCCCCCAGGCCTTGAATGACTCTGAAGGGGAGGGACAGGGACCCCTTGCATGCTGCAATGAAGCTCCTTGCAAGACTTACTGCTTTGCACCCCTTCTAGCTACACCACTGGTTAGGAGAAGCATTACCCATCTGGTACCCAGTGACTATTCACAACCAGCTATCATCAACGCTGTCCAGTTGCAAAAGCTAGTTAGGAACCAGGTAGTGGATGAGCAAGAGTCCACCTTCTCTGCCACCATTGTAGTTGGCAATGTGAAGGAGGTCTCTGGTCCATCTGCTCCCCAGTTTCCAGGCACTGTGGAAGGGAGGGTAGCTGGCACACATGAAAGCACTTTCCAAGGCATAGGAGAGTACACCCGTGGGACTTTCCTAGTAAGCAGGGACAGGTGGAATGTACCCTTATCACCTTCTCAATTTGAAATAGTGAAAGGGCTTTTATATTGGCCAGTGGAATGTTTTTTCGCAAGCAATCTCAGAAATGAACTTTTCAGTTTCAGTTCCCCATATTCCGGTTCCTCTTTGGAACAAGAGGATGATTTCTAAACACATCACAATTCTACAACACAAGAGCACAAGGCGGCCAAAGCGATGTCTGAGGTCCCTTTCTTTCACTCAACAAACTCTCACATGCGATGTAATGGATGTTTGGAATTTTATTCCTATTTCAGCGATATTAAGACTCAACATCTGTGAATAGGGTCCAGTTATGAATGTGGGATGAAAACATTATTAATTATTATTATGAACAGTGTTTATATACCGCTTTTCAACAAAAAGTTCACAAAGCGGTTTACAGAAAAAATCAAATAACTAATGGTTCCCTGTCCCAAAAGGGTTCACAATCTAAAAAGATGCAACACCAGCAGACAGCCACTAGAAAAGGCACTGCTGGGGTGAGATGGGCCAGTTACTCTTCCCCTGCTAAATAAAAGAGGAGCACCCACTTGAAAAAGTGCCTCTTAACCAGTTAGCAGGGGTAAACATGCTTGAATGTCCAGATAATCTTTCTTGTCTGCTTTCATTTTGCTTTTCTGTTTAACAAAATGCACTCTTGCTAGACAGGAGTGGACATTAACAGTGTAATCCCATGCAGGTTTAATCAGCATTGTGTCCCACTGCGTTCAGCAAGGCAGTGCGGTGGGTGGGGCAGCAGGTGAGGCAGTGCCTCCCCACCAGAATCCTTTGAAAAGCACCGCCACAGTGGGAGGTGTGCAAGCACTCACAACCCACATGCTGAGCGCTGCCTCACCTGCCACCCCACCCACCACATGCCTCACCTGCCCCACCCACCACATGCCCCTGCTTGCACACCTCCCACTGTGGCGGTGCTTTTCAAAGGATTCTGGTGGGGAGGCACTGCCTCACCTGCCTCCCCACCCAATGCACGTCCCTGGTGTTCAGTGGGGTTTACCCCCAGGAAAGCAAGCACAGGATTGCACTGTAATATTTGTTGGATTTCAGGAGGTTTTATACATCTGCTGGTTGCTATCTATTGAAAGAGATTTTCCTCCCTCTATGAACAGGAAGCTGTCTGAAAACCTTACATAAAAATGACCCCAGTCCCTTTCACTTGTTCCAAAACAAGGCCTAAGTGCCCTTTCCTGCCTCTGATGTGCTTGTGACTGTCCAAAACAGCAGGTTCCAGCCTGCTTCCTTCCCCCCAACACACCCGCCTCAGGCTTCAGAACTTCACTGTTCCGCTACTAGCCGTAACGGGTTGCTGTGGCAACCAATGATTTGAAATGCCATCTTGGCGTGTGCCTGCCGAGGCAGCACTGACAAGGAAGGAGCCTGTCAAATGGGGCGGGGTGTGTGTGTTGCTGTAGTGAGCAATCCGTATTCCACCTGGGAGTGCATAATGTGATGGACAGTGTGGGTCATATATATTGCAGATGAGCTCTGGTTAATCCTTCTGCAAGATAAATTGCATCAGGAAAGAGGAGAAAATGCTAATTTTGTTGCCAGGCTGCCTTGGAAACACAATCAAAGCACAACATCCGTCCGAGGCGCTGTCAAGCCTGTGGCCCAAGGCACATTCTGGTCATGTTTGGCCTTTGTCTCTTTGACTGGCCTGCAATGCCTAGCAAAGAGTGATATCATTCCACTGAAGCCATAAAAGCATGGCTATTTAATATACAGGGGCAGTTTGGATGGTATATCTGACCAGCCCCCCCCCCCCGCAACTGGAAGCATGCACACGGATTGCACACGAGAGTGCTGTCCCTCTCCCCTGGCAGTTATGCAACAGGAACAGTGTGCCAGGTGGGGGAGCAAAGCATGCGCACACATCCCCCTAACTGCAGTAAATTACACAGGCAGCTTTGTCCTGCATTCTGAGGTCACAAGCAAGGAATTTGGGGTGTTTTGCCGCCTCTCTGTATTGCAGGTTGGGGGGTCCAACAACAGGGCTGTTGTATGAATGACTGAGATAAAGAATATGAAATATTTTATAAGTGCCAAATATGATGGCGATTGCATTTTGCTCTACGGTAGCCTCCACAGTTGTGTGAGACCACATTGGTACTGGAAGTGCTTCCTCCACAGTTGTGCACTCAGAGATCCAATCCAACCCTCTGTTTTGGTGTGTGGAGAGCAAGTGAATCTTTCCTGGCATTAGATAGTTCTCCACCTCACTGAGTGCTGGAACACGGCCATCTGCTCTTGAGGGCAGGGTGTGAGACGCATTTGGCAGGCACCAGCACTCTTACACAAGCACCAAAATAAGAAACAGCAACCAACCCACTGCTGTGAACAGGGCCTGCCCTCCAACTGGCCTCAGTGGGCCCAAGAAACCAGGCTCTGGGGAGAGGAAAGTGTGCTTGTCCACTTCCCCCATCTCTGCAGTGGCAGCAATGGCTGGCCGGGACAGAGGGGGCAGTGATGATAGGAACCACCCCTGCAAAGATGGGGGGTGAATGAACATGCCACCCACTCCCCCAAGGGGATAGGGTCTAGGCAACCACAGATTTTGACTTGGTTACCAAGGCCAACATTTGTTAAATGCTGCAGGAGACCAATAATGTTGATTTATAGCTAAGGATCAATTCCTAGCCATTGAATGTAACAGCAATCAGAATTTGAAGCTGGAGTGGGGATCACCTTCTCAGTTTTGCTGGGCCTCCAAGTCTTTGTCACTGCCCAGCTGGCTGCAATCCAATGTACCTTCACCTGAGATTACGTTCCATGGAACACAAAGGGCTTTTCTTGTAAGGCAGGGGAGAGACAGGATTTTGACGTGGCTATCATTCAAAATTTGTGGAAACCTTCAGAAGACCTGCCATGTTTTTTGTTGTGTTTTTTTTTGGGGGGGGGGGGGTTGATAGCTAGGAATCTCTTTCCAATTGTTGGAATAGAATATCCAGCAGATTTTAGGAAGAGACACCCTTAGGCTGGTGGGAGAACATGGCAGAGAAACAGTTGGCAGCAGTGGCGTTGCTAGGAGGGTACAGGAGATGCAGGGTGCACCGGGTGATGCCCACGGGGGGAGGGGGTGACACCACTACTGGCCAAAATTTTTAAAATCTTAGTATGTTCAAATAATACCCTCATGATATATATCATTTGATGCATTAATTCATGCAGAATGCAATGAAACAAACTGTGTTGACATATCTCTAGTCTATCAAAAGTTATAGCCAAATAACCAGTGGGGTGGGGCGATGACACATCACCATGCCTACTGCTCAGAGCATTGCCCTGCCAACTGCATGGGAGGAGGTCCAACATAGGAGTGCTGGTCTCCTGCACCGGGTGACACAAATCCTAGTGATGCCACTGGTTGGCAGCCAGTGTTGTAATTTGAATTTAAGCAGAAGCAAGTATTGAATTTTCTGAGCTGGCATTCTAACTCGACTGGAAGAAGCCGGTGGAGGGACAGCTTCAGAAGAGGGGTCCACAGTGGGAATCTGAATCGGGAGTAGCACCTTTGCTGCTGTTTCTGCTTCTGACAGGTTTTCCTTGTAAATAAATCTGCTAAAGACACTGTGAAGTCTCCATGTCTCTCTTCGCCTCGCACACAAGGAATGAAAATAGTCCCCAAGCTCCACAAGGTTCCAGGGATGTGGGAATCCTGTAAGCAAACTACCAAACCAAAACAGAGATTAGGTAACACTGTCGCATGTGGAAACAGTGTGATGCAATCCTGGCACCCGTTTCCTCAGCTGGGTGTGTGTTTGTTTGGCGGGAGAACCCAGTGGAATGCCTGGTAGGGCTCTTGTGTAGCTCTGACATCCACTTCCCTAATGCCTAAGGAGAAGAACTCTGGAGGATTGGGACCTACCCATGTCATTCAGTTGGCACATGGAAGGGGGGTGAGGCTTGTGTGCCACATTGGCTCCTTCACTTCTTTTTTCTCCCCCCAGTCTCTCCTCATTTCACCAGCAAAGTATACATTTCCAGAACAGCCATCACCAAATCTTATCTCCTTCTTCCTGGTCAGCTGATTCTTCAGAACTGTGGGTCAGTCATTGGACCTTCTCCCCCATACCTGTCTTCTGTCTAGTGATGTGGTTGGCACTTATATAACCCTGTTGATAGACAGTTCTTTGTTTATTTAAAAGCTTAATAAACTGTAAAGTTTTAGAAGCTTTACAATTAATGTAATAAAACGTAGAACATAACAGTAATAAAACACAATAAAAACAATTGTTAGGATAAAAATGCTGGGAAAGAAACAATTAACAGTGATACACGGAGCAGATAAAAACATCTAATACAGCAAGGATAAAACTATAAAAGCATAAAAGTTTCACAGAGACATGGCATTTTCCAGAGAGACATGAGCAAAACAGAAAGAGCCTTGCCCTCAAGGAGCTTACATGTGGAATTTTAACAAAGGGGAGAATAGCTGAGGCCGGAATAAGAAGATAAAGGACTCATATGTAGCTATACGGCTGGGGGCTCCATTGCACTCATGAAGCTGGATTACCCAAATCCAGTATGCTCTCCTCTGATTGGTGGTGGCTCTCTAACAGTCCGACATATGTCTTTCCCTTTAACTGCAACCTGATCCTTTTCAGTACTAGTTAGCATCAGGTTGCTGGGATCCCCAGGGCAAGTACTCCTGGTGCCTGAGTTGGCAGGTCAAATGCTACCCCCCCTTACCTGGCAATGTGCCAGCCTCTGCTTCTCCAACACTCTAGCCCCCCCCCCCTGGCCTCTCCCCCTGGCCTCTCCTGTGTTCCTGTTTTTTTTCAATCCGGCAAGTGGGGGGAGGAGACTCAGTGGAGGTGAGTGGGTGAACGGAAGAGGTAGCTCCCTGCCAGACTGCTGCCTTAGGCAACTGCCTCAGTTGGCCTCATGGATGGGCTGGCCCTGGCTATGAACCTTCCCTCTCCTGTAGGTATAGCTCTGTCTTGACAGCAAAAGTGCAAGCCACCCTTGGGTTAGAGCAGCAACGATTTTCAATGCTTTCCTTCTTATGACCTCTGTTGTCTTCTCTATGGTCTTTTCCTCTTGTGATATCACTTTTGGCCACCTGGAGACTCTTACAGGTTCTGCTGCTCTGTTTCTAAGGCAAATGACTGTAGTAATGAATTGTCTGTCTCTTTTCCTTCACTGGCTCTGCTGTTATTACAAAAGCTGCCTAGAAAGAGTCACAGAACCCGGAAGAGTTTTCAGCTATTTTCAAATGCTCCAAACTTCTGCGGCACACCTGTAGATCTCTTGGTGGCACACTGGCAAAGCACTAGAGTGGTCAAGGCACACCATCAGTTTTTTGACAATTGACAAGGCACACTGTGCTGCCAATGGGGGGGGGGGCTCACATCTCCCGATGGCCCTACTAATAAATGACCCTCTCCCAAATTCCTGCACCACACCTGGGGACCATTCACGGCACACCAATGTGCCATGGCACAATGGTTGAAAATGGCTGCTCTACAGTTTTGTTTCAGTCATTCTGCAGCCTAAATTCAAAACTTACTTTGGTCAGAATATATATTCAACATCTGGTGCACACTAAACAACATTTGAGCACTGCATTGACCAAGGAAGGGCAAAGCTTGTTTATGCCTCCTTTCCCAGGTGAGGTTGTTGTCATATCCCCTTTTTGAGCCAATCAAAATGTGGATTAACTGCAGGGCAAAGGAGATGGCACAGACCTGGTTTTCCTTCTGTAAAGTAGACTGTTCCAATGATTCCTTGCCAGAACCATCCACTCTAGTTCATGCCTCCCCCCCCCCCACACGATTCCTACTCACCCATTCAGCTGTTCAGCATAACATGATATGAGGAGGCTTTCCAGTTGAAGGACACTGTAAGGCGGTCTATTCTGGTCTGATAGCCATGACCCATGACTGAACTTGGCAGTTGTGCAGTGTGGGAAAGGAACTGTTCATTCAGTCCTGGGACAAAATTCTAAAATAGTATTGAGAAGCTGTAGCATCACAGTAATTTTTAAGTGCAGGAACTTTTCATCACACACACACCCCCATAGCCATGGAGACTACAACAAACAAAACATCCACTTTACATTTTTTTTCCGCCAGCCGCTTATTTCTAATTTGAAACTCATTATGTTTCATTTAAAGATCTCGTTTGTTTCATCCCAAACCCTTGGAGTCAGTTACAACCATTTAAAACAGGCATAATAATAAAAAAACGAGTTCTTAAAAAAAAAAATTCCAAGTGTATTTTAGACTGCTTGCCTGTGCATGTTTACTCAAAAGTAGTTCAGTAGGACTTGCTCCTGGGTAAATTGGCATAAAATTGTAGCCTGAATGGAACATGAGTTCCATACTGTGTCTGGGGAAGTTGATGGCCTAGACCAGCCATTTTCAAGCACCATGCCGTGGCATACTGGTGTGCCGCGAATTGTCCCCAGGTGTGCTGCGGGAGTTTGGTGGAAGGTCATTTATTAGTGGGACCATTGGGGATATGAGCCCCCCACCAACAGAATGGTGTGCCTTGACAATTGTCCAAAAACTGTTGGTGTGCCTTGATAATTTTAGTACCTTGTCAGTGTGCCGAAAAAAATTGAAAATCACTGGCCTAGATATTAACATATGCCCTTAGGCAAAGTTCTCAATTTGCTGCCTGCTCAGCCGGATGCTGCTTCTTGGCTAAGCCTCTGTTAAAAAAGGTTTTAAAGGCAGCACCCAGGCGCTCTTCCTTTTGACGTCACTGCTCTTGCTGTGGGAAAACTGAAGCTCTGCCCCTCTCCTACACCCTAATAATGTGTGGGAAGAGGATGCTGCAGGCACTCTGGGGATGTCAGGAATCTTGAAGTATGAAGAAACAGTGTCTGGGGGCCTCAATGATGTAAGGTATGGCAAGCTCCTAGCACCAGTAACGAAAACCTTGGAATGACTCTGATTTCTGCACATCTCTGTCTCCATTCCTGTTCCCCTCACCTGACTTTTTTTTTTGCTGGTCTCCTCTGGAAACAGAACTGGCTTGCAGGAAGGGGAAGTACAACCCAGAATGTCACCTGTAAACCGCTTTGTGAACTTTTGTTGAAAAGCGGTATATAAATACTGTTAACAACAACAACAACAACAACAATGTCATGTCAAACCACATCAGAACTATGAACTGTTTGCCACACACCTCTTGCACAGTGAAAACCTACAGACCAAGCCAGAAACACATGGGGACAGAAGTAGTTCAGAGGTAATGGGGTGGGGGGTTAAAATAATGCCCAGGGAAAAGCAGAAAACACATGGAGGCCATAAAAGACACAGCCTTGCTCAAACTCGGTCTGCAGCTTGTGTCTGGTGGTCATGACCAGCAGTTGTGGGCCAGTGGTCCACAACTTCAACAGTCAGAGACTGTTGCACTGTGCAACTTCAACAGTCAGAGACTTCAACACTGTGATGGGCCAGAGGCTCATTGGAGACTGGGGGCTGCCTGTGGGCTGGATTGGGGGTCTCTGAGGGCTGCAAATGGCCCCCTGGCCAGGGTTTGCCCACCCCTGATCTGGGATCAGAGTTTCTGCACTGGATCACCATCGCTTGCTTTCTTCATAAATCCAGCTGCTGTCCAAAGATGAGAGGCAACAGGCTTGCAAAAGTTGGAAGCACTTGAAATGTTGGCCTCTGGGCAAAGAGGAGGAAGGGACTGTAAACACAGCAGGTGATCCACAGTGACGCTTGACCTCCGGCAAAAGGGCCACTGAGCCACTGATCTTGACAGTTCCTCACTGTTCACCCTCCATTGCCATATCACAGTTTAGCCTGCTTTCTGTCGAGTCATCATTGCTGGCAATGATCACACCAAACGCGTGGCAGGCTTACTGCAGCTAGGACTCCCCAGGTGTAGGATGCAGTGCTGTCTAAGGAGTCCTTCTTTCTGCTTTCCACAACTGCAGTTCTATTGATGCAGGAAACTGTTATGTCAGCATAACTTTCCCCACCCAGTGCCCAAACCGGCTCACGGGGCACTGAGCAGCTGACTTGAATTCAGCTGCTGTTTTAAGGCATCTGGCCCCGGTCTGGTGAACAAGAAAAGGGCCCATTACATAAGAATCTTTCACTGGCTCCAGGGGACAAGACTTCAGCTTTGTGACTCCAGCCCTGCACTCCTGTGTGCATTTACTTGTGAGTAAGTCCCTCAGCACCTAGTGGGGCCTTCGTCCAAGCAAAGAAGCATCAGATCAAGCTGCCAGAAAAGAGTAGCTGGTAACCCTGCAACCGCAATAAAGACATTGATGGGCGCAAACCTGAGTCGCCCTTGGGCCGGCACAAGTTCCTTGAGCCAGTCCAGGAGGGTCTCAAACATGCCGTAAAGCACATTTGTACCTCCTTGTGAATTGGCTGGGCCGGCGCAAGGATGTGCACGCTGTATCCAGCCTCTGCACCGACTCTGCTGTGGAGCTCTCAAGAAGCTCTCCAAACTCCTTTGTCCTGCAGATATTCCCTTGTTTCCTTTGTAAAAAGTCATATAACTTCCCTGCTCTGGAAGCAGATTAGAACAAGGTAGAAGAGAGGGGCAAGACAAGGACTAGTCAACACAAGACACAAGAAGGAGAGAGACAGACTAGTCAACACAGCAAGAAGAAGGAACAAGACACAAGGACAGAGAGACAAGATACAGGAACAGAGCAGAGTTTGTTCAACCTGGGAATTTTGCAGCCCTGCTCTGCTGTTCAAGAAGGACTTCACACTCAAGCAAACCAGCAGAATAGGATAGGTGATCCCCCCTTTTTTTGATCTCTCTCTCTCTTTCTTTCTCTCACTCTCTTCCCCCAAAAGATTATTTCTTTAATAAACTCATTATCTTCTTTGAAAAGCTCTGTCTTGTGGTTACTGTTAGCCTAATTTTTGAGGCATTTTGAGATTGGTTGCACTGCTCATCCATGTCAACGATCCCAAACCTTGTCACACTGCTAGATCTGACCTCTTGCTTGCTAATGTCCCCAATTTTAGTTATGTGCGCATGACATGTGTAGGTCACACATGTACATGTGAAGGAGCAGTGTTGGCAACAAGGGAGAGGTGGGGAGGAGACGGGAGGGAGATGTTCCGGGGCAGGGGGAGGGCAGGGGGAGGGTGGTCCCACGGGCAGGCAGACGGGTAGTGGGAGGTGGGGCTGGGACCTGGGTCAGGAGGTGGTGCAAGTCCAAGGAGACCCATAGGGGCTGCGGTGGCTTACCCAGGGGTAAGGGGAAGAGTTTCCCCTTACCTTCAGCTGAGCCACTTTGGTGCCCTATCTCACGTTGAATACAGCACAAGCCTCTTGGCCTGCCTGTTCCAGTGCAAGATAGGATTGCGCTGTAAGAGTGCTGGATCAAAATAAACAAACAGCAATTAATTAAAATCTCCTGCCCATTCGATTGCTGATGAATACCCATGATTTTTTTCAAGTTCTGCTTTCATCCACCCTACACTGAAATGATCATTCCACTTGTGCTGCCATTTGAAGAGGAAAAGGATAATTCTGCAAAATCCTGGCCTTTCATTCATTCCCATAGGAAGAGCATTGCAGGAGCACGCCCAGGGCCCGTCTAGTCCAGCATCTGGCTTCTCCCACTGGTCAGTCAGATGCCTTTAGGAAGCCAACAACATGGAACTAAAAGCCCCAGTCTCCTCAGGGAGAAGTGTTTTCTCTGCAGCAATGAGGACTAGAAAATT
The DNA here is from genome assembly GCF_035046505.1 of Tiliqua scincoides. Taxonomy (NCBI): domain Eukaryota; kingdom Metazoa; phylum Chordata; class Lepidosauria; order Squamata; family Scincidae; genus Tiliqua; species Tiliqua scincoides. The sequence continues at coordinate 4,557,801 of NC_089831.1, read as the reverse complement.
GACTCTGAGACATGAATGAACAAATGCCCGAAAGTGATTAGATGCTAGCTACTGTCTGCCTTTGAGCACATAGGTACATGGGTGAAAGTACAAGAGGAGGCAGCTCTTCCAAGCACCTTTGTAATGGTCTCAGCCCCTGGCTTATGAATGAATGGGTTTCCTTCTACTCCAGCCCTTGGGATCCAGTTACACCCACCGTTTGCCTGAAGCGTCATATGGCACAGAGCTAAAAGTATACTGTATAGGATGTATTTCTAGAGAGAGGACCGTGAAGGCAGCTGTCCAGGAATCTGTCAGATCCCCATGAAATCTGTCACTGTAAGTAATCTTTCTTTCCATGAGTGCCAGCAGTTCGGTTAACAGATGATCCAGGAGGTGTGGCTGGGGGTGGCCAGGAAACCACAGTCAGCCCTTCACATGAATCCGGGCTCTCCTGAGTGCAGCCTCCAAAGTCATATCAGAAACCCAGTCACCCTTGTAGTAGGTCTGCATTTCTTGTGGCCTGCCAGGTACATGACAGCCCACCACTCTCCTCCCTCTTCCTTTTCCAATCGCAGGAGTGAGAGCAGAAGTAGGAGCAATGGAGGCAAGCGAGCAGACAGATGGGCAACCCCACCAACAGTGCTGCCTGAGGCAACCATCTCAGCCTGTCTCTTGGATGGGGCCAATCAGGACACAGACTTTCTTGAGTGCACCTCCCTTGCTCTGAGCACTGGTGGGCTGGAGGAACTTTCTCCAGCACGCGCACACTTTTCCATGTGTACCATGGAGGGCAGAACATGCCACTGGAGGCTCAGCACAGACTTTGTCCCAGGGCCCCCAACTAACCTGGTGCCAACTCTGATTGGGTGCCCCCCACCAATCCACTATCATGACAGCCAGCAATAATTTCACTCTGCCTGTGCCATTCATAAGTGCATAAAAACCCACCAACAATCTCCGCGAAAACCAGCTTCCCCTCTCAGGTCTGCCTTCTCCCCAGCCAAGCTTCCTCCTCCTTGTGCCATATCTGCCTGCCCTCTATCTCTAGGTTTTCTCTAATAGTTGCCAAGGTGACAGGACAGATTGGCATCAGGTGACTTGGCAGCCAGATTCCCTGTGCTTGGCATTTGTTTGAGTTGGCAAGCAACAAGGGCCTGTTTTGTCAGGGTGACACAGCTTGTTTCCCCCGTGGCTGCCCTTGGCCATCCCTCCTTTTTCCAAGATGCTCTTCCAAGCAAATCCCCAAAGCTTTAGTCTTTGTTTCAGAATTCATGGCCCTTCACCCTGCATTTGTTCAACTTCTGACTCTCTTATCCGTTCCATGGCATTTGTACCACTTTCACGAAATGGATATGCGCAGGCGCACCCAGGGCCTGTGGCGTCCAGGGCAGCAACAATGTGACACCATGACACCACACAATGACATGACATCACTTTCAGGGTTTTCCGTGAGCTCCAACTGCACAGAGAGGCAGGATGGTGCAGTGGTTTGGGAGGTGGACTTAGACCTGGAAGATCCAGGTTCATATCCCCCCTCAGCCATGAAGCTTCCTGGGTGACCTTGGGCCAGTCACTTTCTCTCAGCCTCACCTACCTCACAGGGTTGTTGTGAGGACAAAAGGAGGGGAGCAGCTGTGTACACTGCCCTGAGCTCTTTGGAGGAAGGTCAATATAAAAATGTGAAAAATAAAAATAAATAAAAATAAACTGCTTCCCTAGTTGGGAAGTGACTGGAGCGCAAGTGTGCTCTCAGCAGCTGGCCAGGCAATTTTGTACTTAGAGCACATATGCTGGTGCACACCTCAGTTGGTGCACTTGCCCTTTTTTGCCCCAGGAAAGATAACCCCCCTGTGGACACATTATCTGCATGCAGCATTTCTTCCTGACTTATAGGTCAATAAATTTGCATGCTACAACTTATAACTGCACATTTTTGGTGCCACATATAAGCAAAAATAAGCATATTTTGTTTCCTCTAATCTTGTAGCAGCGTTTCAATCTCACAAACAGAAATGCCGGGTTGCCTCTTGCCTGGCCCATAAGCTGCCCCAATAATGCCTCTGCCACGTGTGGCAAACCAGGGGATGTCTAGGAGGGCTGAAAGCTCCATGTGCAATAGAGCTACCACTTCCAAAAGGCAACAGCGGTCCTGGGTATTTAAATGCTGAGTCCAATGGAAATGGAGGACGGCAGAAGCCATTCATCCCACACAGTGTGGCAATCGTGGAACAGACTGCATCTGTACAGCTGAACACAGTCTTCCCCCAGTGCGACTTACCTGTGACTCAGGAGCACTGCCCCACATTTAATCAAGCATGTACAGATTTTGCATGCAGACAATGCAGACCTTGGTATTTTGTGTTTAACCCATTTCTGGCCAGCCCACAGGTGCGCACATTTGATCCCTGTTGCGTATGTGCAACATTGGGCAGAAATGGCTGAAAAGTCTTGTGTCTTTTTAGACTGAGATCCGGGAGAGCTGCTACCAGTCAGATCAGATAACACTGAGCTAGAGAGGGCGTTAAGACAAGAGGCCCACTCCAGGAGCCAGAGACAAGGTCTATATCCTGCGGATTGAACTTGGAGTCACCTGCATGCAAAGTGTATCACTGAGCACACTGGTACTGTCCACTCTACCGGGTCCAGATTTGACCACCTGTTGCACATGCCAATCAGGTTTAAGGCTGTGAAACAACTTCTGTCCCCAGGGAAGGATGTCAAGGCAGGCTCTGCTTTCCTCCTTCACAGGTGACCCCGGAGTCTCCACTCCCTGCAAAAGAGCACATGAAAGAGCTTCAACTGCTGTTGAACTCTGTCTAGTGACTAGTGCACGGTGAGCCATTCTCACTGAGAGGGACTGTCCTGCAGAGAAAGAGCTTTCACAGCCTTGTGACCAGCCAGCCTGCTCTTGGAGGTCCCAGGAATGGAATCTGGCGCCCTCTGCGTGCAAAAAAGAGGTACTCCATCAGCAGAAGCTGCCTTCAACTGAGTCAAACCATCGGTTCGTCTAGTCCAGTACAGCCTGCTTAGACGGAGCAGTCTCCAGAGCCTCAGCAGAGACTAGATTCGTCGGCTCTCTCAAATCATGGAACCCAAGTTCCTTTCTTTTGACTGGAATTCCCACACCCACCAGGTGGCTGCAGAAGAAACACTTTGCCCATCAACCCCTGCAATGGAGCACCCAGAGCGTTACCAGGGTGGTAGAGAAAAGACAGAGGGACTACTGGTCCATCCTCCCTATCCACAGATTCAGGACCCATGGATAGTATTTTTACTGGACCAGGGAATGTGTGGGTGGAGGCAAGGCCTAGATGTGGCTGAGGTTCACTCAGTTGGCCAGGTGGAGACTCGCCCCATCCCTGCTTTGTCAAGCCAGATATAGCCATTCAAAGCCGGACACCCCCCCCCATTCAATGAGTCCCTTTTGGAGGGGTACCAGATGATGAGAGCCCAATTAGCCCACCGTCCCGATCATTCACTGCAGTCAAAGGATGATGGACCATTGCGTGATGGAGGAGTTCTGTCGTGGAACTTCTGGGGTGGTGACCGCACAGAGGGAGAGGTATATTGTACATTAGCAAATCCAAAGCCGTCGTTCTCGAAGTGGCGCAGTCCATCTTCTGCTGGTCAATCGGCATCTTGTCAGCTGATTCATCTCTGAGAGAATCCAGTTTCTTTATGACTTTATTTTGTTCCTCGTTGGGCAGTTGAGGAAAAGTGCAGAGAGCCTCTTCCTCAGTCCTGTCTTCTGACATCTTTAGCTGTAGAAGTCCCACAGCTGAACTTCAGGCAAGCTGGCTGCTGGAGTAGACAAGCTCTCTAGAAGAGGTGGTCAGACGGTGTCGGCATGCAGGTGCGAGTTGCTGGGATCTGATAAACTGTCGGGGTCATCCACATCTTCTGGTGGCAAAAGGGATCTCTTAATCTCCCATGTTTTACCCCAGGTGTCTCTTCCTCTGGGGTCTTTGCAGGAGACTCAGTCATTGCTGCAGAATTTGCTTTAAATGCTGAAAGGAGTTCCTGCAGATACTTGAAACTCTTGTCTTTCCGTGAATTCCTCTGGGCCTCAGGATTTTTTTAAATCTTCCTCTGCGCTTCCTGCGCGCGTCCACATGCTGGCCAACAGCCAAGAGCAGGTAGCCTTGAAGTATATCTCATGGAGTGTGGGGAGGGGGCTGGCAGGATTGGTGGTCTTGGCTCAGTGTCTAAGAAGACTCTACTCACTGTCATTTGGGATCTGCTCAGAAAAGCTCTCATTTCCATCAACACAGCCAGTTGTGCAAATTCCAAACCAGTCTTTGTGGGTACAAATAACTTGGGAGCCTCCAAACCAACTTGAAATCAATCAGACCCACATCTGCTCTTGGCAGCCCAGCCAGAGACCCTTTCACTATGGATCTCCTCACCCAACAGCCTCTATTCAGGGGTTATTTCTTACTTGAAGCGCTATCTAATAAGGCACCCAATGACATCCTGCTAATTGCCTCGTCAGGTCAGCCTTCCCCACATTAGACCATCTCTCTGACTCTCCCTTCCTGCGCCTTGGGTAAGATGAATTCTGAAATGTTACGTGCCCGGGGGGTGTTAAGTGATATGTCCTTGCAGATGTGGATCTGGAGGGGGGCAAGTGGGGCAAATGCCCCAGGCGTAAGGCCAGGCTAGCTGGAGAGGGGCGCTGATGCTGGATCCTTCTGCAAAACAAAAAAATATTGGTTGTGTTGGCAAAGTGCTCCTCTCTGCGACTTTTTTTTTATAAGCCGCAGCATGTTTGGGGCTTGGGGGGCAAATTACTTTCCCCCGTTCCCTGAGCCACTGAGCTTTCATCCTGCAGCCTCGCCTTGCCCGCCTCAGTCTTCTTCACGGCTTTCTTCCAAGCCACAGTGTGTTGGGGGCTACCTTTCCTACGCCTCATGATGATCCGGTGTTTGCTTTGTTGTCATTGCTGGCGCTCAGGTGCTCCTCTGTTCATCAGCCAATGACAGGTATTCAGATGTGCTTTTCCCTGCCCCCCTGAGCCCCCTGACCTCCTGTTCCCATCATGCTGGCTGTTCCTTTTTTTACTTCCTGGCACCAGAGGGTTGCTGGAGTTTAACAGAAAGCATCATCCTGGAGTTTAACAAAGCTGGAGTTTAGCAGAAAGCAACAGAAAGAAAGAAAGTCATGCACATTCGGGGAAAAAAATCAAAACTTCACTTATAGGCTGATGGGTTCTGAGCTGTCTGTGACAGATCAGGAGAGAGACCTTGGGGTGGTGGTGAACAGGTCGATGAAAGTGTCGACCCAATGTGCGGTGGCAGTGAAGAAGGCCAATTCTATGCTTGGGATCATTAGGAAAGGTATTGAGAACAAAACGGCTAATATTATACAAATCATTGGTAAGGCCACACCTGGAGTATTGTGTCCAGTTCTGGTCACCACATCTCAAAAAGGACATAGTGGAAATGGAAAAGGTGCAAAAGAGAGTGACAAAGATTATTACTAGGCTGGAGCACTTTCCTTATGAGGAAAGGCTACGGCGTTTGGGCATCTTCAGCCTAGAAAAGAGATGCCTGAGGGGGGACATGATTGAGACATACAAAATTATGCAGGGGATGGACAGAGTGGATAGAGAGATGCTCTTTACACTCTCACATAACACCAGAACCAGGGGACATCCACTCAAATTGAGTGTTGGGAGAGTTAGAACAGACAAAAGAAAATATTTCTTTACTCAGTGTGTGGTTGGTCTGTGGAACTACTTGCCACAGGATGTGGTGATGGCATCTGGCCTGGATGCCTTTAAAAGGGGATTGGACAAGTTTCTGGAGGAAAAATCCATTACGGGTTACAAGCCATGATGTGTATGTGCAACCTCCTGATTTTAGAAATGGGCTAGGTCAGATGTAAGGGAGGGCACCAGGATGCAGGTCTCTTGTTATCTGGTGTGGTCCCTGGAGCATTTAGTGGGCCGCTGTGAGATACAGGAAGCTGGACTAGATGGGCCTATGGCCTGATCCAGTGGGGCTGTTCTTATGTTCTTAACTACAATTCCCAGGAAGCCTTGCAGGTCTTCTTGTTATCTGGTGTGCTCCCTGGGCATTTGGTGGGCCGCTGTGAGATACAGGAAGCTGGACTAGATGGGCCTATGTCCTGATCCAGTGGGGCTGTTCTTATGTTCTTATGTTATACCCAGCGGGGAGCCCCCTCTCTCACTGATGCTGATGCTGGCAGCCCACCTGAAGCACCTCCTGCCCTGTGGTCCTGCTTCACACTCCTCCCTGCTCACTCTCCTCACCATTCTTCACCTCCCCCCACCTCCCTTCAACCCCTGTGCAAAGCTGCCATTGCCAGCAGATGCCTCCAACCACTGTTCACCACTCACAGCACCCACCAGGAGCACTCCCTTCAGAGCCCAGATCTCCCAGGCTCCCAATTGAGCTTCTAGCCTCTGTGGCCAAGGCTTGCTAGGCAGGTAGACCTGGGCTCCCGCCTGGACTTGGAGCCCAAATCTACCTGCTGGGTAAATCCGGATGCAGTGCAGCACTCTATGCCCTTACCCAGAGGAATGCAGATCGTTTTGTTTTACTGCAGTGGTCACAAACCCCTTGCTGCCTTCATCAGGAGTCCTCTTCACAGAACAGGAGCTGCGTGGCTGAGTGTGTTTTAGAGAACAGCCTGTGTGTGTCTGGCTGAGTATATGACGAACACTTTCCTGGGAGCAAAGCCCCACTGAACCCAGTGGAATGTACCTCTGTGCAGACAGCGGATCAGCTCTGTGGGCAGAGCTCCAGTGTGCACTTTCACATGCTCAGAAAGTCCCTCCCTTCTTCCCTGACCCCCTTACCAGTGTTTGTCATGTTGCATCTGGTCTTCCAATCCAGAAGAAACTCCAGATGACATCATAGTTACTTCCAGTAACATAGTTACTTCCATAGTTACTTCCAATAGGTGGACCATTCAAAGTGGTACAACAGGGGACAAACATTGAGAAATGCTGCCTTAGAAGATCATCCAGTTGTGTTTTTCGACTTTTGGGGAAGGGGGGCGCCTCCACTCTCCTGCAAGACCCTGGGAGCAGAGATGGGCCACTGGGAAGGGGGGCCTGCTGCTGCCCTGGGGAAGAGAGATTCCAGCAGCCATGGAACTGGTGTCATTGTGGGCAGGCGGGATGGGCTGTTGGCCAAGGTGGGCCCTCCCTGGCCTGGGTAGAGTCACCATTTGATATTCTATGACAGTGGTACCTAACCTGAGGTACATTTACCCCCAGGGGTACATGCCAGGATCTTTAGGAGTACTTGAAAAAGAATTGGAATAATGGCGGAAACAGGCAGATCTGTATTAGAATGGCTTGTGGGGCTGGCAAAGCAAGAAGGAAGGCAGCTGGCTGGCTGCAAAAGCCCCAGAAACGGCTAATTTCTGGTCATCAATTTGTGTATTAGCAGATATAGATCAATAGTTGAAAATAGATAAATTTGAAATAACAGCAACTGTATAATTACACACACTTTGCTAACATGAGGGGTACAATTTATGGAAATGGCGCCCCTTGCAAAAGGGGTACGCAAGGGGGAAAAAACTGGGAACCACAGCTCTATGATATCTGTTCGTGCCTTAAGATGCACAGACAGGGGCCTGGTCTTCTCAGACCTGCAACATTGGGTGGGAACTGGGGACACCTGCTGGCCTCCATGTGAATCACCACTGAGCAGACACTCCGGTGAAGCAGAGGGGACCTGAGTCTGTGCCTTCAGTCCATCCAATGCAGTAAAATTATAGGAATGATTTGATCATAACTCTGCTGTGAGTAAGAAGATTTATATATAGCAATAAATGTTCACAAAGTGGTTGATGTGACAAGATGAATGAAAACATGGTTCCCTGCCCCAAAAGACTTACAATCTTGAAAAAAGATGCCAAAAGGACTCCAGCAAATGAGCCAGTGGAAAAGACACTGCTGAGAGACCACAGACAGCTGCTTTCCCCCATTCCTCTGTAAGAAAACCACCACTTAAAATGTGCCTCTTAGTCCAATTATCAGGGACACTGGAGTAATAAGCCCATCCTAGGTATGTTTACTCAGAAGTAAGTCCTACTGTATTTAGTGGGGCTTACTGTCAGTATGTATGCATAGGATTGCAGTCTTAGGGCCCAATCCTATCCAATTGTCCAGTGCCAGTGCAGTTGTGCCAATGGGGTGTGCACTGTATCCTATGGTACGGAGACAGTCACAGTGGCCTCCTCAAGGTATGGGAACATTTGTTCCCTTGCCTTGGGGCTGCACTGTGGCTGGAAAACTGGATAGGATTGGGCCCTTAGAGCACACTCCTATGCATGCCTATTCGGAAGCAAGTCCCATTGTATTCAGTGCAGCTTACTCCCAGAAAAGCATGCAAAGGATGGCAGCCATAATCTATTCTATTTTGGTATATTATTACTATTATTTATCCATCCAGTGCCATCCAGTGTGCCCAGCCCTTTACAAAGAGTGAAAAGATGGATCCCTGGATCTCTGCCCCAAGAGGATTACAATCTAGATATTGACACAAGGGAGACAAGAGAGAGGGGGAAAGAGGGTGAAGGCAGGAGTAAACAGAGAAAGCGTACACAGTTGTTTCAGTGTTAGGTTTAGAGGTGTGTGTGTGCGCACACAAATCTATGTGGTGAGTAGTGTGGATCCAGGAGTTGTGTGAATTTTCAAAATGGAAGAAAGAGGTTTGCATAATGTGTTTTAATGTAATATATCTAGAGGTTTTTGTTTCCTGCAAGTGAGATAGGATTAGAGCCTAAGACTCACAAGGTACTTACAATGGGCTTACTTACTTCTCAGAGTGGGCTTACTTCTGTGTAAAAGAAATAACACCATTTTCAAACACCTTTGTAACATAGTGGGTGCTATCAATGGTGTAGCTTTTGAAAATGACATAGTACCCAGTGACATAGCTAGAGGGGGTGCAAAGCACTAAGTTTTGCAGGCACCTGAACACACCGTGCAAGCATCCCCTCCCCAAAGGGGAGGGGGAGGGGCTGTGTTCAGGTGCTTGCAAAACTTAGTGCTTTGCACCCCCTCTAGCTATGTCACTGGGTACTATAACAAGATGTCATTTCAACATGGTAAAACTGAGATGAATGTATTAAAGAATGGAACCGAGATGATGTTTTATTAGCTTGGATGCAGCTCTCCAATCAGAAATTAATTTTCTACAACTGGACAAAACGGATGCTTTAAGAGAGAATCAGTTTTAAAACTCTGCCTCTGCTCCAACATCCCTTTGAACAGCACTGATTCATTTGCTTCACCTCAAGGGTGTGAGTCCTTTGTCACTCATCTCCGGAAGGACAGTGGGGAACCACTCAAGAGCTATTGCCTGGGTTATGCTGAGATCCAGCATGTTGACTTTGCAGGAGCCCATCAGAGAATCAAGCTGTTCAATGCCTGCGGCCAGGGATCCAGCTCATCTCCCAGGATGCCTGTCCTCCAGGTACCTAGTCAGGGTTTCACTGGGAATAACAAGCATGTCTGTTCCTTGGCAGAGGTGCTGCCATTGATCAGCACCAGGGAACGCTCTGTGTAGTTCTGGATGATGCTGGAGACGCTATCGAAGAGCTGGTGAGGAAAAGAGGAAAACATGGAAGAGGTGGTTGGAGAGGAGCAGACCCCCTTCCTCCTTTTCCTCAACACTCCACTTTCTTAGTTTTCACTCCCATGTCTCTAAGACAGCAATTTTCAACATTTTTCTTATCACGGCACACTGACCTGTGTGGTCTTCTCTATGGCATTTGCCTCCTGTGATGTTCTTTCTGGTTTCCTGGACACTCTTCCAGTTTCTGTGGCTGTTTCTAGGGCAACTGTCTGTAGTAATGAATTGTCTGTCTCTCTTCCTCCGCCAACTCTACAGACAGTTCTCCTAGAAATAGAGTCACAGAACCCAGAAGAGATTTTCAGCAATTTTCAACCACTGTGCTCCAAACTCCCACATCACACCTGTGGACCTTTCACAGCACACCAATGAGCCATGGCATACAGGTTGAAAATCACTGCTCTAAGATCATGGGAGTTGTCACAAAGCAAAGTTAGAAGGGTTCAGTGATGCAGTCCATTGGCCCACAATACGGTATCAGATAGTTGACTGGATTCCCCCCTCCACCAATGGAGACCATATTGCAAGAGCTCTTGGGGCTCCCAGTTTGTTTTCAGGAACAATCCAAGATGCTGGTTCTTCTGTTTCTTTAGTTTATTCAGCCATTTTTGCCCCAAGGTGGCCCACTGCAAAGTGCAAATCCCACTGGCAGGAAGGGCCCCTCCCACACTCACCTCCTCATGATTTTTCCCGTCTTTGCCAAGTGTGTATTGATGGCTGCTTTCCAAATAGCGGATGGGAATGTTGTAGACATGGTTCTTGTACAGCACGGCCAGAGTGAAGGGCTGATTCCAGCCATGCCCTGAGCTCTGCCTGACCATGTAGGCACTATCCTGCCATGGGGGAAAGAGGAGGGATCCCAGTGTTATACTTGCAGCCACCATTTTCCTCCACAGTGCCACCCAGAGACAAAGCTACATCTGTGAAAGTAAAATGACTTCTGATCTGATCTACCTACACATGTGAAGCTTCCAAGTGGGTGTGACTTTTTGCAAAGAAAAAAATCGTTTCTTTTATCTCAGAAATTACAAACAGAAAATTAAAAAAATTAAAGCAAGAATTGAATGAATGAAAATCCAGAATGAAGGACAACAGGACAAGTTGCTTTTCCTTGCACACAGCTAAGGCTGCCATCTTACAGCTGCTTAGCTGGGAGGAAGCCCCATGGAACGAAATGAGACTTTCTTCTGACTAGGCTTGCACTGGATTGTGACCTTTTGCTCAAACAGCAGGTGGTCTGTGTCCACACGGCAGGGCAATACCTTATTAAAGCGAAGCAGGGCAGCCTCTGCTGTGTGCCGATCACATCTTCCTGCATACCACGCCTTGTTCTGCATGCTGGAATCCTGTGGGAACAGAAGAGTGGAAACCCAGGAGATCAGCTGGGTTCACCGATGTTTGCCACCCTCCAGGACTGGACTTGAGTCTCCAGGAATTACCTGGTGGTCACTGCAAGCAATCTTGCAGATCTCTATAGGGCATTTAGAATTTCCAACATTACATCAGTCTGGAGAGGAATCTCTCACCAGGAACTGCTTCAATCAGAGTAGGCAGCCCCTAAGCAATCCCCCTTTTTACCTAGACTAAATGGATGGCCCCATTCAGCCCCATGTCCTTCCAGCCCCCAACGGCCCTTTCCTGCATCTTTTTCCAGCTGGACATTCTTGGAAAGAGGGGACAAGATTGCTGCTGAAGCTCAAGAAGGCTGGCCCTGTAAACTGCTGGGTGGGAAATCACCCTGGGAAATATACACAAGCTGCTCTTTGCTCCTCCGAGGATGGACGGAGAATATGTGGAAACAAATATGCAACACTTAAAACTGGGTGCAAAGGATCGATTGCAAAATACAGAAATGCAAAGCAAAACCTGAAAGAACAGATTTCAAGAGTCCCCAGAGTCTTTTCTCTTTAGACTTCACCATAATGAGTAGAGATATTAGCAAACCACAGGGAATTAAAGGAGGAAACCCCTCCAGCTAGATCCTGGTGCTCACCTCTGGCAGGGATCCACTCTTCAGACACCCATCTGAAAGACAAGGACATGTCATGGATTTAGTGCTGTAGCAGTTATCTGCGGGGGGGGGGGGGGGGAGCCACTGCCCAGGCTACATGAATAGCAAGTTGAAAATAATCTTAAATGGCACATTTAAGGCCAGTCACATCTCTTGCTTAAGAAAAAGCAAAAGCAGTAAGAGTGGGTGCCATGGGTTTCTGTTGACCCTGTCCCTCCACACCATGTCCTTGCTAAAAATTGTACCTCTGAAGCTGCTGTTTGCCCAAACAACAGCTTTGCCCAAACAGCAGCTGGGCTGTGTGTGATTTTTGGCAGGCAAATAGCTTGAAGGAAAGGGTGGAGCCCCTCCTCCTCTCCTTGTGCAGTCCCAATTGCTTTTTGCTAAGAAAGAGACTGACCACTCTTAAGCATGCTTCAATGTAAACTGCAGTTCAGTTCTCTGTGATCGAGCACCTTCTCTAATGCAGAAGGTGCCAGGTTCTGTTTCCAGCAAAAAAAGAAAGGATTAGGTAGCAGGTGATGGGGAAAGAACCAGGGCCGGCACATCCACGAGGCCAACTAAATCAGTCGCCTCAGGCAGCAGGTTGGTGAGGGCCATTTCCTCCTCTGGTCCTCCTTCTCCATTCACTCCCTGATTTGGAAAAGGAAGAAAGGGACAGAGAGGAAGAGAAAAAATTGAGAGCACAAGAGGATTGAGCTGGGACATTGGAGAGTGGGAGGAGCAGAGGCTGGCACATCTGTGGGTAAGGGGGCAGCATTTGGCATGCCATCTCAGAAATCAGAAGATCTCCAGCTCTGCCCTGAGAAGAAAATGGGAAGCATTAGGATGCAGAGATGCTTAGAGGCGCAAAAAAAGTTATCTCTTCTCCAAAGTATATACAGAGAACAGGAGGTCAAACATTGGCACTTCAGAGTGTGGAACTTACCCTCCAACAAGTTTTCTGCAAGGCCCTGGAAAGAGAGAGGATTAATGCAATGGTGTCTCTGCACAGCTGGCAGAGGAAGAGGGACAGACGCCCTAGAAATAGAGCTGCAGGATCCAGAACAGTCTCCTGGAAGCCAGAAGAGACATCACAAGAGGCGAAGACCAGAGAAGACCAGAGACCACAATAATAACCTGACAAGCCAAAACGTGAAAGAAACAAATGCCCTGCAAGAACAAGGGCCAGACCCACTGGAAGAAAAATTCCTCACTCATTCAAACAAATTTTATGCCCCCCTCACCCTTCTCAGTACAGGGCTACACAGCTTATGAGCTATCATGCCAAAAACAGACCTTGGGTCCTGTAGGATTGGCCCACCAGGACTTAGTAGACATTTTCATTTTGCTGACTCCCTTGGAATGCAAAAATAGCAGAGAAAAGCACTGCTGGATCAGGCCAAAGGCCCATCTAGTCTAGCATTTTGTTTCCCACCAGAGAGGCTTCTGCTGCAAAGAACTCTCACGTGGCCTCTCTCCCGCAGCCTTCTGAGCAATATCACCAAAGAGGCAGAAAACATCGTGGTCCTGGCCACTGCCAGCTGGGTGTATCAGCAGTTCTACCCTCCCATCTTAGCAGGAAAATATGAAAGGAAGTCTCTGGAGTTGCAGCCTCTCCTGCAAATTCCCAGCTCCAAAGACCTCCCCCCTAAGACATTCCTCCCTCACATCCCACACCCTCCAATGCTTTCCATGCTGTACACTCACCTCTTGTGGTCCAGGTGGGGACATTTTTGGCCTAAGGAAAGAGAGGGGGGCAGAGTAAGAACAAGATTGGGTCAGGAGTGGGACATCCTGTAATGTGCAGAGTCTAGAGATCGGGGGACGCACCCTCTTGAGAATCTAAGGCCTGGGTCTCTCTGAACAGCTTCTTGCAATGGGAAAAGATCTCCAGTCAACTCTTTGGAGAAGCTGCCAGCGACGGCATCAAGGACCTTTAAAATACCATGGTGAAGGTGCCCCTTCTTGGTGGTGGTGCCAGCCTCTGCTCCACCAACTCTCTGGATTGGAAGAAGAAGGGGAGGCTGGTATGGAAGAGGAAGTGCATAGGAGAAGAAAAGAATGGTGGGCTAGAGAACTTCGGATACACTTCTTCAACTCCTGCCCCCCCTTCTTTTTCCAGTTCAGGGAGTGTGAGGAGGAGAAAAGTAGTGGAGGAGAGTGGGTGGATGGAATTGGTGGGCTCTCGCCATTCTGCTGCCTAAACCAGCTGTCTCAGTCAGCCTCATGGATGGGCTGACCCTGTGATTAGGGAAGGGGCCAAATTTGCATGCCAAAGGGTCAATTCCTATTATCTCCTGTTCATCAAATCATGGGGCAGAGGTGGGGAAAGGCCTGTGCCTGAGCCTCTGGAGAGCCCCTCCCAGTCAGGGTTGACCATACTGAGCTAGAGGGATCAGCAATACTTGACTCAGCAATACTGAGCTCTCTATGTTTCTGTGGAGCATTTGCAAGCTTTGGGCATCTTCCTTCCAGCCTTGGGAGTGGGTGAAGGGAGAACTCACTTGGATTGCTTTGCAGGACGGGCTGGAGGTACCAGGTTTGGAGAGGGGAGTGCCCTGCAAGGGGTCAATGCTGGAAAGAAACACAACAGAGAATCAGAACAAGGACAAGGGTGCAAGAAGTTCGCTGCTGGTGGATAAACACACTTGATGCAATTGGTGTTATGCAGCAGAGGACATGGGACCTGGCCTCTATCATCCATGCCCTAGTTGCTCTTGGGTTAGGTTGCTGTAATATTCTATGATTGGGGCTGACTCTGAAGAGTGTTCAGAGAGATCAGTTGACCCAAAATGTGATTGGCACCAGTATCTTGACCAGAGGCAGCAGTTCTGATCATATTGTGCTGATCCTCTAAAACAGTAATTGTTAACCGGTGTGCCATGAAAGAGCCACAGGTGTTCCACGGGAGTTTGGAGGGCAGCGTTGAAAAACACAGTAGGATGGACACCCTGGCAAATGGTAAGATGAAGAAAATGGACATGGACATTTTCCAAGGGATGGGGAAGTCACAGAAACACTCAGTGTGGATACCTCCAAGGGATGGAGAAGTGACAAAATTCTGCTTCCCAAAAGAGATTTGTCAAGGGCCCCTCTTGGGTGTTTTTTGACAGGGAGCAAAGACTGTGTTATTCCAGGAGCCTGTTCTGCGTATTATTTCAAAACATCTGTCTGCAGTGTTTGTACTTGGTTGTAAATTGGTATAAAATCAGTAGACAACCAGAGATGGGGAAATTCAGCGTGCTTGACTCGAACGGAGTCATGAGTCTCCGCCCCCTTTAACTTGACTTGAAAACGAGTCCTAACGGGTTGCTCAGACTCTAAAAGACTCAAGTCCTGAATCTGTGTGTGTGTGGGGGGGGGGGGGAGTTCTCTTTAAACACTCCCTGGCAGGGCCTCCAAGAGGAATTCTATCAGGGGGTACAAAGTTTCTTTGGGGCCCCTTCCCAAAGAGGGAGGGGGTAAAACAGAGTGGGGGGGCAATGGAGGTGGGCACCACTTCTGCAGCAGCTGTAGACCCGAAGCTGTGTCTCTGAACTCCCATCCATTGTAAGCAGTTCCACAAGCCAAAGAGCTCCTGGAGCAGGCCATCTTCCTCCCACATGTGACACTGTTAAGGAAAGTATGCATTCCTGGGCCTGGTGCATGTGGCTTCTGGCAGTAGTTGCTACCATGTGCATCCTGTGTGGGCAGTGACTCTGAGTGAGATTGGAAAATGTAAGATCCCAGGAAATTTCTGGGCCCCCTTCTCTCTGCTCCTGGGCCCCCTTTCTGACCCTGGGCCCAGGTACAATTTACCCCCTTTACCCCCCTCTCTTAGGCCCTGCTCCCTGGTGTGCACTTCCCTCCCCATGTTCTGGACACATGCAGCACCCAGCTAGTTAGTTCTGCAACCCAATAACCTTAAACCTACACACACAAAAATTAAAACATAATTTAACATGTTGCTTGAGTTTTAAAGCCATGGATTAAAATACATTACAGGATGTAGAATCAACGTCCCACTTACAACTGTGGAAAGCATCTTCAGCGGTTGTTGCATTCGTTTTGCTCCCACTGCCTAGAATGGCTCCGAAGGGGCCCCTTGCACGCTGCAGTGAGGCTCCCTGCAAAACTTTGTGCTTTGCACTCCCTCCAGCTATGCCACTGTTTACCAGGTTGTGCTCATGTTTAGCTGGTTTGACACTCTATGTGTTAGCAAATACAGTGGAGGCTCTCTAGCCCTAGAGACTCTGAATTTCCACAGAGATGTTTGTTTCTTTTGCTCTTAAGAACATATAAGAACATAAGAACAGCCCCACTGGATCAGGCCATAGGCCCAACTAGTCCAGCTTCCTGTATCTCACAGCGGCCCACCAAATGCCCCAGGGAGCACACCAGATAACAAGAGACCTGCAAGGCCTCCTGGGAATTGTAGTTAAGAACATAAGAACAGCCCCACTGGATCAGGCCATAGGCCCATCTAGTCCAGCTTCCTGTATCTCACAGCGGCCCACCAAATGCCCCAGGGAGCACGCCAGATAACAAGAGACCTGCAAGGCCTCCTGGGAATTGTAGTTTAAGAACATAAGAACAGCCCCACTGGATCAGACCATAGGCCCAACTAGTCCAGCTTCCTGTATCTCACAGCGGCCCACCAAATGCCCCAGGGAGCACACCAGATAACAAGAGACCTGCAAGGCCTCCTGGGAATTGTAGTTAAGAACATAAGAACAGCCCCACTGGATCAGGCCATAGGCCCATCTAGTCCAGCTTCCTGTATCTCACAGTGGCCCACCAAATGCCCCAGGGAGCACACCAGATCAGCTTGTCATATTTTTATACTTGGCATTAATAAGATTAAGAAAGATTAAGAGGAAAGTTGGAGTATCAACACCAGACATACAGTGAAGTCTCAGAAGGAATTCTTACTTGAGATGGGCTCACATTCTATGTAGACAGATTCCTCCTCCAACTCCTGCTAATGAAAGAGAAATCATGGATCACTGAGATGCCAACGGTTTGATATGCTCCAAAGCAGTTGCCATGATGAGAACTGTTGGTGCAGCATGTGCCCTGACTTGTATGCGCTCAAGGAGAAAATGATCCAGTGCTGCTTATGGACCTAACAGGTCAGCAGCAAGTGGGTTTCAAATTACCTTGTCATCCTTTGCGGGAGGGAAAGGATCTGCAAAGGGAAAGAGACACAAAGGTTGGCCAGAATCAGCAGGCAAGGAAGAGCACTCCGTGAATTTGAAAAAGGAAGAGGGGAATGGAGGGGAAGAGGAAGTGTGGAGGAGTGGAATAGAGAAGAGAGGGCTAGAGAGCATGGGCAAAACCACATACCTTTGTTTGTGGCAGCTTTAACTTGTGACCCAGAGAGGCCCAGGGCTGGTGGCAAGGATACCCGACGTGCTGAGAGAGGAGGGGGAGGTGGCAGGTGTGGAGGTTTCGTCATTCCTTTTTTCAGAACTAGAAAGAAAAAGGATCTGCGTTACGGCACAGCTAGGAAAGGGAAGGCTTTAGGGGGACCCTGGCATTGGCAGGGAACTGGGGGAGGGACACTGGGAAAGTCCAATATCCCAAACTAGCCCATCTCCTCTGGCTGCTTGACAGGACATGGGGGCAATGCAGTTAAGAGCAGGTCCTTTCTATACAGCCAGAAGGAGAAGTAGTTCGCCTGTTTGTTTGGCCACTTTCAAAGTGTGCCAATCACTCTCTACTAACACCCCACCCCCCACCCACCCCTTGCACAACTGACAGTTCTTCGGAACTCCTTCCTCTCACCCTCCTCTAAGGCCGCGAATTTGAACCCCTCTTCACTGTGGCCATCATCCGCTCTGAGCTTCGACAGGAACTATGAGACACAGTGGGCGGAAGTGTGTGAATAACAGAGAAAATGAGAACCCAAAACAAAATTTAAATTTGGGAGGGTATTACATGCATTTATATATTTATTTAAAGGACTTTTATGCCACTTGTCCTTAGCTCAAAGTGGTGAACGATGTAATAAATCATAATTTAAAATAACTACTAGATAAAGTACAATACAGTAACAAGAGGGTCACCCTCCACTTTTTTCTGTTACTACCAAAAATGCCATGTTCACACCATGTGCCATGTGGATTGGCACAGACTTCAGGACATGGCTGGGTCATGCCACAGCTAGAGAGAGGAGCAGAAAGATGTATTTTTTCCATACAGACTTGGATAAAAAGCGTTCCCCCCCCCCAGACATTTGAAACATCTGGCCATAGAGGCCATTTTGGGGTGATTGGGGTTGCCCCTCCAGGGGTGACACAAGGGTGAGGGGAACCTCCCCCCCCCATTATCCATATGGCAATGGATGTGGGTGTGTAATCTGTATCTAATATTCACCCTGCCTTATGGGTGAGTCAGCCCTGAGAACTCTCAGCTCAACAGTGGTATATTAATGCACTAAATGAATGAATGAACGAATTAGGGAGAAGCTGACATGATAGAGTCCCACAGTTAACTCCCAATATCTTTTACAAAGAGCAGCTTCCATGGATCTCAGCTGATAATTGCTCCTTCAGCCACTCTGAATTGCTCTGTGACAGCTTCAGTTCCTGCAGGGAAGATGCTTCACTCACTGATTCTCTCTCGTTCTTTTTTTTTCTTTTTTAAAATATAAAAAATAGAAAACCTAGCCTGCTCCTGGAGAGCACAATTATGCTGCATTCATGAACACACCACTCACCTTCAGGGGCTTTGGTGGCTGCAGCAAGTTGGTCGGGTCTGAGGGCCGCCTTAGGGACGGGCGATCTAAGGGGAGAGAGAAAGCCTGACACTGGTTAGCCCAGCCAGTGTCTGGGGTGGCACAGCAAATACTGCCTCCCTTACCAGCAGTCTGCCAGCTGCTGCTGCTCCTGGATGGATGCAAATAGGAAGAGGTGAATAGAGAAGGGGGTGTGCAGAGGGGGGGCTAGGCAGGGATGTCAAGCTTGTCTCATACAGAGTGCTGAAGTTCATCGTAGTGCCTGCTGAGGGCTGGAAGTGACATCATTCAGCAGAAAATGACATCATCAAGCAGATGATGACAGAAAGAAGTACTTTGTTCTCACACAGAAACTCATTCGCTGCAAAGAGAAAATGTGCAAATCTGGTTCATAATTTCAAGATATGAGAGAACCCACTTATCATGCGGGGAGAGCCCAGTTATAATGGGGGCCGGATAAATGGCTTCCACATTCGGCCCTCTGGCCTCATGTTAGACGCCCCTGGGCTAGAACGTCTCTGACATCTGACACTCTAGCTGAGCACTCCCCTCTCCTCCACACTTCCTCCTCTTTCACTCCATCCTGCTCATTCGGAAGGAACCAGAGCGTTTCAGCAGCCATCTGCACATGTCTCTCCCTCAACGCCCAGCCAGTCATCACCCCCTCTGATTGCTGCCCCCTTACCAAGATACACGTCTTCTGCATGGTCCTGCCTCTGCGCTGGAGCCACCTTCTTGGGCTGTCCTTCGCTGGGAGGCACTTCGTACGTGTATTGGTCTTCCTCCTCATCCTCCTCTGCAGTGCCACCGTGAGCCTAAAGGAGCACCAGGAGCAGGCTGGATGTCGCCCCAACTCCCTCTAGTGTGGGGATTTCAAACTACATTGAGGATTTCAAACTGTTGAACTTGGGGAGCAGTTTCTTGGAAACATCTCAAGGGTTCCTGAATTTGAGGGTTCCCTGCACTGAACTTCCTTAAGTACACAATCAGTATAGTGGACAAGCTTCTCCGGAAGACAGCTGCCCGTCATTGCTGACCTTCCCCCTCCATTGCACAGATGCAGGGAGACTTTGATGTGTTCACCATGAATTCACATTGAAAGCACACTAGAACCGGCTTTTTGGGTAACAGGACTAATCCTGGACACAGTGGTGTAGCTTGAGGGGGTGCAAAGCACTACGTTTTCCAGGCACCTGAACTCACTGTGCAAGCATCCCCTCCCCCTCCCTCTGGAGCCATTCCGAGTGGTGGGAGCAAAATGGAGGTCAATGTCTGGCTTGGAAGGGGAGGGGGAGGGGCTGCTTTTGCACAGGTGCCTGCAAAACTGATGCTTTGCACACCTTCTAGCTATGCCACTACCTGAACACATACAAATGACTATGGGAAGGAAATTGCCATTCACCCAAGAGGCAGCTGGAATCATGACACGTTTACAAATGAAAATGGTGCTTGGAAATCACCCGCCTGTTCCAAAGAGGATGTTTAACAGGAACTGAGACATTCGTTTCTGAGATTGCCTGCCAAGAAGACGTGGTGACCAGACCTTTCATGATTGGTTTCAGGTACGAACTCATAGTCTATGTTCTGCTTGCCCCTATTTAAATGGGACAATGGAGGTATTGGGGGGATGGGACCAGGTTATGAAGTACAGCAGGTATGGCTGTGATGTGGTAGGAGTCGTTAGCAGTGGCATAGCTAAAGGAGGGATGGCGTGGTAAGCACTGCAGGCGCCACCACGCATAACGTATGTGCCCCTCCCACTCACTATTGGAGCCATTCTGGACATGCCTGCACATTGCCATTGTTGCCCAGAATGGCTCTGATGCAAGTAGGAGGGGCCACTTACACAGAACATTGCAGCACCTACATTATGTACCGTGCCACCTCTCCTGTAGTTATGCCACTGGTCATTAGGAAGATGGCCCAAACTGGCAGCGGGGTTAAAGTGGTAGGGATAGAACAGAGGAATGATGCTTGGGTGGGGAGGGAAGGTCCATAGATTACTTACTTCCTGCTCCCATTTCTCTGAAACAGAAAAAAGAGGTTGCAAGTCACATTCAAGAGGATAAATGCCCGCTCAGTTTGAGAGTGCTGCAGCTTGGGATCTGGGCCAGGTGGCAGCGAAAGAGAGGATTTGATGCTATTCTGAAACTGGAACCCACAACCAGGGCTCACGCGGCATAGGTCAGATCATGGAAAGCAGTCCTAAGGAAGAAAAACCAAGGAATGCCTCCAAACATTTCCACACTGTCTAACAGCGCAACCCTATGTATGTCTACGCAGAAGACAGCCCCATTAAATTCAAGGGCTCTTACTCTCCAGGAAGTGTACACAGAATTGCAGCCTCAAATGTCTGATATTCAAAAGAATAACACTGCAAAGGAGAGAGGCATCCAGGCTCAACCCACCTTAGATTTTACATTCTCTGGTGCAGAACTCCCAGTTGTAGCTTATGTTCTTATGTAGCAATAGGGTTAGGCTTACACAGCGCTGAGGATAAAGTGCACTTAGTTTATGCTTTTGACCTATCCCAGGGCTAAACATTGCCACTAAGACAGATTCCAGGACTGGGCCCCAGCTTGAGTTCTGTGACTTTGGACATATGAACATGTCCAAAGGGTATTGCCTTTAGCACTGAGAAACACAGCTAGCCCCAGAACAATCTGGCACTGAGATCAGATGAAAAGTGCAATGAAGCCCTCTCCTTTTAGAAGTTAAGACCCTTTCCCACTGTCAGCAGAGTCAGCAGGGCAACACACTTCCTGAAGTGTCACATGGGCCATGTCTGACCATGTCTGAATTTCTCCTTAAATTCCCTGCATGTAGAAAGTTAGCTTGCCAGGGAAGCACTCAGCCCCATCTTCCCTTAACATGTTGTTCCCCCCCCCCCGCATGAGGGGGCATTGAAAAGCACATTTAATTGCTTTTCCACAATTTGCAAGGGTTTTTGAAGGGAGCAACACACACCTAGCAGTTTGGAATAGGACTATTCTTTATTGTGAACCTGGGTGAAATATTACCTGTGTGTTTTCCCTTATATCTCCAGAAATAAAAAGGCTAGAGACATTTGAAAAATTTGAAATTGAAAAATTTAGAGCAGGGATTTGGAATATGACAGAGGTGCCCTGACTCCTGCACCCTGTATCTTGTTGTCCTGTGTGAGATGTCCTGAGGTGAGATGCAGGAAGCTGGACTGTGTGAGCCTTTGGCCTGATCCAGCAAGGCTCTTCTGATGTTCTTATATCATAAGGTTGCTCTCACTTACAGATAAAGCTTTCTAGCACGCAGGAAGCAAAAACCATCAAACGTGTCATAGCAGCAATTTCCAACCACTGTACTGCAGCACGTTGGTGTGCGGAGAATGGTCTGTAAGTGTGCTGCAGGAATTAGGGGAGGGTCATTTATTTGTAAGGCCATTCGAAGGGCCACCAGCAGTGCAGTGTTCCTTGTCAATTGTCAAAAATCTGATGGTGTACCTTGACAATTTATTATTATTTATTATTTACTACATTTATATCCCGCCTTTCTCCCTGGAGGGACCCAAGGCAGCTTACAACAATAAAAGAATACATAAAACAAAAACCAAAGTTTTAGTGCCTTGTCAGCGTGCCGTGAAGTTGAAAATTGCTGAGTCACAACATAACATACCAGGGACTTACCTGGCCGCTTTGGAGGCAGGGGTGGGACCTGAGACCTTCATGGAAGACAAAACAAAATGATAAAATCACATAGTTCCCCTTCCATCCAACACAGGAAAAATGATGCATTTCCATAAGAGGTTGGACAAGGATCTGTTGCAGCTGCTTGAAGACAGTCATTTCCAAACTTTCTGCCTGGAGGAACCCTGCTTTTGAGTGGGCCCCTAAGAGATAATGAGCTGACCCTGGCTTTGGACAGTGCCCAGAGCATTGCTGGAACTGAATTTTAGAGATAGGAACATAAGAACCACCTTGCAGGATCAGGCCCAATTTCCAGCATCAGGGTAGCTAAAATGATGCTTCTGGGAAGCCTACATGCCATGGAGTTGTTTATAACGGCTCACCAGCAACTGGTATTTATGATACACAATCTCAAAGGATGGAAATTCTATTTGGCAATTATGGCTAATAGTTACTATTAGAGCTCTCCTCCTGCATGGATTTGTCTAACCCCCTTTTAATGCCATTTAGGGCCCAATCCTATCCAGCTTTCCATTGCCAATACAACTGTGGCAATGGGGTGTGTACTGCATCTTGCAGACCTTGCAGGGGTCACTCTGGGAGTTCTCTGACCTGGCTCTTGCACCAGGATGAGGTCTCTTGTTATCTGGTGTGCTATCTGGGGCATTTGGTGGGCTGCTGTGAGATACAGGAAGCTGCACTAGATGGGCCTATGGCCTGATCCAGTGGGGCTGTTCTTATGTTCTCTTGCAGGGATTGTAAGGAATGCTGAACTGGGGGGGGGGAGGCCACCAACTGCTCCCTCCTTCCTCCCTTTGATGCCTGCAGGACTTGGATTTGGAGCTTCGGGGCTCTGCAAAGGGTGCTGAGTGAGCAAGGGAGGCAGCAGCGATGGGGGCACTCACCGACCTCCCTGATCCACCACCCAAGACAACCACTTCTGGGTGGCTCAGGGGAGGGTTGACCCCATCACGGCCGCCCTCTCAAATCCACAGGGCTAAAGGCGTTTGGGTACAAATCACAGTAGGCGCAGCTACTCACAGATCCTTGTGCTTCCCAAATTTGTTCTGCAACGAGAATTAACAGATCCAATTAGAGTGGAAACAACATCAAACATTCCAACAAACACCCTCAAAAGAAATGTTCCCATAGCGCAGCCCCACAGCTGGGTAACAAGTTTTTGCAGAGACTGAATTGCAGTGTTCAGGCCATTTGTACTGTGTGTTATTTAGAGTTGCTTTGCCCCGGGGTTACAAGCAGGGTATCAGTTTCAGAAGACATGGACAATATCCACTTAAGATGGACCACCCCTTAAGACCACCCCTGGGTGGTCTCATATTCATGAGGCCAACTGAGGCAGCTGCCTCCGCTAGCAGATTGGAAGAGGACACCAGGGAATTTTATCAGGGGGTACAAAGTTTCTTTTGGGCCCCTTCCCTTCTCCATTGGATCATAATTCCATACAAACATTGGATCATAATTGCTACAAATTACAATTATGGGCTTACACAAAATGTCTCCACACAATATTTATATGCAAACATTTTCTGAGTTTCCATTTCTGGCTCCCTTCCTTTGGTTCCTAGGCCACCCTTTTGACCCTGATGCAATGTACCCCCTGCACCCCCAACAACAATGTCCATCTGCCCCCCTTTCTCAGCAGAAGATCCTCTCTCTGCTTTTGGGGTGCTGCCTCCCCTTCTCAGGAGTGTTCCTCCACCACCAACCCCCCAAAACAATCGCAGAAGTATTGCAAACCTACCATCCTGGGGAAAGAGAGCTTCACTCTGCCCTTCAGCCTGCTGGGCCCTCTCCAGCTCCCATGCAAATGGGTCCTGAGCATCACATGGCAAGCACAAAGCACCCACTGTGCCTCCACTTTGCATAGATCTTACTGTGGTAACTTCTGGGAATTCAACACAAATAACTGCAACTGGGGTGGGAGAGAGAAGGTGTGGAGCAGGAATCTCTAAACTTTTTGGCCAGAGGGCCACATGAAATATCTGGTGCAGTGCTGAGGGCCAGAAGAAAATTTAAATATAAAATTTAAATAAATAAGAGATGGAACTTACATGAATGAATAAATGAATGAGTGGGCTCATTCACTCAGCCTCTGCTGCCCTCAGAACACCCTCCAGGTGAAATCAGAGCACTGCTCTGGTCATGTTCAGTCAAGTGGGCCAGAGGCTTTCAGGGGACAAGAGGATGGCCGTGGGCCGGGAAGAGGCTTGCTGTGGGCCACATCTGGCCCCCGGGCCGGGGTTTGGAGACCCCTGGGGTAGAGAAACAGGGCGTGACTGCAAATGCTGACCGTTTATGTTCCTCTCCCCAACTCCAGGTTGCCCAGACCCCACTGGTACCTGAGGCAGCATACCAAATGTGCCCCCCCCATACCCGGTGGTGTGCCAGGCTCTGCCCCTCCCACTCCCCACTGTTCCATCTCAGCCCTCCCCTCCCCTCCGCATTTCCTCTTCCTTTCTGCCCTTCTTTCTTTTCCAATTCAGGAAGTGGGAGGAGGAGGACCAGTGCAGGCAAATAGGCACCCCCCCCCAATCTCCTGCCTGAGGCAACTGCTCCAGTTGGCCTCATGGATGGGCCAGTCCCTGGGGCTGCCAACTCTCCAGAACAGACTTAGAGTCTCCATGAACCAGCATCAATCTCCAGGTGACTACTAAGAGCAAATCTGGGGCTTTTCAAAGGACTTTCTCATCTTAATGATTTTACATAACAATAGGGGGAGAAAAAGCATTTCCAGGGACAGCTTCAGAGTCAGCAACCCTATTCACAGCTCAAGCCTATGCATGCCTACTCAGAAGTAAGTTTGAAGGTGTACAATGGAATCTTCTCCCACATGCATGCATGCATAGGATTGCAGCCTCAGAGTGAGTGCAGGGTAGCAGCAAGCTGGGGGGTCCAGATTTCACCTCTGTCACAAATGCACCAGCCAGCTTTGGGGACAGGAGGATTCTCTCAAACACAGAACCTGCCTTCCATATAGGGATAAAACTACTGGCCTATAGGACTGGGGTAAGGATGACAGTGCAAAGTTCTTTAAATCTGCATTAGTGCAATGAAAAGGAGGAGAAGGGAGGGCCCACCAGTATGTGTAGGTCAGTGGCATAGCTAGAGGGGGTGCAAAGCACTAACTTTTGCAGGGAGCCTTGCAGGGAGCCCCTTCTCCTCCCCTTCAGTGGCCACACCTCCATTTTGCTCTTCCGGCCAGGAATGGGTCCAAAAGGGAGGGAGAGAGGCCCCTTGCACACTGTGGTGAGGCTCCTTGCAAAACTTAGTGCTTTGCACCCCTCTAGCAACACCACTGGTGTAGGCGATACTGCACTAGTTGAAGAAAGGCAGTTTCAAGCAACAGTAGGGAACCGATACAATCTCACCTCAGTCATGAACTCAGTGAGTGTCTTTAGTCAGGGTATGTTGAGGACAAAGACTCAGGTGCCAATCCTAAACTCATTTACAGCACAATCCTCTACATGTCTACTTAGAAGTCTCATCATGCTCAGCAGAGCTTACACCCAGGAAAGTGTGCACAGGTCTTTAAGTGCACAGGTCTTTAGCAGGGAGCAAGTCTCAGTAAATTTGGTGGGGTTCATTTGTGATTAAACTCACACACACACAGTTGGGTTGTCCATTAATGTTCAACAGATCTAACTAGCCCCCTCCCAAGGCTGCATGGAACATGGCACATAAGTATGGCAGAGTGGGAAAAGCACACTATTTTTGTCCCAGTATCTCACAAAGTAATTAGGAAACCCCTGTCTTGCAGATCCAGTCGTTCAAATGGCCTAGAAGTTTGCAATGGACAGAAGAAGCCAAAAGCGCTCTCAGAGTTGTGGTTAAAATTCCTGAATCACCAAATGGAGGCACATGTATAGACCTATGGTCTAGAGATGGAAGAGTCCTTGCATTGCAAATACACTTTCTAAGCATAAATAAGTTTTCAGTCTCAGATTCCACACCATCACTCCAGTACTTATAAATACACCAGAATAGTTGTTCACCTCTGAATTGCCTACATTACCCGGTACTCTTTGCTTCCAAGCCTCTTAGGCCAAACACTCGTCACCCCTTTCTGGAGTGTGAAGCATGGTGCCACTGCAAATAGGTCTGAGATGATGGTGGGGACTGGTGCAGTGGTTGATGATATCACAAAGGGAGAGGAAAGGACTACCCTACACTGTGTATCACCGTATCCTCAGAGAACCAAGACTGTGCTTCTCCAGTTGGCCTCCTGGATGTGTCGACCCTGAGCAGAAGTCAGTAAGGCAAATGAAATGAGATAATCTGTTCTAGTAAACAAGTACTTTATTCCCAGTTTTTCACAGCACTAAAGGCAGACAGCCACAGCTGGGATCCCTCAGCTTCCCAAGCCACCATGGGCTTTGAATCACATCCACTCCTATGCGGAGCAGCGATAAAGACACAACACACACACAGAATGCCACACAGACTCTCCAGCTCTCAGGGACAGAACAGGGAAATGTTGCACGTTCCAGGGCAACATACAGAATTTGCATGAATTAGTAGCTAAATGAAGAAAAATCCAGTACTGCCCCCAAGGCAAGGTAGGTGAGGTCAACCTCCCTGGCTATGATGAACACTTGGGGGGAGGGCAACTGGACTGGATCTGACCTGAAATGTGGCCCAACTGCCAAACCCCAAAACATTAGCAACAAACAAGGTGGCATCAGGACTCTTGAGGGCAGCACTATTGGGGCACAGATCTTAGGCTCATTCATCTGTCTTCTGGTCTCCTGTCACCAAAACTCAGCAATTTTCAACTGGTGTGCTGTGGCACTTTGGGGTTTCATGAGAGTCTGGAGCACAACTTTAAAAATTGCTGAAAAACTCTGCAGCTCTGTTTCGAGGGCAACTGTCTGTAGTCAATAATTGTCTGCCTCTCTCCCTCCGCCAGCAGAGGAAGACAGATGGACAATTCATGACTACAGTTGACAGACAGAACCCAGAAGAGCCTCCCAGAAGCTGAAAGTGACATCACAAGAGGTGGACCATAAAGAGGGGCATTGAGATCAGTGCATCCTGAGAAGAAAAACACTGAAAAATGCTACCAGCATAGCTACTTCTGACCAAAACAGAAGAGCTGTTCCAAGAAACCCAGAACAGAAAATTGGCACAAAGTTGGCTTAAGAGTGCAGAAAGGAGGTGGGAAGGCCACTTGACTTGAGGGCAAGAGAGGGGGGGCACCCAAAAGGGCTTCCTGAGTTCCTTGGTGCAGCCAGAGAGGGCAGAGTTGGGGTGCCTCAGGAGTGGCAGCTGGCTCCAGAGCAGGCCTGCAGCTTGATCAGCCTCTGGTTCATCTGCTCCAGCAGCGAAGGGTCCACTGTCTTGGCCACATTGAGCAGTTGATGTGGGTCTGAGGTCATGTTATAGACTTCCACAAAATCCTGGAAAAGAAGTGGAGGGGGGCAGGGGGAGGAGGGAGAGAGGGAGAAGAGTCAACATTCCCAAAGTCTCATTTCCAGGGATGAGGCTAGAGGAAGGGGCAAAACCACCAGGAACCACAGCCCTGTGGAGACTCAGCTGGACAAAGGTGATCTCAACACTCAGAAGTACTTTTTGGAGCTCTTGGTGTCTGTAGCTGCAGTGAGAGGGGCACTTTGGTGCCAATAACGTGAGAGGCAACGTGGTGTAGTGGTTAGGTTGCTGGGCTAGGATCAGGGCAGCCAGGATTCAAATCCCTGGTCAGCCATGGAGCAAATGGGCAACTTTGCAACCAGGCACTACTTTGCAGCCTACCCTACCTCACAGGGTTGTTGTGATGGAACATCTCATCTATGCTACCCTGAACTCACTGAAGGAAGGGCGGGATATAAATGCCACTAGTAAATAAAAGCAAATACTTGAGAAGGACAACTCATTTGCATCCAGGTATTTTTCCCCCACATTTTTAAACTGCCCTTTTTCCAAGGAGCTCAGGGTGGTAAAAATGGTTTCGCCCTCTTTTGGTCCTCACAACCACTCTGTGAGGAGAGTGATCTGCCCAAGGTTGCCCAGGGAGCTTTCATGGCTGATCAGGGATTTGAACCTGAATCTTGTAGGTCTAAGTCCAGCACTAGAACTACGACACATCCTGGCTCCAGCAAAAGTGGTCTGAAGAAGCTTGCCAGGCCAGGGACTGAAAACCAGTCCCCAAGTTTGTGACTAGGACACTCATCCTTCCCAAAGCATGTTTTAATGGAAGCCAACAATGATACACAGCTACGTAACAGTATCCGCCTCTTTTGTACAACCATCTTTGCAGCAGTACTTTTGTTCCTGAACATTGTGGGGCTTCCTTCAAAGCTTTTTGTCCAATTCTCCAGTGGGATGTCACTCGATGCACAACCTTCCAAGACAGAGAGCTTTCGCTCCCCTCCATCCACAACCTAAAGGCACTTGTGCCCTTGGAACCTCTCTACCCATCCAGCAAAGTGCAGCACGAAAACACAATGGCACAAATGCAATGCTTTAAAATTACCATACAATGAAACTCACCTCAGCATCAGCAAACTCACAATACTGCAAGTTCAGGGAGCCCAGTGTCCGCACACAGGCATAAGTGTTGTTGAACGCATCCTCACACACACAGTCGGGAAAGCATTGCTGCCGGAGTGAGAGGAGAAGGGGAAGAGAGTGGGCTTTTTTTTCTTAAAACAAACCAGACAATTATTGCCCTGGATGCTCATTTTAATACTCCAACACTGTGAACAGATGCTTCGCTTCATCTCATTCACCATCGGACCATTATTGTCATATTGCTAAGTATTATTGCTTTATTGCTTCAGCCAGTCTTGAAATTACAAACCATAATAACACAAGAAGAGCCCTGCTGGATCAGGCCCAGGGCCCATCTAGTCCAGCTCCCTGTATCTCACAGAGGCCCACAGATGAGATATTAATATATTAAAGAAATAAATGAATAAACTACAAAATCAACCCCTTCCCTACCCTTTGAAGTGGACTGGTTCCACCTCAGTGCCCCTTTAGGGGCAAAACAGGACTCTCTAAAGTGACCTGAGAAAATGGGACCTGTAGTGGGGAAACAAAAGGGAAACAAGAGGACGGAAAGGGTGCAAGTTGCTGGCATGAAAGAGGCCAAGGGCATCACTTTCATCAGCTTTGTGCAAGGTGGGCGAAGCCCTGTATGAAAATGATGGGAAAGGCAAGGAAGAAATCAGTTTTGCATAACAAATACCCAGGCCAGCAGAGCCCAGAGTCAAACTGCCTGAAGGCAGAATGTGGGGAACTGAGAGGGGAGAGGTCAGGCAGGACAGTGGTACTAAAAGCAAGGACTCTTGTGGCACCTGGAAGTCAAGCACATTGTGGCAGCAGAAGCTTTCCTGGAGGGTAACCCAGTTTGTTAGATGCACAATGTGTTAAGTAACCAACAAAGCAGGCTTGAATCCACGAAAACTTCTGCCAGAATAAACTGAGTCTTCAAAGGCACCACAAGTCCTTTAAATTTTTTCTGCAACACAGACGAACCTTCTGGGAGTTGCTGGAATGAAGTTCGACCACTCGAAGCCAGCTTTGGTCCGGAAGAGAAGCCAGGCTGTGTTTAGAAGGGGTTAACAGCAGCTATGCAAGCCCCCTAAAACCTCAGGGTCAGCTTTGAACGCATACGTTCAGAGATTCTTGGGTGCAGGCACTCACCGATACCCCTGGTCCTAAGGCAGGGCAGTGGGGGTCTTTGCTCGTGGAGCCCTCTCCAGTATACTGCACCAGGAAATCTGATCGCCAGCGGCTGTGGGACGTCTGGTTTACCTGAAATGAAAAGAGACACATTTAAGGAAGTGGCATTACTGTCCACCCCCACTCCCATCACTTCTCCACAATGACCCTGAAAACCAAAACATGCCACCCTGTGGTTGAATCTACAGCAGAACTTCTCAAACTGGACCCCAGGCAGCCTCCTCCAGATCTTCCAGCCCAATTCACACACCCTTCAAAACATTTAAAACGGAGCTGTCACTACCCAAAAAGAGCTAGAACCCTGTTTGAAAGCTGGATCTGCTGCAGTGGGCTCCAAACTGTGCCCTGGGGGATTTGGAGGCCTGGTTGGCAACCTTCAGTCTCAAAAGACTATGGTATAAGCCTACAGCACCCGGTATTCCCAGGCAGTCTCCCATCCAAGTACTAACCAGGCCTGACCCTGCTTAGCTTCCGAGATCAGACACGACTGGGCATGTGCAGGGTAACAGTTGCTGCTCATGGATTCCTCCATGAGAAGTTCAGGGATGGCAAAACCTTCCTAGAAGATGACACAGCTAGAACTACTGTTCCATGTGCAGAAGATTCTGCAAAGCAAAGGAGGGGCTGCTTCTCTGGGCTTTCATCTTGACCACCAGCTAAGCCCCCCCCTCCCCCCAGTCCACCTTCAACCTATGACATTATCTACCAGGGAACAGAAGAGATTCAAAAATCACACCCACACCCCAAGAACATAAGAAGAGCCCTGCTGGATCAAGCCAAAGGTCCATCTGTTCAGCTTCCTATATCTCACAGAAGCCTCAGGGAACACACAAGACCACAAGATACCTGCATCCTGTTGCCACTCCCTTGCATCTGAAGGTAGCCTACTTCTAAAACCAGGAAGTTGCACATACCCATCATGGCTTGTAACATGCGATGGAGTTTTCCTCCAGAAATTTGTCCAATCCCCTTTTCAAGGCATCTAGGTCAGATGCCATCACCACATCCTGTGGCAAGGAGTTCCACAGACTAACTGCAAGCAGAGTAAAGAAATATTTTCTTTTGTCTGTTCTTATTCTCCTAACACTCAATTTTAATGGCTGTCCCCTGGTTCTGGTGTACCTTTTTAAATTGAAAAACACTTTGAAAACCTGTTCTGAATACAAAGCAAAGTATAAATAAAGTATTAGTAACAGGGGAGTGTGTTTTAGAGCCTATACTCAATTCACATAGGAATCCCAAAAGGGTGGGCCATCTCAGCTTCCCCCTGCCTAGAACCAAAAGTGAGCCCTAGATCAGCCCTCAAAACCCCATTATAACACACAGAACGACCACAGCACAGTCCAGGAGAAGAAAAACTGTTGGAGACAGACAGCCCAATCCTATCCATACTTTCCCCATTGATTCTAATGGGACTTACTTCTGAGTAGACAGGCATAGGTTTGGACTCAGAATCCTCTAAAGTTTGGAAAGAATTGGTCTGTCGAGTTGAGAATAGCCAGATTCCATTCTAGAATGTTCTGAATATGTTCTTACCAGGAGGGGCAAGAAGGATTGTCCATCCATGGATGTCAGAGATGCATTGACTCCTGCAATATCCAGGAAGGTGGGTCCCAGGTCAATGTTGAGAATGGGCTCCTGAAAGGGAAACAAGAAGGGGAGGAGTCACAGAGCAGTCTGGGCCATCCAAATCAGTAGGAAGATCTCTCATTGACAGAACAAGATTGAGGCTTTGCACTCTTTGTCAAAACATACCCTGCTGGCAGAAAGCTAACATGTCAAGGATGAAGGTTCTAACCCAACATTCTCCCTGACATGACAGCACTCTATATGGAGAGAGCAAACCCCTTGGATAGGGAGTGAGTTCACCACCTTTCAAGTTTCAAATTGTGGCCACAAAACCAGTCTTGGGCTGCAAGCCTACACACTCCTGGAAGTAAGTTCCATTGAACTCAATGGGGTAATTTCTGAGCAGATATGCATAAGATTGTGCTATAAGTTTTCAATACAAAAATATCCACACAGAGATTGAGGACGGGCCACAATACCCTTCCTGCACACAAGCATGGCCGAAATGGGCAATCAAAGATTTATTTCTGTATAATATCTGTATCCTTCCTTTCCCTTTCTGCATGGCAGGTGCTCAAGGTGGCTAACAAGAAATTAAAAGAACACAATAAAATAAAAACAAATTAAATAAATAGCAAAAAGGAAAAACAAATGAACCCCCCTCCCAACATTCAATAGTACAGAACCAGGGAAAAAAAAATCGTAATAAGAAGAGGCAGAACAGATCAACATAAACTTGGGCCTCCAAAGGCTAAATGAAAATGTTTCTTTCTCAGTCGAAAAACTGGAAGTGACAGAGCCAGCCTTCCACAGAGGGGCAAGGAATTCCACAACCTGGGTGCCACTGCAGAGAAGGCCCTTTCACACCTCCCCATCAAGCACACTTCTGCCAGTGGCAAGACCTGCAAGAAGAGGGTGGGCAGTTTCATATTGGGGGAGTTCACAGGTAGGTGTCCACCACAGAAAATGTCCTCTCCCAGGCCATTGCCAATGGAATACCTGATGGTGGTGGAAACTACAGAAGCGCCCCTGCCACGCCATGGTCCTCGGGGGCAGGCTGTTCTTACTGGAGACAGCAGTCCTTCAGGTACCTTAAACCTAAGCCATTTAAGGCAGTGATTTTCAACCACTGTACTGCGGCACATTGGTGTGCCATGAATTATCTGCTGGTGTGCCATGGGAGTTTGTGGGAGGGTCATTTATTAGTCGAGCCATTGGGGGATGTGAGCCCCTGGCCAGCAGCACAGTGTGCCTTGTCAATTGTCAAAAAAATGGAGGTGTGCTTTGACAATTTTAGCGCCTTTTCAGTGTGCCATGAGATGAAAATGGCTGAAAACTGCTGGTTTAGGGCTTTAAAGGTAATAAGCAGCATCTTGAACTGCATTCAGACACAGGCGGGCAAGGAGCAAACGACGGAGTGATATGGTCAAAGTGCCTGGCTCCAGCCCAGATCCATGCAGCTGGGTTCTGCACTAGCTGGAGTTTCCTGGTGGGCTTCAAAGGCAGCCCCATGTAGAATGTGTTGCAGTAACCCAATCCTGAGATAACCAAAGGATGGCCAACCACAGGCATCCAGGAGCACCTCCAAACTGCAGACCTGGTCCTGGAAAGGCAGTGCAACCAAATCCAATCCATTTCTCAAGTCACAGGCCTCTGCCTTGTCTCAAGACACTGCTGTCTTGCCTTGATTTAATCTCCACTTCTTTGCTCTAATTCAACCCATGTCTGACTCCACGCATTGGATTGAGAGCCCAATCCTGAGCTCGACGCGCCGCCTTACAGCTAGGGCGGCTCGCACAGACCACCGGGCAGCGGAGAGGAAAACGGGGGCAGGGGGGAAGCGGGGAGGAAGCATTCCAGGGAGGGGGGAGTCGGGCAGAGGCCGGGGAGAGGGTGAGGAGGAGGTGTGACAGGAAGGCAGGAGGCAGGGAGAGGGCGGGGGAGGTGTGCTGGGGGGAGGAAGCAAAGAGCGAGGGAGGTGGGACCGGTGGAGTGATGCTCCACCGAATCCTGAGCCTTCGTGTCAGGCTGGGCACCTGACACAAAGGCTCTTACCCATTGTGGGGCTACTTCCTTTACTTGGGGGAAGGGGACAAAAGTCCCCTTCTCCTGAGGTACCGCCCATAGCTGCCATGGGTGTGTAAGGATGTGGCGGCAGCCATTTTCAGTGCCACCACAGATGTGCACCCCGGGAGCTCAGGATTGGGCTCTAAGACTTCCATAGCTAAGATGGTCCCAGATATAATAGATGTTATCCACATCTTGCTGATGCCCAACTCTAACTTCCCCCCCTCCCCCGCCCTGAACCTTCCCAGTGGTTTCATGCACAGGTTAAGCAACATGGGGAACCAAACTGAACCTGCGGCAATGCATGCACTCAATCACAGAGCTATGGCTTCTTCAGCTGATACATTCAACCGGAGCAAGGAAGAAAAGGTTGTGGGTTGGGGGAGGTGGGGAAGGAGGGAGACACCTACCACACAGGTCCGATTTGGTTCGATGCCCGGGCCTCGCACGAGTAGTGGCACTCTGATGTCAAAGTCATAAAGCTGTCGTTTGTCGATGGGCAGGGAAAACTGACCTGTGGAGGGGGGGGGGGTCATTGCTGTTGATTTTCAACTCCATAGGGAAAGTATTACTGGAAGGGACCGGAAGGTGCTGGGGTGAGCCTCTAGCAAACAGCTATGGGTCTGTGACTGGAGTGGGGCCATCACCCCACTACTGTTTAGATCAACAAGCACTCCTGGTGTTCAGTTCTGGTGGATTTTTCACTCTGTAGTTCCCTTTGACTTCTTACTTTAGAGACACAGTCAGTTCTCTTTATACGTGAACTCGTTATCTGTGAATTTGTGAATCTGCAAGGGGAACAACTGCTACCTACCTCTTGTTATCCGCACCTCTGTTCTCGTTTGGATTGGAAGAAAAAGAGGAGGATGAAGTGTGGAGAACTTGGGGAGCTAGTTCCCCCTCTTCTTCTTCCAGTCCAGGGAGTGGGAAGAAGAGCAGAGGCTGGCAAATCTTCAGGTAAAGGATGAAGTATTTGGCTCATCAACTCAAATGCCAAGAGGTCTTGGGCCAATGCTTGGTAGGCTCTTAGGGGCCTGCCCTCACCCCAGGACATGCCAGGAGTCTTCACTTTATTTTCAGCATTTAAAAAAAACCCCACTAAGGGCGTTTCAAGTGTTTAAGCTGCAGGAAAAATCACAGTCCTGGTATTTCGCTTTTCCATCTTTCCTGTTGTGAAAGCAATGGCCATGGATTTTCTCCGCCCACCTTCATGAGATGCTGCCCTAAAACGGAGTCAGACCCCTGATCTATCACAGTACTGTCAACACTGAGCGGCAGTAGCCTTCCAAGTTCTCCAGACTAGGGTCTATCCACCTGGAGACACCAGGAATTGAACCTAGAACCTTCCACAAGCAGTGCAGGGGGTCTACCACCAAGTGCTGAAAAGACTAGCTATAGGCCTGAGCAATTCTCACACGCCCCACCAATCTCCCAAAGAAAAAAGATCCTTCTTCCACTCTTACACAGAGGATAGCAGCAGGCCTCTGCTCACCTGTGTGGTAACCGTGATCGGAAGTATAGAAGACATACGTGTCTCTCAGCAGACCGAGAGACTCCAGGCGCCCCAACACCTTCTCCACCATATCATCCACGGAGAGCAGAGTCTGCCACCTGCAAGAATGAGTGACAGCATACCAGGAGCCTGGCCACATGGGACTTAGAAGGGTGCTCAGCCCTTTCTCCATCCCTGCCCCTTTGCTGCAGCTCAGCACTGCCAGTGAAAACCTACAACCCTCACAATCACTGAAAATCTGTATTGCTCAGTTTCATCCTGCAATCACCTCATCCACAAACACAAGAACAATTCCCACTGATTCATCTTATCCAACATCTGGTTTCCCCACTATGGGCCATCAGATGCCTCTGGGATGTTTCCTAGCAACATCTCCAGGCAGGGCTGGGAAAGAGCCCTTTCCGAAAGCAAGGTGAGATGCCACCTGTCAACATAGACAAAACCGAGCCAGACAGACTGATGGCCTGACCCAGTAGCCAGCAGCATCATGTGCTCTCAACAGCAGGTCCATGGTTTAAGTGGGGAAGCCCTTGCTTTGCTCAATTGTTGCCATCCCCAAAGGTTGCCCAGCTCTCTGTATTCTGACAATGCGCCACTTTTTGAAGCAAGGGGGGTGGCGACAAAAGACTGACTTCTGACATGAGCCCCACTCCCCAACAGCCATCAACGGTGTCCCAAATCCCTCCTTACCGCATCCTGTAGACATTGTCCAGAAAATCAATAGATGTGTTGGACATGGGTGTCTTGGCTTCCCTCACCAGCCAATGCTTGTCCTGCAAAGGGAATCAAACTATGTGTCAGACCTGAGATCTTCTGGGGTACAGTTGGAAGGGGCACCTTAGAGGGCCTTCTCAATGGCGGCAGAATTCTCTCCCATAAGAGCTTCCCCCCTCTTCTATGTTAGAGGGCAGTTGAAGACCTTCTCACTTTCTAAAGCCTCTCTAGTTACGCATGACTATTTTAATGCCACCTCCTCTTTGGGTGGTTTGCTGGACTTTTGAATTTTGAATTTTAGTGCTTTCTATTTTATTCAGGTGCTTTGCATTTTAACCTATATTGTCCACTACTATGAGTGAACCATGCTATACTTTCTTTTAAGTAAACACAATGAATGAGGTCATCATTCCAGTGTGACTCCATAAAAGGAATACAAATTTTTCGCATTAAATAGTTTTTTTAACTGTCCGATTTGATTTTTTAAAGGTTTTTGCAACCAAAAAACATACCAGAAGATAATATAACTCATACCTCTGAAAGCCGATTGGCTGATAGCTGAAACACTCATACTGAACTGGTTAATGATTTTTGTATTTAAGGGATCAATTCCCATTCAAGGCAAACAAGATATTTTAGGTTTGAGATCAGTTAAGATTAACTGAACCCTCCCACCTTCTGAAATGAGATTTTAGGGTTCCGTTTGGCTTCCTGCAGTAGTGTCCCCTGTACGCTGACCCAAATGGCTCCAACGGTGAGTAGGAGGGGGGGGCTGTTTACACAGCACATCGCGGCGCCTGCTGTACTTACCATGTACCATGTACTTACCCTCCCGGTTATGCTACTGGCTTCCTGCCTACGGGCTTCTGAGTCCACTGCTCAAGGTACTGACCTTCCCATGGACATTGAAGCTTCCATCACGTGGCGCTCTGACAGTGGGGTAGGCTGACTTATACTGGGGTGCCACAGTCCAGGGGGAGTGAGAGGCAGGTGGGGCCAACACCATGAGGAACGGAGGGCGAGAAAGCTTCTCGAGGAATGTCAGGCTCCGGTTGGTCTGCAACAGGGAAGCAAGGGCAGATGTACAGAGAAAGGATGGGATGGAGAATTTCAGGGAAGGTGGAGCCTCAACCCAGAATAGGACAACAAGAAGAAAAGCGAGATGGACTCACAATGATGTCAGTGAGATAATCTTCCTCGTAAAGGTTGCCATGTTTCTCCTCACGCCCATAGGCTGAAAGGGTGTAGTTATAATATTTGGAATTCCCCACCTGTCAGAAGACACACAAACATCTTAGAAAGAAGGCTGCACTTGAATCCAGGCTCACCAGAGCTCCAGCCCTAGACACTGTTTGGAGTGACACATGAAAAGCCGGGGCCAAGGCAGCATATATTTATTCTGAACACTGAGCTCCTCAGGGCAGGACTAGAAAGAATCAGCTGAACCCCCTTGAAGCAGATTTAGGGTACATTTCTCAACTGGATGTGCTGCCTGGCACTGGAACAGAAGCACTCTTGAGCAGGCGAGGCTTTCTCTCGTATTATTATTGATTATATAATATCATTTTAATAAACATGTAAAGAACAAACTTGAGAGAGAGAGACAGCGCTCACAAGCCGGTCCCTCGCACATTGTACAAAAGCATACCGGTCTGCCACATCAGATAGCTTAAGAAGCAGGGGTCCAACCCACCACTCTCCTCTCCTCCTCCTCTTCCTCTTCCATTTTGTTCTCCTTTTCCTTTTCAGAGCAGCAGGAGGAGGAAGAGCTGCAGAGAAGATGCCCCCATCAACTGCTGCTTGGGGCAACTGCCTCACTCAGCCTCATGAATGAGCCAGGCCTGGCTGGACCAATGGTTGAACGGTGTACAAGGTGGCTTCTTAGTTTTCCATACCCTAACTACCCAATTTGCAAATGCTTTTGCCCACCCCGGGGTCCTAGTATTACAGTATGCCTCTTGTTTCATTTTGTTTGTTCCTAACAACCCTGCAAGATAAGCTCAACAGGATATGATTTCCCAACATCAGGCCACCTAGGAAGGCTTCATGCTGCAGACGTATGCAGCTCATCAGGACCCAATACTTTGTCCATGCCCCGTCATCCTGTCCACTGTGAAGTCAAGACACAAGAAAACTATAAACCACTCACCAAACCTTGCCAGTGGGTCCAGCCCATGGGAATATGCTCAACACCTCCAGCTTTGGGGTGTCCGTACTGTGAAAGGAAAGAGGAACTATCAGTAAGGACACAACATGCGTAAACATTATTATTAATTATTATTAATATTATTAACAGTATTTATATACCACTTTTCAACAGAAAGTTTACAAAGCAGTTTACAGAGAAAACCAAACAAACAACTAATGGCTCCCTATCTCAAAAGGGCTCACAATCTAAAAGGATGCAAAAGAACACCAGCAAACAGCCACTAGAAAAGACAGTGCTGGGGTGAGGAGGGCCAGTTACTCTCCCCCCACTAAATGAAATAAGAGCACCCACTTAAAAAGTGCCTCTTACCCAGTTAGTAGGGGTTACATGATTTTAAAAGCAAATTGTGATGGGGGAGATATATCAATAATCAGAATTGGGGCAGAGCTGCCTTGTCCACAAGACTGAGGCAGCTGCTTCAGGAGGCAAATGGCTGTGGGAGGGAAGCAGCCACCTCCACCCCCAGCATTGTCTACTTCCCACTCCTGGATTTGACAAGGAAGACAGAGACAGAGCAGAAGAGGAAATACAGAGGACAGTATGTCCTCTTCAGTTCCTTAGAGACACTCTAGCCCACTGCTTTCCTCCTCTTTAAACTTCCTCTTTCACTCTGTTCCTGTCTTCCTTCATATAGCCAGGCGGCAGGTGGAGGCATTTTGGACACAACCTCACATGACAGGAGGTCTTGGGCCAGCCCTGACCAGAGGTGAGTAAACTTCAACTTGTGGGATCTCTTCTGTTTTACACACTTCCCCCCTTCCTCTGGGGTCCACCAAGCACAGCCAGATGCAAAATGGTGCCTGCAGAGGGGAGTGGACCTAAATGTTGAACTAAGGACCAGGGTGCATCTGAGCACACACAAGGTCCTGGAGCTTAGTTTTCGTTTCAGAGGTGAGCTCACTGTCCTTTCACACTAAAATCTATTCCTGGCTTTCCTCCCAAGCTGCCTTTGCAGCCTAATTTGGGGGCAGGGTGGGGCCCCCAACCCAGGGGTGCTATGGGATGTCCCTGGTGGCCTCTTCTTTCCAGCTCCTCCGAGTTCCACCATCTACGATAATGCAGGATAAGAACATAAGAACAGCCCCACTGGATCAGGCTATAGGCCCATCTAGTCCAGCTTCCTGAATCTCACAGCGGTCCACCAAATGCCCCAGGGAGCACACCAGATAACAAGAGACCTGCATCCTGGTGCCCTCCCTTGCATCTGGCATTCTGACATAGCCCATTTCTAAAATCAGGAGGTTGCGCATACACATCATGGTTTGTACCCTGTAATGGATTTTTCCTCCAGAAACTTGTCCAATCCCCTTTTAAAGGCATCCAGGCCAGTCGCCATCACCACATGCTGTGGCAAAGAGTTCCACAGACCAACCACACGCTGAGTATCTTCTTTTGTCTGTTCTTACTCTCCCAACACTCAATTTGAGTGGATGTCCCCTGGTTCTGGTGTTATGTGAGAGTGTAAAGAGCATCTCCCTATCCACTCTGTCCATCCCCTGCATAATTCTGTATGTCTCAAGATGGCGCAAGAACTGCACGAGATCTTGCATGATCCAAGATGCCGGCACCTAGAAGAGCCAGGAAGAAGCGGCCACTGCAAAAAAGGGTGACGTGACCACCATCAGTTAGGACAGTGCTGCTGTGAACTCTTAACCTAGGATGGAACATAGGACTCAGATTTTACCAGAACACGCAGAGGGAAGCCTCTTACCTGGTTGAGGTATTTCCCAGCGTAGAAGGTCTGGTAGCCCTGCTTTTGCAGATACACTGGGAAGGCAAATGGCTCCTGGAACTTCTGCCAGAGGAGGCTACTGCAGTTGCCCTCCAGGGAGTTGTTCCGCACCAGGTGGTTGTGAGGATACATGCCGGTCAGGATACTGCTGCGGCTCGGGCAGCACAGAGGGGTGACTGCAAACTGAAGGGAGAGGTTTCCAGTCAGGCTCTCTTAGTTAATACCCCTTCTCTGTCTGGAAGCATCTCGCCTGGTTGCCAGCAGACTCCAAACTGGGAGGGAGGTTTGAGAGCACCACTCCCCACAAGAGAAGACTAAAGCGCTGGGTGCATTGTAGCTTCAGACAGAAAAGGGGTAATGGGCGAGCAGGTGACAAACGAGGAACAGCATGGAGAGAAAGGAAAGAAGGAGATTCCTCTGCCTTGTGGACGCTGAAGGAGAAAGCAAATTCATTGGTCTAAGCCAGTGGTTTTCAACCTGATTTTGGGTGGACTGTGGGCCAGCATGACCCAGAAGCTGCAAAGCATTCTGGAGTGCGTCACACTGGCACATGGCCCACTTCATTGGCCATGTCACACCCCAGAATGTCTTGTGGCTTTGCATTCTGGGACACTACCCAGAAGTCACAAGGCATTCTGGAGCACTATGCAACCGTTCTGGCCGACAAAGAGGGTGAAAGTGTTGGAGAAACTGGTCTAAGCTAAGGCTAAAAACAGCTGGCAGGAATCTTTCTTCTCCACCCTCTCTGCCATTGTATCCTTCCTTTTCCCTAGGGATTCCCCTATCAGAGGTAAGAGCTGTTTGGAGCAGTGGGGAGGCCCACAGAGGGGACTGCGAGCCCCTCCCCCACCCTACAGATGACCAGCCCTACCCCCCAGGTTCATTACAAAGCCCCTCAGTTGTGGCATCACAGCAATCACTGTTGTACTGTTGCTGTCATCATTTCTTAGCCACTCCCCTTTAAAGAAAATGACTTGCTTCCAGTTCCAGTTCCACTGGTGGGTCATGACCATCAGTTTGGGAACCACTGGCCTAGGCATTAATTTAATCAACCAAGAACAGCATGTTCCCCTCAATGGGCAAGTGAGAATCCTGGTCATTTCAAGCATAATCTTTATCAGTGTGGCCCCACTGAAACAAATGAGTACATAACATCTTTCCTTTTCTGTGTAATCCAGATTCTGTTTTTACTTACTTGGATGCTCTTCTCCAACCCCCCCCCCCCAACTAACCTTTCCTACGCCTTCTACTTTATCCCAATCAAGAAAGCAGGAAAAGCAGAGATTGGCACATCACCAGCTAAGGGGGGCAGGATTTGACACACCATCTCAGCCACAGGGAGGTCTTGGGGCTAGCCCAGTCCTTCGTACTTTATTAGGTGAAAACCTAGCTGCAGAAGGAAGCTCCACCATGATTACACTGCGTGCTTGTTCCTCAAAAGGAAATGACGGAGAGAGAATCCTCAAAGATTAGGGCTCCTAATTTGAAGGCGAAACTGAGGCATGAGTACACAGCTGCCTGGAAGAGAACCCACAAGTGGCTCTCTTAGGATTTAGGATTAGAGACAGCCTATTGTGACATCTACTGGTCAGCAAATGAACCACAAACTCCTTTTCCACAAACTTCAAAAGATGAAAATGAATAGGAGGATAACTTCCTGCTGGCTTATCACGTTAGGAGAAGGTTCTGGAAAGACTCAGTGGTCTAACTTTCACCATTCAGCCAGCCAAGCTACAGTTGCTGTTAGATCAGCACTAAATCTACGTTGCAGTTGTTCAGAAGGCAAATGCTGACATACAAAACTAGGAAGGCACCTTTTATCCAGAGGTGCAACTGGAAAGAGATGCGCACTCTCATCACCCAAATAATGTCAGCACTGGCTGTCAGAAAAAGCCAGCTCTCAATTCTGTAAAGGACCACAGTGAGCAGTATCAAAAAAAACCAAGGAGAAGAATTAGCCCAGGGAGGGCTGCACTCCTCCCTCTCCCCAAAGTTTAAATTGCACAAAACAAACCTAAACACTGTTATTGAGGTACTCACAGCATTGGTGAAGGAGGCCCCTGAACTGCCAATCAGGGCTTTGGTCTTCTTCATGGGGTTCTGAAAGTCAAAACAGACAGTTAACATCAGTTGCCATGCAAAGCCACAATTAAACCACAGATTCATGCAATGTTCGTGGTTGAATCTCAGCTTCCGATCACAGTTTGTGGGCTCTGAGTCTCTGAATTTTTTTGCAGTGAGTTTTACTGATTTTTTTTTTAAAGAATGTTTACTGGGCCAGTTCAGACTTTGCACAAGGCTTAGATTTAAATCAGGGATTTGTGCAACGTCTCCCTTGCCTCCAGAATGTGTGCTCTTTCTATCTTATCTGCTTGCAAGGGGAGGAATATTCGTATACATCTATACAATTGCCCCCCCCCCCAAATGGTTTTACTGTTCTTATTATGACTTTATTTATTATTTTACATATTGTATATTTTAGTGTAGTAATTGTAAGCTGCCTTGGGCATTTGCTTTGGCATGGGAAAGGTGGGATATAAATCTTTTAAATAAATAAGGGCACAATCCTAACCTCT
This sequence comes from Tiliqua scincoides, assembly GCF_035046505.1. NCBI lineage: Eukaryota > Metazoa > Chordata > Lepidosauria > Squamata > Scincidae > Tiliqua > Tiliqua scincoides. Next base: position 4,515,748 of record NC_089831.1, on the reverse strand, counting down.
TATGTCAGTACTTTCCAGCACTGGCACAGCAGTGCCAATGAGACATATGCTGCATCCTGCAGTTGGGTGTCACTCACAGAGGTCTCCTCCAAGTAAGGGAATGTTTGTTCCCTGACCTCAGAGCTGCATTGCCCTTATGTCAGTGCTGGAAAGGGGTTAGGATTGCGCCCTAAGTCCCATATGTATGTACTGGTTCCATTCTGGCAGTCTGTATGGAAATTGGAATATACATAGAACAAAACAGCTGCCTCTTTGCTGGGCCAGCACCATTGTGCCTGAGCAAAACCTCCACAAAGGACTTACAATCACAAAGGAGATAGTCTCATGGAATAATACCTGTAACACTCTCATTGAAAAATGGATTTATGTTCAGTCTGCCTGTGTAAACCACCTTGAGTCTTTTGAGAAAGGCCGTACAGTATAGAAATATTGTAATAAATAAAAAATAAATACTGTACCATGCCTGTGGGAAAGTACTGATGCAGCTGACCATAATCCGGATGTCTGTAACTTGGACTGCCTGTGTAATTCTGCTACTGATCGAGGTTTGTAACAAGCCAAGGTTGCTCATGATGTACAAACTGGATGATCCATGCTTGTTCTAACCACACTGTCGGGCTCAGAAGCTCGACACACAGCTTCTCAAGTCTGAGATTTAGCTGGCGCAGACTTGAGAAGTCCCATTGCAGGGTCTGGGGCTTTACATGGGGGAAGGGGACAAATGTCCCTTTTCCCTGAGGAGTCTTCCAGTGGCTTCTCAGATCCCTCAGGATACAGCAGCAGTTATTTAGACACTGCTGTAACCTGCTGTGCCAGGAAGCAAAGGATCGGGCTGCCCAGGAACTCCAAAGAAATCAGCAGCTGTTATCCATTAAAGACATAAAAGAAAAGGGTGAGTCTTTTAAGGCTGCAATCCTATACATACTTACTTGAGAGTAAGTTCCACTGACCCCCTGGGACTAACCCATTAGGATGTGCATAAGATTGCACTCTAAAATCTCTGGGAAATGGAAAGGGTGGGACCACCCCAAACCGACTAACAAAGTGAATTCCAGAGGCTGGATCCAAACTATACAGGGCTTTAACAAAATCAGGATGGACATCTGGAACTCCGCTGAGTACATCTTGCTACCTGATCCTTTGGATCAAGGACTTTGTCCTTTCACCACAAGGCCAGTGGCAAGAATGGAGACTGTTGAGTTACTTAGGAGTAAGTCTCACCAAATTCAGTGTTTGTCATCGGGGCCCGTGAGAGTGGGGTGCAGGGAGTAAATTGTACCTGGTCATAAAGGGGACCCGGAGGGGTGCTGGAAATTTTTTGGGATTTCAGAAAATGATTGCATATGTTGAGTGAAGACTGGCAGTCACATTTTGTGTAAGTGACATAGTTTTATATATTGTAATTCATAGAAATTATGATCCATTGATCTATGAAATTCTGATCCAATGGAGAAGGGAAGGGGCCCAAAAGGAACTTTGTACCCCCTGATAAAATTTCTTTCAGAAGTCCTGTTCACCACTCAGATTGGACTGCAGTCCAAGTGTACACATAAGAAAATAAGAACAGCACTGCTGGATCAGGTCATAGGCCCATCTAGTCCAGCTTCCTGTATCTCACAGGGCCCACCAAATGCCCCAGGGAACACACCAGATAACAAGAGACCTGCAAGGCTTCCTGGGAATTGTAGTTAAGAACATAAGAACAGCCCCACTGGATCAGGCCACAGACCCATCTAGTCCAGCTTCCTGTATCTCACAGGGCCCACCAAATGCCCCAGGGAGCACACCAGATAACAAGAGACCTCATCTTGGTGCCCTCCCTTGCTCTGGCATTCTGACATAGCCCATTTCTAAAACCAGGAGGTTGCACATACGGATCATGGCTTGTAACCCGTAATGGATTTTTCCTCCAGAAACTTGTCCAATGTACACTTGGCACTATGTGGCACAAAACTGCATGGAAATACCCAGAACCTCATCCTGAGTAAGCATGTTCTCAGACCTCCTACTTATTCATTCTTTTGCAATGTAGCACTCAACACCCTCTGCTTGCAAAATCTAGTACGGTCCCAGTAAAACCTTTACACAATCAGAGCTGTGCTTTTTTTTGTTTTTAAACTGAAAAATAACATCAAATCCTGCAGCTCAGGGTTCAAAATCTGAAGCCACATCCTCTATTTACTTTGTAGTGGAGAAAAAAAAACTCTACACATGCTCAGATATGCATTATTCTAAGGACATAGCTCACTGGCTTTCAGAGCAAATCATGAGACCAAGAGTTCCAGGAAGCCCTGATATAAAATTATATCACTTTGGAAATTTTACAATTATTACTATTATGAGAGTTTTGCACAGTCAGACAGGAGTTATCGACTGGTTTGTTTTATCCAGGCATCGAGTCCTTCCCAAGGACCTGGGATGCCAGACTTTTATCTGCCAGACTTTTATATTTTGCTGTTGTAAATATTCTTGCAAGATGGTAAGCTGCTTTTTATAGTTGGTGGATGGCAATTTCTGTGGCCCTGATGCTGTTCAGGTGCTCTTCAAGGTGTTTTGGAATAGCACCAGGGTTGCCAATCACCACTGGGACCACTTAGGTCTTCTTCTGCCACAGCCTTTCAATTTCTACTTGTAAATTTCCCCCAGTTCTTTTTCTTCTACTCTACTATCACCTGTTATTGCTATATCAATTATTTTGACTTGGTTTTATTAATTATTATTATTATTTATTGGGTGAGGTGGGTTACAGCATTGGGTTCAAATCCCTGCTCAGCCCTCCATCTAACTGGGCGACCCTATCACCCAGCCTAACCTACCTCACAGGGCTGTTGTGATGATAAAAGGGGGAGGAGAAAAGCCATGCATGCAGGCCTGACCTCTTGGACAGAAACTAGTAAAATAAACATGCCTGTCTACATTGTTGCAGGACAGCCTCCCCCCCCCCCCCGCCGTCTTGGATCACTCACCATCCCCCCAATCACGAGGTCCTGGTCATCAGTCAGGATGAGGACAATGTTGGGCCTGCCCCTCTTGCCACCTGCCCCTCCTGCCAGCAGTAGCCAGGTCGTTAGCAGAGCCCAGAGGGCCCCGCAGCTGAAGGAGCGCCCCATGGGGAAGGACTGGCAGCCCCCTCGGGGGGCAGAGCAGAGGCAAGGGGTGGCAGCCAGCCCAGCCCAGCCCAGCCACGCTGATCACACAGGCTGCAAGCCCAGGAGGAGAGTTTCAGGAAGTGAAACTGCCTGTCCAGGCATCATATGATCCTGCAAACTCCACCTGCCCCCCGCCCCCTAACCCTCTCCAGCTCCCCCCACCCCCCATTGCGCTCATCACTGGCTCCACCACCAGTGTTCTTCAACTGCTTCTCGCAAAGCCACCAGCGCCGGTCACTTTCAGTCCTGCAAACTGCAGGGAAGAAGGAGGCGGGGTGGAGGAAGGCAGGGGGCGGGGTCTCCTCTCTAAACCCAGCCCCGGGGGGGCGGGAAGGCAGAAGCGAGGGTCTTGCTGCTGCCCTGCAGAACGGAGGCTGCGATTCGGGTAAGAGGCTGCTTTCTTTCTCTTCCCACCAGTGGGAAAGGGAGAGTCCCTGGTGGACTGGGAAGAAAGTCCTGTTGAGATGGGGGTTTACTCCTGAGTAGGGGTTGTAGCCATTCATGCGAGAGGAGCTGCGGCATGTTTGCAGAGAGTTCATTTCACGTGTGTGCTCCTGTTCTGAGCCCTGGACTGGAAAAGAAAGAGGGAGGTAGAGAGAGTGGAAGGGGGCGGCTGCAGCGCCCCTTTGCAATCCAAGGCATAGGGGGAAGTACAGAGGCTGGTGCATCAACAGTATGGGAGGCAGGCTTTAGCATCCTTCTCAGGCACTGGAGTCTTGGGCTGGCTCTGCATTCAAGTCACCGCAGGCATCTGTCATTGAGCAGAAGTGTTTGTTGGCGGGGGGGGGGGATGCTTGCCCCCTCTCCCAGGGTAACCAGATGTCATAAGCACAAAAGAGGGCAAAGGACCCCAAAATGCAGGGCATCCAATCAAACTGTAGGACATGACAAAAATAAATGCTAAGAACACATGTGTATTGAATGTCATGTGGTCGATTTAAACACTATATTACTTATTATTAAAAACTATATTACATGTAATTTAGTACATATAATTAATTTCAAGAAGGCTCTGCGCCGCTCACAGGGAAAAGGAGGACATTAGAGTTCTTTCCCAGGACACAAAGCTAAAAAGAGGACATGTCCTGGAAAAAGAGGATGCCTGGTCACTGCCTTCACCCTGGTTCGGCTTCTGCTTAGCAGAAGAGGAAGTGTGGAAGAAAGGAGAGCTGTAGGCTAGAGGAATAGGCTAGAGAGACTCTACTACTCTTTTCTCCTTCACACATCCTCTTGTGCTATAGTTGCCTCTTCCTTTTCAGATCCCTGGAGGAAGAGCAGGTAGAAGTGAAGAGGAGGCATCACCAACTCACTGTCTGAAGCAGCTGTCTCAGTTAGTCTTACAGATGGCATCGTTTGTTTCACTGTTTCTTACTGTTTGGGAACAAAACTTATTTTCTCTGTTGTTGTTTTTTCCCCCCAAGAGTTATTGCCTGTTTCTCATGGGTGGAGAAGAGGAGGTCCAGAAATGACAGGTGGCTGCATCTGCAAGCTGGTTACAGCTGGAGAAGTTGAAGCTTGAAGCTCTTTCACCCCACTGATTGATAGCTGAGGTTAAATAGGTGTGAGGTTAAGTTGCCATAACTGTTTCCTGTTATATGCACCATCTCTATTTTTAACTACTCATTTGTTACGGTGCAGCACTCAGAAAGAAGTGGCCGCTTAGCCCTGCTGATTTCCATGAAGGGTGCTACTCGAGGCACAAGAACAGTTTTAATTTTACAAAATGGCTCCCCTGCTAGCCTGAGAGAGGGTGGCATCCCCAAGGCTATCCATAGAAGCTTCAGGTCAAGTGGGAATTTAAACCTAAGTTTCTTACAACTAGGGTTGTCAACTGACTGACTTTGCTTGCTCCAATTCCTACATAAAATTGATTACGACTTTGTAAATTCCACATTTACACAGCACCAGAGATGGTAGCTGTGCACAGGAGTTGGCAGTGTGGACCACAGTTCGGACTTTGCGCTTTGCCTTCCTTCCACAAACTGTGCCTCTTCTAGAGGGCCACAATTTGCCCATTGGGGGACCCCCCCATCACCCAGCCACCTCCTCTTCCAGAAGGGTTGGGCCAGCCAAATACAGCCTGCTGTCCCGTGAAGCACCCCCCAGCTGAAAAGCACTGATCCTGCTCACAGAAATCAGCAGGTGAAACTATTTCTACCAGCATCACCTGCTGATATCTGCAGAACAGAACCTGCTGCTGAAGGCACAACTGGAACCACTTTAGTGGTTGGCAATCCAATACCCAAATGCCTTGTCTCTATTGCAGGACCGTGTTGGCTGTTGTAATGGTCTGGTGGTGAAAGAAATGGTCCGATATCCTCCTTTCTGCAATGAAAGGGATGTCAGGATCCCTGTTCCATATTGCAATGCTAGAGTTTCTGGGGATCTCATCACCTCTCAGAAATAGTAATTGATTCCTCTTTATTATATTTTCATAGGTCCTTGCCCTGCCTCACCCATGCCATGCCCAGATCAGGCCCTTTGATTTTATTGGCTTATTTGAAGGGGAAGGCCATGTTTCACTGAGGCTATGATGTCACAGTTTCCTGTAAAGAAAAGGCGACCGTGTCAGAAGGAAGCCCCCCCACCCTTGAACCCGGAGGATCCTGTGCGCTTCCCTGATGTGGTGCTCTGCCTGGTAGAGAAGAGGATGGGTGCGAGTCGCAGAACTTTCCTCACCACCCTGGCACGTCGCAGAGGTTTTTGCGTAGAGGGTGCTGATAGGTGGGTAACAGCTGGGAGACATGGGTGGGTTGTGGGGTGGTCCATCTGGGAGGCAGAGAGGCAGTTAGGGGGTAAGTTAGTAAGGTTAGGGGATGTCCACTGCCTGCCTCCCTTAACCTCTGCTGCTGATTCTGCCTCTTCTGCCATGCAGGAGGGGAATTGAGCAGAACAGGAAATGGAGAGTTTTGAGCTCCACTGTGTCTTGGAAGCTCTCACACTTCCTTTTTGCTCCATTCCCCTCTTTCTTTTGGAATCCCTGGTGCATGGGATGAGGAGGAGGTGGCAACTGGTACTCTGCTGGTTAAAGAGGGGCTACATTTGGTGCATCAAGGTTCTATTTAAGGGGGGCAGAGGCATTTGACTTGCAGATGGTGGGAGACCTTGGGTTGCTGTCAGGCCTCTGAAAGGAGAGTGAGAGGCAGAACCAGGAAACAGGCAAAGTGATCCCAGGACGCTGGATTTCTTTGTTTGTTGGGCAGCCAGCTCTGAGTTGCCTGCAGCCTAAGGACCACCTCCTTGAGCCCTTATCTCTGTGCCAGATTGCATTGGGGACAGGGTTGTGCCAGTAGCAATTCACAGCTTGAGTCTGTCTTGTCCTCCTCTGACCCCTTTTCCTTTTGGTGCTTCCCTAGTGAAAGAGTGACCCACGTGGTATCAGAGGGCAACTCTGGAGATGAAGTGGTGGAATGGATGAAGAGATACAGGAACTGCTGGGCAGAGGCTCCGGGAAGTTGTCCAGCCTTACTAGACCTGGCCTGGTTCACAGAGAGCATTAGTGCTGGACACCCTGTCGAGATTGAACCCAGGCACTGCTTGGGCGTGAGTAGGAGCTGTGCAGGCACTTGGGAAGGGCTTATCCTTCTAAGATGCATGTAGATTGTGGCCTCCTGAGACAATTAATCTCCCTTTACTCGCTTCTTGCACAGTATAAGGGAAAACTCATTGCAAGGTTCAAAAGAAAAGGAGCTTCCCTGAGACTCCTTGCATCAGGGCCATAGCTGTGGTCCCTCCCCTTTGATATGGGGCAAGCTGCAGATTCTGCAAATTTATCATTTGCTCTCTTGTTTTCAGGTAACTGTCAAAGCAGAGAAACCTGAAGACAGATGCCAGGTGGCAGCTTACGCCTGCCAGCGCCGAACTCCGCTTGTCCACCACAACCAGGCACTTGTGGTAATCTGGCTACATTTTTTGGTTCCAGGGTCTGGGGTAGATTGGGCCTGGCTTTGGGGAAGGAGAACAAAGGGGCCAGCATGAGAGGAGCTTGACAGTATTGACCCACCTTCACATCTGAGTGTAAAACCCAGGTGGCTCTGCTCCAATTATCATGGGGTTTGAATTTTCCTGTCCAGTACATTCTTGAGCAGTTTTTGTTGACTGCAATATGCAGAAGACATTGTGCTGCAGTGTCTTCATTATGGCCAGTTCAAGCTTTGATCAAGACACCTGCTACTGTCCTTGGGAGGCTTCTACCTTTGGTATGGGGGGGGGGGAGAGAGAATTGGCTCTTTGAAGGCAACCCCATGTTGGAAATGGGGTTGCCATCTTTTTATGAGCTCTGCTCTTCTGTCTTTTAACAGCATCCTGACATGCAAATGTATGCATGGGGGAAAGAGTATTCCTTGCTATATATAGTGTGCATGTGCGTTTAGCTTTCTGGTAGTCCTCTGAATGAACAAGCTTGCAAGTGCAGGCTTTGTTGTACACTTTGTTGTACACTTTGTTGTAGGGCAGGTGCCTACAAACCCCAAACCTTGGGTCAAATGCAGCCTACAGCGAGCCTCTCTCTGGCTTGTAGCAAACCTCTGGTCCCCTGTGGGCCTCTGGCCCCCTCAACCGAATGCAACTGGGGAGTGTTCTGAGGGCTGGGGAGACCGCGTGCAGCCTCCCCGGCCCACGGAACACCTAAAAACATCACTTCCTGGTTTTTTAAAAAACCTGGAAGTGACATTTCAGCTGTCACTTCCTAAGCTCCTGTAGGACTTAGGAGGCTTTCTGAGGGTCCCTGGCCCTCAGAAGATGCTCTGGGTGTTTCCTCTGATGTGCTGGTTCTGAGGTGTGTATTCCTGTACATCTAAGTAAGCTGCTTATGGGGTGGGGGAATCGAGGCTCATTTGAGTTTGTGCTTTATTTCTGTGGTGTATGTTGATGCTTGGAGAAATCTGGAACTTTGAGCCCATTTATTCATTCATCTAAGTTGTGTCTCTAATGCATTTATTTAAATTTTATATTTAAAATTTATTTATTTTTTCCAGCCCTTGACACCATGGTTAGATATTTGATGTGGCTCCTGACCAAAAAGTTTGGAGATCCCTAGTGTAGGGAATATGTGGATGCATTCAGATGTGACTTCTCATGCACAAGAGATGCAGCAGTCATCTTTAGAGTATTTCTGTCTGCTTTTAAACATAGCTAGTATCCCCAAACTGTCCATATCACCCTTCTTTTGTCAGGGAGCCCTGGAAACCTTGGCCGAGGAGGCACACTTCTGTGGCAGCGAGGGACGTAGGCTGGCATTCTCCAGGGCTGCCTCTGTCCTCAAGTCCCTACCCTGGGCTGTCAGGAGAATTCAAGAGTTGAGCTGTGTACCCTGCATTGGTGAGCACTCCAAGAAAATCATCCAGGTAAGAAGCCCGTTGAGGGTGGCTTTCCTTTCTCAGCATCTCTGGCCTCTTCGTCTTTTGGGCATGCGTGGAGGAGAGTTGCTTGTTAATACTCTGCTTGTCACACACCCTCAGTTAAAGCCCCAAAAGCAGAACCAGAAAAACCCCACATGCACATTGATACAGTAGTCCCAATACTGAAAAATTAATCCTCTCTAACTTAAGGAGTCTCACCCCTTCCTCACCACGTGTATTGTTTGTGTCTCTGAATAGGAGGTGTTGGAAGATGGAACTTCTTCAGAGGTGGAGAGAGTCAGGCTCTCTGAGAGATACCAGATTATGAAGGTGGGTCAGTGCTTGGATGTGCATGTGGCCTGGAGGACACAGCTGGGTTTGGAAAATGCCTGCTGGAATTCGAGACAAGTATGTCCTGTTGAAATTCTGGACTGGGCCTGTAAATATGCCCATGGGAGTGTAGGGAAAAGTCTGGAATGGAGTCCTGGATGTCAGGTTTGAACTTTCAGAGATGGATATACTGCTGGACAGAACACACCATGATGTGGGCGTACGCCCCCCCATTCCCTTACCTAACCATTGTGAGCACTGTTGATACTGTGTGTATTAATATTTTTTATAAAACTTATATATTTTTGTACATGACTTTGTGGTGAGGAGAAATGGGTGTGTGTGTGTGTGTATCTCAGCACTCTTAAGCCCTCTTCCTTTGGCATGAAACTGACAGGACCAGAAGCAGCTAGGTATCTGATCTAGTCAATTTTGCCCCACCCTTGCCCTGGATGAAAAGTGAGGAGGTGGCAAGATCACAGCCAGCCATGCTATTTGTTAGGGCAAAGGGATCTACTTTGGGTGAAGGGAATTCCTTTAAAAGTCAGCAAACTGTTTCCATAAAAATCAGTAGAAATTCACGGGCACCTACTGAATCAGACCAACACTATTGGTGTATTTTTGAAACTGTGTTCTTAAGGATCCTTGGAGCCCTTCCGTTTCTTTCCCAGAGTTCCTCTAATGAGAATACTGATAATGGCAGATGAGCTTCTCTAGAAGTTGGTTTGCCCACCATGGCCAACCTTCCTACCCAATGCCCAGTAAGAAAGTTGGGTGTGTCCTAGGACCTGATTTCAGTTCATGTGGGGTAACAGTGGGACCATCATCTCTGGCCAGTGTGCCATGATAATTGAAAGGATGCCCTCAAGGGTGCCCCAGGATTGATTGTTCCCCTTTCCCCAGGATCTCTTCTATTTTGGAGAGGCTTTAGCAATAAGGTAGAACAGTGGTTACCAAATGTTTTAGCACCAGGACCCACTTTTTAAGACTATGCTCTATCTGGACCCACCAAGGTTTACCAGACTTTTTTTTTTTCTAGAAAGAAATTATTTTTATACGTAATAACCAGAAAGAAGAAACCACAAACATTTATCTTCCTATGCTTGCAAACTACAGGAGCTCACTTCCTTGCAGGGCAGTTAACAAAATAATATAAGAAGAACCCCACTGGATCAGGCCAAAGGCCCACCTAGTCCACCTTCCTGTATCTCACAGTGGCCCACCAAATGCCCCAGGGAGCACACAAGACAACAGACATAACCTGTGTCCCTGTGCCCTCCCCTGCATCTGGCAATCAGAGGCAGCCTGCCTCTAAAACCAAGAGCTTGCATGACTTGTAACCAGCAATGAACCTTTCCACCAGAAATTTGTCCAATCCCCTCTTAAAGGCATCCAGGCAAGATGCCATAACTACTTCTTGTGACAAAAAGTTCCACAAACTAATGACACGCTGGGTAAAGAAATATTTTCTTCTGTCTGTTCTAACTCTCCCAACACTCAACTTTCGCAGATGTCCCCTGGTTCTGGTGTTATGTGAGAGTGTAAAGAGCATCTCTCTATTCACTCTGTCCATCCCCTGCATGATTTTGTATGTCTCAATCATGTCCCCCCTCAGGCGTCTCTTTTCTAGACTGAAGAAGCCTAAACGCTGTAGCCTTTCCTCATAGGGAAGATGCCCCAGCCCAGTAATCATTTTGGTTGCTCTCTTTTGCATCTTTTCCATCTCCTCTATATCCTTTTTGAGATGTGGCGACTAGAACTGGACGCAATACTCCAGGTGTGGCCTTAATATCGATTTGTACAACGGCATTACAATATTAGCTGTCTTATTCTCAATGCCTTTCCTAATGATCCCAAGCATGGAATTAGCCCTCTTCACTGCTGCTGCACATTGGGTCAACACTTTCATCAAGTTGTCCACAAGGACCCCAAGATCTCTCTCCTGATCTGTCTCAGACAGCTCAGAACCCATTAGCCTATAAGTAAAGTTTTGATTCTTTGCCCCGATGTGCATGACTTTACACTTACTTACACTGAAACACAGTTAGCAGCTACAGTATCTGATTTTTGAATAGCTTCAGGGCTTGAGGGAATTACTTATCTGATCACCCTTTGGCGACCCACCAAAAATCAAGTTGTGACCCACCAGTGGGTCCCTGACTCAGTTTGGGAACCACAGAGGTAGAACATTTGACAACCATAGTGCTGTAGGAACTGTGAATGGAACAGTAATGATATTCCCTTGTTTCTACTCCTCAGCTTTTCATAAAGATCTTTGGGGTTGGGGTGCAGACTGCAAGCCAGTGGTATCAGGAAGGGCTAAGGACACTTTCTGACCTAGAGACGCATCACGCACAGCTAAGAAAAGCGCAGCAAGCTGGTAAGAAGGCACAGGAAGGCCTGGGGTTATGGTTTATGGGGTAGAACACCTGCTTTTTGCATTCAGAGGGCCCTGGGCTCAGACCTTAGCACTTCCAGGTGAGGCTAGGGAAGACCATAGCCTGAAACCCTGGAAAGCTTCTTCCTGTCTTGGATAACTGTACCATTAGCCTGGCTCAGCAGGAAGTGTCTTTGAACAATATAGGGTAGAGATGAGTCTTTGTGTTAAAAATATTTAACTTGGACAGATAGTGTGATCAGGGTTATAGTAACAACTTCTAGAAGGCTAGCCATTCTAGTCTGTTGGGTCAAAAGCTAGCAGAGGTGGCCTTCAGGGTACCTGAAGGCTCTTGGTGGCTTTTCAGGGCTACTGCAACATCCTGAAGGGGTGAGGCGAGTTGAGTGCCTTGGGGTGACTTTGAGCACCGTTAAGGACCAAGTAAGACAGGAAATTAACCCTATGGAGCCAAGTCTACTTGGAAACCTCCCTTTCATTTCAGTAGGAACTTTGCTCTGCACAAGCTTATCATAGCTTGTGGCTAGTAGCAGAGATCTGCCTACTGCTATGCCCTCCCTCTCCCTCCAGTGGCTCCAGAAAACTACCTGAGAGAGCCATTTTGTTTTGCATTTTGGTTAGGTTGTTCCTAGCTACACACTGCATCCTCCAAAGCTTCGTGGGGTGTTGCAAAGGTGTGTCTTTAGTGGCTGCCATAGGTCCTTGGAGCCGATTGGCCAAATATGGAGCAGCTCTTGCCACCAGGATGGGGGCAGGAATGGCAATGGCAAACTTGACTTCTTCACACTCTCTAGCTTTTTAGGTCTGGAGTATTGATTCCTAGTGATGTTCTTCCACCACTTCTCCATTCAGGACTCCTGCATTATGAGGACCTCAATATCCCTGTGGAGCTCTCCGAAGCTGAGGCCATTGGCCAAGTGGTGCGAAAGGCTGTGGAGCAGCTCTTGCCTGGAGCGTCCGTGACTCTGACTGGTGGGTTTAGGAGGTGAGTTCTTTTGGAGACTGGACTCCTGGCTGGTGTGCTGGGAAGCCTGCCCCCAGAAGGCACTGTCTTTCCCTTGCTCCTCCAGAAAGTGATAGAGCTTCCGTTTCATACACAAGTTTCCAGGCTGGGAAAGACCCTGGTTTGAAATGGTGGAGGAGCTGCTGTCAGTCAGTGTTGCCCCTGGTCAGCAGCCACAGCAGAGGTCTCTGCAGAGGTCTGCCACAGCTGGGCAGAAGCTAAGAGTCAGTCAGGAAGCTGCTGTAGTGATGCCCCCCTTTCAGGTGGCACCCAGGGCAAAAGTCCTCACCTGCCACACCCTAGATACTCCTCTGGTGTTGACATAACTGAAATAGATGAATCAAAACTGACTCAGTAACAGGGCAGCATCATATGTAAGAACATAAGAACAGCCCCACTGGATCAGGCCATAGGCCCATCTAGTCCAGCTTCCTGTATCTCACAGCGGCCCACCAAATGCCCCAGGGAGCACACCAGATAACAAGAGACCTCATCCTGGTGCCCTCCTTTGCATCTGGCATTATGACATAACCCATTTCTAAAATCAGGAGGTTGCGCATACACATCATGGCTTGTACCCCGTAATGGATTTTTCCTCCAGAAACTTGTCCAATTCCCTTTTAAAGGCATCTAGAGCTGATCCGCTGTCTGCACAGAGGTACATTCCACTGGGTTCAGTGGGGCTTTGCTCCCAGGAAAGTGTTCGTCATATACTCAGCCAGACACACACAGGCTGTTCTCTAAAACACACTCAGCCACGCAGCTCCTGTTCTGTGAAGAGGACTCCTGATGAAGGCAGCAAGGGGTTTGTGACCACTGTAGTAAAACAAAACGATCTGCATTCCTCTGGGTAAGGGCATAGAGTGCTGCACTGCATCCGGATTTACCCAGCAGGTAGATTTGGGCTCCAAGTCCAGGCGGGAGCCCAGGTCTACCTGCCTAACAAGCCTCGGCCACAGAGGCTAGAAGCTCAATTGGGAGCCTGGGAGATCTGGGCTCTGAAGGGAGTGCTCCTGGTGGGTGCTGTGAGTGGTGAACAGTGGTTGGAGGCATCTGCTGGCAATGGCAGCTTTGCACAGGGGTTGAAGGGAGGTGGGGGGAGGTGAAGAATGGTGAGGAGAGTGAGCAGGGAGGAGTGTGAAGCAGGACCACAGGGCAGGAGGTGCTTCAGGTGGGCTGCCAGCATCAGCATCAGTGAGAGAGGGGGCTCCCCGCTGGGCATAACATAAGAACATAAGAACAGCCCCACTGGATCAGGCCATCAGCCCATCTAGTTCAGCTTCCTGTATCTCACAGCGGCCCACCAAATGCCCCAGGGAGCACACCAGATAACAAGAGACCTGCATCCTGGTGCCCTCTCTTGCATCTGACATGGCCCATTTCTAGAATCAGGAGGTTGCACATACACATCATGGCTTGTAACCCATAATGGATTTTTCCTCCAGAAACTTGTCCAATCCCCTTTTAAAGGCATCCAGGCCAGATGCCATCACCACATCCTGTGGCAAGTAGTTCCACAGACCAACCACACGCTGAGTAAAGAAATATTTTCTTTTGTCTGTTCTAACTCTCCCAACACTCAATTTGAGTGGATGTCCCCTGGTTCTGGTATTATGTGAGAGTGTAAAGAGCATCTCCCTATCCTCTCTGTCCATCCCCTGCATAATTTTGTATGTCTCAATCATGTCCCCCCTCAGGCGTCTCTTTTCTAGGCTGAAGAGGCCCAAACGCCGTAGCCTTTCCTCATAAGGAAGATGCCCCAGCCCCGTAATCATCTTAGTCGCTCTCTTTTGCACCTTTTCCATTTCCACTATGTCTTTTTTGAGATGCGGCGACCAGAACTGGACACAATACTCCAGGTGTGGCCTTACCATAGATTTGTACAACGGCATTATAATATTAGCTGTTTTGTTCTCAATACCCTTCCTAATGATCCCAAGCATAGAATTGGCCTTCTTCACTGCCGCTGCACATTGGGTCGACACTTTCATCGACCTGTCCACCACCACCCCAAGATCTCTCTCCCGATCTGTCACAGACAGCTCAGAACCCATCAGCCTATATCTAAAGTTTTGATTTTTTGCCCCAATGTGCATGACTTTACACTTACTGACATTGAAGCGCATCTGCCATTTTGCTGCCCATTCTGCCAGTCTGGAGAGATCTTTCTGGAGCTCCTCACAATCACTTCTGGTCTTCACCACTCGGAAAAGTTTGGTGTCGTCTGCAAACTTAGCCACCTCACTGCTCAACCCTGTCTCCAGGTCATTTATGAAGAGGTTGAAAAGCACCAGTCCCAGGACAGATCCTTGGGGCACACTGCTTTTCACCTCTTTCCATTGTGAAAATTGCCCATTGACACCCACTCTCTGCTTCCTGGCCTCCAACCAGTTCTCAATCCACGAGAGGACCTGTCCTCTAATTCCCTGACTGTGGAGTTTTTTCAATAGCCTTTGGTAAGGGACCGTGTTGAATGCCTTCTGAAAGTCCAGATAGATAATGTCCACGGGTTCTCCCACATCCACATGCCTGTTGACCTTTTCAAAGAATTCTATAAGGTTTGTGAGGCAAGGCTTACCCTTACAGAAGCCATGCTGACTCTCCCTCAGCAAGGCCTGTTCATCTATGTGTTTTGAGATCCTATCTTTGATGAGGCATTCCACCATCTTACCCGGTATGGATGTTAGGCTGACCGGCCTATAGTTTCCCGGGTCCCCCCTCTTTCCCTTTTTAAAGATAGGCGTGACATTTGCTATCCTCCAATCTTCGTGGCCGTTTTGAGGGACAAGTTGCATACCTTAGTCAAGAGATCTGCAACTTCATTCTTCAATTCCTTAATAACTCTTGGGTGGATGCCATCAGGGCCCGGTGACTTAAGGATTTGGCCCACTGGAGGTGACTGCAGACAGAATCTTTCAGGGCCTAATAAATCTCCCAGCCAAGGAACCCTGAGAATTGTACTCCCATAAAGGGGTTGGGGATATCTCTGAGTTCATTTTGGGCACCCTCTCAAAGGGACAACTCAAAGTTTTGTTGTGGAATATAAATTTCATTTTCATGCATGTCCTGCTCTGTCTTCCTTCCTTGTACTCCAGCAAGTTGATGCAGTTTGCAGGAAATTGTAAGACTGCAACGTTTAAATGGTGCAGTGACTTACAGTGGGCTAATGTGCAAACCAGAGGAGATTTGGCTTGAATTGAGCTCTGAACCTGGTACATTCCAGCAACTGGTGCACACGAAGAGATGGATGCCTTAAGCTGGAATAATTGGGGACCACAGACTCATGAATGGGGACTTGAAACAGAACTGCTTTGGACTGTACAAGAGCACCTTGTGGCTCCTGGTTTTGTGTGGGCTGAGGAAGACCTAATCCTTCTGCTTTATCTGTGACTGATGCTACATTTTCCCCAACAGAGGCAAGCAAAGTGGCCATGATGTGGATTTCCTCATCACACATCCTGAGGAAGGCCAAGAGGTGGGACTGTTGAGCAAAGTCATCAGCTGGCTGGATAGTCAGGTAGGAGGTTTAGGTTCAAGCATGAGAGCCAGGAGGAAAGGTGGGGAAGATCCTGGAAAGGAAAAACATTTGCATGCTTTGCAGTAGAGTGTCAAATGTTCTCCCTGTTCCCTTTCCTGATAACCATGCCATCCACGATCTGATCTGCACCGTTCTTCCTCCTCCTGACCCCGTGATTTGAAAAAGAAGCAGGGAACAGAAAAGAATGTGGTGAGCTGGACTTTTCCAGTTCAGATCTCCATCCATCATGCACTCACTAGGAGGCCTTAGGCAAACCCCTGCTAACCTCAGTGTTCCCCATCTGCAGTATGGGGATAATATTTCCCATGCGTTGTAAGAGCAACCTGTAGATAATGCATGTGTAGCACTTCCCACGCAAAAAGTGCTATATGAATTTTACCATTATTAAAATTCTTGAGTGGCAGATGTATGTAGATGTATGAAGAGGTCTCTAGTTGAGTAAGGGCAATGAAGAACCCAGCTGAGATCAACTACCTGGGCAAAACCCACAAGAATTGTGAAGCATTTGACACTTTTAAATGTATGTATGTTTATTGTATGTGACTCTTATGTTAAGCCTAGTATGGCCATCCCTGCTCTATGCTCTTGTGGTTATCCTTGGAGGGTCCATACCTGCTCCCTTCCCTTTCTTCCCAGGGCTTCTTGCTGTACCACAGCAGCCAGAGGAACACCTTCCAGGCCATGGAAGATGAACTGCTCAGCAGCCACGGCAGTGCCGCCACCATGGATCTCTTTGAGCGCTGCTTCTCCATTTTCCGTCTTGACCACCTCCATTGCAGCATCCCAAGAGGTGCTGGGACTCAGGAACCAGGGAGCATGGTGAGGGACTGTGGCGCATCCCTTGCCTGGAAAGCTGTCTGGGTGGACTTTGTGGTGACCCCCTATAGCCAGTTTGCATTTGCTTTGCTTGGCTGGACTGGCTCAAAGGTGAGTCAAAGCATTGCCCTATTTGGGGCTGAAGTTCTGTGTTTGAAATTAGTTCCCAAATACAGTGGTGCCTCGCATAATGAAATTAATCCGTTCCGCGAGTCCTTTCGTTATGCGAGTTTTTCGTTTTGCGAAGCGCGTTTTCCCATAGGAATGCATTGAAATTTAATTAATGCGTTCCTATGGGCAAGAAAAGTCAGAACAAAGTCAAATTTGGTTTACAAAGTGTTTGTTAAGTGCTCTTTAAAGGCATACATACTGTACAGAGGATTTCAAAAACGGGGGGGGGGATGCTGAGTGGGGAGCTTGAAGGCTGTAATCCTGTGCACACTTTCCTGGGAGTAAGCACAATGGGACTTACTTCTGAGGAGACACGCACAGGATTGTGCTCTAAGCTGGGGAGGACAGAGCAGCTGCACTCAATTGCTTGCTTTTGCCGTGATCATGGGGGGAAACGTGAAGGAAATGGGGCAGTGAGAGGGTGAATGAGCAATGGGGGGATGCTGAGTGGGAAGTTTGAAGGCTGTAATCCTGTGCACACTTTCCTGGGAGCAAGCACAATGGGACTTACTTACATAAAGATCCTCCCCTTACTAGGGTGGACGGGATCATAAAGTGACATGAAGATCCGCCCCTTACTAGGGTGAATGGGATCATAAACTGGCATGAAGATCCCCCCTTAAGTCAAACCAAAACAAAACAAAAAAAAAATTCATCTTGCGAAGCACGGGTCATAAGAATTCGTTGTGCGAGTTACCAAACTTCGCAAAACGCTTTCGTTCTGCGAGTTTTTCAGTGCTCGGGGCATTTGTTATGCGAGGTACCACTGTACTGATGTTCAGATCATCAGATCTTCCCTTTCAAACATGGGTGAAAGGTCACAGCTCAGTAGAAAGCAACCTGTTCTGTGATCTATTGATTAGAAATAAAATACAAGATAACTGCCCTACCTCTCTCCCTCTAGTGCAGCCATTTTCAACCACTGTGCCATGGCAAATTGGTGTGCCGTGAGTGGTCCACAGGTGTGCCACAGGAATTTGGGGAAAGGTCATTTATTACTAGGGCCAATGGGGGATGTGAGCCCCTATTGGCAGCATAGTGTGTCTTGTCAATGGTCCAAACCTGATGGTGTGCCTTGACCATTTTAATGCCTTGTCAGTGTGCCATGAGATGGAAAAGGTTGAAAAGTGCTGTTCTAGTGTGCGTAAGGGTGGAAAGGGGCACTAGAGAAACTGTCCTAAGGGCAGTGCCTTTTGTAATACCAGCAATCATTACAGCAATTTCCACCTAAGATGCAGTCCTAGACTAGTTTCCTGTGTTCAGTGGAGCTTACTCCCAGGAAAGTGTATATAGTATTGCAGCCCTTATTCCATTCCTAGCAGCCAGTTCTCTGCATCTTGTGGCCTGAAGAAGGAAGAATCTCGTGTGTGTTCACGTATACAGTGGCCCTCAGTATCCGTAGGCAATTCATTCCAGGATCTCTGTTCTCCACCCCACCCCACCCCCCCTTGGATACTGGTTTTGACCATAATCGGATCCATGGGGAGGACATCACAGGATATCCCAGTCATGTCTGGGAGGTCCTGTGAGGTCTGAAATCCGGATACTGTGGATACTGAAATCCGCAGGTGCTGAACTAACAAATAAGGAGGGCCCAGTGTATTTCTCACCATTTTTTGGCAAGCATATTGCTAACACAGCCACAGCATAGGAATGCCAGGGCTATCCCACGACCTGCTGGCTCCTGAGCTGATGTGTTAAATGCTGTCCCCACCCCAATACATTGCGATGCATCCATTTCTCCTCTCTTGATTGGTAAAGGAAAAGAGCGATGGAGTGGAAGAGAGGAAGAAGCTTCTGCTCCATCTCCCTCTTCCTTTACCTGTTCAGGGAATGAGAGGATGCACAGTGGAGAGAAATGGGTGGATGGAGGTGGGCCTCTCCCACCAGTCTGCTGTCTGTGGCAGCATTTTAACCCATTTTTTGCCTGCCTCACGAGTGTACATATTTGGTCCCCGTTGCATAAATGCAATGTTAGACAGAAATGGCTTGATTTTTTTTTTCCAGTATTTTAGGGCACAATCCTAACCCCTTCTGTCAGTGCTTTCCAGCACTGACATAGCAGTGCCAATGGGACGTGTGCTGTATCCTGCAGTTGGGTGTCACTCACGGAGGCCTCCTCAAAGTAAGGGAGTGTTTGTTCCCTTACCTCAGAGCTGCATTTGTTACCAAAAGGGCTGTTTTGTTTAGGGGAATTAGTACACTACCCTTACTGGAACCTCAGGATCGCAGGCTGGATAACAAGATGGCATAATGCAGAAAAATTCCCTTTTGCTTAAAGAGCAGACTGGGAGAAAGATAACTTTTAATAAAAGATTATAGCTTTATTACAGAAGCACAAAGGTAAACATAACGCACATGGAGAAATGATAGCTATATGTTCCTTGGTCCTAGTACTTGAATCTAGTGTAGCTAGCTTTCATGGTAGTTGCATGTAAAAAATATTTGGTGCATCTGAGGAAATTAGAAAAAGGGAAATGATGCAGGGAAGGATTTTAGGGGTCCCTGGTCTGCCAAACCCAGTTGCTGACTAAAGATGGAGAGAGAAGGGGGAAAGAGTTCCATATGCGAGATAGTTACCTGTCTTGTAGAGCAGTTGGATGGAGGGGGGAGAGTCCTGTGAAGGACCCTCTGACACAACACAGCACTGACATCAGGGGTTAGGAGTGCACCCTTAATCTGTCTGGGAGCTTCTCCTTGGAACTGATTGTTTTTGTCCCTGCTGTCTTTTTTTCCTTCTGATATAAACCAAACCCCTGCAGACACAGAGGGCCCACTGTACTATGTCTATAACCCAATTCCCTTCCTCTTTGCCTCTCAGAATTTTGAACGGGATCTGCGACGCTTCTCCAAGCTGGAAAAGAAGATGAAGCTCAGCAGCCATGCTTTGTATCACATGGAACAGGTACGTGACCTCCAGGGAGGGGCACGGAGCCAGCATCTCTGCATCCAAAAGGCTGTGATGTTGATCCCAAAGCACATTTCTAGCCGTCTTCAGCAAGGGTTGAATCTGCTGCTCTAGGGCTCTGTGTGTCCTCGCAGCCCAATCTGTAAGCCTTTGTAGGCTCCATGCCCATTTAATTTTTTCACTCTGTGTTGTACCTCCCTTATTTGGGGTGCTTCCTGTCCGATTGTTAAGGTGCCAGGCCAGGAATGCAAGTTTCCCATGTAGATTTTCCCTACTCCTCACTTGGACTAGCTGCTCTGCCACCCTCTGCAGAAAGATGTCCAATTTCTTCTCTTTGGAAAATTGGAGGAGTTTGATCAGGGAATTGAGCTATTTAAAAAATTGGGTTCTGTTCCGGTTCACTGGTATTTTAACTCTCTGATTTGCACAGTAATGTTCTTGCACAGTGGTTTGATAACACACTCAGACACCATGAATAGAACTAGATACATTTCAGGAGAATATCAAATTCTCTGTTGCTTGCAAAATAACAAATATTTGCTAAGAACACCACTGGGCAGCACCTGGGAGAGCCGGAAAGAAGAGGCTGCCAGGGACATCCAGTGTTGCCCTTGTGAGTTCACCATAGCGCCCTCAAGTGCCGTGGCACACAGTTTGGAAACCACTGGTATTGGGGATGAAATTTGATACTTTTTCGTTTTGAAAAGAACAAGTTTCTAGTCCTTGGAGTGGTCAGAATAGCCTGGGATGCATGTAGCCAACTCCTGTTACATTGGAGGCAAGAATAGGTGGTGGAAGGGAACTTGAGATGTTGGAGTGTAAGGCAGCAGTGCCTTTGTCCCTCCTTGCAACTAGCAGAAATGGAAGGTTGTATCCTAAGCAAGTTGCAGCCCAAACCTATGCTTGTCAATGCAGAAGTGAGTCCTGTTGAGTTCAATGGGAATGGGGCACAATCCTAACCAGGTCTACTCAGAAGTAAGTTCTATTTTGTTTAATGGGGCTTACTCTCAGGAAAGTGTGGTTAGGATTGCAGCCTTACTCCCAGACAAGGACTTATAGGATGAATTCAGCCTTTTTTCCTGACTAGACTCCAATAAAATGAATGGGACACACTAAGTTTTAAATCCTATTCATTTCAATGGAGCTTAGTCATGATTTAACTAGGATACAACCCATCATAAAGCAAGAGGCATCCTGCAAGCCTGGCTTATACTTCTACAGGCTGCACAATTTTGGCAACTTTGAGACTCTGGTTTTTAAGCAAGGAGCAAGCAGAATCCTGTCCCAAGGAGAGAGGCAGGGCCTGAGGAAAACTAACCGGTTTCCTGATGTGGATTTAACCCTCTTCAGAAACTATATTTGTCTGCTGCCTCAGAGGAAGAAATCTTTCAGCATCTAGGGCTGGAGTACATCCCCCCAAAAGAACGAAATGCCTGACCCCCATCTTGCAAGGAAGCTTCTTGGCCCTGCTGAACATTCTCCCTCATCCACAGAACGGTTACACTCTTTCTCCACATAGGCACCCTTTCATAACTTCCTGGAATTGCTTGTTCCTGTGAGCGCATAAAGAGACTATTCTTTTATTCTACTGATTCAGAAATAGATGCACTGAAAAGGAGACACTGGGACTTTGGACTTCTCTGAATATTGTAACCTATTCCTGGATGATGCTGAAGGAAATAAACAAGCACTTTTTCTATCTTTGTCTGCATTTTTTCCCCTCCCACTACAAGGAAATCTCATATCAGCTAGTCTTGTTTTCTTATAGGGAACTGTCTATGGGAACACTGGGGAATCCGGGCTAAAGGTAAGGGGTAAATTCTGACATGGTAGAAAAGCCCAATATTCAAACACAGATTTAAAAGTTCTCTGGTAGCTTGTGGCTGATGGTGTGGAAAACGACGGGCGCTCGGAATTCAGGTTGTCAGCTGTTTTTAGTTATTACATTTCTATACTGCCCTTCCTCCAAGGAGCTCAGCATGGTGTACATGTTCCTTCCCTCCTTTTGTGCTCACAACAACCCTGTGAGGTAGGTGAGGCTGAGAGAGTGAGTGAGTGAGGCCTAAGGTCACCCAGGAAGCTTCATGGCTGAGTGGGGATTTGATCCTGGTTTTTCCAGGTCTAACTCCCGAACTACTCTGCCATCAAGTTCCTCTGCCTATGACTTGGACTTCTAAAGACAGATGTTCAGGCAATAAAGGGTTTGATATGAAGAAGTGATAACTTTGCCTGCTAGATTTCTGCTTCTTTCACACATGCTGAAGGCAGAAGGACTTGTGGTAGACCCTCAGTGGCTTCTGATTCCCAGTTGTTTAACACTGGAAACAATGACAAATACAACCTTCCCCCCCCACCCCCATTAAGCAGCTGAAATAAAATGGCAGCAGGAAAAACAGAAGTAGATTTTTGTGTGGAAGGCCTGTAAGCCCAGTTTAGGTGCTGAAAATGTGGTCTCTGAGCCCCCCTGTTTCCTTACTGTGTTGTCTTTGACTAATGATTTGGCCACTGGCTGTGTCTGGTGGGACTTGTTGTAGCTCTAGTAGCAAGCCAAACAGCCCCTGCAATTTCAAGTCTGCTCAAAATGACATCCAGTATCAAAACGCAACTGTTCTGAATCTGTGTCTTATTTCTTGAGAGGCAGGCAGCAAAACTAATTTTATGGTGTCAAGGTGGCTCTTGAGCTGATGAAAAGAATGTTAATCTATGTAACTGGTGGGCAAATTATTTCTTGCTCTAGCCCAGGGGTCTCCAAACCCTGGCCCGGCGGCCAGATGCGGCCTGTGGCCAGTCTCTGATCCCCTGAGAGCCTCTGGCCCAGTTGACCAAACACAACCAGAGTTGTGCTTGTGTTCTGAGGGAATGGGGGTCCATTTAAGTGTGTGCTTTATTTCTTGGGCTGTGTTAGTGCTTGGAGAAGTTCTGGACATTTGAGCCCATTCATTTATTCATTCATCTAAGTTTCATCTCTAATGTATTTAAATTTTATATTTAATTTTTTTCCGGCCCCTGACACTGTGCCAGATGTTTGATGCGGCCCTTCGACTGAAAAGTTTAGAGACCTGTGCTCTAGCCAAAGGCATCCTGGAAAAGAAGGTAGTCCCTAAATGAATTGAGTATCTCTGGACTCAATCTAATATGGCAGTGTTTGTATATACACACACAGCTCTGTGATTGACACATTAGTTACATTTCTTAGACTTCAAGTCTGAGTCAGTTTGTTCATCCTAAAAGAGCCACCTGCCCTACCACAGTGGCTATTGCAGCTGCTGTATGTGGCACATGAACCGATGACACTGAAAGGTACATGCTACTGAAAGTAAATGCCTCCAGGTGACTCAAGTGAATGAGCTAAACTGCACGTTCTGTGATGTCTTTGAGTGTGTGTCTTTGCTTTCTCCCCTCTCCCTTGTGCATTTATTTACACAGGTTCTGTTCCGGAATACCCAGTGCATAAAAAAATCAGTGGATACCAAATAGCTTTAAGGACCCACTTCTGGGATTCTTGCTCCTCCATTGTCACTGGGGTATAGATGCTATACCCCATTCAGCCACTAGATCCACTGAATAATGGAATGAAATTATAATTATTTAACAGCATGAAGGTAGGAAACTGGATTTTAGTGCTTTTTTCCTTGCTACCAAGCATTTAAAGGTGGACCCCAGTATCAGTGGTGAGTCAAATCAGTGAATATCAAGGTCCCACCTGTATCTCATCCTTGCCCTTTCATTTGAGAGGAATCCAGCATGGCTCACAGCACTACTTCAAAAAAATAATCGTTACAGCAAATTGTGGCAGCAGATTATCATAGCCAGAGCAGCACCAACAACAAAAAGTCAAATCACTAAAGCAGCAAAGATATCAAACGACAAACACAACTTTATGCACTGTTTTTGATAAGATTTGTCCAGAATTTTTGAGCAGTTCCTAAGCGATAAATATAAGAACTTTTCTCCCTTAAAACACACACACACACACACACACACACTTGTGAAAAGACAAGCCTCTCCTTTCTATGTTACTTTCCCAGTTGTACTTGATTCCTCCTTGCTGTGTACAGTTGTGTCACCCAGTAGCATAGCTATGGGGGGCAGCATGGTAAGTATTGCAGCTGCTGCAACATGCTATATAACTATCCCCTCCCAATCACCATCAGAGCCATTCTAGGCAGAGATGGCAATACAGTTGCCCTCGCTGTCCAGAATGGCTCTGATAGCGAGTGGGAGGGGCCAGTTACACAGCACATTGCGGTACCTATAATACTTACTGTATGCCCCCATTGTAACTACGCTATGCTACTAGTGACACTGTCTTCTCTTCAGCTGCAACAGCCCCTATCGCCCCATCAGAGGTGGAAACCCATCCAGAGATTGCTGGAATTCTGTTCACAGCAGGGCCTCTGAGAGGAATTTTGGCAGGGGGTACAAAGTTTCTTCTGGGCCCCTTCCCAAAGGGGGAGGGGTCAATGAGGGGGGAGGGCAGCAATGGGGGTCGATGGGTATAATAAATATAAATAAAAGATAGCAAAGCACATTTGATTTGAACATATTTGTTTACGCTATAATGCAGATGAGAAAGAACAATACAGATGAGACAGAATTCACACTGAAACATCATTTTATATTAATATGCAGATATGATCAATTGTTGGCAACCTTCAGTCTCGAAAGACTCTGGTATCGCGCTCTGAAAGGTGGTTCTGGAACAGCGTCTAGTGTGGCTGAAAAGGCCAATTCGGGAGTGACAATCTCTTCCACACTGGAAGCAAGTGCAGTCTGTCCCTAGTCTGTCTCCCTGGCTATGGGCCTTCCTTCTTTGCCTCAGACTGTTGGCCAAGTGTCTCTTCAAACTGGGAAAGGCCATGCTGCACAGCCTGCCTCCAAGCGGGTTGCTCAGAAGCCAGGGTTTCCCACTTGTTGAGGTCCACTCCTAAGGCCTTCAGATCCCTCTTGCAGATGTCCTTGTATCGCAGCTGTGGTCTACCTGTAGGGCGCTTTCCTTGCACGAGTTCTCCATAGAGGAGATCCTTTGGGATCCGGCCATCATCCATTCTCACGACATGACTGAGCCAACACAGGCGTCTCTGTTTCAGCAGTGCATACATGCTAGGGATTCCAGCTCGTTCCAGGACTGTGTTGTTAGGAACTTTGTCCTGCCAGGTGATGCCAAGAATGCGTCGGAGGCAGCGCATGTGGAAAGCGTTCAGTTTCCTCTCCTGTTGTGAGCAGATGGTCCATAGCATAGTCCTGTTGTGTGCAGATATGATCATCAGAAGACATAACTATTATTAATCAACTTACAATGCAATCCTATTCATGTCTACTTGTAAGTAAGCTTCATTGTGTTCAATAAGGCTTACTCCCAGGAAGGCATGTATAGAATTGCAGCTTTAGTATTTACTTTGCAAAAAGAGCTTTCCTGGTCTTTTTCTGTGAAAAGTTTTGAATCACAACATGGAAATTAATTTTTCTGGCAACACTAGGTTTGATACTTAGCCTGGCCAAATCCACAAGATGTCCCTGAGACATTGTAGATCTTAAATAATTCCTAATTAGCTTTAGTTTGCTAAATGACCGCTCTGCAGAAGCTACTGTTGCTGGAATTGTTAACAATATTCTTAAACTAATACAAACATTTGGAAACAGGTCACCTAGTCTGTACTCTGTTCACAAGTTCAACAGATCTAATGGTTTTAATTGTGCAGTTCCAAAATTTGCTTTATGCACTGATGGTAAGTGTTCCATTCATAACATACTTTTCTATTTCCTTTTGAGGTGGAAACTCAGTTGTGATATATCCAGTGTCAAGGCCTACATTATGATCACTCCTCTCTCCTTCCAAATTCACTTTCACATGCATCTGTATGTCTACTACTTCCTGTTTTTCATTTTCATTTTTTGCATCTGCCTCTTTAGCAACACTCTGTGCAGAAGCACCCAAATCAATTTGGGGATAAGTCTTTCAACATCTTCTTCTTGTTCCAATTCTACAGGTGAGCTCAATGGAGAACTCTGTGCATGTGAAGCTGTACCTCACCCAAACCCAAATAGTGGTTGTTGACCCTTCTGAGTTTCATCTCGTTCCTTTTTGTCTTTTCTTTTCTGGGCTCCTGATTTATGAGAAGACGACATTTTAGAGACAGACCAGACTGAAGAGAAGCCACAATTTTTTTTTCAGACGTTGAAAATGTTGAGGGAATATTTAGGATGCCAGCAGGCCACAAGAACAATCTCAGCCCCTCTCTTACAGCTCAGAGCACAGGTCTGCCCTAGTGCCCAAGCCCAGTAGGTGGTGCTGCCTCTTTGCCTTGTGGGAGTTGGAGGCCAGTTCACAGACCCTGCTGCTGAGCGCTGGCATTGCCTGCCATGAATGAGGCAAAGCTCTGAGAGAGGGGCACAGGCCCAGTAGGCTGAAGCCTACTCCCAGCTGGTCGGAGCTCGCGTCAGCGTCCTGTCTCCCCTGCAGCAGTCTGCTGAGCTCTCAGACTGTATCGCTCCGGGCCCCCTTTGAGACCCCGGGCCCGGGTACAGATTACCCCCTTTACCCCCTCTCCTAGGCCATCTCCTAGGCCTCTCCTAGGTTCACAGGCCATTGCAGCTCATCCTTTCATCAGCTCAGCTGTCTCCTTCTCCCACCGAATCTCGTTTGCGTGACTGGCTGCCTCACTGGTGCCGCTTCCGTGTGTGTTGTACTCACCCAGCCCTCCCTGCAGTGGGGCCTCTGATCAGTGCCTGTCACGCTACCTCCTCGTGGGCTTGGGGGGGGGGGGCATTGCATATTTCATGGTGGTTCCTGCTGTGACCCTGTAGCAGGACTCTTTGGCGTGATCTGCTCCCCTCTTTGCCAATGGATTATTTATGGGAGCGCACACTCAACATAATGGGATGGAGGGGGAGGAATAAAACAACCTGCAATTTTTTGCTACAGTGCCTTTTAGTGCATCAGAAGTGTTTTGCAACCATACACACCCCCCACTCTATAAGTTCTCCACAGGGTCAGCTAGAGTTCAGTGCCCTTATTGACAGCATATACAGCATAGAGTACAACCTCTGTGTGCGGCGTGCACAGAAGGTCTAGCCAATAGCAGTTGGAGGGGTGTTGCTGAATTGGATACCTGAGCCCAACAGGACAGTGTTTCTCAAACTGTGGGTCGCAAGCCAATTTCAGGTGGGTCCCCATTCATGTCAATATTTTATTTTTAATATAGTGGACTTGATGCTATCATGGTATGTGACTACAATTGGGGACATGTTGCAGACCTATACCAATAGTGTCAAACATAAGGCCCGGGGGCCGGATGTGGTCCACTGAAGCTTTTAATCTGGCCCTCGAGCTCTCAGCTGTTAAGCAGTGCTGTGATGGCACTGCTGAAAGGGCGACCCACATGATAATTGGGCTCTCCCATATCTTGAAATATGATCAAGATTTGAATATGTTCTCTTCTGTCATTTTCAGCTAATGAGTTCCTAAGTAAGGAAAAAGTGCTTATTTCTGGTTAGGACCTGTTAATGACATCACTTCCTGCCTAATGACATCAACTCTGGCCCTTGGCAGGCATCATGAATGCTATTTGGCCCGCTGTATGAAATGAGTTTGGCACCCCTGATCTATACTTTTAATCAGCTACTGATTTATTTATTTATACAAATACTATGTATATGCTTTTAACAATGATAGTAAATGGGACTTACTCCTGAGTAAGTGTGGGTAGGATTGCAACATAGGATTGTTAAAAAAATTTCCTGCTTGATGATGTCACTTCCAGTCATCACTTCTTTATAGGGCAATGATGACATCACTTCTGATGGTTCCCAGCATACAGTTCCAGCCTATTTATACATGGATTTTTTATACACGGATTTGACTCAACACGTGGCCCCTGCAAATGAGAAAGAATGTACTGATCCCTGGAGAAGGGGAAAAATGCATCCCTTTAAAATCAGTTTTAAAAACTGAACAGTACTTTAACAATAGCCTCCTTAATGAGAGAGAGAGAGGGCAGCAGGCTAACAATCCATCAATCCTCCTCTCTCCTTCGGACCCCTCCCTTCCCCCAGCACTGAAAGAAAGGTGATCATTTTGCATTGGTGAAGGGAGGGGCTGAGTGAAGTGCTGATGGATTGTCTTCTTAATGACTCTTATCTTAGAGTCAAAAGGTCAGCAAGGCTGTTTTTCAATCACTGGAGCAAAGAAACTTTGTTTTTTTAAATTGATTTGCTATAGTGCATTTTTTTTTATCCATCTGAGTGCTTGGAACAGAACCCAAGAATAATTAGTCTCAACCTAATTCTCATTCTAAAAGTGGGTCCTGGTGCTAAAAGTTTGAAAACCACTGCAACAGGAGAAATTCCTAGGCCTTTTTCTGATCTTTTTAGGGGATTGTGATGACCCATCTGTGCTGCTTCTTGCATTCAATCGATTTTCAGCTGTTCTCTCTCCAGCCTGCTCTTACAGAGCCATTGTTGTCAGTACTTATATCTTTCGCAGTCCACTATGTGTGGTGTAACTGTAGAGTGTCCTATAAAACTGACCACAAGCAGAGATGAACAGAGCCAAAAGCCTGGGAAAGTTGTACAGTATGTTGTGAATCAATCCACTGCCCCTCCTTCTCTTTTCACTCCCTGGATTGAAAAAAGAAGAGAGGAAGAAGAAATGTAGAGGGGAGGAGAGGGCTGAGCCAGAACACTGGAGAGTGGGAGAAGCAGAGGCTGGTACTTCATCAGATAAGGGGGGCAGCAGCTGGCACACTGCCTCAGGCACCAAGAGGTCTTGCCCTGGGAATCACAATTTGAGACTGAAGCAGAGAGAGAGAGAGAGAAAGAGAGAGAGAGAGCTGAGGGCTGGAAGCACCTGATGGAGTGCAGGGCACCCTCTCTGAGCATTTATGTGAGATAGTCAATGCACTGCATCGCGACGAGATAGCCTATGCTGTTTAATCCCGCTCATGTTCTCTATTAGTATATTTTCAAATCATGCAGGTACTACTAAAATATAAGGCTCCACTACCCTCTCAGCTAATAGAAACCAAAAGCAAGTTGCATTTTGTAGAGATGCCAGCCGTCCAGGATCAGCCTGGAGTCTCTAGGAATCCGCATCCATCTCCAGGTGATGACTGAGAGCCATCAGGGCAGTTTCAACGGGGCCTCCAGGAATTTCGAGCATGTTGGAGAAAATACATCCAGGAATAGCATCTATCAGAAATGGCAACCCTATTGTGATCCGGGGAACTCCTTGCCACTCAGAAACAAAGAGAGCACAAGATTGTATTTTTTAAAGTCTGCCTGCCCATATTCCTTTTCCTTTGTTTGGGGTTTTGTAAGACCTGAAAGGTGCTAGAAGAATTCAGCGCATGCCTGATTTCAGCACGTACTTGTTCATCTGGTGCTTTGTCTCTGGAGGAGCTCTTTGTAATTTGACCCAGATGATTGTAGAGTTTCTGCTGTTGGCATTTATCAGCTTCCTGATTCTTTGTTCCTCAAGAGAGGAGATACTCCTACAACTCTGGGTAAACTTCAGCTAAATAATGTAGCACCAAATTACATCTTCTCCTATTTGTCCTCTGCGTGCCAGATTCTGAGGGACAGGTTAGTGTGACCTTAAAGAAGGCACTGATTATTTTCAGAGGCATCAGATCCAAATAGCAGCAGCATCCTCTCTTTTTGGGTTTAACTTGTCCTGTGCAGTCAAACCCTGTGCCATTAAGAAGAGTTGTGAACTTCTGGTCCTGGCTGCAAAAGAAACGTAGGCTCCAAGCAAGGGGGCTTATACAGTGGCATCACTGGGGTTTGTGTCACCTAGTGTGGGAGGCCAGCATGTCACCCCCAGGATGGACCTTCTCCCTTGCAGTGGGCAGGACAGTGCCCCAGGCAGTGGGCGTGGTGATGTATCAGAGCTCCACCCACACTGGTTTTTGGCTATAACTTTTGATAGAATAGATATAGATCAATGTGGGTTGTTTCATTGCTGTCTGCATGAAATTATGCATCAGTTAATATATAACATGATGGTGTTATTTGAAAATACCAAGAGTTTAAAAATTTTGGAAGAAGTAGGGTTACCCCATGTGCACGTCACCCAGTGTGGCCCACACACCCCTAGCGATGCCTCTGGGCTTTTGGATCCTGTATGGATCCTAGCAGTGAAAGAGGGAAAGTGCCCATCAGGACACTGCTCTAGAGCCTAGATTTAATGCCAGGGCTTGGCCTTGATGGCATATACCTGTATAAAGTTAATAGAGTGCCTCTCATCTTTTCTGTGAAATGGGCACACACTCTATCCTACTTACAGTGAGTTATCTTTATTTGCAAATTTGCTATCTGCGAATTCGTGTGTGTGCAGGGGGCAGAATTGCTACCTTCCTCTTGTTATCCACATCTCTGTTCTCATTATCTGCTATGCAGAGATCTTCCGGAGGCTGCAGGGACCTTCAGAATGGCACCCGCGAACAGCACTGATCCTTTTAAAATGACCAGAGGACCCTTTTAAAATTACCAGCCATTTTAAAGGGCTCTGTGCTGGTTGCAGGCACTATTTTGAAGGTCCTTCCAGCCTCTGGAAGGCCTCTGCAGCACTCAGAGATCTTTTGGCACTTCCTGCTGCACTCTGCAGGTGCCTGAGGGTCTCTGCTGGATTTTTCTGATGGCAGGTAAGGTACACCTTCCCCCAAGGGAAGCTAATTCCCCTTGCATGTAACCCCATTGATCCCATAGAATCCCACAGGATCCCATAGGATCAATGGCTCATTAGATGCAAATTCACTACCAAGTGGATAACAAGAACTGAGTGTATTTACTAGTTATTGATTTATTTTACTGTGTAAACAGCTTTGTGAACTACTCTTGTTGAAAAGTGGTATATAAACATTCTTAATAATAATGTATCTGTAGAACCAATGTAGTAGTAGTAGTAGTAGTAGTAATAATAATAATAATAATAATAATAATAATAATAATAATAATAATAATAATAATACTGGCATTTATATACTGCCTTTCTTGGTCATCAGATTTCTCCTCTTTCTCTAATTCAAGGCGGTTTACATAGGCAGGCTGAATCCCCGCAGGGATTTTTACAATTGAAGAAAAGTTCTGTCTTTCAAGAACCGCACAACATTTCAGATGGATCTTTTATGGTCTGTTATCACTTTCTGGCCTCCAGATTTCTCCCACGCAGGCTGACAAGCAGCTCCTTCATCTCTCCAAGAGCAGGTGGAATAACTCAGCTGGGCTTGTCAGCTGCTTCAAGGTCTCGCCATTCACAGTGCCAGCGGCCTCATACTGGCGACCTTCGGATGTTATCTTCAGGCAAACAGAGTCTCAACCCTCTAGACCAGACCTCCTGCCCAGGAGAAGGGCATCCTCCAGGAGGAGGACATTTACATCTTTCTAAATGTAAAAGTATTTAGATGGTGTTCAGAAGGATTTTGACCAGTGATGGAGAACCTATGATATACATGTCAAAGGTGACATGCTGTGATATTTGGGGACACACACCAGCCTTTACCAACACCTGACAACTACTGAAGTCCAGGGCACATGTGTGACCATCTCTTCAGTTTCCCCCCTCCTTCGCTTTCATGCCCTCCTACCCTCTCCTGCACATGAGCTTGCAGATCTGGCCAGCAGCAAACACCACTGCTGTGAAACTGCCAGAGGCTTTCCACCCACCTTCCTCTAGCCATGTGCTTCAAGAGCTGCTGGGCCAACCAGCCATGAACTTCGCACCCACCCACACCTCTCAGTCCTGCAGAGCAAAGAGAATCAGCATGGACAAGGGAGACAAGCTGTACATCAGTGGTACTCATACTTTTAGCACCAGGACCCATTTTTAGAATGAGAATCTGTCAGGACCCACCAGAAGTGATATCATGACTGGAAGTGACATCATCAAGAAAAGTTTTAGCAATCCTACCCACACTTACCCAGGAGTAAGTCCCATTTACTATTGTTGTTAAAAGCATATACATAGTAGCCTGTTAAAAGTACAGATTTGTAACGTTTCCCCAAATGCAGTCACATACCAGGGTAGCATCAAGTTTAATATATTAAAAATAAAATATTGAAATGAATATGTTGGAGGGCACTGTTGTCTTCGATGGCTCCACATCAGACCCCTTTGACATCCGAAGCGGTGTGAAGCAGGGCTGTGTTCTTGCACCAACCTTGTTTGGGATTTTCTTCGCTGTCCTGTTGAAGCAGGCCTTTGGAACTGCAACAGAAGGCATCTATCTCCGGACCAGATCAGATGGAAAGCTCTTCAACCTCTCCAGACTGAGAGCAAAGTCCAAAGTCCAGCTGAAATGTCTTCGTGACTTCCTCTTTGCCGACGATGCAGCTGTCACTACCCATTCTGCCAAAGATCTCTAGCAGCTCATGGATCGTTTTAGCAAGGCCTGTCAAGATTTTGGACTGACGATCAGCCTAAAGAAAACACAGGTCATGGTTCAGGATGTGGACTCACCTCCCTGCATTACAATCTCTGCGCATTAACTGGAGGTTGTCCAAGACTTTGTGTACCTTGGCTCAACGATCTCCGACACTCTTTCTCTCGATACTGAGCTAAACAAACGCATCGGTAAAGCAGCTACCACGTTTTCCAGACTCACAAAGAGAGTCTGGTCCAACAAGAAGCTGACAGAACATACCAAGATCCAGGTCTACAGAGCTTGCGTCCTGAGTACGCTTCTGGACTGCAGCGAGTCATGGACTCTCCGCTCACAACAGGAGAGGAAACTGAACACTTTCCACATGTGCTGCCTCCGACGCATTCTCGGCATCACCTGGCAGGACAAAGTTCCTAACAACACAGTCCTGGAACGTGCTGGAATCCCTAGCATGTATGCACTGCTGAAACAGAGACGCCTGCGTTGGCTCAGTCATGTCGTGAGAATGGATGATGGCCGGATCCCAAAGGATCTCCACTATGGAGAACTTGTGCAAGGAAAGCGCCCTACAGGTAGACCACAGCTGCGATACAAGGACATCTGCAAGAGGGATCTGAAGGCCTTGGGGATGGACCTCAACATGTGGGAAACCCTGGCCTCTGAGCGGCCCGCTTGGAGGCAGGTTGTGCAGCATGGCCTTTCCCAGTTTGAAGAGACACTTTGCCAGCAGTCTGAGGCAAAGAGGCAAAGAAGAAAGGCCCATAGCCAGGGAGACAGACCAGGGACAGACTGCACTTGCTTCCGGTGTGGAAGGGATTGTCACTCCCGGATTGGCCTTTTCAGCCACACTAAACGCTGTTCCAGAACCACCTTTCAGAGCACGATACCATAGTCTTTCGAGACTGAAGGTTGCCAATACAATATAATTGAAATGAATGAGGACCCACCTGAAATTGGCTCACAACCCACCTAGTTTGAAAAACACTGCTGCCCATCATGCTCTGGTAAGTAAAGGGAAAGGGAGGTGGGGATGCCTCTGTGGGGAGGTGGGGCTCCTTAGTTGTGGGGGCGGGAGGGTGCCCACCTATCTACCTACTTATGGGAGCTCTGTGCGCAGCCTTCCCTGGGGCTTCTGTTTGAAGTGAACAGGAGCAGCACGTGCTTCTCAGTATCCGCTGCTTCTGTTCATTCAGAGAGAGTGGCAAGATGGAGGAGAAGAGACTGTGTAGGGGGCTGGGATCAGTAAAGGGCAGATGAGGTTGGGGGTGCCTCTCTCTTCCCTCTCTAGGGAAAAGCACCACTAGCTTGTTTGCTCTGGATATGCAAACATGAGCGGGCATGTCCCACTCTCTAGCCTTGGACTTAATCACCGGTGGACTTTAAACCCACCACTTTTTACCCCCTGAAACAGACTGGCAGACAATGCTTGAATGCTGTGTACTTGTGATTAGGAACATCTCCCCTAATGTTTCAGGACCTTAAATTTGCTACTCGGTTGTTCTTCTTTGTTAGTAAATGCAAAACATGCTCTAATAAAAAGTTAACTAGTAATATGTACTGTATTAGCTTGTTTGCAAATGAATATGCAGAAAGAATTGCTTTCCTTTTGTTGGGGGAGGTGAACATAAGAACAGCCCCACTGGATCAGGCCACAGGCCCATCTAGTCCAGCTTCCTGTATCTCACAGTGGCCCACCAAATGCCTCAGGGAGTACACAAGACAACAAGAGACCTGCATCCTGGTGCCCTCCCTTGCATCTAAAAATAATTTTTTTTTTTTTGGCATAGCCCTGGGAGGAACGTGGGGCCACAAGTGGGTTCAAAGTGTCAATGAGTCCTGCAATTCACATTAATTCTTGCAGCTGGCTGCGTTTTTCATCAATGCACGAGCCAAGTGATCCACCGAGTGATCTGAGTGACACACCAGCTGAGTCCAGTTAGGCATTTTCTGAATTTTTGACACCCCAAGCCCAAACGGTTTGCCATCACTGATTTAGACAAAGATACAGAGAGTAGTTCTATCAGTTGCTACTCACCACACTTTCTCTACATACAGCAGGGATCAGCAACCTACGGTCCAGCTAAAGTCATCTGGCCTGCTGTGTCGAATAGGGACTCTGTGAGCCTGGGAACCTTCCTCTGCCATTCCTCTGTCATTCCTTGTCTGGCACATGGCAAATGGGGCAGGAGGTGAATCCTCCCATGCCAAGATCTGTACAGCTACTTCTGGGAGCTTGGCAACCCAACATTTGGCAATGATATGATATCTTTCCCGTAAAGGTTACCAGCCCCTGATGTACAGGGACAGCTGCCTTTTGAACCATCTTCTTTACTGCCCTCTCGTTTAATTTGTGTTATAATTTTAAGATGTGCTTTTCTTGATATTTTTGTTAGCCACTCTGGGCAGTTTGCCTTCAATGAAAGAGCAGAGTAAACCCTGGCATCCATGGGGGTTCCGTTTCTGGAACCCATGTGGATGCTGAAAACCATGGATAATAAAATCTGCGGGGGGGGGGGGGCGGCATCCATTCCCGAGTGATGGTCTGAGGCCCCCAGAAGGCCTTGGAAGCGTACTTCTGGTTTTTCCAAAAACTGGAAGTGAGCTTCTGAGGTTTTCTGAGGGCCTCAGAACCTCCCAGGAGTGACAGGAAGATTCTTCTGGTCCAGGAGATATAATAATAATAATAATAATACAGGTATTTCTATACCGCCTTTCTTGGTCCTCAGAATTCTCCTTAGACTTTATTCAAGGCAGTTTACATAGGCAGGCAAATTTAAATCCCCATAGGGATTTTAACAATTTGAAAGAAGGTTTCTATCTTTCAAGAAACCACAACATTCAGATGTTTCTTTCTTGATCTGGTCGCACATTCTGGCCTCCATCCTCCCACACTCAGAGCAGATGGAATAGCTCGGCTCAGCTTGTCAGCTGCTTCAAGGTCGCACGGTGCCGGTGGCCTCGAACTGGCGACCTTCAGATGTTATCTTCAGGCAAATGGAGGCTCAACCCTCTAGACCAGAACTCCTGCCCTATAAGACCTCCTGCCTATAAGTCAGTCTGCTGATCTGGATCCGCGGTGGGTCAAATCCACGGGTCCCGAATAATTGGATAAGGAGGGACAACATCTATACATTTAAAAATCCATCAATGTTCCAACTTTCTTGTAACGTTTCAGAAGCAGCCCGCTTCTGGGGAAAAAATGTTGAGATAGATGGACCTTGTAACAGACAATCAACAGCACATCAATTTTTACTGCTGGAAAAGCTGGGATTTGTTGTAAGGTGCAAGGAAGGGGCAATGGGGAATTAGCGACTTTAAAAATCTTATTCCATTGTCCTGAATTTGTTAAGCCACTGCCATCTTCATAAGGTGTGTGTGGGTTTTTTGGGGGGGAGGGGGGGCATCTGTGGGTGCCAGAAATCTGAGTGCCTTTTCTGTACATTATTGAAGAGTCATGTAAATTCCTTCATGCTTCTCTATACATCCCCGTTACAGTCATTCAAGACGGCAGTCTTCACAAGCCCAACATATGTCTAGGAATGTGGGAGCTGGTTGTGAGAGATGATCATTACATGGAGAAACCCAGAAAGCTCTTGTCTGGGTTAAGCAGTGGTAGCACGAGAAGAGAAATGTATTGGGGGCAGAAAAGAAGTTTGACCTACGAGTACATAACAGATTTCTGGAGGGGGGGAAAAACCAGCATATTACACATTAATGCTCCCATCCTAAACATTAACAACAAAAATCTTTTAAAAAAGTGAACCCATATCTATCTTTTTGTATATAGATACAGTAAGTCTCCACTTAAAGTAGTTTTGTTCAAAGTCATTTAGATATAAAGTTGTTGAGAAAAAGATTGATTCCTGCCTCTTTTGGATCTTTATTTAGAAGTTTGGTGATGTTTTTGTGACTAGAAATATGCTGTAGACACATAATTCTAGTTTACTTATGTTAATTATATAAATATTCCTAATAATAATAATCAGCCTACAGTAAAACTGGTTTTGTTAAAAGTCATTTTGCTTAAAGTTGCAGTTTCCAATGGATGATAATAATGAAAAAGAATCTGTTAAATCTATGATATGTTAGGGGAGCAGCATGTGGCAGGCCCCCTCAGGAGTCAAGAATTCTTGGACTGGCCCTGCCCATGTATCCAGGTCCCAAGCTATGTAAGGCGGTGGTTCCCAACGTGGTGGGTCATGACCCACTGGCGGAATTGGAAATGGGTCATTCCTCCTTAAGCCATTTCTGCCCCACTTTGCATATATGCAACAGAGATCAAATGTGTACACTTGAGGGCTGGGAAGAAATTGGTTAAGGGGAGTGACCCTGGAATGGGTGTCATGATGACGCCACAGCAATCACAGCACTGTGGGAACCCAAGGGCCTTTTTACATACCCGAGGGGGGGGTTGTGCTGGCCTCTAGGAGGGTCTGAGATGGTTGCAGCTCCCTTTGCGAACTTCCCTGCAGCTCCACAGGGCTCCAATCTGTACTTCCAGTTTCTGATCAGAGCTTGGGCTGAGGGCTCCTGACTCAAAAGACCTGAATTTTTTTTAATTGAGTGGCAACAGCCACACTCTGTGACTCATGAGTTGAGTTGAGGGGTCACTGACTCACAACTGAATGGGCTCAGTGACTTCAGTACATCCCTGGAGATGGCAGACTCCCCAAAGGGCATAGAGGAAAGAAGGGTGACGGGTTGTCTCTTCTGAGGTGCATCTGTCAGGAGCTAGCAGAAGATACAAGGAGTGGGTGGAGCAAACATTTCACGGATTAGGTCACCCAGATTATATCCATCAGGACACCAATTTCTAAAGCGGTCCTGAATTTTTCAGTGTGGTTCTGGTGAAACACTGGCTACCTCTGGGAGGGTGAGTTTGAGGTTAGTGGATTGTGAACTGTGGCTGAACCTGTAACTCGCATCATTCTGCCTATGGCAGAGGATCTAAATTTATCCACAGTAGGGGCACCAATAAAAACATTTGGGGAACACAGAAGGGGGTAAAGTGCACTATGGGGGAGATGAGCTCTGTAGCACGTTAGACTTCTGATGGAGAAATAGCGCAAAATAAATTAAAATCCCCGTCCTCAGTATATTTTCTCAGAAGCAGCTCCTATTGGTAGGGATGTCTGAACAGATGGGGTCTGAAAAGGCATTTGTTGGGTACATGTACAGGGCAATTGTGGGGCGGCAGCGGTCACAGTGGGCCGCCTGCATCTTCCAGTGCCACTTTAGTGCCCAGGTATCCTGTACCTTGATGATGCATCAGAGGCTGGGGCATCTGGGCATTAGTTCCAGGGAAAGAAATTGTTCACTGTTGGCATCTGCTCATCATCACTACCTCTCGGTAAATCTCCCCAGTGGAGGGATCCATTGGGCCCCTCATCTCTGGGGCACGCTTAGAGGGCTTTTGCCTAGGGCCCCCCCCCCCCAAGCTAGAGCCATAACTACCTACCTTTTTTCATGGGGATAACTTTCAAGTAAGCGTGTTGCAGACTGCAGCCTTATTCTAATTTCCAGTTTCTGATTCAGCAGTGGGTTCAGCAGTAGGGGGCAGGGGGTGTACGATTTTGCTGCAAGAGTGGCCCATCCATGAGGTCAACTGAAGCAGTTGCCTCAGGTAACAGATTAGCAGGGCTGCCTCCATGCTTCCAATCACCTCTGCTGTTCCTCCTTCCTGAATTCAGATCAGAGAGGAGAGCAGCAGCTCTTTGGATGAAGGGCAAGCTGGAACTGGAATTACTCTTGAACTGGAATGGATACTGGAATTGCAAGGGTAGGCCAGTGCCTTGCTTCAAGTCATGTGCAAAGCAAGACTGTGTGTTTGTTTAGAAGTAAGTCCCACTGTGTTCAATAGGACTGACTTCCAAGTAAATATGTATAGGACAGCAACGCTAGTGAGTTTGTGAGGCGAGATCTGCGCTCGAGACTTCCTGCCCCAGCTCACACCACACATGGTGCCAAACACCAGTGGCAAAGCTAGAGAGGGGGGCGAGGCACTAAGTTTTGCAGGGAGCCTCACTGCGGTGTGCAAGTGGCCCCTCCCCTTTGGAGCCATTCTGGGTGGGGGGAGCATTCGCCTCCATTTTGCTCCCACTGACCGGAATGAGTCCAAGTGGGAGGGGGCCGCTTGCACGCTGCAGTGGGGCTTCCAGCAAAACTTAGTGCCTTGCGCCCCCTCTAACTACGCCACTGCCAGGCATGTTCTTATGGTTTCTGTCTCCCTCCATTTTAAAACAAAATTAATTAGAAGAGCAGCCAAAAACTCCTCATTGAACTAGAAGTGGGAGGGGGACGGAAGCTCTTATAACCATTTAAGAAAGCTTCCCTCCAAACATTTGTGTTTCTCAGCATGAAAGGGACAAATTCTCCTTCCTGCAGTGTATTGACACTGCAGTCCCCCTGACATTGTTCCCCATTCTGCAACTAATGATGCATTTAACAACAACCAGTTCTACATTTGGTAGGCCTGCTCTCCGTATTGCCTACTTGTGAACTCAGGCAAGAGAACGGAGAGGCAGGGCCTTTTTGGTGGTGGTGCTGTGATTATTTCTTTTAAATAATTCAGGGCACAAGCCTAACCAGATCTACTCCTATTTTGTTCAGTGGGGCTTACTCTCAGGAAAGTGTGGTTAGGATTGCAGCCTTAGACATCTTTATTATAAAACGATGCCATTTTATAGCCAATCCAAGATTGGATTTATGTCCCAATCCAAGACTGTGGACCTCCCTCCCAGTGGGGGTTTCTCAGAAGTCCTCACGCCAATGTGGGGGGTGGAACATCCTCGTTATTTCAGCCCATGTTAACTCTTTAATCTCTGTTCTAATGTTACTGCCAGCTTGTAGTTTCAGACTCCTCTCTCATTTGCAGTTTTAATTAATACAGCATTTCTTGACTGGCTTGTTTTCACTTTGTTTTCTTTGTGTTTTATTTTCTCTATAAACAACTTTGATGTGTAGAAAAACAGATTGTATTAATTATTATGGATATTAACCCATCTACACTAATGACACTCAGTCCTAGCTACTGCCTCCATTCTTGGCTCTGCTCCAGTCC
Organism: Tiliqua scincoides; assembly: GCF_035046505.1. Taxonomy (NCBI): domain Eukaryota; kingdom Metazoa; phylum Chordata; class Lepidosauria; order Squamata; family Scincidae; genus Tiliqua; species Tiliqua scincoides. The sequence continues at coordinate 4,476,659 of NC_089831.1, read as the reverse complement.
ATCTTGCTGCCCCCGGCATCCGCTTTGCCCTTTTTCCACCTGGGTGGCTCAGACCATCTCCTGACTTGTTCTCTCCTGCACCATCCCCTGAAGACTGCAATAATCTCTCTCTCCAAGGGAGGAGGGAATGGCCAGATTAGTGCAGAGAGAGAGTGCCATGTGCTTGTGGGCGGGCAGGAGATGCAGTACAAAGAGCCAGTCCTCGGGCAGAAGAGCTGAGAGTGCTGTGGCTGAGCCAGGCTGTGCTGCTCACTTAAGAGTCCTTTGCTCAAAATCTGACAGGTAGGAATTTGGGGAAGGGGGGAGGGAGGAGCCTGGGGTGGGACGCAAACGGTGGCCTTGTTTCGAAGGGAAGGAGATTCAGCCCACAAGTCTTAGATAATTTGGATGACCAGCCTTTGGAGTGGTTGGCACAGGGGCACTGGCATGCCTGCTTGGTCCCAGGGCAATGATTACAATTGTAAGGATCAAAGTGTGCCGGGTGTGGCACCTTTTCAGCAAGGGGCAGCTGACTTTGGGCTTGGTACTGAAGAACAGTAGCGCTGCTGGTCTTGATGAAATGGAGCCTATCTGTGTGCATGATGCTTCTTCGTCTAGGCGTCTTCATTCTTCTCGCTTTGTGTCCATTCACGCTCCCATTGCTCCACTTGTCCTCAGTAAACCTGCAAATTATATCCACCATTCGGGGGGGGGGCATTCCCCCTGCTGTGCTTGACCGCTGGGACTGCCGCCTGCCTAGCATCTGCCTGGCTCTTTCCATTTTGGGGTGTAAATGCCTGGAAAAACAACTTTCCTCTTCACTGCACTTCAGTGGCACTCACATCACCACCTGTTCCTCTCCCTTGCGTGACAAACATCTTGGATTCTAAACCTGTGGCTTGTGTCTTATTACACAGCCATGAGTTACTTGGCACTGGGACCACTAACTGGACTTCAGTGTATGGTGAGTGGCACTTGGCCCGATTAGCAGGGTAACCATGTGGCACTGACCTACCTGGTCTGACCGCAGTGGAAGCAGAGATGGCTCCTGGCAAGATGTGGCTGCACAGCTGCCCAGCCCTTTGGAAGCTGCCCTAGCAGGAGCAAAAAAGTGCAGAGCAATAAGCTCTGCTGTGGGGCAAGTTGCGCATCTTTTTGCACAGCAGCCATCTCTGGGGGCAGTGGTAGGTGCTCACAATGTGGTACCTCCCCCCAAAAGGGAAAAGCTCTGTTATGTAGTACAGCAAGACACACCTTTAATTTCAACTAACTGTGAAATCACCTTTTTTTCTCACCTGGTCAGCAACTTATTTTTTACATTTTTATGCTGCCTGTCCTCCAAGAAGTTCTCTCTGGTATACATGGTTCCTCCCCTCCTTTCATCCTCACAACAACCCTGTGAGGTAGGTGAGGTTGAGAGAGTGACCGGCCCAAGGTCACCCAAGTTGCTTCATGGCTGAGAAGGGATTTGAACCTGGATCTTCCAGGTCTACATCCAACACTAGAACCACAGCACCATTCTGGCTCTCAGATACACAAGTCATATTTTGACTTGAGCAAAGGTAGAATCTGCAGAGCCAAGATAAAAACAAAGGGCTCATTAACTCCTTACTCTCCATGAACCAGAGCAGCTTCAACAGGGCAAAGCCCTTCCTTTGTGTACCCACTCACCCCAAATTGCCTAACTTAGTCCCCCCCCCCCAGCAGATGAAGCACACCATGGGATGCAGCGCCTCAACCGCCGTTCATATGGGAGGGGGAGGTTGATGTTCCTTTGCTTGTGTTTTGGCTTTGGAGAAAGCAGCAGAGATGTCTACCAGTCTGTGCATGGAATGAAGTCTTTGGGATTAAGGATGAAAGCCAGGATGGTGAAGCAGTTCAGGAGTCAGACTTGGGCCAGTCACTCTCTCTCAGCCTCACTGAGCTGAGAGGTTGTTGTGAGGACAAAGGGAGGGAAGGAACTACAAACATGTAGAAGGTAAAATGTAAATAAATATGGTGTGAGTCCTGTGTTGCCAGATACCACTCCCTTTTTACTATATAGGTCAGTCCTTTTCCCTTTCTTTTTCTGTCCCTCTAAAACAGGGGTTCCCAACCTTTAGGAGCTTGTGGACCACAGTGGCAAAAATTGGAATTATTGTGGTTCACACTACTGCCTTGCACACAAAAAATACAATTAAATTTGTAATAATTAGAGAATGTTTATTAGGAATTTATTATTTATAGATATTTCTGGGTTGCTGCTTTTGTTGCCAGCTCTGGCTGCAGGTGGTCCATTTTCTGCTCTCTCTGGTGGTCCATGGGGAAGCATCTCCCAAATGAGTGCCCCCCCATGGACTACCAGCGATGATGGAGAATGAACTGCCCACAGCTGCAGCTAACACTTCATTGATGGCTATAGACAGTCTGTTCTCCACCCTCTCTGTGGGGAAGCACTCACTCAGTGAGATGCTTGAAATGATCAGAAGTGATCTTTTCTTCTGAGATCTTGCAGACCACTTCTTAGGGTCTTCTGGACCACAATTTGGGAACCAGTGCTCTAAAAGGACCAAATTCAATGGAAGAAGGGACACTTGGAAGGGGGTGTTCAGCTTATGCAGGGGGAGGAAAACCCTTCCTGAAATTTTACTTGGGTACTGAAAGAGGACTGGTCTTTCTTTACATCAGGTCACCCACTTCATAGGTGACAGTCCAGCAGGATCAGACCAAAGATCCAGCAGGAGGACCAGTGTCCTGTTTCCAACAGTGGTCAGCCAGTTGTCTCTGGGAAGTCAGCAAACAGGGCAGTATGAAAGCAATAGCCTCTCTGTTCTATGGCTCCCCCCTTCCAGCCACTGGCACTCAGAGGAAGGCTGAAGGTCCATAAAGCCATATGCCTCCACCGCTGTAAACACCTAACCTCCTTGTCAAGCCATCAGATGACTTGGCCAGCTTTGTGTGGTGCATCTGCAATTCCCATGCTGATGCCTGGGGTGACTTTCCCTTTCCCCACACCCTGCTATCCTCCTGAAAAGCCCTCATCAGAAATCCTCCTGCTAAGCTTTTCCTAAGACACTCTCCCAGCCTCCCTCCCTCCAGGACACAGAAATCTCCCGTGTCCCCTTACATACTCTGAAGTTCCTGTCACCCTGGTGATGGCCTGCATGCCACCCTCTGGGACCCCAAAACATGTCATACCCCATCATTAGCAAGTGTTAGGAAGTGGAAATCTTTCCCCACCAGAGGGATCTATCTCATTAGGGAACAGCAAGTCATAATGAAAACAAGTTCTAGCAGGAGCCCAACACTATCACTCATTCAACCTGGCCACCCCATCCCAGGCTGTTTGCAGAAGGGATAGGCTGTGCCAAGGCACAAGACAGCTAGCCTGACATCTCTCTGGCTGCAGAGCACAACTGCCTCATCCTGAAGTCAACCTACTCTGGTTGGCAGCAGCTCTCCAGGCTTTGAGACAAGTCTTTCCCCTCTCATCCTTGGTGATGAGTGACAGAATGCTCTGAGCTACAACTGCACCAGGAAGCAAGGTGGATAGTAGCTTAGGAGCAGAAGAATGGGAGAGTGAAGACATGGGGTCCATTGCACTGGGAAGGTCTTTTGCAAAAGCCTCAAGAAAATAGATGGTACTCATGCATAAACACAGTGGTTCATGCTCTGATAATCAGGAGGAGGGCAGCAAATGCCCTGGGCTCTGAGGAAGCCAAGGAATCATCTGCTACTCCCCACCTCCTTTTAGCAGCTGCAGTGTGAAATTTGCCAGAACTCAGCAGATGCATGCCTGTGGAAATGGAGGAGTCCCTGGGAGGACTGCAGCCAAGTTCATCCAACTGTTTAGAGCAGCAGGATGGCACCGAGTGACGCCAGGTGGGCCCTTGGAGAGGAGTATAACACAGATGCATTCCAGCCTCCTGAGACTCATTTAGGAGGAAGGAAAGGGGCATTCTTGGAGGGGGGGAGAGTCTAATCATTGGAGCAGCAAGGAGCCCTTCTGGATATGCCATAAGAGTGACCCATGCATGCAGGAAGCTGAAGTATTTTCTTCATATTGTCAGTCTGGCACATTTTATTCAAAACACCTTGCCCCTTAATCTCCCACCAGTTCTGGTCTCTTGCTGCAGCAATGGAAGGGGAGAGCGCCTTTAAGGTGGTGCCAGGTCTGTGACTGTTATGCAAACTTCCCAGATAGGGTCAGCTCCACTCTAGGAAGCTTGAGCCCAATCTGGCAGCATCTGCACAGATTGGGCTCTTCTTCCAGCTGGAAAAATGCTTTGAATAAATATATAAATTAGATTTGTTAGTTGGATAGAATCAGTGAGCTTCAAAGCATATGGTAGAATTCGGGTTCAAATCTTTGCCCACCATGGCACAGTGACTTGAAATGGATGCGCAGCAGTTGGACTGAACGGAACTGCTCCCTTTAGAAGTTAAGGCTGAACTTCAGAGGCTGCCTTAAATCATGTCAGACCCTTGGTCCTGATCAATACTGTCTGCAATGACCAGCAGTGACTCTACAAGCAGCATTTATTTTCCAGTCCAGCTACCGTAGCTTGTAGGGACTGAACCTGGGATGCTTTGCAAGCAAAGCAGGTTTTCTGCACTACAGGTCTACTGAGCTAGTCTATCCTCTCAAGGCATTTCCCTTCAAATTGCATCAACTGCTGAGCAACACAGTTGGCCATGAAATGTGCTCAATTGCAGCTGCATCGTTCATCAAGTTTCCAGTCCTCAACATAAAAAGATGGCCCTGAAAATTAGACTCCAGAAGGGGGTGGGGTTTCTTGAGGTTATGTAAGAAAGACTTTAACACCTGCCAATAGTCTTTCCTTGTTCCTCACAACCAACAATAGCAGAGTTAGACATAATGTGAAATGACACATTTGTTTCAGTGTACACAAGGTGCAGTTGGGTTTATCCTAGCACAGCTTTTCATTGCTTAGAGCTCATGAATGCACAGCACATGTGTCAGGGGCATAAAATAAGGAGAGACTGCCTAAAGCTGAGAAAGGAATAATAGGTGGCTGTGCAGGGCAGAGGGCCTCCACTCCAGGAACAATTTCATGGGAACAGCCTGAATGTTTTCAGATTCAGATGAGATGTGAAAAGATTCTCAGGAATCCCGTTCTCTGGCAGGTACCCAGTTCTATGAGCCATAACCACAGGGAAATAGTGTTTTGCCTATTTATGCCTCCACATCTGAATCCAGGATTCTAATGTATGCACATACATCTGAAAAGAGCATGCGAAGTCATATCTAACTGCACACCACTGAGATCAATGAGCCCAGTTCATTGCAATCACCTTACCACCCATTAATTTTAGTGGTGTCTGCATACACTCCAGTTGGATACTACAAAGGGTCCATCATATCAAGAAGTACAAAACTGGGTAACTGGATGCAATTCTCTGCTGTGTTGTGGGAACGTGCAAATGGTGTGCTAACCCTTCCAGAAGGGACAAGCACAGGGTTTGCAGCCCCTTGGATCACACTTGGAAAACAGTGTCATTTTCTCCCAGTGTTATGGTTCCAAGCAAACAGCTGTCTGAATTGTGATTCAAGGATGTATTTATTTGCCTAGTGGAGCATGCCAATGCTTTTCAAGGGAAAGCTGTAAAACTCAAAAGCCAGGCTCTGTTCCACTGCAAAGAAAGGTGCTAGAAAAACTGATTGTGGGATCTGTCCACTCATTCATTACAATCTTAACCATGCAGCAATTCGTGTTTACTACCAGATGTACTTTCACATCTGCCAATATAAAACTATAGGCACATATTTAGGGTATTATGCTTTTAACATAATACCTTAGTATTATGGAAACAATGGGAAGTTAGACAAATCCATGGGGAACAAGGTCTAGCCAGCTATCACCCATAAAGGCTAAATGGAACCTCCAGCTTCAGAAGCAGTGTATCTCAATTCTAGAGCACAGGACTACTTTTATTTTTGCAACTTCTGAGCAGGTATCCAAAACCTGCTTCCTGTCCTCTGTACTAAATAAGATGCTAGATCTCCAAGACACATGTGGCTACTGGGCACCTGTTTTGAAGTATTTTAGATTATAGGTTCAATGATGGGGGGGGTATCAATTTTAGTTTTGCTCCATACTTGGGCACTTTGATAGATTTCAAAATGTGGCAAGATGAGCAACACTTTTCTAAATTTCAGAACCAAAAGACTAGGCCAACATCAGCTGTTGATTCCTCTGCCTCCTCCATCACCACCCTAATGTTAATTATCTAAGATTTTCATTTGATGCAAGCTGTCTTTGCCTTCCAGCTTGCCAATGGCACTCTGGCTTGCCTCTATGTAAACTACATAGTGTAGCAGATATACTTAAGGTTCGTTGCTCATAGTATTGTTCTCTCATTGTCCCAGGTAACAGAAAAATCCCTGCTGGGAAGTCAATGCCATTTGGGTGAAGCAGTTTGGGAAACCAATATTGCTGAAAGCTCCTACCAGTAGAATCCACAACAGGAAGAACCCACAGAGGCTGTTAGCATAGCTTTCTACAGCAAGTTCCATCCATATCTGGAAGAACAATAGATAGAGTGGGTCATAGCGTTAATAAACCTGGAGATGGTGAGTTAGAGAAGCCACACACAATTCAAGATCACGCTCACTTGGCTGCTCCCCATCTTGAGGTAGATTCAGAGATGGCCAAAGTTTGCTTGCTGTTGCTGATGCTGAAGTTATGTAGAATCCACACAGAGGAGGAAACAAGGAGCTCCAGGGGCTGGGAGGCCCAGTGGCAAAGAAACGACTCTCAGGGATTGAGGGAAGGTTGGAAACAACTGCCCAAAAGTATCATCATAGGGGTGCGCAAAGGAGGCACACGGGCCTTGCTGGAGATGCTGAACCTGCACCCCCAAGTGGCAGCTGCCCAATCCGAAGTTCACTTCTTCAATCTCGAGGAGAATTACCATAAGGGGCTGGATTGGTACAAGCAGCAAATGCCAGTTTCACACCACACTCAGATCACAGTGGAAAAGACACCAGGCTATTTCTCCTCCCTGAAAGCCCCAGAAAGAATCTACACTATGGACAGCTCTGTGAAGCTCCTTCTTATTGTGCGGGACCCTGTGGAACGATTGGTGTCTGATTACACTCAGATCCTCCACAACCGCAAGGCACAGCACAAGCCTTACCAGACTCTAGAACAGATCCTCTTGAGGAGCGACCAGGAACTCAACACCAGATACAAAGCTGTACAGCGCAGCCTTTATGCTTTACATCTGGCTCGATGGCTGGAATTCTTTCCCAGGACACAGATCCATGTGGTGGATGGAGGAGGGCTAATCCGGGAGCCGCTTTCAGAAATGCGCCACGTGGAGAGCTTCCTGGGACTGGAGCCGTACCTAGGTCCAGACAACTTTTACTTCAATCAAACAAAAGGGTTCTACTGCCTGCAGGCAAGGGGGCATCAGCACTGCCTGGACCAATCAAAAGGGCGATCCCATCCCACCATAGATGAATTATTGCTGGAACAGCTCTGCACTTACTTCAGCGAACACAATGAAAACTTTTTTGCCATGGTGGGCCGGACCTTCAACTGGTGTTGAGTTCTGCTGTGAGGCTTGGTGGGGGTATTCTGAGGTTAGTAACAGACCAGACAACAGGAATAAGGCCTCCTTGCCTTCTTGGAACAGGACTTTTATGTGGTAAAGGTATGTGTGCTCTTCATGAGCCAGAAGTGGAACTGTCATCACTGTGTGGGTCAGAGGACTTTCAGTGGTCCATGAGTTGAGAGGGAAACAGCAAAGCAAGAAGTAAAATACACCTTGTCAAATCCCCTTGGGAATGATCCCAGGCATTTATTCAAGAGTACTGTCACAAAGTTGGTGGCTACTCTTTCTGGAGCCCACAGCAACTGGCATTATGCAGCGGTGTGTCTAGGAGATGCTATACTCTGAGCTATAAAAGACCTAGAAAACAGCTACATCAGGGGTGTCAAACCCATTTCATACAGAGGGCTGAATAGCATTCATGATGCCTGCTGAGGGCAGGAAATGATGTCATCAAGCAGGAAGTTACATCATTACGCAGGTCATGACCAGAAATAAGCGTTTCTCACTTAGGAACTCATTAACGGCAAATGACAGAAAACATGCAAATCTTGGTCATATTTTCAAGAGATGAGAGCCCAGTTATCATGCAGGCTGCCCAGCAGCTAAGAGCAGCCGATGGTGGTACTGGGAGAGCCCGAGGGCTGGATAAGGAGCTTCTGAAGGTCACATCTGGCCCATGGGCCTTTCATTCAACACCCCTGAGCTACACAGTTTTAGAGGATCTATTCTCAGCAATTGTGGGTCAAGCCAAAAGCCATCTGTTTTCAGTTACTATTTTCCGATATGCCCTTCACACTACAAGCAGCTGCAGAAACTTAACCCCAAACATTCAGCTCCATCCATGTAATGCCCATCACCTGTAAGCCCGGTAATTCCACTTGCATTCAACAGAGGGCAGCAGTTCCCCACACAATAAAGTGTTGGCAGTAAACCAGTCAAACAGCTGTAAAAACTAGGTTGCTGAATTAAATACATTGTTAACAGATAGAACCTGCCAACTTGGACAACATGCCTTTTACGAACACATGAAGTTGCCTTACACAGAGTTAGGCCATCGGGGTATCTAGCTCAGTACTGTCCACTTGGACAGTTTCAAGCAGAGGAACCCTTCCCAAGCCAGCTGGAAACTGAACTTGAGATGTTCTGCATGAAAAGCTGCTCTAACCTGAGCCATAGCTCCTTCCCTATTGCAGATGGGCCACAACTATGCATGCTGCAGAGTAGTTAATTCAACTTGTCTTTTTAAAAGGCTGCTCAGGTCAGGCTCAGTCTTCCTAAAATCTTAGTGGCTACAAAGTCTGCCACAAACAACAGCTTGAGAGACCAGTGAGGAAGAGTCAGATACTGGCAGCATGCAGGAGAATTTGTTAACAGTTTGATCCCATGCATTTACTCAGAAGGAAGTCCCACCAATTTCAGTGGGAACTTACTCCCAAGTACCTCTGCACAGTCACAACCTTCTTTCTGAGATTGTATAAAAAGAAAGTGCAGTTCTTAGCAACTGCAAGCTATCTTTGTAAAGAAGCAGTTTGATGTTTCTCTTAGGGAAAACAAACTACACATGTGGGATTTAATTCTTTTAAACTCAATGGGATTTGCTTCCGAGTACAGTACACATTACAAGAGTCTTACAGTCTGATCCTATAGCAAATGCACCTAACAGGAAGCAACCAGCTCAAATGTTGGCTGCAGGTGTATTATATTTACTTACACACATGGAAATAGTTGTGGGGAAAAATTAGATCCTGGAACCCATGTGGGGGGAGGGGGGTCAGCCAGAGATCTGATTGCTCCTAGGGAAGTCAATTCATTTCTAACTTTGCCTTCTTAACACTGCCTAGACAGTGCCTTTCAGTATGGGAAAGAAAATACGTTGCTACAAGAGAAAGACAGAGAAACTGGGCAGGCTAGAGCTATAAGATCTTCAGATGTGAACTCACATTTATGCATAGACACACCCCCTTCCGCAATCCTCGCCTCAGGAGGCTAGACATGAAGCTCATGAGCTGTTTCTAAAAGTCATGAGGAATCCACTCATGCAAGGGAAAAAAGATACTTGCTGGAGCCCACAGTAAAATTTGCATGGCTTCCAACATGGTTCTGCACAGCCACAAATCCCATTGTGTGCCTGCACAGATACCACAAAAAAAGAAAGGGAAACACCTCTCTCCATTTCACCCCCCTCACAATGACCACAAAAAGGAGTATAAGCCTTCATTCCCTAACTGCATGTTTCGTAGAAAACCACTTCCTTACACAGAAATGCATTCAGTGACATTTTATAGTCCCGCAAGCAAGTTCACCACCAAAGGCTGCTGCCGCCAGTTCTGATCCCTGCAACAATACCCTCATCTGTCTTACAGTTATTGTTCCAAGTTGGTCAGTTATCTGGGGTAACACTTTCACTACTCGCAGACAACACATGCTCTCTCCCTGCACCTTGTATCTTTATGCTTCCCCAGTGAGTATGGTCATTTTCTGGCCTACCTCACTGTGCAAAACTGTGCTGTTAAAGCACATTTGCTAAAGGAGCAACTGATATGAGCAATCAGACCAAGCCCAAGTCACTGGCTTATTTTGTCAACACTTTCACAAAGTGAACCTTATGAGACATGTCCAAGACATGTCAACCACCTCAGAAACAGCAAGTAGTGACCCCAGATCTCCCTCCCCCTATCATTCCTCACAGTACAGTATTAGGCAATCTCACAGTAGCATTTGGGTTTGTCTAAAAATAATATTCTTCCTATGATGCTATAGCAGAGTCTAGCTTAAATGATGAATCCTTTGCAAAGTTTGAGGCAGAGCTATCTTGAAAGTTACTTCCAATTGGAAATCATAATTCAGGGAGAATTTGTACAGACTGACTTGATAAATACAGGCATGCAAGAATCTGGGAGGTGCTCAAGCAAGATTCTTAAGTCTTATAGAGACTCTTTCTGCTCTTATTTTTCACCACTGTGCCTGAAATTACAGTGTATGAAACAGCATTCACAGCAGCAGAAAGAACACAAGTTCTTAGATCTTAACTCTTAAGCTCAGCAAACCCAGAAGTTACTATACAGGGGTCAAATCATATACTAACAAGGTTGCCAGAATAACCATGGCAGTGTTGCTAGTTTAGAACTTTGTTAAATAAAATCTTATTTGATTCATTAATGCTGTTCATTTGCATACAACAGCTTGACAACTAGGGACTATCAAAGAGAGCAACAAGATGCTTTAGAGCACAACAAGGCATTTACTGAAGCAAGAATCATTGTACTTTGTTCAAGAACACAGCAGAATTCAAGGCAAAGCCACCCACCAAACCACAGGCAGGTCACCAACTATAAGCAATGAAAGATGCCTTTTGGTACTTCTTGCTAGTCTAGACATTACCATCTTCCAGTGCTATGATCCCTGCCATTTCCATGTTCACACTGTATCCATTTCCCTGGAAAAGCTTTAGAATGCTAAAACCATTTTAAACCAGTTGCATTGTTAAATGGAGTATAGTCTAAACTAAACTAAGTCTGAACATTAATTTCCTCATATTGTGGTCTGTGTCATTCAAGAGCTAAGATAAAACAAAAAAGGTAATCAATCATGGATGTGGCCTTGTTAAAGTCTACAATTAAATAACTGAATAAGTTCCAACTGCACCAGCTTCTAGAGATGTGAAATCTCAGCTGAACTGAGCTTTTTACACCAGAACGACACACCAGAACAAGTTTTGTAAAAAATGGTTTTATCAGTTCCATTTTTGTATAAAACACATGGGAGAAACCTAGCCAATCAACACACAAATTGCTGCCACGTAACAAGGTACTTTTTTATGTCAAACTTTGAATCTAAAGAACATACAAATGTTTTAAGTCTACAGTCAATTGTCTATGCTCTTCCATTTAACTATTGTTTTTAAAAAATTCCACATATCCCCATATTTCTTCTGTCCCAGTTACAGTACAATGACAGGGAGGAAGAGGGTTGTTCATCTCCTCTCTATGCAGTTTTCTGCTGTCCCTTCTTTCCAATCAGAGACTTGTGAATGTGAGGAATTACACCTGCAAAGAAAGTAATGGATTATAACTCAAAAATACAAGAAATATTTAGCAGCTGACATGCAAAAGACACATAGTAAATTCACTCATTTAATTTTCAACAGAAACCTAATACACTCTGTAAAATCCAAGGCTGCAAGTTATCATTTCAACAGTTGCAACTACTTTTGGCAAACTCTCCAATAAGAAGTTCTATTTTAATACATGGGGAGAAGAACTGGGATGGAACCAAGTAGCTGCCTTACTTATTAAGTGTTTTTGCGTATCACAAAACAGTTACATGGTGCTGTGCAGAACTGCTATACCTTCACCTCTAGGGGAAAAAAGAAAAAAATCTGGACTCTCTTCTCAGATTAGGTTTCCCCCACGGTACTGGGGTATGAAGATTTATTAGTGTGTACTGTGAAGCAAGACCTCAAGGTCCATTTCCCAGTCTACTTTTGCAGTCCAGATTCAAGAGTTAAAAAGAAAAACCAAAAACCTAAGAAAATCATTTTGTAAGGTTACCATGGAAGATGAAAGTTCTTTAAGAAACATAGAGTGCAAAAAGCATTACTACGGGATTAGCTCTGTATGTCTGTTGAAATTAACACCATATATATATTAGCATATTTCAAAATAAAAATGGCAGATTCAATGAGCATTGCAGCAGTGATGAAAGATCACTATAACAAAGCTACATCTGAACAGTAAAATTATGTGGAAGTTGTACTAATCAGCATGCTCAATAACTTTTTCAACTACCTCAATATGTATTCCCCATATAACTGTTTACAAAGCAGTAGCTTTCCACAATTGTGTATGTAACTACCTGGTACACCAGTTGTGCAACTTCCAACCAAGATTTTCCATACCTGTTCAGAAACCCTCTTACCTGATCAGAAACCTAATGAAGGAGGAGAATGGTAAAACATTCCTTGCTGCTTGGGAGAATGTTACAAATGACCAGTTTACCAAGTAGTTAAAAGGACACTGTATTACCTCCTCATAACAGTCATCTATATTCTGTATCCCGATAGCTTTTATGACCAGCCAAGTCATATGAAAAACTCAGACACTGTACTACATACCTCCACCAGCAATGGTCGCCTTAATAAGGGAATCCAGTTCCTCGTCACCACGAATAGCAAGCTGCAAATGACGAGGAGTGATACGTTTTACTTTAAGATCCTTGGAGGCATTACCTGCCAACTCCAAAACCTGTTGGAAGAAAAAGAAAACTGAAAGGGAAGCTTTTTTCTAAAACCTGATGAAGTTATTCTAAAACATAGTTTACATTTTCCCAACTACAACATGGACACATTTAGAAAAAGTCTCAGGTACCCTCAATTAACATTTTCTTAAAGGCAGTTACTATCTTTAGCTTTAGAGGTGTAACACAGTTCCTGAAAACTTTTTATGTAAATAGTTAATTTGTTCCATGTAAAGTCTCTGGTTTAAACCATTAAAATAAACTATTGGGACAAATTATAATGCTAATCTACTTTTAAATCAATCAATCAATCAACAGTATTTATATACCGCTTTTTTAAACCCCTTTAAACCCCTTTATGTTAAGTTAAAAGTTAGAAGTTAAGTTAAAAGCTAGTTAAAAACTTAAGTTAAAAGCTTTTAAACTTAAGTTAAAGGCTAGAAGTTAAATGGGATTGTACAGAACAAGTAATTTTCCCCAGTAAAATATTTCTAAATTGGAGTCAAGATTTTGTAACAACAACAACAAAAACAACTGTATCCAGTTCAATTATGTTCACAATAAAAGAATGGATTTCTAAAGTCTATCATCTGGCTCAGTTATATAAACTCCATGCATTTGTTAGATTAAAAGATGGCAAAGTAGAAAAAATTATGACATCTGTGCTTTTATAGATTTTTGAAGCAAAACAAACATACAAACAAAATGTGTATATAATTGTCCCCAGTATTATAGAAATAACTGTAGCTAGAATTTATAATAAATATTGTTATACTATAAAATAAAAAGAGAAACACACAATATGTTCTCCTTCACTGCAATAAGCATAAAAAATTTGATGTTTCTTCCCAAAACTTGATTTCTAGCACTTACAAACATGAAGTTTTTGCAGTACTTGACTGCTCCACTTTAAGGCAAGTAACATTCTGAACCAGTTCCCCTAGAAAGCTACTAGAATAAGGAAAAGAAGCAGGATACATTTAAGTAATAAACTGGAATTTGGTCCTTTCTTCAAGGTGGATTTTCCAGATTACAAAGAAAGATGGGTCACCAATATGTAAAAGCTTGGCTTGAAGCAAAGGACAAAGACTGCTTTCAAAGATTCAGCAGCAGGCCATACCTTCACACACAAGGCCCAACAGATCATTGATCAGAACTAAAAAGTCAGCGACAATTGAGAAGTTTGTATCTTCTCCTAAGTGCAGGAGATAGTTTATTTGGCTGACAGAGGAGGTACTTATTTTACCAGTTCCTGGTGTGTCCCAATAAATGCCAGATCCACATAGTAAAACAGCATGTAGCAGGAATCTCTGTCAGATAAACACAAACAACCTAAAGTAGCAACCCAATGCACACTCTGAACCCAGTGGGGCTTGCTTCTGTAGTCATATCTAGAACTGCACTGTAAACCAATAAGCCTAAATCAAGGAAGCAATCCATGTTTTTGGACACAGTACAAACCATATCCATAAGTTTTTTTTTGCCATTAAAGCTTTTGCAGTATTATTTTCAAGAGCAGAAGCAGCTAAGCTCCTCTACTCCAGAGATTCCTATCAGCCACAACTCCTTGAACTCACAACCAAGGCCTTATTTTATGTTCAAATCATGTGATCTGGCAATAATGAGTTTAGAACCTACCTCAGCAGTGAGGTACTCAAGAATTGCAGCACTGTATACGGCAGCTGTAGCACCAACCCGTCCATGGCTTGTGGTGCGAGTCTTCAAGTGTCTGTGGATACGACCCACTGGGAACTGAAAGCAGAAGTACCTGTTCAGCATAGGTGGCAAAATCCAACTACAAGACACTACTCTTCCAAAAAACAGTTAACGCCAACAGCCTGGTTCACTAGGTTCCAGAGAAACAGGATACATTTACTATGAGCACCGTCACTATTAGTGTTACCGACAGAATTTGACCAGACTGTAAAAACTAACTCAATCTCTAGTGCAACTCAAATACAGTTCTTGTACTGCACAATCCCAGACTGAAAGTTAAAGAAGGGAGGAAGGGAGCAATGGCTTTGCAGAATTCAAGCTAGGTTTCATAGCCCAGAGCTACTTGATAACACACATTATCAAGAATGCTAGTAAATCAGGATTAACCTCCATGAAGTCATTCATAAGAAAACACAGATCCTCACTGATTAAGTTGTGCACTATTAAGACAACGCTAATAGCTTCCATGGTGCTGCACTCTTCTATGTTAATAAAATTCCAATGAAGTTCAATAGGCAAATTCAATGAAGTTCAATAGTTACTGAATGTTTATGTCATGAAGGTGAAAATGAACAAAGCAGGTACATGACACTGAATAAGCTTGACACTCTTTGGAGATTGTCTGGGATGGACTTACCAGGTAGACCCAAGAGGTGTGCTCCCACTTCAACCATGATGGGAGCAAAAAACCTCTGTCCTTGCATGAAGACATGGAAGCTACAACAGCTAAATAAATTATGTGTGAAGGCATCTCAAGCCACAGCTCTACCTATAGGAGAGTTGGTACTTTTATCCTATCCCTTCTACAGATATCTACAAAGAACCTACAATTAACAGTACCTCGGACACTGTTTTTCCTCAATACGGGAAAAAGATAATCTTCTCCAAATAAATATATGTTTAGGGCAAAAAAGTGATTACTCCACCTTAGATCTCTAATCTTTAAAGGAACAAGATGATAAA
Organism: Tiliqua scincoides; assembly: GCF_035046505.1. Lineage (NCBI taxonomy): Eukaryota > Metazoa > Chordata > Lepidosauria > Squamata > Scincidae > Tiliqua > Tiliqua scincoides. The sequence goes on along the minus strand of NC_089831.1, from coordinate 4,461,206 downwards.
CTAAATATGTGGGAAAGTTCCCTTTTCTGGACAAGATGCAGGAATAAAAACAACAAGGAAAGGGGATTTTCTATTCTTGCTCAGTTTGTGACAAGCCAGTCTGAGAAAGAACATAGAAAACTTCCAAAAATTCTTCATGATAAACACAGGCCAACCAGCAAATGAGTGGAATAAGAAAATGGAAAATGTGGCTTACCAGCCAATAGTGAAACAGTCAGGCACAGACAATAAGGAATTCAAGAACAGGTGGGTTCTTGGAGGGTTTCCCTATAGCGACAAAAACTAGACCAAAGGCAGACTCTGAGGGTCTCCAGAGAGGATAAAGGTGACAGGTTCTTGAAAGGTTACTTACAGATAAGTTTACAAAATATCCTACATCCTTACTCCTAGAATACCTTCTGACTGAGGGCTTCAACTTGAAGCCCATGTGTCCATTTTATAGAGTCTTGTAAGCTCTTCCCTGCATCTGCAACCACCTCATGAAAAGATGGGCTTTGATGTAAGTGAAGAAAAGGCAGGGAAAAATATACTTAATAGAACATACAGGCAAAGTTGCCCCAGGCCTGTGACACCTAACTGTGACACCTAACTAGGAGGGAAATAAGCAGCTCAATTGACTTGCTCTTATGTATGCAGACTTCCATGGATGCCAGTCTGCTCCCAACTGAGAAACACAGTTAAGACCAAAACACAAGCCATTACAATTTTAACCAGTGATAAAATACTACCACATACAAAGGAGCAAATAAAGTTAACTCACAGATTTAACTAGGAGAAACACATGAGTCAGAACGACTTTACATGGCAATGAATGGGCTATGTTGCACATACTGTATGTTACAGTCAATACAAAAATGCACAACCGTTACTAACATCTGCAGGCAGGTGTTAGGAGTCCCAATAAGAGCCAATGTGGGAAACAAAGAAGATTTTTACCTGAAGTCCAGCCCTTTGTGAGCGAGACACTGCCTTGGCCTTGGCCTTTCCACTGTCCTTGCCAGCCTTGCCTCCAGCCTAAATAAGAAAAAAAGTCATGAACTAGTCCTCAGGGAAAATAACCTGCAAGACACCTTTTCACCATATACAAGAAACTAAAATGGTAGAGAGAAAGTTTAATAGTTACACTACCTGCTACTTAAAAAAAACGACTATGCATTAAATACCATATACCGTATTTTTCGCTCCATAAGACGCACTTTTTCCCCCCCAAAAAGTGGGGGGAGAAGTGTGTGCGTCTTATGGAGCGAATACTGCAAAGCTGCAGGCGTTCTCAGGGCAGCAGAGCCTCCATGGCAGGTGCTTCTGCCCCTGACCAGGGTCCTGCCTGCCTGCTCAATAGTAATGCAAATGCAAATTGTAATGCAAATGCAGGCGCTCAATGGTAATGCAAATGTAACGCTTAGTGACAATGCACTTGCAGAAAAATACTACAGTACCTCATTCTACCAGTGCGAGGATGATAAAGCAGAAAAGGCTAGCTTATAAAATTCCTTTTAAACTAGAGGTAGTAAAATATGCTAAGGACCATGGAAACAGAGCAGTGGAGAGACATATTTTATTACACTATTTGGTTCAGAATATTTTTTTCCTGTTTTCCTCCTCTAAAAACTAGGTGCATCTTATGGTCAGGTGCGTCTTATAGAGCGAAAAATACGGTATGTATTTTCAAGACCATAAGATATTTTAGTTTTATTTTGCCCCTAAATTATAAGCATATAAATGTATATTACTTCCCAATTTATCTTACTAAGGCCAAAATCCTAACCAACTTTCTGGCACTGGCATAGCGTTGCCAATGGGACATGTGCTGCATCCTGCAGTTAGGTGGCAGTCACAGAGGCCTCTTCAAAGTAAGCAAATGTTTGTTCCCTTACCTCAGAGTTGCACTGTCCTTATGTGGGTTAGGATTGCGCCCTAGACTAGTTAAGCTAACATTTTCAACAACAAAGTTTATATACTTGTTACTGCACTAATCGTTATGTCATGAAATAAAGGCAGATTTAGTATTTGTGGACAGATATGGAAGAGGCCATGATTAGTACCCCAAAAGGCTACAGATTCTCTACCCCCTGGTTTAGGTGATAGGTTGAACTGGGATTTAACAAGCAGATTTTTCTACGTGAGCAGGACGCACATGGAGTTTCATTTCCTCTTATCTAGTAAACATTAAAAGTTAAAAAAGCCTGCTAAGCATCAAGCCCTGTGCAGAAACATTAGCTTGAGGTCCACAGCTAATGTCCATTACCTTTAAAATACGGATATCTTTATTTAATAATCAACAAGGATAACCCTTAAGTACACTATCTGGAGATTTCTGGAATAGGTGTGGGCCATACAAACATAATAAATCAACAACATAAGCAACTTCTGGCATGAAATAGATCATTGAGATTTCAAATTATTTTTACTGTTCTGCATTAAACACAAACAAACTAGTTGTAATGAAGTATTATCTGAAACTCTGAAGGATAGAAGGTCGCTTCTCATGAAATAAAAGTTCCAGGATTTTATTAAGTTCCTGCAGGCCACACAGAAGCGTGGCCAAGAGAATAATTTGTGGATCCTGTCCTGTTTTAAAGTAAACAAAGATAATACTTTGTCTATTTGGTTTTGTCCCTACAATGCAAGGAATTTTAATTATCTGGACATCTGATTCTAATGTAACAAGAGAGCATAATTCAGCTTCCACAAGAATAAACTCAACAGCAGTCATGTTAGAACCATTTGTCTAGAATAAATAGTTGTCTGGGAGTAAATGTATGACAGAACAAAGCTGTTATTAGTAATAATAATAATAATAATAATAATAATAATAATAATAATAATAATAATACAGGTATTTATATACCGCCTTTCTTGGTCTTTATTCAAGACTTTATTCAAGGCGGTTTACATAGGCAGGCTATTTAAATCCCCGTAGGGATTTTTACAATTGAAAGAAGGTTCTATCTTACAAGAACCACAACATTCAGATGTTTCTTTCTGATCTGGTTTCACATTCTGGCCCCCATCCTCCCACGCTCAGAGCAGATGGAATAACTTGGCTCAGCTTGTCAGCTGCTTCAAGGTCGCATGGTGCCGGTGGCCTCTAACCGGCAATCTTGTGGATGTTATCTTCAGGCAAATGGAGGCTCTACCCTCTAGACCAGACCTCTTGCCCTTACAAGTATACATACAATGTCTTCCTTTGATCTGTGTCTCATCACCAGTCTACTGTCCATGACAAACACCACCGCCAAAATATAACAGGAAATCTGATCCTATAGAGCTATTTTAATACAGCATTATAAACTGGAGCTTCCACCACTGTAGTTAAGGCAGGGTTGTGTGCACCCCCAACAGGTTTCAAAGGCTCAAGAGAAGAGAACCACTGGAAACAGGACGGAAACTCTATCCTTTCCTCACCTTTGGCAGCACTTTTGTATTAGAGATAGAAGCATCAGTTCAGCAGTAATGATGCCTGTGACCTTTGCACTCAGATTATGCACTGGTAAGGCAATGAATGCAGAGGGTTCAGTTCAAGCTGCAGGAATCCAACTGAAGACACACATTCACACTCTGGTTTTTTTTAGTATCAAGAACTATTTTTCATCTGCCTTGATGAAAAAGACAGAAATTCCACATAGCCTGGCTAATAAGAACATGAATGTGACCAGGTTTTCAAGTTCACAAGCTTCCAGAGACACTTACAATTTAAGGATATACCTTTCAGTACCCATTTCAGACTATCTGCTAATCAGGAGTAACAGACTAGTACCCACAAAATGCAATACAGTCTAATCTCAGAGGGACACGCATGCATGACTAAATTTTAATATCATAGTCCAGCATTTCTCAGTGGATCATGACCCAATTTCTGGTGGGCTGCTGAACACCACCCAGGCTGCCAAGCTTTCACATATTTTAGTACAAAAAGCCCACCTCCAGAGTGTGTTCTTGCTGATGAGTATGACGTGACCTGTCCTGAAGAGGGTTGAAGACCACTGAGCAGAGCCAAGATGTATTGTGCTTGTGCTGATGAAAACATGCTTGCCAGTGAGAGTGTGCTTTGAAGGTGGGCTTTTTACATTAAAAAATGCAAGAGCTCGGCAACAAGGAAGTGTTGGCAGTGTCGTGATGACGTCATTACATCACCGTCAACACTTCTGAGTTGGAGGTCTCCATGCAGAAAGTGGGTTGTTGGGCAGAAAAGCTTGAGAAGCACTATTACAGTCCAATATAAAAGCCAGCAATAGAGGCAGGGTGGAGATATCTACACACTGCACACGCACTTGCTTGTAACACTCAGATATCAACAGGTGTCACATGTAAACACTAGCGCAGACTGGGGCTGGTGTGCCTAGTGTGTTGACTTGAGCTCATTATCAGAAAAGCAGTTAATGTCTTACTCCCTTCTCCTCCAACATCATTCAACTCAAAAATCAGAATTTACATTTTGTAGTCATTTTCCTAAGTAATCTAGACGAGGTTTGATTTTCGTTGTTTCATCAGAAAGTATCTCTATATTCTTTCAAATCCATGTGTTCTATGCTCTAATTTGACATCTCTCTCTCTCTCTCTCTCTCTCTCTAAACAGCAGTAACACAACAATGTAACAGTCCTGCTGGATCACACCAAAGAACATTCAGTTCAGCATCCTGCTTTCCAGAGGCCCATCAGAAAACTCTAGGAAGAATAAATAGGAACTGAAGGATGCCCCTCTCCACCATTGCTCTCCTGCACCTGATATGCACCTGGAGGTAATATTAATGCATAGCTTTAATCACTAGTCATCAGCAATAGATTTGTCCTCCAAGAACTTGTCTAAACCCTTTTAAAAGTTATCTGAGTTAGTGTCACTCCCACATCATGTGGCAACAAATTGCACCTATTCACTATGCGAAGAACTTCATTTTATCCATTCTGAATGTTCTGCCAATCAGATTCACTGGACAACCCTGGCTCTAGTGTTACAAAAGGGAGAAAAGGCCTCTGTAACTCAATGGAAGTGCCTCTGTTTTGCATGCTGAAGGCCCTGGTTCAATCCTCAATAGTGCCATGTAGGACAGAGAAAAATTCCTATGTAACACATTACATTTGTAACACATTCCTATTGACAACACCAAACTAGATGGACCAATGATCTGCCATGTGTTAGACATCTCCATATACTCCACTCTCTTCAAAACATGCATAATTTTATGTTTAATCACATCCTCCTTAGCTGCCTTGCTCTCAAGCCAAAAGCTCCAAACACTGCAGTCTCTAATCATAAGGAAGGTATTCCAACTCCTGATGATTTTGGTTGTATTCTTCTGTACTTTTTTCAGTTTTGAGATGCAGCAATCAGGGCTGTACACAGCATTCCAACTGTGGCCACACCATAGATTTGCATGGGGTATTATAACATCAGCCTCCTAATCACTTCTAGTATGGTGTTTGCCTCTTCACAACTGCCACATACTCGGTCAATCTTTTCATTAAACTATGCCCATAATCCCAAGATCTTTTTCATGGCTCATCATCAACCGCTGAGACACTATCAGTATACTGTATATACAGTATACAGAAGGCTCCAACAGCACTAACACTGCATTTTTCCTTCTAGCAGGAGACTCCTTGCTCCTAGCAGAATATTTGAAGGTGTAAAATTTTCAATTATAAAATTATGTCACAGGTAGTAATAGATGCTGGGACACCGGTATTATTTTGTTTACTACATATAATTTAGGTATCAGATTTTTGAAAAGTTTCTGGAAAACTTTCAAAAAATGTCACAGCTAACCCACAAATCAAATCAAACCTGCCAGCTTCTCAAGCTGCTCCAAGATCCTTGACCTAAGAAAAGGCTTGTAACCCCATCTGAATCAGGTTAATTAGAAGCAAGTCTCATGGCATTCAACTGGGGTTTCACTTCCTAGTAAATGTGTTTAGGAATGCAACCTTTCACTTTCTTTGGAGAAGCTTTTCCTACACCACAAATGCCTCATTTTTTCATTATTTTCTGCAACCAGTTTATCCTTCCCATTGTTTATATGTATTCCCACCAATGTCAAAAAATTGTCACAAAGGACCAGTTTTCTATGGCTAGTTTGACCTTGGAGAGCACTGCAACTTTTCAATTTCACTTTAATGAAGGAAGAGCTTAAAGGACAAATAAAACTGGCAGACTTATAGAACAATCCTATGCATGTCTACTCTGAAGCATGTCCTACTGTATTCAATGGGAGTTACTTCCAGGAAAGCATGTACAGGATTACAACCTTGGTGTTGGCAAGCCAGTCAATTGTGGATTTGACTGTGGTCAAATACTATAGTATTTAGTACTTATTAAGTCAAGAATGCCACCATGTTGGTGGATGGCTTAATTACAACACCCTCTCTCATCAGGATGTCCCTTGTTAACAAGGTTGCTTGTTACCCAGGCCTGCAGAACTTAGAGCAAACCTGACTTCTCCCAATGACCACCTGCTATAGCTACAGGCATCTATAAACAGAATTACATCAGTGGCAAGAAGTCACTGTCTGGGAACCACCCATGATTCCCTCTTGCTTAGTGCAGGAACCTAGGAATAAAAGCCCATATAATCTGGCTATACAGTATGTTTTGTAAAACACTTATGAGAAATTGATCTCAGGTTTAGAAACTTTTAAAATTAATTTCACAAGTTTATTTTTGTAATTGGCATATGCATCTCACCTGTTGTGATTTAAGCAACAATTCATAGTATGTGAAAAATGTTGTCCAATCAACTGACTGGGCATTTTCTGATAAATAAGTTCCTTGCTCAAGCTGAATAAGAACACCCACATCAGAGACTGGGCATTCTGCCATCCACATGCATTTGAGGGGATATGGTAGTTGACAGTTGTGACAGCCAGAAGGTAGTTCAGGTTTAAAGGCACAACTTGCTCACTTTAGTTCTGCTACTCAGTTTTCTTTCAGCCACCTCATTCACATAAGGTTCATGTTGAAGTTAAACATATTGTAAAAAGTTTTAAGCTAATAATGTTTCCCAAATTTAACTAAACTAGAACATTTGGCACCACAATCAGTTATCAAGCCTACATATGAACTGGAATACATATAATACTGCTGCAACACTACATTTTGGAATGTCTATAGTACGCCTAACCCTAAATATTAGTATGATGTAATCAACAAGATATGACTCTATATCAGATTGTCAGTGTATTCCTAGACCTGTTTATTCTGAATTGTCCCACCAAGTTCAGTGCGTTTTACTCCCCATGAACTGTGATTAGGACTGTTGTACATATGCTGAGACAAGGTGCACCCAACTCTGCACAAGACTGGCAACCAGGGTTGTTGATTTGTGCAAGTAATTAGATTTCCTGAAATTCAATCAAACTGCAATGCCAGCAACTTCAAAAGTTGTTCAGAAGATAGTGGGCCTTGAAGAGTTAAATGTGCTCTGTTTTCAAATGGCATAGGAACACTGAGCAAAATCCATCAGAAAGACATATTTCAATATCACCTTATTGAGGCAATTCTGGTGAAAGTGCTATGCAGATAATTTCAGTTTAAATGTCTTTCCACTGAGCATTCACTATTTTAAAAGTATTTAAAGATTTTCTGCATTGTTAAGCAAATCAGTTAAACTTTTAATAGATGGTGAACAGATCAAAACATATGTGGGATACCACAAGCTGACAAAAGCAGGAACAGTGTTTTAGCAGGAACTCCCTGCTTGTCGGTCCATCCACTAGAAGTCATCCCCTCATTAATAATTAAGCAAGAAATTTCAGAGCACTTCAGGGTTACAGTATGAAAGACACAGAGACTATAAAGCAAACTGTAACAGCTGTCAAGACCAGGGGTGCTTGAGAGTGAAAGGTTTAAAAAAAAATCACTTCCTTACTTCTAGAACATGTTGCTTGTGCTTGTTAACTGGACAGAAACTTACTTGCCAAATCAAACCTCCAAGGCAAGAATTACATCTAATGACATAAGCAAGGGTAGGAAACACACATGCATGCACACACTTGCAGACAGATCCTACACTTATTTCCCATGGAGCAGTGGTTCCCAAACTGTGGATTGGGATCCACCATCAGGTGGTGAAACTGACAAGGAAAATATATTGAGCCCTATGGAAACCAATACAGAGAAGTGTGTGCATATTTACTCATGAGTAGGCAGCCCTGCCTTGGTCCAGATGCAAGGCCACTAGAATGGTCCAGATCTAATGAATGCGGAACTCAACAATGCTCCAGGAGGTGGTCCCCCCCCAAAGCAAAAAGAATAAAAAGAGACATGAGTGGCTGGTAAAGCGAAACCTTTTTTCAGTCATGTAAAGCTAGGTGGGTCCCAACAGAATGTCATTATGAAAAGTGAGCTCTAGTACTAAAAAGTTTGGGAACCATAAGGACATCAGAAGAGCCTTGACAGGTCAGGCTAAATGCCCACCTAGTTCAGCTTCCTGTATCTCAGTGGCCCACCAGATGTCTCAGGGAGCACACAAGACAACAAGAGACCTGGTGCCCTCCCTTGCATCAGGAAACCACTGCCATGGAGTTTAATAGGTTTTATTCCCAGTCAAAGCCAGGATGCTGCACATGTTTTACTTGGGGCGTCAAGTCCCTTGAGGTTTAGTTCCAAAGGACAGCATGAGGGAGTGTCATGAAATAATGCTGGGGCTCAGATGACATAAGGAGGCTGCTAACCAGTGATAACCCAGTTGCCACTGAGCCTGGAGGGGAAACGGGACCCCTCCAGAAGCAGCTGTGGGCAAGAAGAACCACATCAGGCTGTCACAGGGTGAGGACCCATTGAGAGACTCTCCAGCAGAGATGTGTGATGGGTGTGACTGGAGTCCTTCTGTGTGAGAGCAGAACACATGGGTGGTGGGTGTCTGGGTGCCTCACACAGCGATGGTGCTTTATGAAGGGTTCCACTGGGGAGGCTCTGCCTCACCTGCTTCCCCACATTCCTGCTTTCCAGTGGGAGCCCACCTGAAGGAATCAGCCTGCTGCTGCTGCTTTGGCTTGCCTGACATTTACACAGTATGTAGTTGCCAGGACGTCTCCCTGCGTGGCAGCAACTGACATGCAGGCCTGAATCCTCCTCCCTGGCGCAACATCTTCATGGAGAGGAGCCTGCTCCGCTACCGCCTGCCTCCTTAGAGGCCAACCCTAACCATGTCTACTCAGAAATAAGTCTCATTACAGTCAATAGGGCTCACTCCCAGGTACGCGTGGATAGGATTGCAGCCTAGGAGCCAAACTCTATATATGTCTACACAGAAGTAAGTCCCATTAGTCAGTGGGGCTGACTGGCAGGAAACTGTGGATAGGATCGCAGCTTGAGAGCGTGTCTACTCTGAAATAAATTCCATTAAAATCAATGGGGCTTACTCCCAGGTATGAGTGGCTAGGATTGCAACATAGAAGCCACATCCTATGCATGTCTACTCACCTGACTCTAATTCGACTTACTTCAGAGTAGACATGCATAGGATGGGGCTCTGAGGCTGCAACACCATCCACACTTACCTGGGAGTAAGCCTCACTGGCTCTACTAGGACTTACACCCAGGTAAGTGTGGATGCAATTGCAGCCTCAGAGCCCAATCCTATGCTTGTCGATTCTGAAATAAGCCCCATTATAGTCAATGGGGCTTACTCACAGGTAAATGTGCTTAGGATTGTGGCCTCAGAGCCCACTCCTATGTGTGTCTACTCAGAAGTAATTCGCAGTAGTCAAAGGGGCTTACTCCCAAGAAACTGTGAGTAGTCCTGTAGCATTACAAGCCCCCCTCCTCCCCTGGGGGGGAACACGCGCGTTCAGACGTTGCGTGGGCAAGACGCGGGTTTTCGGTCTTCTGAGGAAGACGGCGCTCCCGGAGCCTCAGCGCGCCTCTTTCAGCGGAGACACGCGTCTCTCGCGTTCACACGTTACTTCAAGAAAACGCGTGTCGAGGTCGCGAGCGGGGGGCAGAGCTTTCGACGGCCCCTTCCCTCCCCGGACGGGAACACAGGGCTCTCCTGCAGCGCGTGACAGGCGGGGGGGCAGCGGCGGCGGGGGGAACACAGAGGCCCCCGCGAAAGGGAGCCCTCGGCCGCCGGCGCCCCGGCGCCCCTGCCCCCCGCGCGCATCCCGCCAGCGGCCCCCCCGCGCCGCTCACCATCGCTCAGCCGCTGCCTGCGAGGTCCGGTCCCGATTCCAGCAAGAGCCGCCTCGGAAACTCGAGAGACAATAACCGCCCGGACGCGAGGAGGGATCCTGGCCTGCCGCGGCCCCCGCGAGCCAATCACCGCGAGCCATGTTCGTTTGAACCTCCCGCCCCGGCCAATCAGGGAGCAACTTCTTGCGTCGTCCGGCCAGGCCCCGCCTTGCGGCCCGTTTAACGGCTGTTTTTTAAGGCCACCAACAGCCGCCACCAACCGCCTCCCCCTTTGCACACGGCACGTCACAGGGAGGCGGGACCGAGCACCACTCGCGCAGGAGGGAGGCAGGCGGAGTGACGCGCCTCTCCGCCAATCGCAGGGCGACGTCTTCGCGCAGGGAGGCGGTGCCAGCGGACGAGCGGCGTCACGAACCAATAGGAACCAAGAGCCGTTTCCCGCCCAGATGGTCTCCCCTCCCCTCCTGTTTGCTTTGCGTCGAGGAGGGAAAATGGAGTCGGCGGGACTTGAGGGGGTTGTGGCAGCCGCGCGCAGGCGGCTCTCGGCGCCTCGTGGCCGCCCCGCCTTCCACGGCGACGCGCCCCGCCCACGACAGCGCCTGCCGAGCCGTTGCTGCTCGAACCCGCGACCCTCAGGCGGAACCCACCGTTTCCCGCCAAAATCTCCTCAGGAGACGCCGGGCGCGCGCTCCCAGTGAGGCTGCCTGCCGGCCTCGCTACCCGGGAGAGGCCCATTGACGCTGCTGGAGCTGCCTTCTGAGGAGACTGCGCGGGATGGGCTCTGAGGCTGCGCGCCTGTCACACTGACCTGGGAGTGAGCCCACTGACTGGAACGGGACTGACTTCTGAGGAGACAGGCACAGGACTGCAACCTTAGGCTGCGCTCTAGCCACACTTTCCTGAGACTGAGCCCCAGCTTGGAAAGAAAGGCTTGGGGGTTGCAATCTTCATAGGTGTCCTCTAAGGGCTGTGGTTGCCTACCCAAGAGTAGTCCCACTGAACACAATGGGGCTTATTTCTGAGTAGGAATGGATAGGATTGCACTATAAGGTTGCCATCCTATGTATTTATATTTATATCCTGCTTTATCTCCCAAGTGGGCATGCAAAGCGGATTACAAAATCAGTTAACATAAAATACAATATAAAAAATATAAATATTAACCTTCCCTAGAAACAGAACATCTCATTGAAAGCTGGGAACAAGAAGCAGAAAACCATCAACACTAAAATGAACATAATCCCATAAAAATTTAATGCCATTTCTGCCCAACGTTGCATACATGCAACAGGGATCAAATGTGTACGTCAGGCAGAAATGGATTTAAAAAACCAGAACCTCAGAAGGCAAGAGTAAAAAGAAATGTCTTTAGCCTTGCCAGAGGCTTGCTAAGGCTTGCCACTTGCTAAGGCAGTGGTTCCCTAACTTTTTCAACTGATGGCTCCCTTGATCATTGTCCATGTCCCCATTAGGATTGCAATCCCCTACATTGTATAGGGCAGTGGGCAGAGGATTCTGTGGCTCCCCTGGCTGGTTTCTGCAGTTTCCCAGGGATCCATGTCTCACAGTTTGGGAACCACAGCTCTAAGGAGGGAGCAGTTTGTAAACTGAGAGTAAAGGGAATTCCACAGAGCTGGTGCCACCACAGAGAAGGCCCTACTCCTTGCCTCTGCCCCTCCTGCCTCCATAGGTGGTGGCACCTGTGGAGAGGATGAGCTGGATTACGTGGAAGAAGGCTGTCTCTCACATACCCTGGCTCCAAGCTGTATAGGCTTTAAAAGTCAACACTAGCACCTTGAATTGGACCCAGAAACAAATGGGCTGCTAGTGCAGTGTCCTGACAGAGGTGAATTGCCACCCTCCAGCAAGCATATGGACCACCACATGCTGCACTACCTGAGGATAAGATCCATTCAGCACAGTAAGACTTACTTCTGGATAAACATGTATAGGCTTGCACTGTGGAAGTTCAAGATCAGGTATAGGAGCTGTAGCCTTAGGGCCTGATCCGACAGGCACATGGGCTGAGTTGGTAGTGCAGTAACTGTAAAACTGCCATCCTAAACATAAGAGAAGCCCTGCTGGATCAGGCCCAAGGTGCAGCTAATCCAACATCTTGTTCCCCACAGTGGCCCACCAGCTGCCTCTGAGATAGCTGCAAGTGGGAGAGAAAGGCATACTTCTTTCTGGCCATTGATCCCTTGCAACTGCTATTCAGGGGCAGACTTTAGTGAAACCTGGAGGTAACATAGAGCCCTCATGACTAGTACCCATGGACAGGCCTGTCCCCATGGATTTGTCCAATAATCCGTTTTTTAAAATGGTCTAGAGCAGGGGTATCCAAAGTTTTTGACAAGAGGGCCACATCGTCTCTCTGACACTGTGTAGGGGGCCGGGGGAAGAATTAATTTACATTTAAAATTTGAATAAATTTACATATGTTTACATAAATGAATATATTAAAGATGAACTTCTATGAATGAATGGAGGTCTTGCAATAGCTCAAGGCCTTGCACAAAGCAAGGCTGGCCTTTCCTTTGCTGCCGCTACTGCTTCACAGACATGAAACAACAAGCATTGGAGGGAGCCCTCATCCCACAGCTCACGCAAGAGGTCAAACAGTTGCCCTCACGCTGAGAGCAGTTGTGTTGGGCCAGTGTGGGCTCCAGGAAATCTCCGGAGGGCCAGAGATTCACTGGAGACTGGGGGCTCCCTGAGGGCCGCATTGAGAGGCCTCAAGGGCCACAAGTGGCCCCAGGGCTGGCGTTTGGGCACCCCTGGTCTAGAGACTTTAGATCCATGGCCATCACCACATCTTATGGCAATGAATTCCACTGACTGACTATGTGCTGTGTGAAGAAATATTTTGCTAAGAAGTAAGAGCCCTGTCTACTCAGAAATAAGTCTCATTATTGTCATTGGGGCTTACCCCCAGGTAAGTCTGGATAGAATTGCAACCCAATTTGCAATGAGTTATACATCTGAGTAAACATGCCTAAGATTGCATACTGAAATGGTTGCAATCCCTTACCTATTTTACCTGGGAGTAAACCCCGTATAATATATAGTAATTATAATAACTTGTAATTATTTCTGAGCAGAAATGAATAGGATTTCACTCCTAAGAGACTGACCTGGCTGTCAACCAGGAAACCCCTCCTTTAATATTCACCTCAGAAAGAATATTTCCACTGCAGTGAATGATTAATATATAGATTTTTCTTTCATGGCTAGATGAAGTGGGGCTACTGGTAAAGGTGGCTTTGAAAGGGGATGAGATAAATTTGGCAAGGAGGGGAAGGGGAGGTCTCAATGAGTATTAGTTACCATGGCTATATGGAACCTCTATGAGGGTCGCCCAGAAAGTAATGCATCACATTTTTTTTCTTCAACAATTATTTATTGAACACAATAAAACTTGCACACAAGAAAGAATGATGTTTCTTCTACACTCCCTATTTTTCCACGTAATCTCCGTCCAGTTCTATGGCCTTCCTCCAGCGAGACACAAGGGCATGTATGCCCTGTCGGTACCACTCCTTGTTCTGGTCACGAAGCCATTTCTGCACTGTGCAAATCACCTCTTCGTCATCCTCAAAATGTCTTCCGCGAATGGCATCCTTTAATGGCCCAAACAAGTGGAAGTCTGAGGGAGCTAGGTCAGGGCTGTAGGGTGGATGGGGTAACACAGTCCAACCCTATTTAGTGATGTGTTCCGAAGTCCTCAAACTTGTGTGGGTTGTTGTGGCACCGAAGTCGCTGGAAGCGCTTCTTGAGTTTGGTTAATGTCTTCACATAAGCTTCAGAATTAATGGTGCTGCCTCTTGGCATCACATCAATGAGTATGACACCCTCACAGTCCCAAAACACAGTGATCATGACCTTACCAGCGGAAGCAGTTGCTTTGAACTTTTTCTTCTGTGGAGATTGAGGATGACGCCATTCCATCGACTGTCATTTTGTTTCGGGCTCAAAATGGTGAACCCAGGTTTCATCACCTGTCACAATCCTGGACAAGAATGCTTCCCCCTCATCTTCAAAACGTTTCAGCAACTCAGAAGAAATGTTTTTTTCTGAGAGATTTGTGGTCCACCGTAAGACAGCGCGGAACCCATCGTGCACACACTTTTGAGTAATCAAGAGCACGGATGATTGCATCCACACTTCCTTTGCTGATTGACAGCTTCAGTGCCAACTGCCTAGTCGTTATGTGTCGGTCCTCGCGAATGAGCACATCAGCAAGCTGCGTCTTGTCAGGTGTGACAGCCATGGATGGCCGCCCTGAATGCTGCAAATCTTGGAGCTCTGCTGAACCGCCTTCTAATGGCCTCACCCTCTGTGCCCAGCGACTAACCGTACTTCTGTCGACTGCAGATTCTCCATAAACTGTACACAAACGTTTGTGAATGTTCCCAACAGTTTCTTTCTCCGCAGTGAGAAATTCAATGACGACACGCTGCTTGTAACGTACATCACTTACAGACGCCATTTCGAAACACTGCTGCAGCTACACTATCTGTCTGAAGAAACCAAAAATTTGTGTGCGCACTCCTGAAAATTCAAATAATGTATATCTAAAGTTTCGCATTTGTACCATTACTGTAGGCTGAGAAAAAAAATGTGGTGCATTACTTTCTGGGTGACCCTCGTATGTTTAGGGGCCATCTATCACAGAATACAAATTACTTGAAGAGAAAGCAAGAGAGGACCCTCTCTTTAATGTTCTCCTTGTGAACTTCCGGGAGGCATCCAGTTGGCCTGTAACACACCCAATGCTCCTTTGCATATAGCTGCCTTTCTGGGAAACTCTTCCATCATTGCTGACTTTCTAATAAGCTTCCTTGTAACCCCAGAATTCTACAGAACAGTTTTTTAAGTACTGTATCTGCTCAGGAACACATGGTCCATTTGCATGTGGTACCAAGAACCCATTTCACCTCCCCATGAGTCATTTCTGAAACATTCTTAATGCCAGACAAAGCAAAAGACAGATGCAGTCTGAAATGAAAATGGGATGTGCGTTTTGATCAACACTACCTCATTTGATGTATATGAGTTGGAAATTCAGAGACTGAAATTCAGAGATTGTTGCCCTGTGTAAAAGTTGAAATGAGCAAAGTTGAAATGAGCAAAGTTGGCGTTGTGTTCTGCTGGTGGCGTAGCAAAGTTATGTGAACCTTGGGGAACCTTGGGGAAAGGTGCTGGCACAGCTCAAGTTATGCTGGTGCAGGAGTGCTTATGGCAGAACCGATACCACTAAAGTTACAATCATATACACACTTATTTGGGAGTAAGGGCCTAATACTATCCAATTTTCCAGTGCTGGTGCAGCTTCTGACTTCTGAGTAGACATGTATAGGTTTGTGCTGTAAGGCACTTTATTTAGGTCTACGATTGCACCCTAAGAAGACTGTCTAGGTTCAAATGGTAGGCCAATGAGGAAGGTTGTCCATCATTCCTCACTTAGGGCCCAATCCTATCCAATTTTCCTTTTTTTTTTTTATAATGCTTTATTTATTTATTACAGATACAGGTAAGGAAAATTGGATAGACTTAGGGCTAGGACTACATAGGTTACACACGAGGGTGGTGGCCATCGATTACAACAAACATTAATCCAAATGAAATTAATAATCAATACAAAAATTATCATATTCATTAACCCAACTGGTTAATACTTTAACATTCCATATTTTTCCTCTAACCTTATCTATCCCATCATAAAAAAAACACTTCAGACTTTTACTTATACACTCTTCTTACCACTAAACTAGTCTCTAAAATAAACTTTCTTATCTAATTCTTAATTTCTAATATGACATCTAAAAAAGAAGTCTCCGATTACAATGGTATTACCTCCTTCAATATCTCTTATAACATTATACATCATTTTCCATAATTATCCAATCAAAAAAGGCTTCAAATTTTTACTTATAGACTCTTCTTACCACTAAACTAACCTCTAAAATACAATCTCTTATCTGATTCTTAATTTCTAATATCACATCTAAAAACAAATATCTCCAATTACAATAGTATTATACTTCGCTTATCCACCACATATTTATTAACCCAAAATAGGTTTAATATTTTCTCCAAAATAAATTGACATCTATAATTTATTTTATTTACCTTCCTTTTTATAAAATAACCCTTTTATTTGTCTTAATACCACTATAATTTACACAATACAATTCCAAAATTGCAGTTCCATCTAATTTATTTCATATATTCACCACTTTAATTTTCACAATACTTATATTCCAAATTCCCTTTTCATCCACTTTAATTTAGTCTAATTAATAAAATATTTCTGTTAATACCACTTAATTTCCGCAATATTTATATTTCAAATTTTCATTTGCATCTATTTTAATTTAATATGTTTAAAAAAAAATTTCTATTTATTATTCAACCATTTTGCCCTTCTTCTTATTGTTTACTTTGTACTCTGTCTTATTGGTGTTCCCTCTTAGTCCTCCTACTGGTTCTTCCATTTCTTTTTCTTCTTAAGTCCCCCCCCCCTCTGTTTTTCTTTCTTCTTTTTCATTCTGTTATTCTTGAATTCAATCCATAAATTCTTCCTCTTCTTAAGACAGCTTGCTCTCTGGACATTTTGACTTTTTTCTTCCTTAAGATTCTCAGTTATTATGACAATTGCTTCTTCCATCTCGTGTCCCATTTCAAAATACTCCACTTCTTTAACTTCACCGGACATCTGATCCATTCTTTTTTCTTCTCTATTGTTTATAATCTGTTCCCGAGAGTTTACAAGGGAGGAGCTTATTTGCCCAATTTGTTCAGAGAGTTCTCTGACTTGTTGCTCCATTTCTCTTCTAAAATCCATCAGAAAGTCCACCAACAAGGCCTGGCTTTCACGATCATCTTTTAGATTTTCAAAAGCCATTTTTATCAACACCAACTCGAGCCACTTCCTGCAGGGCTACTTTCTAATTTTGTATCCAGGGCTACTTTCCAAATTTTTATATCCAAAAAAAATCAATTAAATCCACACAGTCAAATTAGGTTAGTATGCCTTTAAATGACCAAAAGAAGAAAAAAAAAATTCAAGCCTCTTGCTGAGAAACTGAAACCAAAAGTAGCAGTGTCCAGGCTTAAATAAAGGCTTTTTGCTGGGAAAATGAAGTTAGACTTTATTTCCTTTGTTGAAGATTACTTATTTATTTCTCTTTAAAAAAAAATATAATCTTGTACTTACTCCAGCAGGGGAAATACCAATTCACCTATTCCCCCCCTGGGAATAGCTAACGGCCATCGTGAATAATCTTGAATTATCTCCTCCTCCTCCAGACTTCTTACTTACCGTTCTCAGTAAAACTTTTTAATGAGCCAAGTTCACTCACTCTTAATAGATTTTTTCGCTGCGATGTTGTTGTATCTAGGCCGTGGGAGGACGGATTTTCAGCTTTCCGAGCTTTTCAAAGATGGCGCCCGGGATAGATATGCTTCAGCACAGAGCAAAACAGAGAGAAATCCTTGAAATTGCCTGTTTCTAAGGACCCCCCCCCCCCGTTCAAGCTCTCAGCTCTTCGTACTGTCTTCCTGGCACCGAAGCCTTAGTTGTTTAGGCACATGAAAACATATCTATTTCGCAGTCTCTTCGGGAACCCCCGAAGTTCACTGCAACTTCGCTGAAGGTTAGCTCCTCCCCCCCATCCAATTTTCCAGTGCTGGTGCAGTTGTGCCAGTGGGGTGTGTACAGCATCCTGTGGTGGAAGGGTAGTAACTGGGACCTTCTCAAGGTATGGAACCATGTTCCCTTACCATGGGGCTACATTATGGCTACACTGAAGCTGGAAAGTTGGATAGGATTTGGCCCTCAGACATCATCACAAGTAACAGTGAATCACAATTCATGTATCTGCCTGGGTGCTGGTAGGCTCCCAGTTGTACAATCTGCTGGTTCAGCTACGTTGATTGCCTGTATGTTTCCAGGCACGATTCAAGGTGCTGATTATAACCTTTAAAGCCCTATATAGCTGAAAACCAAAGTATCTAAAGGACTGTCTCTTCCCCCACCCCCACTGGAATCTACCCACCCTGCAAGATTTTTCAGGGAGGTCCTCTTGCTACCCTCCACTACCTTCTGAGATCTGAGTCTGAGATATGGTTGGTGGTGATCCAGGAGAGGGCATTGTCTTCTTTGATCCTGTGGAACTCCCTGCTCTATGAGATGTGGCAGGCCCCCTTTCTGGTAATCTTATGTCACCTGCTGCAGACTCACCTCTTCTAGCAGGCCTTCACAGTAGTACTGAACATAAGGAATGTGGCTTTTATCTCCCTTTGATTTGTTTCTGAATTTTGTTGTAGTTATTAATTTCATTCTCTGTTTTGCAGTTATATGTTGTAAGCTGCCCTGAGTCTGGAAGATGGGTGGGGTCCAACTGAAACTGTGCAGAAGAGTGCCTGTAAAGGAGATATCTCCAGATGTCCCAAATCAAGTCAGCCCAGCTGGTCTGGTGTTCTTTTTTTCAGTGTCACAGAGAAAGATAGACCAGAGACAGAAAGGTATGGTGCTCCTTCCATTATCTGCTGACCAAAGTGACTGTTAGACACTTGTGGGAGGTCTTGGAGAGGGACTTCAAGCAATCAGGCCCCAACTTTTTATTTCCTGCTATCATCAGTGCTCTGTTTCCACTGCAAACCTGGCACTCTGTAGCTGGAGAGCACTGTTTCAGCTGCAGGACCAACTTGCTTTGGATGCTCAGTCAGCTGATCCTCAAAAGCCAATCCCAGTCTACAAGGCCCTAAAAAGCTACAGCCACAATTCTTGACTTCAGTCTGAGTGGCTTGTTTTTGTAAGGACATATTTAAGTGCTTGGCCCAAGTTTGTGAAATCTCTGGGGATTCCACAGGGACTTGCCAGACTGGCTCATACATAAGGCCAACTGAAGCAGTTGCCTCATTCAGCACTGGATGGGGTGCCCATTTCTGCCTGCCTGCTCGTCTCTGCTAGTCTGCCCACTCCCTCCTCTGCCCTCCTCTGCCCACTCCCTGGATTACAAAAGGAAGATAGGAACAAAATGGAAGTGTGGTGGGCAGAGTGTTGGAAGAGCAGACTGGTCCTTCAGCAAGTAAGGGGGCAGCATTTGGCAAGTCACCTGAGGCACCAGGAGGTCTGGCTGGCCCTAGGGACTTGTTCCATAGGATGCAATGGACTGTGATGTTTTCCAACAAAAACTGCATTAAACTGGCTAACTGTGCTTTCATGTGAGACACCTCCCAGCTGATTACATTCCATCTTAGGTAGTGGAAGTGAAGGGGGAAAGTGCTTCTTAGATCTGTCATTGTCTGGTATTAAATTACCTTGCTGATACTCTGATATGTCTTCTTTCTCTAAGCTGTGTCAAAGTAGAGGTAGGAAACAAGAGCCAGAGGATGAGTTGCGTCAGGAGCCAAAACTGGAAGAGAGCTGCAAGGTCTCTAGCCAAACTGGAAGGCTTTTTAAGGCTTCCAGTTGATGAGAGCCCAGTCATCATGGATAGAGCCTTCCTAGAACTTAGGAACCCTGATACAAAGAAAGATGATCTTGACAGCTGACAAGTTTTATGGAGAAGCTGTACACAGAGTCAAGGTCTCTCATCCTAAGCTTGGGGGATCTGGATAGTCTCCTGACATCCTGTCCAGAGCCAGCCTTAGGAGCTGGGGGCCTTCCAAAGGCCTTCTACAGGCCTAAAACCAGAAGTGGGTTCTCCGAAAGCTTTCGGAGAGCTGGAGGAGGCCGCGTGCAGCCTCCTCCCGCCTCTGGAGGCCCTCCCAGACTCAAAAGTGGAGGGGTGAGTGACATTCTGGGAGACATTCTGCTAACCTGACCCCAGGCAGCGCAGGGTCCAAGTTCACAAGTGTACACAAGCGGGAGAGAAAGGCATACCTCTCTCCTGTCGTTGTTCCCATATGGGCCACTCATTGTTGCCAACTACCAAGTCCATGTTCTATCAGATTATGGGGTCTGTTAAATTAGTACACTCCAGGTGCTGCCCATAATCTGCTGGAATCTGTCCAGTTCCACCCCATGATACACCATTCTAGAAAGTTATTGTTCTGTATTCATGCACAATTTAACTTTCCCTCCTACCAGGACAGCAAGTTTTCAGCCTTTTACATCTCAAGACACACTGACAAGGTACTAAAATTGTCAAGGCACACCATCAGTTTTTTGACCATTGACAAGGCACATGGCACTGCCAGCTAGGGCTCACTTTCCCCAATAGTCCTACTAATAAATGGCCTTCCCTCAAAGTTCCGCGGCACACTAGTGTGCCACAGCATAGTGATTGAAAATCACTGTACTAGGATAATTGCTGCTGTAAGCCTGTGTTTAGAAACATGTCAGGGAGATGTGTATATAAACTTGTTTAGTAGTTCTGTTAATTTAACAGCTGTGTGGTTAATTTAACAGCTGTGTGGTCCATAGAACCTTGATTCTATGTTCCCTAAATGATTGATCAAGGTTCTATGGACCACACAGCTGTTTTACTTTTTAGATTTAGGTCCCGATTCTGTTCAACTTTCCAGCATCAATACAGGCACAATGTCGCCCTGAGTTAAGGGAACAAACGTTCTCTCACCCTGATGAGGTCTCTGTAACTGCCCCTCTGGTGTAACTGCCCCTCTGTATCAGCGCTGGAAAGTTGGATAGGATTGGGCCCTTAATTTATTAATCAAATATAATGTGTGTGTGTGTGTGTGTATTTTAATTGAATACCTCTTATAAAGTAAACAACAATGAATGCTTCTGTATATTACAGGGTCCATCCCTTTTTGGAAGCCCTTATTGAATAATACCTGGATTTTCTCTCAGTTAGAGATGAACCGTTCATAGCCCAAGACCCTGGTGTCAACAGTAGGCCTCAGCCTTGGGCTGTGCTGCATGATGAACTGATTGAAACCACCCTTGAGCTTCATTGTCAGTGGTTGTGACTTGAGGCAGACACCTAATTTTCTACAATTAAGTCAAGTCAAGTCAACCTTTATTAGGCATAAACATTAGGTAGGTGAAGACTCTGTATGGAAACCGTAGAGAGAATATAAACCTAAGTAATACACAAGTATATGTATATGTGCACACCTACGTGTACACACAGATACAAACGTACAATACATTTTACATACAAACATGTATTATTAAAAAAACAAAACAATCAGTTACTCTGCAGATATTGCCAAAGATGTAATGTGCTCAGTGGTTACTGGCTACAGAAAGCTTGGCTCAATTCAAATTACTCAAGTTTAGGAACTGTGCGACTGAGAGGGTTGTATGCTCTACGTCACTTGCTAGAAGGAATTGAATTATAGCTTTTTCAGAATGCCCTGTTTTAGCATGGAGCAAGGGAGGGAGAAATTGCTGTCTTAATGCTTGACATCTGGGACAGTGCAACATAATGTGGGTGGATGATTCTACTTCACCTAAATTGCAGCTACATAAACGATCTTCCCAGGAGGCATTTCTAAATCTGCCATGTAAGTCATTAGAGGGGGTCACATTACAACGTGCCAAGGTAAAGGCCCTTCTCTCCAGGGGGTGCACTAGGAGGGACAGATATTTTGGTTGTGGACCACTTGTAATTTTAAGATGAAAATTCAGAGGGGAACATTTTTTCTGTGCTGCACTTAGAATCTCTTGCCTTTCTATATCATATAGTCTGGTTTTCACAAGTCTGGTGATAACCTCTGGAGACAGAGCTCCTTGTAGATCGACCTCAAGGCCCATCTGTTGAGTTTTTTAATGAAATAGTACTAGGCAAGGGGTTAACGTTGGATCAGTCAACAGCCCCTTTAGCAGCAAGTCGTGATCAGCCCTGAAGAAGACTTTGGTCCAGTATTTTAAAAAACTGGACCATGCATGTAACTCCAGTCTATGTTGACCTGATTCCAGGCAGAGTGCTGCGTAGGGAACGCAATGTGGTAAGCCGAGAATTTTGTAAAGAAATTTGGATTGAACCCTTTCAATTGTGTTATTTAATGTCGGCATCCATACTGGGATGCCATATAAAATTTGTGGAATGACTTTAGCATTAAAAGCTTGCAAAGCAGCTGGTACAAACCGGTTGCCCCAGGAGAAGAAAAAGCAAGTTATGGCTTGAACCACTGATTTGGATGTATAAATCTTTCTACAATTAAGAGATGATGCTGTTTTGCCTGGTGGTGGTGGAGGGGTTTACATAACCATCTGGATCAGCCACTAGAGGGAGCACATTATCAAATATTGTGATAACTGTATTTTCAATTCAGTGATGCTCCTTTGGCAATATAAATATAGAACAAATGCTATCAACCATACCAATTTACGTAGATTGACAGCTCTTCCATGATGTATCTGCGTGTCATAGCAACAAAAGTAAATGAGAAAGACACAGCACAAACTAAAGAGAGGAGATGCTAAGCAGCCTGTGGAACAATTTGTTTTCACAGGGTTACTATTTTTCACTGGGCCTCTCTTTGCTGGGTGTTTGTTCCACATGGGAATACTTTGCCAAATGTTCATGATGTAAAGAGGCATTTGAATTGTGTTTTACTCAGAAGTACCGCAGACACCTGGCCAAAAGTTGACTCCACAGATAAGGGCAATTTTGAGCCAACATTCATGGAATTTTCTATGACCCTTGGATAAGTCGGGGGTTAAACTTAGGGGGGTGTCTGATTATAGTTTTGTCTGATTTTACCCCAGGCCAGATCCTGAAAAATAACCTACCACTAATTGTTACCTAAGAACTGTAGTCTCTAATTTATTAAAAACACAGTAAAAGATCATAAGATACATTTTAATTCTTTTTAAAATTCTGGTCTTCACCACCTTTTTGTAAACAATATCAGAGTAAGTGCACTGTAAACAACATACCAGTAAATCAGTGGTTCCCAACCTGGTATTCATGTACTCCCAGGGACACTCAACAGGACCTTTAGGGGTACTTGGAAAAAGAATGGAATAAAGGCAGAAAAAGGCAGGCTGTGCTCCAGAATGCAGGACCTGGAAGGGAGGTAGCTAGTTGGCTGTGAAAGCCCCACCAATAGCTAGTTTTTGGTCATCAATTCATGTATGAACCAGTGATTGAAAACCAGCACAGTAAAAAAGCTGAAACATAATATGGAAAGTGATCAATCATCCAGAATTTCTCAGTACATTTCTGGTGCAAAACAGTGCAAAGGCAGAGTCTTCTGTTCTTCAAACAGATGAAGAGAGAAAATATGTGATGAATACATGAAGTCTGGGCTTTCATATGGAGGAGATGAGGGCTTGTCTTACTAATTACAAACGTTTTGCTAATAGGAAGGGTACAATTTATGGAAATGGGCTGCCAAGGGATATGCAAGTGAAAAAGGTTGAACCATGAATCAAATCCACCTTTAAGGTGTCTGGCATGTTAAGCCAGAAGCTCTACATACAGCATATAACACATAACTGGGAGTGTGCAATTCAAGTCACAGCAGAGAGATGCAGCTGCATATATTTGCAGCCCTTTTTACTCAGAAGTAGACCCACTGCTTTCCATGGGTATTATTCTTAAGTAATGGTGCACTGAATTGTAACCTGGGAAGGAGGGTCCCATCCTGGTGTTTCAAAAAACACCTGCTTTGCAAGCATTTGCAAAGCAGGCTGCAGCAGAAGGAAGGAGACTAAAAGGTTAACTTTGGCTGGAATTTCCCAGTTGCCATAGAAAGGATCTCTGCCCTGCCTGCCTGGTGCCTACCTACTGCTTGAGAAAAGTAACTTTTCAGAGTTGAAAGGCTTTGCCCTCTGATTGACCCGGAGATAAGGTGAAGTGTTAATTTGAGCTTGATTACTTGGCAAAGATTTCATGTACTATACCTGAGTATCTACCCCTATACCGGCCCAAGTTCCTTGGGCTGGCCCACAGGCACCCAAACGGAAATGGTAGGCGTGGGGAGAAGGAGGGAGGGAGGTATTCCTGGGCAGTTATCCAGCAGTTATGCCTGATCCCAACCCCCTTCAAGCCGCTCCACACTCCTCGGACTTGTGCCACCTCCAGAGGTGGCGCAAATCCGAAGAGACCCATTGTGGCCAGCAGCCTTTAACCAGGGGTAAGGGGAAAAGTTTCCCCTTACCTCTGGCTGAGCCATTTCTGGCCACAATCCTGCACTGAATACAGTGCAAGACTCCTGGCCTCCCTGTTTCAGCGCAGGTTAGGTTTGCACCCTTAGGCTATAAGCCTATCTTACTCACCAAAAACAAAAACTTTTATTTCTGGGTTGAGACAGATGCTACAGATGCCTAAGAGGCTTAGGGTGGGTGGGTGGACTTTTCCAAGTGCATGAAAACCACATGCAGGTGCTCAGCCTGCTGAGCTTCCTACTTTCCTCTGTAGCAGGGGTGTCCAAACTTTACAGCAGGAGGGCCACATCATCTCTCTAACACCGTGTCCGGGTCTGGGGAAAAAGAATTAATTTACATTTAAAATTTGAATAAATTTACATAAGTGAATATATTAGAGGTGGAACATGTGAATGAAAGAAGGTCTTGCAATACCTCAAGGCCTATAAAAGGCCTTGCACAAAGCAAGGCCAGCCTTTCCTTTGCTGCCGCTGCTGCATCACAGATGTGAAACAGCAAGCAGTGGAAGGAGCCCTCATCCCACAGCTCACATAAGAGGTCGAACACTTGGCTGTCACGCTAAGAGCAGTTGGATCAGGCCAGCACGGACTTCAGCAAGTCTCCGGAGGGCCAGAGGCTCATTGGAGACTAGGGGCTCCCTGAGGGCCAGATTGGGAGTCCTCGAGTGCCGCAAGTGGCCCCAGGGCCAGGGTTTGGGCTCCCCTGCTCTATAGCATCACATGCCCTTGCTGTGGCTCCCCGGGAATGCCCTGTGACCCCCCCCAGGAGCCACATCTCCAACTTTGGGCAACATCTGGCACACCACATTTTGAGTGGCTTGCTGAGCCCAGTGGTATTATAATTATGTTCACCCTCACTCTTTCACCTTCTCTACCCACCCCATCACACACCTTTTTCTCCTGCTGAATGAAGCAACTGCTGATTTGAGTTCTCACAGAGCTCAGCTGAGAAGTGATAGTATGCAGCCTGTAACTGCAAAATTTGCAATTGTTTTTCTCTTATTTTAAACATTTTTAATGTGCAACATGTATATATTACTTTCTATAGTTCACCTGCTCCGACCTACCCCAATATGAACAAGATTGGGTGATGTTACTCGGACTACTGCCCTAGGTCATAAATGGATCCTGGATATTGATGTGGCTTCACCCAGCCAGGCCTTCCATTGGCATCCCCTCAACAGGAAAGGCTATAAAGATTTCTGTTGTTCAGCTGGAACTTGTGATAGTTTTCCTAGCACGTGGCTTATTCTGTTTTTCATCTCTGACTCCTGGCCTCTAGCCAACACTCAATGCTTGCCTGCACAGCTCAGGCCTGACTGTAATCAGGCCTGACTGTATCTGATAATTGACACCAATAGCATTTAATAGGGCCTGACAGCACCTGAAAGATTTAATGCCATAGTATCGCTGTTGGACAGCTTATGAAATATTTGGTTTGATGGTTGCCCAAACAATTAAGAGATTATCTCACATCTAAAGCACTACAATTTGACAAAGTTTCACATTCAAAATACAGATGTTGGTGTTGAACTTGAAATATTACACTCAAGAGAAGAGGCAAAACTAGACCTTGGCACATATCTTGCTGAAATTGCCAATATTCTGCTCAACTCTATAATACATCCTTTGCAACCTTTCATGGCAAAGAGTTTCACTGGGTCGTTTACCATAAGACTTACAGAAGGCATTCTCATACTGTATCTTAATTGCAACCTCTGAAAAATAATATATAAATTTACACAGTCCTTCCTTTCATATTACAGCTAGTTTTCACCCACACTTTGAGAACCCTTGGCTTGCAGAATCAATACTCACTGTCATAATAGTCACTTCTTCCACTTTTCTCATATGCTATAACTTTCCTTAGTCACCAATTCAATTTTGTTCTCATTTTTGCTTTCTGGGGACACCTTGCTCAGATTTTGTTAGCGTGAATTGCCAGTGTTGACATTCTGCAGATTCAGTAAGGAAGGAGGGCCCAATCCTATCCAACTTTCCAGCTTCAATGCAGCTGCAATGCAGCCCCGAAGTCAGGAAACAAATATTTCCTTACCTCACTAAGCTAATGCGAGCTTGCTTTGCAGAACCCCTTCTGCATAACTCCTGGCTTATTCCATCTGTGTCCTGCTGGAACTTGCCCTTGTGCCAAAGACCCACACAATAGGGTGCATTCAGAGGATGGCGCCACACCTGCTCCTCCGGGAGAGTGGCCAGCATCTGTGGCAACCCCATGATGATATCAAAGCTCAGGGTGGGATGAGAGGAACCCAAGATCCACCCCTCCCCCCAGGAAAGTAAAGTTCTGCCATCTGTGGAAGGGGCAGGGAGAGCACCATTTGTGCAGCAGTCACCCCAGCACCTGTTGAAACTGCTCAGCTTGGGTGTTATTTTCTGCTATGGTATCCAAAGGCTGTAAAACAGTCAATGGGACATAAACGTCCAAGATACTCAGAGATACAGATTCTAAGACTGGGGATAAGGAATGTGGGAAGTGGAGAACAGCTGCTGCTTGACTTCTGGCAAGATGCCCAAGCCTTCTCAGAGCTCATTTCAGCCACCTTTTCATCCCAGAATCAGAGTTGGAAAGAACCTACAAGGTCATTGAGTCCAACCCTCTGCCAATGCAGCCAGTCCATAACTTCAAGATCCTCAATAGATGGCTGCTTAAAGTCTTCCAGTGATGGAGAATCTGCCACTTTATGAGGCAGACTGTTCCACAGCCAAACAGTTCTTACCATCAGAAAGTTTTAATAACATTTAATCAAAATCTGCTTTGTTGTAGTTTAAATCCATTTGTCCTGCTGTTACCCTCCAAGAACAAATCTGCTCCATCTTCCACAGGACAGCTGCTCAGATATTTGTGGGTCGTTATCATGTCATCTCTTAACCATTTCTTTTCCAAGCTAAACATGCTTAACTCCTTCAACCTGTCTTCACTGGACATGGTCTGCACCTCATCATCATCCTAGTCACCCTCCTGTAGACCCTCCAGTTTGTCAATATCCCTCTTACTGCAGCACCCAGAACTAGACGCAGTATTCTAGGTGGAATCTGATTAAGCAGAACAAGGCAGTACAGTATGACTACTGTGATCTGGCTACTGTCCTTTTGCTGATGCAGCCTAGAATTGTATGAGCCTTCTTTGGTGCTGCAAAAGACTTGCAGAAGCAGTGAGGAAGTATACGTTTGTTTTGGAGGTCAAAGATCTAAGGAGATGCTTTTGTAATATGTATCACAAGTGGCTTCAGTATCTTCAGGATCAGGGAGAAGGGCATCTTGGGACCAACCAGCTGTCTGAAGCTTCCCTACCATGCAACAGAGTGAGTTGGCCAAACCTGACATGGGATTCTGAATGGCCTTAAGAACATCAGACAAGACCTTTGGGGCACAGTCCACTGATCTTATTTACTATTACACATATTTTGATTCTCCTCTGCTTCTATAGTGCTTCTGCATCCATCAAGTCTTATCCAGGGTTTATGTAGTCTGGCCACACAAACACTCACCTGTAAATACAGGGAAATAAGTTTACACAAATACCTTCTAGCATGGTCTACAGTTTAGCCTTAGTTTTTCCCTTGTGATAATGACTCTTTTCTGTCCTTGGACTTCCAGGCCTGGGTAAAGCATCCAGGTTTTATCTTCCATGCTTAGACCCTGGGACCTGATTCCCCCTTAGGAAAATGTCAGGCTCTCTTGAATTTGTGGGCTGCAGCACACAGATGCCCTTTCCTCAGGATTAGGCTCAGGGGCACCTTGTTATCAGGAAATCACCTTCCCCTGCCTACCTTCCCTGCTAATTTCACAGTACAAAAAAGCAGGGTGGGAGGGAGATCTAAAACTAAATTGCCAAACAACTTTTTGATCTTTCCAAGCACTGTGGGGAAACCATAGGTCTGTGTTGTCACCATATTAAAGAAATCTAACCGCAATCCTAAGCATACTTACTCAGAAGTCAGCTGCACTGTATTCAATGGGGCTTACTCCCAGGTAAGTATGTTTAGGATTGTACTTTTCGGCTGCAATTCTATACACACTTAGGGAGCAAGTCCCACAGAACTCAGTGGGGCTTTCTTTCGAACAGACATGCACAGACTTGCAATATTAGTTGACTAAGGGCCCAATCCTATCCAACTTTTCAGCATGAATATGGCCACAGTGCAGCTTTGAGGTAAGAAAACAAATCTTCCCATTACAATGAGAAGACCTCGATGACTGCCTCCTCATAGCAGGATGCAGTGCATACCCCATTGGCGTAGCTGCATCAGTGCTGGAAAGTTGAATAGGATTGGACCCTAAGGCCCTAACTGCTTTGTGAACTTTTTGTTGATAAAGCAGTACATAAATACTGTTGATAATAATAATAATAATAATAATTATAATTATAATTATAATAATAATAATAATAAATATACACACACACATATCTGGGAGTAAGTTTAATTGAACTCAGAATCTGTTGTAGCCATACCCTCTCTGGGACTGGCACCACAGTACTTTCTCTGGTGTGAGGAATACTGGGGTACACCCTTCTTGTTGCACATTGTCCTGAAAATATCACTCCACTAAGTAGTTATTGAAATGCCCTAAACTGTTGAGTTGACCCTGGCTGCCCTATATTTCTTATGGCTCAGTGAAGGAAGAACAAAACACTGCTGTAGCACTGTCTCTGCTAGTATGCAGATTGCATTCCTTGATCTGGGAGCTAATTGCAGATTAGCTGCCCTATATTTCTTATGGCTGCCCTATATTTCATAGGCTGCCCTATATTTCTTATGGTTCAGTGAAAGAAGAACAAAACACTGCTGTAGCACTGTCTCTGCTAGTATGCAGATTGCATTCCTTGATCTGGGAGCTAATTGCTCTGGGAGCTAATTGCTCTGACCCCCAACCCCCCCCCCCCTGTTTAAAGGAGAGGCAAGAGTCTTACCATATCATTGGCCTGGTGGAAGTGGAAGAACAGTACACACACAACCTGGGTAGCAAGAAAATGGGATTGATTAGGATTAAGCAGCAGAAAAGGAGAAAGGAATCCATACACAATACAGTTAAGGCTGTGTGTGATCTTATTCCCCTTCCAGGGGAGCTTTATTGGATTAGGTGGGTAATGCAGAATATATGTCCACTGCCTGGAGGGAATTTGGTATTGTTTGGTATTATATTGGTAGGCATAACATTACTACAGCAAGGGATCAGTTTGAAAGCCCCCTCACCATGTTATCCAAATATATCTGTATGTTGTACAGTGGATTCTGCAAAATCAGTTATGCAAATTTCCAGTGTGGTCAGTTTGAAATGGGGGGGGGGGGAATTGATGTGGAAGGTGCCTATTGACTAGTTCCTGTGATATCACCAATGCTGTTTCTCTTCAGCAATATTGCAATTTTAAAAAGATGATATACATGAATACATGCACATTCTGCTACCCACTATTACATAAAGGAAGAGGCAGTTGATTTAACATTTGAATATACATTTGTATTGCAAATTGCAAAGCCAGAAAACACCATGGGTAAAGGAAGCCACTGTGACAGGTCTTAAAATTTTATGACTGTCTTTACACTTAGGTGTATAACTCCCAAATACTGCTCTGGACAATGCCCATACATGATTAACAGCATGATTCTATGCATGCTGACTCAGAAGTAAGTCTCACTAAGTTCAGTGTCACTCAGTGTCATTTGGTGTATGGGACTGCATACCTAATACTAACTGTACTTTGAGTCAGTGCTTACATTGGCCACCAGATGTCAGCCTTTCCCCAAACACATACAACTCAACTGGGTAGATTGTCCTTCTATCTAAGCTCAAAAGTCAGGAAAATTGTGGATTTGGGCTGTCTGAACAGGTATCTCCTGCCAACAGCGAGAAACCCCCCAGGTCGTGAGATAAAGGGCAGCAGATGGCTCAGGCTAGTAGGATGCACCTAAGAATCAGATTCAACAACAAATCAATTTTCAAGCATGAACAGGTGAACAAAGATTGAGATTCAAGGATCTGCCTGTCATGCAGGTAAAAAGGCAAAATAAGGCAGGAGCCAAAAACAAGGGAAGATTAGTATGTGGTGGTGGCAGCCTCTGGCTTAGGTGTCTTCAAAAGGGAATGAGACAGAATCATGGGAGAGGAGAAGCTGTCATGTTGGCAACCTTCAGTCTCGAAAGACTATGGTATCGCGCTCTGGACGGTGGTTCTGGAACAGCGTCTAGTGTGGCTGAAAAGGCCAATTCGGGAGTGACAATCCCTTCCACACTGGGAGCAAGTGCAGTCTGTCCATGGTCTGTCTCCCTGGCTATGGGCCTTCCTTCTTTGCCTCTTTGCCTCAGACTGTTGGCCAAGTGTCTCTTCAAACTGGGAAAGGCCATGCTGCACAGCCCACCTCCAAGCGGGCCTCTCAGAGGCCAGGGTTTCCACTTGTTGAGGTCCACTCCTAAGGCCTTCAGATCCCTCTTGCAGATGTCCTTGTATTGCAGCTGTGGTCTGCCTGTAGGGCGCTTTCCTTGCGCGAGTTCTCCATAGAGGAGATCCTTTGGGATCCGGCCATCATCCATTCTCACAACATGACCGAGCCAATGCAGGCGCCTCTGTTTCAGCAGTGCAAACATGCTAGGGATTCCAGCATGTTCCAGGACTGAGTTGTTTGGAACTTTGTCCTGCCAGGTGATGCCGAGAATGCGTCGGAGGCAGCGCATGTGGAAAGCATTCAGTTTCCTCTCCTGTTGTGAGCGAAGAGTCCATGACTCACTGCAGTACAGAAGTGTACTCAGGACGCAAGCTCTGTAGACCTGGATCTTGGTATGTTCCGTCAGCTTCTTGTTGGACCAGAAGCTGTCACTGCTTATGTTACTTATGACTGCTGTGTCAAACTTCCATGTTCAAAGGCAGTATACCTGTAGAGAAACATTTTTAGAACAGCATTGTTGGTTTACAAGCATCTTACTATGTTAAATACAAATATGCTTTGGGGGGGAGGGATAGCAGGGGAGGGAGATTGCCTTCATTCTCTGCTTCTGGGCTATCTGGATACCAATGTGGGAAATGGGGTGCCAGATTCGATGGATCTGTGGTCTGTCAGAACTCTTTTTATTAACCATGAGATACAGGGCCAGCCTGTCCATGAGGCTATCTGAGATGGCTGCCTCAGGCAGCAGATTAGTTGGGGGGGGGGGGGGTCCAACTGTTCACCAACTTGCCCTCATAGCCCCTCCTCACTCTCCGGTTTGGAAAAGAAAGAGGGGGGTGGAGTGGAAGAGGAAAGGTGGACAAGACACTCTAGCCCATCATTCTCCCCTCCTCTCCTCCATCCTTCCTCCTTATACTCTTCCTTTTCAGATCTAGGTAGTAGTAGGAGCAGACGCTGGTACATCACCAGGTAAGGATGGGCAGCATTTAGCACACTGTTCCAGGTGGTTTTGAACCAGCCTGTATAGACCCACCACATTCAGAGGCTATAGACCTCTGAATATCAATACTTGATGGCTCTAGTAGGGGTTTTTTTTATACTCTTAAGAGAGGGTCCTGGCCCAGAAGATATTCTGATGTGTAGGTAGCAGATCAACTAGGCCCATAACTGCTAAGTTATCCATTTGGAGTCCTTATTCCAATCAGGTGATGGGTGGAGAAATTTTATATTTCTTTCCTTGAAGGAGATCAGGGCACTATATAGTTTTCTCCCTTTTTATCCTGGATTAAGGTCTAAGGTCACCCACCAAAATGGCAGTCTGGGTCTTTGTAACCTAAATCCAATTCTCTACTATCCACACTGGCTCTGCACTTCAGCTGCCTCTTGTGTGCATCCTTTTTCCTAGTGTAGCACCAGAAGACACTTTACACCTACCATGCTCCCCCCTGGGATATTGTCTGCTTCTCATCTCTGGCAGCAACAACCTGGTCCCCAAGCCTATTAATTGCCCCTCACATGTAACATAGTTTAAGGAGTGTAGAGTTCCTAGGCTCTCCTCTCTTCCCACCCTGCTCTCTTGCAAAGGAAATTCCGGAAAGCAGAAGTGGCACACAATCCAAGAACAGTAATACAGTATTAAAGAGCATTAAAGTATTAAAGATGCTCTGTCTCCAGGCATCCAGAAGTCTCCTGCTCTTAGTTGAGACACACTGGCCATACTAGACCTTTGTAGTCCTAAGTGAACTGAGGAAGAATTTCTGCACTAGAGCCAACTCCTCTGACATGAACCTGCCCAAGGCTTCACTCTAGTGCAGAAGCCTTCTCCATGTCACGTTGCTATCAGAGGTGTGGTGGGCAAGCATGAGAGATAGGAAGGCCATTAGTAGCATCTTCTGCCCACCCACCTTTCAATTTGTTCAGCTTTCAAATCCCTAATTTTGTCTTTTTGTTGCTTTTGTCATCCCCTTGCACAATTTTGATGCGTGATTTGCATGCAGGATTTATCCTAGTCACATAAGTCAATAATTTTGCACATATGGACCTCTCAACCAGTCTTTATTCATGCTGCATAGAAGCAAAACAAAAACAAAAAAAGAATTGTATTCCTTCTCCTCTTATAGTAGCTTTTTCATTTTAAGACAAATTCCTGAGCACAGAGGTGTAAGGAGGGCAATGGCTGAAGAGCACCTGCCTTGGGTGCTATGCCAAAGGGGGTACAATTTTTTAAAAAGGAAAGTAAAAGCCAGGTGCTCTTGCTTCCCAGTCACATGGTGGAGACTCTGGGATGGGTGGCTGATGAGCTGGAAAGCTGCAAGAGGTCATTTTTTCAATACATCTGTCTGCAGCTTACCAGAGCCAGGCTTGGCTGCTGTTTTCTTGGGCTGGGTGATGCTGCAGATGGAAGTGGAAGTGACTTCACGTGAGGTCATGTCACTGCCCAGGGACTGCAGCCCCTAGATACACTTCTGCCTGAGCATTTGTATAGCATTAGTGCTGCATGCATATATGAGGCTTGTAAATCCCCTCTAACAACCCTGTAGGGCAAGTAACAGCACAATCCTGCAGTGCAATTCTATGCACTATAATAAATTCCACTATGTTCAACGAGCTTACTGCCTGGTAAGCGTGTGTAGGTTTGCAGCCTAAATATTACAATCCCCTTATTCCAGATGGAAAAGGCTGAGAGCAACTGGCTTGCCTAAGGCCACTTAGGGCCCAGTCCTATCCAACTTCCCAGCTTTGATGCAGCTATGCCAATGTGACATGTGCTGCATCCTGCAGTGGGGAGGGCAGTCATGGAGGCCTTCTGAAGGTAAGGGAATGTTTGTTCACTTACCATGGGGCTGCATCATTGCTGGAAAGTTGGATAGGATTAGGCCCTTAGTGTGTTTGTGGCAGAGTCAAGTTCTAAACAGAGGAATTCCTGATTCACAGCTTATTACCAGCCCTTGAAAAAGCATTCCAGGAACTGACCTGAGTTGCTTGCCCCTAACTCCATCCTTGTTCATAGAGGCTTTTCTGTAGTAGCACCCATATTTTGACATAGCCTTCCTAGAGGGAGCCCCCATCACAACATGTTTCTAGAGAAGCCATACAGATTATTGTCATCCAGCAAACTTTTGAGAAATATTTTCTGGTTTTAGGGCCCAATCCTATCCAATTTTCCAGCACCGGTGCAGCTGCAATACAGCCCAGAGGTACGGGAACAAATGTTCTCATACCTTGAGGAGGTCTCTGTGTCTGCCTCCCCACCTCAAGATGCAGTGCATGCCCCATTGGTACAGTGCATTTCCCCATTGGAAAATTGGATAGGATTGAGACCTTAATCTGCTAATTTATCTTTTAATTTTTTTGTCTTTGATGTTTTTTGTTGTTCTGTACCTTGACTGCACAAAGTTCCAAACAACACAGTCCTGGAACGTGCTGGAATCCCTAGCATGTATTCACTGCTGAAACAGAGACGCCTGCGTTGGCTTGGTCATGTCGTGAGAATGGATGATGGCCGGATCCCAAAGGATCTCCTCTATGGAGAACTCGTGCAAGGAAAGCGCCCTACAGGTAGACCACAGCTGCGATACAAGGACATCTGCAAGAGTTTCTCCTGGAAGCAGAAATATTATATCTGTCTCTGTTTGTTAGGTACATAGTCCCACCCTTCTTCCATGGGTGACTCAGGGTGTCATTCATGGTTCTTTACTAATGGCAGATGTGTGAGGTAGGTTAGAGAGTGCCTGGCCTGAGGCTGCCCAGTGGCAGAGTGGAGACTGGGACCTGGGTCTGCTTAGTCCTAGCTCATCCAGTCAGGATTCTGCAGCAAATGTCCAGTTCACACATTCTGAACTTATCTGGACTGCAGAAGTTGGACAATTTGGACAAAGTTGCAGAACCTTTGGACAATTAATCCATGGTTGTTTTAAAGAAGCATCTGCACTAAGAAAAACAATTCAGACTTAGTTCTCCTGCTCCCTGACACAGGCCAAGAGTGTGCTTTTCTTTGCTTCTGTAGTCCTCTGTTAACTTCCCCAATAATATATTTCCTAAAAGATTGTAAACCCCTGGGGGCAGGTACCTGTCCTCTCCTCCTTTGGCATTGCAGAAAGAAAGGCAATGTTAAAAAAAATTAAAACATAACCTTGTTCAATTCGAACTGACATATTTTGCCTGAATTTGCAGAGCCAATGATGACTGCAGAACTGGGGGAGGGGCTGAACTGCACTTGTCAAATTTGTGGTTCTTTGAGCATAATTTGGAAAGGTCTGGTGGGGGCATGCTGGTTTTTTTTTTTTTTTTTAATGTTGGGGGGGTGATCATCCAGGGTGGCAGCCGAAAGCTTCTCGGTCATAACACAGTTTTGCTTGCCGTCTGGCTTCTCTTTTCCTGGCAGCATGTAAGTATCTGAACCCCCGTGGCGACCCACTGTACAGGCCTGTATTGATCATGTCCATTAATCCTGTCTCTGGTGCACTCATTCATGGAAAAGGCTCAGAACAGATGGAAGAGCAGCTGAGGGCAGCTGAGGACACGAGCTGCAAAGGAGCACACAGTGCCTCTACCGTTTCTCAGAAGCAGAGCCACACGCAGTGCAAAGTGCTGAGTGTGTGTACTGAGCATGTTCACTGCTGAAGGACACAGCAGAGCAAAAAATGGCCAGGATTCTGTGTCGCCAGCCAGCAGAGATAGGGCCTATTCCAAGGCAAAGCACAACGGATACCATTAAGAGGACCAAGACTGGAAGACAGGCAGAGGATCTGACACCAGGAGAGAGTGGCCAGTTTGCCCCCAAATGACCCTGTTTCTTCATCTTTTTTCTCAGGCAGGCAGCTTAATCTCAGGCCATTTGGGGGCAGCCACCAGGCTCCACCACCCTCCTACCAGAAACCTCCCCCCCTCCCGTGTTTCAACAGATGTCAGCTTGGGAATCTTAGATTTAGGGATGCATCTGACTTGGCAACCTTGCACCAGGGAGCCAAGCCAAATCTGAGCGCATGCTACTGGGTGAGCGGGGCAGCATTTGGCATCAGAAGGTTATACTCAGGGAATAGCTCTTGGTGGTCCACTTTAAATGCCAAGAGGTCTTGTGTCATCCTGGAATGAGTCTGAAGTAAAGGGACGATGGAAGGAATAGATGGATAGAAAATAATATTCACTTTTCTGCCCCCTCCCCAAGAACATGAATAACTATTCTGAGAGCTTGATAAGATCTCTGGTAGTGTACTCTACAGCTCTTAAATTGAGATGTACTGATGGTGTTGATGAAACTCACTCTAGGTCCAACTTCGGTCTCTCTAGCTGAAGTCTGGTAGCCCTGTACTTTACCTGAGCATACTGACAAAAAAGAGGTTTTCTGAGAAGGGACTGGTCCTTTTGTGATGACTGGGACATCAAATGCACTGTCTGCCACCTATGGATGCTCCAGGGCACATTGTGGCAAGGCTGATTAGAAATAGGATTGCTTGTCAGGACATTGGTCCAGAGGTACTGATGCTTAGTAGGGTAGAAGTGTGTGCCCATGGGGCTGGCTTATGGGTATATCTTGGTACCTGAGACAGAAAATCAAGTTGATGCTTCCTCTCCCTCTCATTTGGACAGGGCACAATCCAATGGGACATCCTCCTGTTCATACTGCTCTGAAATGAATGGGAGATGCTCAAGAGCATGACAAGAGCACCATCATTTTGTGAGAGCATTTCTAGTTACTTTCAATGTGGCATGAGGAGAAGAGCACCTAGTGGATTGCGTCCTAGACTTCTGACCAGGAAGTGAACCAGTACAAATCTGGGTTCAGGTTTGTGTGATCAGCCTCCTGCCAATCCACAGCCAGAAGTGAGTGCCTCAGCTAGGTTCACAGATGGGCTGGCCCTGAACTCATTTCACCCAGAGAACTTCCTTGCGCCTTTCCCTGCATGCTGAATTTGCTCTCTGAAGCTAAACTTAAAGCTTTCTTTCCCACCATCTGCCTTCCCCTGTTTGGTTTAGATATTCATCTCCCTTCCTTCTATCCCCCACATTTTTAAAAGCACCCAGTTCCTCAGAAGTAAACATGCGGCCAACTAGTGCACTTGAGCCCTACATCTTGACAACCACATTGCCTCAACATTTCCAGCACTTCAAGTGTCAGCTGGTGCTCCAGGTCTTGGAAATAATCCTGAGACACTTTGGCCCAAATCCTAACCAACCTTCCAGCACTGGCATAGTTGTTCCAATGGGATGTGTGCAGCATCCTGCAGGTGGGTAGCAGTCACAGAAGCCTCCTCAAAGTAAGGGAATGTTTGTTCCCTTACCTCAGAGCTGCATTGCCCTTATGTCAGTGCTGGAAAGTGGGTTAGGATTACGTCCTTAGTGAACGTTTCCAAAACTGAGAAGCAATGGAGCCAAGAACATTTGGAAACAGCGGTCAAGCTATTTATTTGCTTATTTTTGCATGTTTGATCCTGCCTTTCTTCTAAGAAACTTATAATGGCTGACATGGGCTTTCTCTCCCCCCCGCCCCACCCTACATTTAATCCTCGCAACAATCCTATGAGATAGGCTGGACTGAGAGATAGGATCATGGCTGATAAGTATTTGGAAACTACAGCTAGTGCAAAATGTAGCACGTATTGCTATTAAATGGATTAGCTCTCTAGAAACATATTCCACCTGTCTCCATAAATGTGCGTGTGCTGCTTGTTTGCTTCCAGGCCCAATTCAAGATGCAGGTCCTGACCATTAAAACCACCAAATGGTTTGGGACCTGAATACCCTCAAAATTGATTTCTTCTGTATATCCCTCTCCTAAGGCTGCAGTTGTCACCAGACATTGTGCTCCAGGTGCCCAGAGAACCTTATCAGTTGCCCAATTAGGAGTGGGAACCTTTCAGCAGTGGCACCAATTTTCTGTTGAGGCTTGGCATGTTCCCAGCATTTCTGCACCAGACTCCCCTGATTTTTCATGAAACGTGGGCTGATTTGTTGCGGACCATCTTCATTTTGTGTTGTGCCTGTGGGCAGGGCTGGTCCAT
Source organism: Tiliqua scincoides (assembly GCF_035046505.1). Taxonomy (NCBI): domain Eukaryota; kingdom Metazoa; phylum Chordata; class Lepidosauria; order Squamata; family Scincidae; genus Tiliqua; species Tiliqua scincoides. Next base: position 4,423,585 of record NC_089831.1, on the reverse strand, counting down.
CCATGAGGTCAACAGAGGTCATAGGCACCACCTATTTCTGCAGTTGTCTCTGTGCTGCTGCTCCTCCTCCCACAAACTAGATTGGAAAAGGAAGAGGGACACAAAGTATCACACTCTAGCCCACAGCTCTCCCCTCCACCACAGTCCTTTCTTCCTTTTGCAATCCAGCAAGTGCAAGAGATAGAGGCTGACAGCTACTAGGTGAGGGGGGCAGCATTTGGAACACTGCCTCAGGCAACAGGAGGTCTTGGGCTGAATAGGCTGATCTTCATTTATTGACTGAGTATTGTATTAATTATTATTGTGTTTTATCTTGTTAACCCTGTTGCTTTGTTTTTTAATCTTGTTAGCTATTTTGTGTCTTTTAAAGAAAAAAAGCAGGGTACAAATATTTTAAAATAAAATAAATGGCGATGTGATTTGAATCAGTCTCCCACCCAGTGGGAGTGATGCAGGGACTGCCTGTGCCAATGGGAATATGGCATCATGGTTAGCATGACAGGCTAGGAAGTCATGGTGCCATATTCCGGTTGGCACAGGCAGTCCCTGCATCACAGCTCATTCTCTTAAAGCCATTTCTGCTCCACGTTGCATATGTGCAACAGGGATCAAATGTGTACACATGTGGACTGGGCTGAAATGGGTTTTAATTAATGATTAAGGTTACCAGGTTACACAAGAGGAAGGATGGCATAGTGGTTACAGTGGTGGACTTGAAGCAGGGAGGCCAGGCATAAATTCCCCTTCCCCGTGAAGTTCATGAAGGAATCTTGGGCCAGTCACCATCTCTCTTAGCCTAAACATCTGGTGGAGGGTAGGAAAACGAGGCATCTTACCCTGAGCTTGTGGAATAAAAAGTTAAGAAAGTTAGAATGTCTCATGTCTCTTGATGCAGATCTGGCTTCCACATGGGGCAGCAGAACCTAAAGCCTGGAGACAGACTGCCTCTGAACGGGGAGGCTCCATTTCATTGCCCTGGGTGGGGGACATTCATCAACCACTGCCCCACGTCTGCCCCAGGGACATGCGGCGGGTGGGGAGGCAGGTGAGCAGAGCCTCCCCACCAGAGTCCTTCAAAAAGTGCCAGCAGCGTGGGAGGTGCAGACGCACTCACAACCCGCGTGCAGACTGTGCAGAGCGCGTGGGGCCTGGGTGCCTCCCAGGGCGGCGGCGCTTTTCGAAGGATTCCGGTGGGGAGGCTCTGCCTCACCTGCCTCCCCACCCGCCGCAGGGCCCTGGTCTGCCTTCGGGATTTCCTCCCGCTTTCAAGTCAGGCCGGAGCTCAGCGCGTCCTTCCCCCGGCAGACCCCCCCGCCAGCCAGCCAGCCAGCCAGGAAGCGCCTCGCCCGCAGAGCCCGGGGCCGCGGCTGCAGCGGCGGGTGTTACGTGCGTGCCGAGCTGTACAGGCTCGCATTGTTCCCTTTGCTCCTGCGCGGGGCGGGGCCGCGCCTGGCGCTCGTTTCTCACAGCCCAGCGATCGTCGCGCCGAACACGGCCGCGCAGCAGCACCACGTCCGCAGCGAGCAGCCGAGCGGAGAAGGCCTGGAGAGGGAGGCAGGAAGGGGCCGGCGGGAGCGCGCGTCCAGGCAGGGACGTGCGAGCGAGGCAGAGCGCGGCGCCCCCAAGAACAGCCCCCGCCTCCCCCCCCGGTGCACTGGGGCAAGGGGTGGGCGCCGCCCAAAGAGCCTCCCAGCCCTGGTGCCCCCGGGGCGGGAAGCCCCCCCTCTCGCTGGTCTTCAGAGGGCTGGGCTGCGTCCGAGGCAGGTGAGGCAGAGCCTCCCCACCGGAGTCCTTTACCGCATGGGAGGCGCCCGGGCACCCACAACCCACGCGCTCCGCGGGGCCCGGGGTCATGCTCCACGTGGGGGCTGTGGGTGCTTGGGCACCTCCCATGGCGGCGGCGCTTTACGAAGGACTCCTGCCCACCGCATCAAGGTCACTGACTGGAGCGAGGCGCCCTCCATAAGCAGGCTAGCAATGGAGGAAGAGAAGCCCTGCTGGGCTGTAAGGAAGGGGCGGCCGCATCCCTCCCTTCCCCGCACTGCCTCTTCTGCTCCGTCCTCCTCCACGCCAGAGCGCGGGAGAAGCCTCAAAAAGGAGGGGGAAGGTGGACCGGTCCCCTACCAGTCAGTCTCCTGCCTGCCCTGTCTCCTCTCCTTCAGCCCCATGGATCGGCTAACCGCGCCTGCTTGTTCCCACAGTGACCAACCAGATGCCTCCAGGAAGCCCCCAGGCAGACAACAACCCTCCCATAAGAGGGCAACTTCTTATGTTGCCATCCAGTAGACAAAGGTATGCTGCCATTGTCCTGGGAGGTTCAAAAGGAGAGTCCAGGCTGTAGCTCTCCTCCATGGATTTGTCTAATTCCCTTTTAAAGCCATTGGAGCCAGTGATCATGCATAAGAACACAGGGAAGGTCTAAGGAGCTGCCTCCCCCTGAGTCAGACCAGGGCCATGGCCAGCAGCAACTCTCCAAGGCTTCAGGCAGGGATGTTTCTCTGTCCTAGCTGGGGGCTGAAGCTGGGCCTGCTGTAAGGCAGATGCCCTCCCTACAGCCACTTCCTGTGTCTATCTGTTTCTTGAGCTGATGCCTTTAGGAAAGCCACAGTATAGGACTCCTCCGCAACAGTTCTCCCATACTGTGGCCCTCCAAGGAATGGTATCCAGAGGAAGACTGCCCCTAAACAGGGAGAGTTGATTTCACATAACCATCATAACTCATAGCGCTAGACCTCTCCTCCTCCTCTTTTAAAGGCATCCCCATGTAGAGCCCACCATAGCATGTGGCAATGAATCCCACAGACAGATTATACACTGTATGAAGTTCTTTCTCTTGCCAGTCCTGAATCTCCTGCCAATCAGTTTCCCTGGATGATCCCCAAGTTCTCGTGTTATCTGCATGCACACATTTTGTTTTCTTCTTCCTTTATCCCCTCTGGTCAAACAAGTTGCGCATGTTTTCTTACAATCCAGATCACTGATACTGGTCCCAAGAAGATACCCCACTTCTCTCCACTATGAGACCTGAGCATTTATTCTTACTGTCTTACTCCAGGTCCTTAACCAGTTTCCAATTGATAAACAGAGCTGTCTTCTTATCCCATGCTGGATTCAGGAGACTTTTAGGAGAGACTTTGTCAGAAGCTTTTTGCAAGTTCAAGCATACAGTCTCAACCCAATTGTCTCTGTCCACATGCTTGCTGACACTCTTGAAAAACTGCAGGTGGTTAGTGAGGCTGGACTTTCCTTTGTACATCATTGTGGCTATGAGGGAGAGAAGGACTATTCATGTTGTACACATGTGCAAGTATCTGCACATGTTTCCATGTGACTGAATATTCATTTAAAAAGTCAATATGGATCCTCAAAAAGTTAGACTGGGTGTACTGTGGACACACTGAACATATGTAGTAGTAGTTTATTTAACTGTCTCAGACCAGTATAAACATATGAATAATTGTACCTGCAGACACAATTGTGTGTTGATTTTACACATGTGTAGCTTAATGTGTGAACAGGGCTATTAATGTAATTAGCTCCAAATCATTCAGGCTGGCGTTCCTGTACTGAAATCTGTGGGCTTCTCTTCCAAGCAGTGCATAGCTAAGGAGATGCAAGGGCTAGCAAAAGCACCAGGCAACAAGCGTTAGGGGGACAACAACCTGAACTTGACACTAGTGGCCAAAATTGTGAAAACCTTGGTATTTTTGACTAATACTATCATGTGATACACCACTCGATGCGGAATTTAATGTTGAGTGCAATGAAACGAACCGCATCAAAATATCTCTATTCCATCAAAATTTATAGCCAAATAACTAGAAAACAAAAACACAACTGCATTACGTAACAAAAACTGGATTTTTTAAACTCAAAACTCACTGATGGGAGAGCCAATTAGGTGTTATGATCCAGCAGGGAGCCAATAAGGTTTAACACCTTATTGGGGGGAGCCTGGGGGGAGGTGGCAGAGTGAGTGGGTGGAGAGCAGCTGGGGAAGGAAGTGGATTCCCCCCCCCCCATTCTTTTCACTTTTACAAGAGCCCAGGCGAGCTTCTGGGGCATGAGTTTGAGACTGGCCCTGGGCGCACGGTCATTAGCTCTGCCACTGCTTCCAAGTCAGGCTGCCTGGCTCTTCCTGGGTAGGTCTGGCAATGGATCCACGGCACCTCCCGTGGAGACCAAGGGACGCCTGGGCAGTAGGCAATCCTGGTGGGCCGCTTGCTGGGCTGCTGCTCTGTGCCGGTGCCCGTGGGAGCCTCAAGTGCCCTCGGGGGACGGGCTGGGGCTGTGCTGCAGGACCCCCAGCAGCCCGGCAGGCACCGGCACGTGGGGCGTTGGGGGGGCGCTTCTAGGATGCCCCCTTCAGGCCCCACAGTCGCTTGGACGCGGAGCCCCGCCCGTCGCGGGCGGGCGGGCCGGGTTCATCCGAGGTAAGAGGCGGGCCTGTTGCGGGGGAGGAGCCGGAGGCGCGCTGGGAGGGCCGCAGTGCGCAGCCCGCGCCGGCAGAGCCGCTTCCCGGCCGGCGCGCAGCCGCAGCCCTGCCCGCCTCCTCCTGCAGGGCCCGGAGCAGGGGCCGCGGAAGGCTCGCCCGCGTTCCCGCACGGCTGGGGGCGCAGCCGCAGGAGAGGGGCTGGCACGCGCACCTTCGGCTCGGCCCTGCGCACTCCTTCCCGGCAGTAAGCCCCGCTGAACGGGAACTGACTTCTGAGTAGACCTCCAGGGGCTTGGCCTGCCAGTAGGACTGGGCCCTTCGCTGCTGCCAGGGCATTTCAGGGGCCACTCGCCATTCCTCTGGTTCCCCCCCCCCATATCTGTGTGACGCCCAGGACCGGGCAGGGGATGGTGGTCGTCTTGGCCATCACTTCCAGCTCCAGAGGGGCTCAGGCTCAGGCACCTGCTGATTTGGGGGCATCCCATGGGGCAGGGGCAGCCTGTTCTGCGCATCCCCAGTGGACCAAAATGGGTGACTTGCTCTCTCTCTAAGAGCTGCACATTTAGGCACACCAGAGAACTGCTTCAAATGATGTCTCACTCCTTTTTCCCCTTTTATGATACTCAGCGGCCTCAAATAGCTTGTGCCGTTCTGGACCTCTAAGCGGGCCTGGTAACACCCTGCCTCTCACACCCAGGAGCAGGGCCAGCCCATCCGTGAGGCCCACTGAGTGGTCGGGGCACTCTTCTCTGTCCACCTTCTAGTCCCTGGATTGGAAAAAGGAAAAGGGGGACCGAGAGGAAGAGGAAATGGGGAGGGCAGGAGGATGCTAAGCTAAGACATGGGATAGTGGGAGGAGCAGAGGCTGGCTCATCGGGAATTTGGCCTGCTCCGCCATTGTCACACACTGCAAGCTATGCCCTTGCATTTTAGTAATGGACTCTGCAATGGCCTGTCTTGCAAAGTGGTTTCTGAGAGCAGGGATGACAAGAAACAAACCACACCACCTCCAATTCCAGCAGAGTAGCTGCACATGACAGCCAAAGTAACAAAGATTTAGCAGCAGCCTTGCAGGACTTACCAATGGGTAGTAAGCAGGAACTTCCTGGACTCCGGTGCAGCCGATGAAGCAGCTGGCAGGCATGAAAACTGATGCCAGGATCCATTTGTAAGTCCTTTCAAGGTCCACAAAACTCCTCCTGGCACACGGATGTGCCAATTGCTGCTGCTCCCCCCTTACCTGGAGTTGATTGGAGAAGAAGAGATAAGGAGGAGAGTAGTAGGTTCGAATACCTCAGCTTCTCCTCACTGGGTCCACATACCCCCCCCCCCTTTCTGTTCCAAGCCAGGGAGCATGAGAAGAAGTAGTGATGGTGAGTTGGTGGACAGAGATGGGTGACCTTTGCCTGAGGTAGCCTCGCCCATTGGCCCCAAACAGCCCAATTCTTCTGTCAGGTAGTGTGAGCCTCCTCTCCACCACAGTGCTGAACTCCCTTCTCTGCCCACTGTACATTACAGTCATGTACTCTGCAGTAGCATTGGCTCCTTGCGCAAGGTGTGTGTCAGTAGACTGACGGCCATAGATTTTTTTTTTTTAACTTGAGAATGCTTTTTAGAGCAGACTCAAACTTTTAGCACCAGGACCCACTTTTTAGAATGTCAGGACCCACTGGAAGTGATATGACCGGAAGTGACAACATCAAGTAGGAAAATTTTTTAACAATCCTAGGCTGCAATCTTACCCACACTTACCCAGGAGTAAGTCCCATTGACTATCATTGTTAAAAGCATCTTCATAGTAGCCTGTTCAAAGTACTGTCACATTTCCCCAAATGAACTCATATACCAGGGTAGCATCAAGTCCAATATATTAAAAATAAAATATTGAAATGAGTGGGGACCCACCCGAAATTGGCTCGCGACCCACCTACTGGGTCCGGACCCACACTTTGAGAAACGCTATAAGACTTTCGTCTGACAGTGAATGTTGCAGAACAGCTCCTTGCTGATCTCAGCCCCTTTCCGTGGCTGGCCTGGTGCGTGAAGTGGGGACTCCGGAGAACTGCATTCAGACGACAGGCTCACGAGGGCTGCAATCCTACGCGCTCCTTCCTGGGAGTAAGTCCCATTGAACCTAATGGAACTTACTTCTGAGTAGCCCTGCCTCGGATTGCGCTGTCAGGCCCGCGTTTTAGAGCCACCCGCAGGCGGGGTTGTCCCGACCGCACAGGACAGGGGCGGTGGCGTGCCGGGGGGAAGGAAGCAGCCAGTTCTGCGGGGAGCCTCACCGCGGCGTGCGAGCGGCCCCTCCCCTGCCCGGGGAAGGCTGCCCTCCTGCGAGGCGCGTCCGCTGTGCCCAGCGCCGGGCGAGGAGAAGCTCCCTGTGGAGTGAGGGAGGCTGCGGCGGCACCGGCCCCTCTATAGCCAGCCCTGCGCGCCTCCGCGGGGAAGCGGGCTCAGGCGAGGACAGCCAGCCAGGCGCGCCTCCGTGGCGCCCGCCCGGGCCCCCCATGGCCCCTCGGAGCCATCCACTGAGCCCCGGACGGATCTCCGCAGGGACGTGCGCCGCTTGGGGAGGCAGGTGAATGCCAACATCAGCCCTCCGTAGGAAATGAGTTTGACTTCCCTGTCTCAAGGATCTGCAGGGAGCCTCTCTATCTGGCATTGGCCGGCCACCCCTAGTACTGGCCTCCCACTAGCTGGGTGCTGGAAGGTGGGAACATTTTCATCCCCGCTCTCCCTCCAAGAAGCTGTTTGGCCTCCCCTATTGGTGTGAAGCCTGTCCATCTGAACACTAGTTTGGCCAACCTAAGCAAACAGCCTGTCTGTATACCCCCAAAATGCCAACTAGTGCTCCTTGGAAGACGTCCTCCCCATCCAAATTAACAAGGGCCTCACTCTCAGTGGGCAGCAAGTCCACTGAATTCAGTGAGATTTGAGTCAAGAAATAAAGAAATAAATAAAGTTTAGCTGCATGTGGGGGCCAGATCATCCTTTGAGAAGCTCTGGCTGTTTGTCCCACAGTCACTTCTTCTGAGTGACTTTCTGCATCATTGCACTGTGGTCTGGGCACCATTAATTGAAGTATGGCAAGGCTGTCCATCAACAATCTTGCATTCAAACAAGCGGTCTGTTCACTCTCCTCCAATGCAGATTTGAAGGAGCTGAGGTAACAAGGGAGCTGGTGAAGGCAGCAGAACTGCTTGTAATGAATTCTGTGCCTATCAGATTTCAAGCACAATAGAGCCACCCCAAATAGTTTCTGCATGCTCAGGGGAGTCCCCAAGGTATGCAGAAGTTAAAGAGGTAGAATGCCCCTGCTTGTCGCCTGAATATGCTCAGGGGCTTCAAGAAGTGAAAGTGTTGAAGGGGTAGGTGAAAAACACAACTGCACAATGTAGGGTAGGGCAGAGAGAGGGAAGCAGCCTGCTTGTGCTAACTGGGCATTTGGGTTGGAGGTGCAATATTTTGTGACAAGTCTCACAACACGCTAAGGGAGAATTTGTGGTAAAACATTGGGTTGCAAGCGGCTGAGGCTAGGAGCTACCCTTGAGGTTTACAGAGGGGTAGGAGGGTCTAGGGAATGCTGCCAACGACAAAAAGAGGAAGGGGTCCAGAGGAATGAAAGGCCAGAAGGAGAGAAGGAAAAGGTTTACATGGCCTGAGCAGCAGGCGTGAGGAAGTCTAAAATTCTGATTCCGAATAGCATCAGCTAAGTCTCAAGGCTGGACTAGGATGTAAGCAGAAACCTCCAATCTGGAATGTAGATAATGCTTTGGAAATGAGGCTGGATAATAAAGGGAGAAGGAGACAGGAGGACAGGGCGGGAATAGCAGCAGATGCTGCAAGCTCCTCAGGGAACAACACTGGCAGAGTTCCATGCAAGGAGCCCTCACACAGCAGCTACGTGCAGCACACCCTGTTCAAGCCTAATAGCCTCTTTTACAAGTACTGAAGCAATTCACTCTCCCTGCTCCTGCCCAAATATATAAATCAATAGGCTCCTCTTGCAGCATGTACCCAAAACTGCTTGAAAAACCTTTGCCTCTGCAATGCACCTACCAGCACCTTGACAAACCAGGCACCTGCTATCATAGCAGACCTCAGGATCTGTGTAACACTACACTAGTCAGAACGGCAGCCGACTCTCCCTCCTGCAACTGATGTCAAGGCCGTGCCTACTCTAAGGCTGGAAAGGGAAAGCAAAAGCTGTGCCAAACTCTTCAACTCTCGCTTTCTGACATGTACAAATGTGACGTTAAATGCACAGCTTTGCTCAGAGGCATGCTCTACTCTGAATCTACTATTCTTGCTAAAATTGGGATTTTGTTGGCATGGAACAATGCAGCAATGCAAAGGAAAACGTAAGCAGGTTGCTCTGTGCTCCACACTGACAAGAGTTCTTGCGCCCAAGAAAGCCAGACCGAGACTGAAATTTGCCAAACTGAGGATCTTGACACAAGTAGACTTATTTTTTGCAAAATTTATGCTGCATTTGCTAGTAAGGGGGAGTACCAGTGAGCTATAAAGGGCCCTCAATGATTGCCTCTAATCCACTTGAAATCATTCTTTCTGTGGTTTCACACACAGCCTTGCTGGAAGCGAGGAAGGCCACAGGTGACCAGACTGTAACAGATAGTGAACAGTATTTCATCTATAAAAGAATGACATACACAAGAAGTGTAACTGCTCAGGAATGGGAAAGTCACTGCTAACCAGGCTGAAAGTTTTCTTTCTAAGAGAAAATGAGGTCCTCTTATATTTAGTAGGGGGAGAGCAACTGTCCCTCTTCACCCCAGCATGGCAAATACACCACATAATCAAAACCAACCTCTGCTGTATTGGATTTTTAAAAAGACGTCAGTTTAAAATAAATCAGCCCCTTGAATCAAAACATGTCCACCACTGTAACACATCCACATGGTCAGTACTAGCTGCATCTATTGGTTTGACAGTGTCAGACTGAGTGACCCACCTATGCTGTAGAGGCAGAAGTTTGGGCCTAAATAGGCAAAACCTGTCCCGTCCCGTCCCATCCCCCGTGGTTTTTTGGCCATTTTAGCCTCTAATTATTAGCAGACAAAATTATAGTTTGGGGCAGATAATAAATCTCCAAGAATCTATTTTGGCTCACCATCTCCGGCAGAATGTGCAATCTCTCCTATTTATGGCAGCGGTGAGGTCTTCGGCAGAGGGGTAGCTGTAACAGTACCACACAATATTCTCCCAAAGACAGAATGGACTAGATTCCTGGAAATTTTGTACTGAAGACCCAGTTCAACCATGTCAACTCATTAGGTGGACTGAAACAAGCTCATCACCTCTCAGTCTCATTATATGAAATCAGCAAAACAAAGTTTTTGCTGTTCAAAGGTAATCTCCCTTGCTCCTTAGGTACAGGGCAGACTAGACATGCAACTGATTCACAACAGCAACTGAAAAATTATGGTAATCATCAACTGTGTGGGCACAAGTTTGTCCCTGCTCCCTTTAAAATGGAGTACCACTCTTCTCTACCCCCTTCAACCACCTGGTACAATACTGGACTGCTGCCTCCTCTGCTCCACACATGCATTTTCAGTTGCCACAGATCCATGGGATCCTCCTTTGCTCTCTCTGCAGACTTGTGCCATCCAAAGAGTTATTCAAACCCTTCACAGTAGTGTATAATTTTGCTTCTTACTTGATCAACTTTCCTGTTTTTCATCCCTGTTTAAACAGGCAAATGTTTTACCACAATACAATTTAACCCACCAACAGAACAGAATTTTGAGATGACAAATCATTAACCTTCAATTCCATCATCCACATCCCCACCAATAAAAACCCAGAGACAGCTGTACATGGTTCATTCACTTTTCCGCATACTTTTATTTGTTACAAACATACAATTTTTAAATATAGACTGTAAAACTCCATTTGCAAAAACCTGCTATTGTAAGGAGTGCTCAACTAGCATGAGGAGTTCTTAATGTCATTTGGACTGGGTTTTTTTGTGTGTGTTTTTTGCTAGTTAGCTAGTGGTAAATCCAGGACCTGCCTTTATTTGACAACAGCCTATAGTGTCTGGCTGTCTCTGCATTGCTCTTTAAAAAGCAGTCCTGCTAGCCCCCCCCAAAGGGAAATCAGAATCTAAGCTTCAGCCAACAGGCAGCAAGACAAACAGGCAGCTCAGACTCTGGAACTTCAAATCATTTCCAGCGCTCTGCTTGACAGGTGAGAAAGGAATATTTTCTGAATGGGTGCTGCACTTTTTAAACATTTCCATACATCTGAAACTGCACCATGCAGCTGTGGGTGTGTTACCAGTTAAAGTGCATTTAATTTTTTTATAAAAAAATAAACAAGAGGAATAAACTTTATTCTTTAATTAAGGTACTTAAAAGTGAACTTTTTGGTCTCTCAGCAGATATTCCTGAAATCAGTCCTATTTTACTACAAATTAATTTCTAGCATTTATATAATATATTTATAGAGGGGAGTTTTTTGTATATATATAAAATTAGAGCTACTTTTGCATTTACTATCTAGCAGAGAAACAATTTTATAAATACATACACATGTACACAGACATCTCTTTCTATGTATACAATGTACAAACATGTGTATATTTACATATGGGTTGATTACATCCATGTATGATCAATTATATCACTTGCACAAGGTATTCTCAACTCTGTACCAAATTAAACTATTTGCTCACTACTGAAATTGTACATTCAGCCCAACATGATATCCACTCAGAGGGCAAAGAGCCCCCATAACCCAGCCTTTTCTTCACAGCCCTGCACTTTACTTTTTGGACAGATCTAATACCATGAAACTGAGCAGATATTGCAATATATTTACTGAACAATGCTTCTAAAGGGTAGAGGCAGCTGATTGTTACACTCTCCAGAGAAAACTTTGGAGGCCAAGTCAGCACACAGAGCTGACATGTGTCATCCATCTGTTTCAATGGAGAACCTGCACTTGCAAGAACCACTCAACAATAATTTAAACAAAGCAGAATACCCGGCTGCAGCCATCCCCCCCCCCCAATCATGAATATTTGTTCCACTGGCAAAAACATGGAAGACTGCCAGCACTTCAGACATGGCAATATAAAACTAGCAAAAATAAATTGCCTACCACAAATTAAGGACCCCAACTCAGTGCTTGCTTTGCCCTTCTAAATGAGTGGTTTCAAACTTCCCTCTCTGGAGAACCTGTTCTATGGAGGATTTTGTCTGCCTTGAACGTCTGCTGTGGAACTCCTATAGAGGATTAATGGGAATGTTCTGGGCCAAGTCCTCTGTTCGCCTTGGGATCTGAACTGGCCTTGCTGTTGTCTGTCACAAACTGGGAATATGCTTCAAGGCAGCTCAAACCCTCTACCGCTACTTCACATTATTTCTCCACCAGCAACAATCTTCCCATTGAGGGACCAGATGTATTTTAAGAACCCCCAAGATTTCACAGAGCAGTATCTGGAAACCAGCATCTTATACATACATACAAAATCCACTCTTTCTGCAACGCTCATCCTCAACCACCCAAAGAGCAATGAAACCTCAGCAAGGCATATTAGCATATCTTCTATTTATAGCATACCAGAAAAGATGGACTGAAGTGCTGGGGTGGGGGCACACCGAAAGCAGCCCGTGCTATCGACAGTGTGTCAGTCAATGACCTGCCCAATCTCTCCTAGCTGGTCACCCAAAAATATCCATACCACGCATATAAGCTAGAAGATCATGTGGGAATCCATTATCATGGGATTCTTAAGTGTGGACTTGTCTGAGTCAAGAGTGCTGGTTCAAAAGAGGGGGAACGGGAAGAAACAAAGAGATTAAGCTATATTCTTCTTGTAATTCCCACATAGATTCAAAGATGGGATTTTCTAACCAGATGGGCTTTTCAACACAGAAGAGCAGGGCAGGAAATTAAACATCTTGCCTTGGAAACTTGCCTAGGTTAAAATGCTGTGCAGTGACTGCTGGTTCAAATTAAGTGCTCTCTGCAAGTTTTTAGAACAGTCTACCTTGGCTACACAGAGCAGCGATAAACTGGGCCAGGGGGGCAGCAAGCTTTTCTCACACTTTTACAATAGCATTGGCAAACTAGAACATTCTGCTTCTTAACCATGGGGCGCTTACATCGTATGTATGCATATATATGTATATATATACAGTACATTATGAGATTAAGGCTACATAGCAGCATATTACAAAACGCCTTTGACAAAGCACACTTAACCTTCCCTAGACGGAATTTAAGAGACAAACATTTGTTGGTATTGTCAGTAAACACTGAAACCTTGAGCTTTCCCTTCTCCTTGTCAGATTAAAAACAGAGGGCCTGGAGTGAGAAGGTTAGCAAAAAAACTAATTAAAATTAAAAAGGTAATGATTGCTTATGTAAATTCTGGAACATTCTACCTTCTTTAGCATTTCTGGAAGGCTGATGCTCCTTGCAGAAATGTAACACAGGGCCATCTACAAATACTCAAGCTGAAGGATGGACAAGGGGAGTAACTGTCTTCCCCAAAGACTCTATAGAATAGTCCCAGAGATTTCAGCTGAGCTCCTCTAGAATTTGCGGCTTAGTTCTCTTCCCCTCTCCCGCCATGAATGACTGAATTTATACCATTCACCTTAAATTCTATAGCTGCATGGTTAAGTTGAAAAATGTGGGCCAGGACCCAAAGTGTTATTTTCAGTGTGCCCAAGCGGGTGTGCACACCCAGTGAAATTTTGGACAGTTCCCTCTATGAACACAGATCCACCTGCATCAAACTGCTCCTGAAACTCCTCTCAGTTTCAGAGGCATCAGACCATGCACTGCAGGAGCTACTATTTAAGAAACCAGCCCAACCCCAGACCTAGCACACACGTCTCCTCACAACTACAGAATAGTACTTGCGTTAGTGTGACTAGATTATAATGGTGCTGTCTATTTAAAAGGAAGGAATTCTGCTCCACCATATGCCACAATCCAGAAAGAAGCAATCTGACTGTATTAAGATGAAGTTGGTCTAGCACCACTGCAGATCGCTGCCATTGTACAGGTATGAGAGGTAGTTCATGGCCACGTTCAGTGTTCCAGAGTTTGCTTCTGATATTAAACTTCTCTGGACTGGAAACCCTGCATGGAACAACTGTTATGTGGCTGAAATCTGTTTTTCTTTCCAAAGTCACAATACCTCAAAAAAGCAATCTGTTAACAGTACACTGTTTTTCTCATTCTTCCCGTGTTGGCTAAAAACCACAAAGTGCAACAAGTGAGGTTTCTCAGAACCTCCAAAGGGGGAGGGGAAGAGGAGGAATTCTCTTATTTGACTAAAACCAGGCTTCCCCAAGCTGTCATAATCCACTAATCTAACAAGTCATTCACCAATGTGCAGTTTTAAGAGGGAAACCCCATCTGACAATTAAGATGATCTGGCTAATGCTCAAGCACAACATTTAGCTACAGTGATGTTGCTGACACTAAGTTACCATAAGCAGCATTACTGGACAACAGGTGAGCTTTCTAAGTACCCCTAACAAAACTGGAATCAGACTATCAAGAAGAACATGGGGGAAGGAAGCTCCCACGGACATTAGGTATTTACACTGCAACTCAAGAGTGAGCAAGTAACTGAGAATGAAACACACCACGAGACCTGCCATGATCTGTCTGGCATTTGTAAAAACAAAAATTTTGAGCATCTAAATGCAGAAGACCAGTCTGAGCACAAGAGTTCAGGACATAGCCACACTGCAGAGTAACTGGTTTAATTGTCATTTCTCTCACCACAGGTCATAGCAGTTCTTTGAGGGGGGGGGGAATCTTCAGCAAAATTCTCAGCACCAACACTTCCCCAAAGAGCTTTGAGGAAACAGCCATTATAATTCCTCTGGAGTAAAACCATTAGATTTGCAAAGCAGATATGCCCCAAAGATTCTGCTGGGTAAAACTCAAATTGCCTACAGTTTCAGAAATAATTCTGAAACCAATTAAAAAGAAATCAATGTTCTTTACATTTTTAATGTTCAGCCTCACGTAGATCAATTGTCCTAATTACACTATCCCTTTAAAAAACTAAATGCAATTCATAGCAAACATACTTCAAGACATTAACCATTTTACCTGCTTTAAAAAAAAGGAAGCATATCAAGAACATGTTTACTACATACTCTGTAGAATTAGAATATTTTGAAGCCAAAAAGTGCCACTTTCATATAGGGAAAACTAGATTCTCATCCCTTCCACCAAGTTAAGAGTCAAGGCCACAAGTTTTATTTTTTAAATAAAATCTGAATATCTGCTGAGAGATTAAATTGTGCATCAGATAAAGTACCATAATATTTCTGTTAAAACTTTTGAGATGTTCATGCATGCTTATGCACGGAACAACTTTCCACCAAAATCACGAAACTGCTGCCCTCACAAGAGAAAAGGAGCCTGAGTTAGTCACTCTTCAAATGTACTGTGTAGTCCATATACTACACCCCCCTCAAGATGGAAGCAGATCACACTGTCACAAGTCATCCTCAGCTATTCCAATACCTGAAGTTGTGCAGTCAACGATGGAACCACTCAATATGAGGGGCTTATTGTAACCTGCCTCTTGTGCCCAGTATCCTGAAAACAATGAAGTAGGACAGGATAATTATGTGTGTTTTGGGGGAGATAAATTTAAGCAGATGCTTGAATCTTAGTTTTTTGTTTTTTTTTTAAAGATGATCTGTGGTTTGTTACAAAGAGGATGTCCAGGAAAGTAATAATGACAGCTGGGTTTGAGAGAGAAAAAAACCAGCTTTCGCCATTAGGCCTGCAACCACTTTGTAGCAGACAGCTATGGAAATAAGAACATGAACCCGTAACTAGATGTGAGCTAAAGCTACGGGTGTTTTATACCTGTATGCCTCAAATATTTACAATTTTTGGTGCTATACAAGATTTACATTTTGTTTTGTACAGCAGATGCTTTGACATGTGCATTCCAGAATCATCATTCCGAGGACAATAAAAGTCTAGAAATGCAGGAACTCCCCAGGGAGGCTGTCCATTGGTTGTTTCCACAAAATCTACATGTTATGAGGACAGTGATATCCACAAGCCACTTCAACCGGCACACCTGGACACGCAACAGATCCGCTCCGGTAACTAGGACAGAACCAATCTAGCTCCTACACCGGTATGCTGGATGCAGAGGCTTGTAAACTGCACCGAGGTGTTGTCAACATTGCTGCTGAAAAATCCAAGATTATGACTTGACTGCAGCACCAAGAACAGGAAAGATTTTACCTAAATTGACATTTAAGCACAATAAACAGGAACAACAAGATTTGCTCATCTCAGATGTAATCCAGGTAATATGTTTTCCAACGTTGCAGAACATCCCCATCGAATAAGCAACAGCGACTCTGAATAGGCAAAAGGCTGCCTATTTAGAATTCGCAGAGGCCAATCACTGAGACAAACTACTAGGCTTAGACAGCAGCGTGATTTTTAAAGTGTGGCTTGGGAGGGAGGGGAAAATAGTGAGATGTCTTAACCCTATGCCAATGAGAATTCCTTTTTCATTAGAGGTCATTGCTTCCAAATGACCCTGATCATCTTCATCATCTCCACTGTTTTAAGCACACAAAGTTCGAGTTTCACAGAGAGAGGGAAAAGAAAAACCCAGACAAATCACGTTCAAAGCTGAATAGATTTCAGGCAAGCCCCTTTCCCTATTGCCCTCATTCCCCAGAGTTCCATTTCCCAATTATCGCAAAGAATGATTTCCTTAGTGGACCTCGGCACTCAACAAGGCCCAGCGCCACTAGGACTAATCTTCCCATAGCAAGAGGCCTGACCACTAGCCTGCTATGGAGAACCTCAATATTAGTTAAAAGATTTAAAGCCTACGCTTATGCTTGGCTAGGCAGAAGCAGGCCCAATTTTCTAATTTCGACTCTCTTACTGACACACTGCACTGTCACCACCTGTGCATCTTGGAGGGTCAAGTGTCAACCAGTAAAAATCTGGGTCCTCAATACACATTGGCTTAACTGGTCTATCGACTAAAGAAGACTCTTTTGGTTGCCAAAGCCAACACCATATATGGCAGCGTTCCTGGCATACAATTGATATAAGCTTCTGTTCACTTCCACATACTTCCTAGGCAGCTAATTATAGCTTATGTAGCCGCTGGCCAGGGACAGTCAAAACCCTGTCACTACCACATAATACAAAGGTAAGGCTAGTTACTGCAATTCAGCCAAAAAAATCCTCCTGAAAAGGAGAGGTACTGCATCTTTGCAAGAACTTAACTGGCTCACAGCAGCTGAGCAACAAAAAAAAAACCCAACCACCACTGAAGCAACAAAACATCGTTGGTCTATACAAGTATTGTACACTGTTTTAAAATGAATGAAGAGTTACAGCAATATACACCAAGCATCTGCAGCCTTAATTTTCATTGCTGCCTACGTTCTAATTAGTTAAGTAGAGTTTCCTGCAATCCTAGAGGGCTGCGGTATCCCAGGTCATCTGTCTGCTGAAACTTTTGTTGGTGAGAATTGTTCTCCGCAGCAAAGAACCACACACATGTGAACAAAAATATATAGGTAAATACAGCAGGACATTATTGAAAACAGCTGCCTTGGAGAGTACAAAATACAGTACAAGTATACGGATGTAATTAAAACATCAAGAAATACTATTGCTCCCATTACAATTCAGGAAACAAGTTCTTTGCGACGGAGAAAAATGGAAAGAAAGTTTCTTCAAAAGATATGATAAAAAATCCATCAAGGACACTGGGAGTAAAGAATTAGCTTTAAAATAGACAATTGTGTGTGGCTGAAGATTTGGTGGTAAACTATTCTGAAGTTAATTGCTGATCTTTGTTAACGGCTATAGTAAAAACAATAATTTTGTTTTAGAAAATTCCAGCCAATTTCCTCACTCCAGCCACAACTGTGTGAAGAAACATCATTTATATGTCTCCTTGCTTTCTAATAAATACAAAACAAAGATAGTATAGATAAGAATACCAAAATAAGGTAATAAGGGTATGCAATAAATTAAAAAGGCAGCTCAAATAAAGGACAGGCATGCACAATTAAAAAAATAATAATGAAGATTGGAGAGGAAGGTTCACCCGCCTCATAAGATGTTGCACAAACAATACCTGAAACTTTGCAATGAACAGTATAATTCCCATTCAGTTCAAAGTTGCTAGTATATAATGTATCTAAAAACACCTTTTTGGAGGGGATAGGACTGACTTCATTAGAGTTTTAAAAAAATATCATTTTTAGGTAAGAATCCATTTAAAATATAGATGAGGCAATTCCTTGGGTAAGGGTGGGGATATCCAACCTTGATTGGGAAGGACAGCTGGACAAATTGGCAGTAGCCAGTCTATGATAAAATTTGAAGGTGGTAAAATGCTGCTAGGGTATGTTCATAGTCACCGAACGTTGTTGGTTTGTTTCTGCTCCTTTTCAGCGATGGGTATCAAGCTCCCACAGGGCATGCATTGCTCTGAACAATCCATCCCATCAATCATTCTTGCCAACTCTGCTGTTAACATGATGTGAGGTACTGAGAAAATGGACTGAGTTCTCTTCTTGCTTAAAAAAAAAATCTTCTTAAAAGAATAACTGATGCTGGACTTCTGGACCTGAGGTTCTTGGTGTCTGTTTCCATAGAACATGTCCAATGATTTGCACAACGAAAGAAGCCTTCAGTTTCTTACTCAATCTTTTCACAGATTTGTAGCCATTTATTTCTTTTGCCAGATTTAAGATTTAAAAACCCAGCCTGATTCCATTCATTTGACTGGGTCCTCTTTGAAGCCTACGGAAAGACAGCTCTAGTTTCTACCTCCTACTAAAGCCACTTGCTCTTTCACCTTATTGAGAGAAGGGGAAGAACGTCAGTGAATAGCAACCCGTCCACTCTGGTTCCTTGTGCTTTATGCCTGTTTTTCTTTAACCTACCTGTTTGCAATCCCCATTAAAAAAAGGAAAAAAATCATTTTAAGATTTTTAGAACCTGCCAGCTTTAAACTAATCAATTCCAGTTCAGGCACCTGGATCTCAGCAATCTGCATCCCAGAAATAAAACAAACAATTCTGCAAAGAAAAAAAAGACAACAATGGACATTGGTCCAGATACAGGCTCCCCCTCACAACTACATTTCGGAAAGCGCTCAGGGTTGTTTCTTTCCCCTGCCCCCCTCTATGTCCCATCCCTGCCCCATTTAAACCCCCTAAATCTGCTGGGTTAAGTCCATGATTGTTGATCTTTATAACACACTGAACAACTCCCCCATTAAGGTCTCACCCCTCCCCCACAAACTTGGACTGCTGTGGTGGTATCTCCCCTTCCTTCAAACTGTGCTCAGTGACTGCCTAGTTTCCAGGACACTGGTTTCAATAGCGGAAGGGCAGGATCTCGACAATGCAAAAGGGGGGGGTGAAGAGAAGGAGAGACGAGATGCAACTGGCTTTTCTCCCTTCCTTCCCCCAAAATAAAACCTCTCAGGGACTAGACAGATGAGAAGCCCTGGAAGGCCGGGTGGATTCAAATCACGGGAATCCTGTTCCCTCCACCTGGAGTGAGGCTGAGGTGAACTGAGGTCACGGGGATTCCAAGAGGACAGGATGATGCAAAGCCCGGGACCTTTGGATGGGAGGACAGGCTGACAGACAGATGCGGGGAGGGAGAATTAAGGGGAGATGGGGTGGGGGATAAAGGGGGGTGCCCTTAACTTTTGGGGGGCAAGAGGGCACCCTTTATGGGGTGGGGTAAAGGGGTGCCCTTTACTTGCTGGGGTATAGGAGGTACCCTTTACTTGATGGGGGGTAAAGAGGGTACCCTTTATGGGATGGGGTAAAGGGGGGGACCCTTTACTTAGAGAGGGGTAAAGGGGGGACCCTTTACAGGAGGGGGGATAAAAGGGGGACGCTTTACTTGATGGGAGTAAAGGGGGTCCCTTTATGGGGTGGGGGGGTACAGGGGACCCTCTGGGGGTGACGGGGTGGGGGGGTAAAGGGGGACCTCTGGGGCGGGAAGGGAAGTGGGGCCTGCTCCGAAGTGCGCGCAGGTAGGCTCCTCGCTCCGCTCCCTGCAGGAGGGCTGGCGGGACTGACTCCGCTCAGCCAGTCCTCCCTCCACAGCCCGCGGCTCAGTCGTCGTCCACGTCGTCCCCGTCGGAGTCGTCGCCCGCGCCGCTGCCGCTGCCCGGGCCGGCGCGCCGGTCGTAGAGCTTGTCCCGCTGGCGCTCCTGGATGTCGCGCATCTCGTCGGCGTAGCGGCAGAAGGCGCCGCCGAACTTGGCCCAGGCCTTGTAGGGGACGGTGATGGCGTTGCGGTACGAGGGCTTCACCTCGCTGACGCGCAGGAAGACGCCGTACTTGTTGCAGCCCACGTCGAAGAAGAAGCGCTTGGAGTCCACCGTGATGGACGTGCCCTCGGGCAGCTCCCCGCACAGCCCCGCGCCGGGCCCCGCGCCCGGCCCGCCCAGCTCGTCCTCGTCGGCGCCGTAGTCGTCGATCAGCTTGGCCAGCGCGTCGCGGAACTCGATCAGGCCCTGCGCCGGCAGCGCGATCGTCTGGCCCGTCTGCAGGCCCGGCCCGGCCCCGGGGAAGCCCTGCGCGCCGCCGCCGCCCGGCCCGCGGTTGACCGTCTGCCGGATGCGCAGGAAGCGGCCGCGCTGGTTCTCCTTCAGGTCCAGGTAGTACTTGCGGTTCTCGCGCACCAGGAACTCGCTCTTGAGCGCCCTGCGCGGCCCGCCGGCGCCCTCCTCGCCCGCCGCGGCCTGCGCCAGCTGCTCGGGGCTGCTCGGGCCCAGCTGCGCGTAGTGCTCGATGAAGTCGCCCAGGTAGTCGCGGAACTCGGCCGCCACCGCCATGGACAGCGTCAGGCGGCTCTTGGAGCCCCCCGCGCCCACCTCCGCGATCTTCAGGAAGCGGCCCTTCGCGTTCTGCTTCACGTCCAGGTAGAAGCGCTTGTTCTGGATGTCCAGACGCTTCGACGCCAGCTCCTGCGTCTCCTGCTCGGGCGCCGGCCCCGGCGCCGGCCCGCCGCCCGCGCGGGGCCCCTGGAAGCCCCCGCCGCCGCCGCCGCCGCCGCCTCCTCCTCCGCCGCGCTCGCTCCCGCTGTCCCCGTCCGCCATCTTCGCGCCCAGCCGCCGCTCCGGCCTCCTCTGCCGCCTGCTCGCCGCTCGCGCTCCCTCTGCGCGCGCCCCCGCTCACGCACGCACCTCGCGCCCGCCCTCCCCGCTTCCGGCACCCGCACGGAAGTCCGGCCTGCCTGTCGGGCTCCGCCTCCTTCGCTCGGCGTGACGACGGGGCTCCGCCCGCTTCTCTGGCAGTGAGCTGGAGCAGAGGGAAGGGGCTGATGACGGATTGGCCCCGCCCGTTTCTGAGCTCCCGCTCAGAGGGACAGGCCCCGCCCACACGAGGAGGGGACGGGGATGGCCCCGCCCACTTCTGTGGGAGCGATCGGGAGGGGGTGATGACGCAGGCAGCTCCGCCCACTTCCCTGGAAGTGAGCGGGAAGAGGGAGGTGCCCCGCCCACTTCTGCGGGCGCGGGAGGGGGAGTCGGCCCCGCCCGCTTCTCCGCGCGCGCGCGCTCGCCCGCCCTCGCTCTGCGACAAGGGTGAGGTCTCTGGTTGCCGCGCGCCCTGTCACGTCTGAACGCGGAACACGCACGGAGACCAAGTGCCCCAGCTCTGAGCAGGCCTGCGCAGTGGCGCTCGCCCCGAGAGCCTGTGCCCGCCTGCCCAGGAGCAGCGCCCGCTGCAGCGAGCCCGGCTCCCGAGCGAGCCTCGGAGGGTCGGCGGCCCGTCCTGGAAGGGTCTCCCCGGACAGTGGAGCTCCGCAGGGCCGCAGCGGGCGGGGGGCACTGAGGGCGCAGCCAGCCTGGAGGCGAGCGGCCCCTCCCTCCAGAGCCAGTCCCGGCGGCTTCCCCCCGTCCGGCTCCGCTTTGCCCCGCCGGGCTGAGCTCGGACCCCTCGCGTAGCGCTTCCCGCGGAAGGCCGCTCTGCGCTCGCGGCCAGGCAGGGGCGTCACGCGCGCTGCGACTTCGGAGGAAGTTTTCCAGCAGCGCTCGCGGTCGTGGTTCGCAAAGCAGTTTGCGCGCAGAGGGAAGCGCCGCCCGAATCCTCACTCAGGGGCCGGGCCGGGCGGGTGCTGGCTGCAGGCTTCCCCGTGGCGCCGCCGCCGCCCGCGCTGCAGGTCCGGGGATCGGCCTGGCCGGGAGTGGCCTCCGGCGGCGGCGCCGCCAGTGCCCCGGCCGCTGCTCGGGGCGCCGCCCGTCCTGCTCCGGCGCCGTCCAGCAGCCCCGAGGGCAGGGAGCAGACTCCCCTCGCGGGCTCTGCAGGCCTCCGCGAGCGACGCCCGACTGCGGGCTGCAGCGCAGGCCACTCTGCGCAGCGCTCTGGCGGAGGGGGCGAGGGGCGCCCCTCAGGCGCCTTCCTGGGCAGGGGCCGCCCGGGACTAGGCGGAGCCGGAGAAGAGGTTCCTCGCGCAGGGAAAGTCTGGGGAGGAGGGGCCGGCTGGAGGCCGGGACTGCGGGGCCGGGGCAGACACGGGCCTGCAGCTCCAGCGCGCCCTCCGGAAGCAGTTCCTCCGCACCTGCTGCGACTGGTTCTTGCAGCCTGGAAACCTGAACGGGTTTTGCGCGCGTTCTGCTCTGCCTGAGAACGAAGTGCTCCGCCGCTTCCGGCCTCCAGCAGGCCCCTCAAGCGCTCGCTTGGCCCTCTTGGCGAAGCTAGTCTGACATCCCTGCCCTGGCAGCGGGAGCGGTGGCCGGCCTGGGCAGAAGCCGAGCTGAAGGGAAAGCCGGAAGCCGCGTGCGGCAGGAGCGAACTGCGTGCCGTCCAGGAGCGGGAGGGACTGATCTGCTGAAGGAAAGGAAGGGCAGCAGTGGGCCTCCGAAGCTGGGCAGATGTGGGCCGGGAGCCAAGGCTCCTGGGCGGGCTGCTGCACTTCTGGAGGTGATGAGAAGGGAAAAGGCTGGCTGGTGCGGCTTCTCCTGGACGGGCACAACCACACTGGTGAAACTCTTTTCTGCAACTTTTTACAAGCACAGGATCCCTGCCAGGCCTGAACTTGGAAATTCCCACAAAGGCAGATGAGTTTGAACCAAGCAGTGAAATCCCCAACATGATGGAGGGCAAGGTCCAGGTGAAGCCCAGGCTAGATCTAGGACTGGGTTACTCCAGACAGGGTCCCTCTGTGGAGTATGAGATACTGGCACAGTGAGCCAGAGGCTGCAATCCTAACCACACTTACCTGGGAGTAAGAACCACTGAAATAAGAGGCTCATTTCTGAGTAGACATGCATAGGACTGCATTGACAGAATGTCAAAGCCAAACACATGCTGAATCTGGTGTGCACTGGCCAGTTGGCATGACAGCATCATGCTTGCATCACAGGCTGATACATCTGTCCCATCTCTAAGACTGTCTGAGGTGATCGTATCATGTAGCAGATTAGTAGGAATTCCCACCTCCTTGCTCCTGCTCCGACTCCTCCCTTTTCCATTCCCTGCTCTAGCCCACTACTTTCTTCTTTATGCATCTTCCTGACCGTTCCCTTTTACTTAAGGCGGCTTAACAATATTTAAAACGTACAACAATAAAACTCTCAGGGCAGTGCTGGATTCTATAAGAGCCAGTGTTATAAGTTCTCTCTGGCCTGGGTGCTACTACTTCACTCAGGACGCAGGGAATGGAAGTGGTGGAGGTGACTGGCATGCCACCAGATTAGCTCATTTTTGCCTGGCCCACTGGTGTACGTATTTGGTCCCGCTTGCATATTTGCAACATTGGGCAGAAATGGCTTGGCGGAGAGCAGCATTTGGTGTGGCAAGGCACCATGCAATGGGGCAGCAGCGTTTTGTGTGCTTTCTCTGACACCGGGAGCTCTTGGACTGGCCTTGCATATTTCCTTGAGCTCCAGAAGCCAAATCTCCATATCCAAGACGGAGCTGCACTTTTTCATATCTGTCAAACTGATCCTGAACAGGTTTTGCTGTCGCAGTGGGGGGAGGAATCTTGCTGACAAGGGCATCTGCTGGAGCCTGTTACGGCTGTGCCCAGTTCAGCAAGAGGATTTAAGTGCTGGCTAAATAAATACTGTAATTTGTGACCCCCAACAGTAGTATCACTTTCCTCAGCTGCTCCGCTTGCAGAGGGGAAAGCGGGTCACCCAGGACTGAAGGTTGCCTTCGTTTGTGCCAGCATTCCTTCTGCATCCTATTCCCAGCGATCAAAGTGTCAACAGAATTGTGGGTAATACTGAACAAGAGACATGACCCAGAGGAGCTGCCAAGCTCCTTAGTCTGAGAATGCTGAACATACTGCATCTCTTAGCTGACGTGCTTAGAGGAACTGATTTATTAATGCTCCCTGGCTGGCCCTCTATGTTTGGGACATGGGTGACCTCTGCTGGTGAAACGCTAGGCAAGTTAGACATGAATTGGTGGTTTTCCGACTGTGTTCTGTGGAAATCTGTGGCTTCCTAGAAGCATATCAGTGAAAAGATTAGTAGTGACAGGCAAAATTCCCTACAGGACAGCTCACCCACCACAGTAAATGTTCTCCTGCAGTGCACAACTGAAAGAGAATGTTGGATGTGTTTCAGGGCATGCTCTGGCTTCAGTGGCCAAATTCAGCTGGCACTATGTGAACTCAGTGTGCACCCTAGAAATGCACCAGAATCCTCTGCAATGTGCTTGGATAGAGATGGGGAAATGAATTCAAAATGCATAGCCTGACTCTTTAGGGCTGGCTTTGTTCATTAAGCTGACTGAAGTGGGGTGTGCTTACCACCATCTGCCAACCTGGCTCCACCACTTCTTGTCTTCCTGCTGTCTTAATTTGAAAAGGAAGAGGGAAATGGTGCAGAAGAGGAAGTGTGAAGGAGAGTGTAGTCTTAAGTACATAGGAGCTTCACCAGAAGTCCAACCAGTCCAGTGTTTCCAACAGCAACTAACCAGATACCTCTGAGAATCTCACAAGCAGGTCATGAAGGACCGATCTATCAGTGCTTATTAGCCCTTATCCTTAACTGGAACTGCCATGTTCAGAGGCAATATACCTATGCACATCAGATGCCAGAATAAACAAGAGAAGTTGACCATCCCCTGCTCTTGATATTTTCTGAAGCATCCGACTAGAGTATACCTGCTCTTGAGCTTCTCTGAAGCATCCGACTATTAACTTCTAGGCTACAGGTCTATGTGGTACTTCGTCTGATCCACCAAGGCATCTTCAATAAATTTAAGATAACACAGAAAGAAAGTGATGTAAACAAACAGTGTTTGTCTCACATGTGCTTCAATAGCCAATGATGTGGGGCGGCGGGTGGAAACTGCCAGAAAGCCAGCACCAGTGACAGACTTTTCTCATGACTTGTCTTATTGAGTTCACCTGGTCATTCTGTACAGTACTGCGTTCACAGACAGGTTTTCTCCAGAAACACTCTCTTAAGGAGCTGTTTTTGCTCTCCTCCTTCATTTAACTTTAGTACTAATGCTATACTTCCTCCTACTCTCTCCCCACCCTCCTCACTTCCCAGGCTATCTCCTTTACCCACTCCCTGCCTGCTGTATAGCCACTGATCTGAACTTCCAGCTGCTGCTGTCTGCATTTACTAGCCTGTAAATGGATCCTTCTGGTATTAAGCCCTTTAGTAGCTAACTGATCCTGGGGGCCAGAAAAAGGGGGAATAAATGCCTACAGTTCTAAAGATAGTTTCTTCTGGTCAAGGATGGTGTTGGGAGCTGGGGTGTGGCAGAAAACACCTTTTCCCATCCAGCTTCCTGCTAGCAGTATTTAAATCACCCAATTTATCCCAGTTCCTGAAAGTTGTGATGGGAGAGTGTCTTGCAACACCACTTTTTGCTTTGCAAAATGCACCTGTAGATGAGTGATGCAGTTTCATTAGCAGGATTCAGAGAGCATATTCTTTCGGTGAAACTCTGGCAACTTCTTTCCTTACTGAGGGCCCAATCCGATCCACCTTTCCAGTGCTGATGCAGCCATGCCAGTTGGGCAAGTGCTTCAATCTGTGGTGGGGAACAGTCATTGGAGGCCTCCTTAAGGTATGGGAATATCCTTACCTTGGGACTGCATTGAGGCTGCATCAGTGCTGGAAAGTTGGATAGAATTGAGCCCTAAGTTGTCCACTTGCCAGTATCGTCATCTATATAGCGCCATCTATTTGCCTGATGCTTTACAGAGCCCTGGAGGAGGGTTGCTTGCCTCAAGGGCCTTATAATCTGTATATCAGGGAAGCCAGAGGAAAGAGTGATAAATTAAGGCAGTAGCAGGAATGGTGTTGGGGATGGACCAGGTTAAGCACTGGCAGGCCCACCAGGTCAGACTGACCCCCTCAACCCTCAGTACTGGTAGACATGCTAGTGCCTATTAATTACATCATGGGGCAGGTGGAGGGGACCATGAGGGGCATCTAGTGCAAGACTCTGGCTTTAAAAGATCTGTGGCATCCACTTCTGCCAATGATTGGCACTTCTGGTGTGATGCAAACAGCAACAAGAGTGTAATATCTCAGTTGAGACCAAGGCAAGGATTTGTATTACCAAAAAGAAGGCAGAGTTGCCACTGCTTCTTGTATCACAGCATGCTTTGGTGTAATCAGCCATCTTGCATTTGGCACAAACTAAGGGAATTATAACCTGGTGATCCCATACATGTTTACTCAGAAATAAGTGCCACTGAGTTCAGGGAGGGCTTACTCACCAGGTAAGTGTTTATGGGATTATAGACTTAGGACCAAACTACACCTTATATTGGAGCTCCTTGATTGGAACTTCTACGGTAATTTAATATTCTTGTATAATCAGTCATGATTGATTTGCATGGCATGGAGAGGGAGAGAGAGAGATCCAGCTTCTCCCCTGCTTAATTCCTCGGCTCCAGCTGCTATTCGCTGTATGTTATACCAGTTTGGCAGTGGGAGTGACTTAGATTGCAGCTATAGCACAGGGGAGAACATGGGTTTTGGAATCTCCTTCCTCCACACCATAGCCCGCTCCAAACTGGTGCCCTCTGTGCCTGCTTTTACAAGGGAAAAAAAAACTATGTTGGGGGTTTTAATCAGTGAGCTCCAATGTAGTGTGTGGAGTATGCAAAAGGTTTTGTGATTTATCATCTTAAGACTGTTACATATTACAGGTGGGGCTTTGGTCTTGATCAGCAGCAACACTTTTTTGTCTTCTCTGGTGTGTGATTGTGAGTTTTGTTATGCATATAACTTGAATAAGAATTTATTCTGCTGCTGGCTGGGTTTGTGTGTGTGTGGTTCTTTTTTGTTTTGTTTTTTGTTTGTTTTTGTATCCACTTCTGGTATGCGTCTCTGCTGAGAGGCATATCATCACTACCACATTTCTACCACCAGGTGGCACCATAAAACCAGTTTTATCACCAGTGACAATCCATTGTAAACAAGTTCAAATGAGAGATGATTCTCAGCAGGCTACAGGGGGCAGGCAATGATGCATAAGGAACCAGGGTTAGGATACAAGGACTCACTAAAGTAGACTTATTGGCACTTACATAAAGCTACGATTTCCAACATTCTTTGCAGAAGCCATGACACTTTTTGAACCATTTTCCAGATGGCTTTTTTCCTCAGGTAGGCCCTTGGTGTACTGTTAGAACTGAGTGTGTGGGTTTAAATTCAGTTCCAGGGTCAACTTTATTGTCAACTTTGCAAAAGTTCCAGAAAACATGTATTAGCAGTCATCACAAAGATGTTGAGTAGTGATTGATTTTCCTTCTGTTGGAATGAATCGCTGGGGTCAGGGGTCTGCTGTTAGTGATACTCACCCAGGGCTAAGAAACTGCCATTTACACACACATGCACCTTCCCCCCCAAGGGCCCTACAATCCTTATTCATTTTCCATTAAAAAGGCTTAAATTTTTTAATGGTGTCTAGTACTCTGTTTTCATTCCTGATGCTAATCATTTTTCATAATCTGCATGCAATTTAAACATTTCTCCCAATTTTTGTTCTGCAGTATTGTTATTTGTGAATTCTTTTCCTAATTCTTTCTATCTCCTATATGTAAATTTTGTCAGAAGAGCAAATATTATCCATATTTGAAAGAACCAGTCCAGTGTAGCTGGGGGAGTAAGATTTCTAAGAGCTTGCTCTGTCATTCTTAGCTGCAGTTAACAACATGTTGGCATTTCAGGGCTTCTTTCAAAACTACATCTTTCAAATATGCAGACAATACTATTTTTTAATTACAGTATATGAAAGGAATTATTCTGTTATCTTTTTTTCTATAAACTGTTTCCAAAATTTTGTAATTTTGGGACATGATCAAAGCAGTCCTGTTGCTGGCATTTGTCATCTCCAACAGTGGCATTCCTGGGGGGGTCAAGGGGGGCAAATACTCTGGGGCGCCATACCTGCAGGGGCGGTGTCCCCTTCCTTGGCCCCCCAAACCAGAAGTTACATTTTAGGCCCTTAGAAGACCTTTTGAGGGCTGGGAAAGCCTCCATGGCCCTTGAAAGCTCTTCTAAGGGCCTAAAGCATCACTTCTAGTTTTCATCCAAACACCGGAAGTAGGCCTTCCAGAGACCCCAGAAGGCCCTATGGGGGCAGGGCAGCATACTCCCCATGGGGGGCAGCATTCTGCTGTCCTGGCCCCAGATGGCACGGGGCTAGGATTGCTAGTGATCTCCAACAAAGATCTGCAAGTGTAGGACTTTACTTTCAGTGTACAGGTTTGCTTTCAACTCCCTTTGTAACTTAAGAAGAAGGCAGGACTGCAAACCATTGGGGAGTAAAGATATAACTTGGGTGGTATGAACCCAAGAATGTATGTATGCAAATTCTCATGCAAAACCAAAACAACCGGCAGCTCAACCTGCCGAAGAGAGAAGTGCATGAAGTGTTGTCTCACTCTTCCCTTCATGGGGGGGACGGGACACAATTTATTTTGGAGAGAAGCCGAGGAGTTGGGCAGCAGCAGAAGGTTTGTACAAGGCTTGGCTCCTCCCTCTCCCCTCTATCTACCTGGCAGCAGGAGGCCTCACCCAGGGCTCAGCTGCCTTCCCCCTCCAGCCACTCACAGACATACCTAAGAGTTTTAAAACACATTTTGAGGGAGGCAGCAATGGTTGGGAGCTTGTGTTGGGCTCGGCTCCTTCCCTCCCCTCTTTCAGCCATCCACGGGCAGGCATGTACATGCTAATGTGTGCATAAGTCTTTAAAAATGTTTGGGAGGGGGGGGTGGGCTTCATGCAGGACGTGCAGATGGCATTCTGTGTGACTGGCTCAGGTGGCAATGGAGCTTTGACCAGGCCTGCTCAAGTTGTCTCTGACTTTTCCTGCCATGTGAAGCAGCCATCTGACGCACAGAGCAACAGGAATTTGTTGTATTAATATAATTTTCCACAGGTTGTGGAGAGTCTGTGGGGCAAAGCACTATACAAAGTCCATTGCACTTCTGCCCATCCCCTGGGCAACCCCACCAGTACTTCAGTGGTCAGTACTTCAGTGGTCAGTCCAGCCAGTTCAGTTACCAGCTTGGCCTACTCCTGACACCATCCTTGATTTTCGCCATGCCTTTTTCTCAAAAAGACCTTCCAGAGCAGCTAATATAGTAATTTAAATTTTATACCTTTATGCTGCTTGGTGTTTTAAAACTCTACAACAAGCTTGGGAGCTACATTTTCTCCCCTAGGCTTAGGCATTCAAAGCAAAGCTTAAAAAGCAACCATTGTCACACCTGAAGCTTCAAGAGCTTTTGAGCTCTTGTGGTTGTGACATGTAGAAATGCTGCCCCTGCAGAACAGAAGACAAAGGAAAGCTTGACAACCTTTGGAAGCAGGGGTGACCAGCAGAATGGTCAGCCCTGCTTCCAGCAGGGGATCTGCCACCCCTCAAAGTAGATTCTGCTGCCCCTGTTTGTGCATGCCTGTGCTAACACACACACCATAAGAACATAAGAACAGCCCCACTGGATCAGGCCATAGGCCCATCTAGTCCAGCTTCCTGTATCTCACAGCGGCCCACCAAATGCCCCAGGGAGCACACCAGATAACAAGAGACCTCATCCTGGTGCCCTCCCCTGCATCTGACATAGCCCATTTCTAAAATCAGGAGGTTGCGCATACACATCATGGCTTGTACCCCGTAATGGATTTTTCCTCCAGAAACTTGTCCAATCCCCTTTTAAAGGCGTCTAGGCTAGACGCCAGCACCACATCCTGTGGCAAGGAGTTCCACAGACCACACGCTGAGTAAAGAAATATTTTCTTTTGTCTGTCCTAACCTGCCCAACACTCAATTTTAGTGGATGTCCCCTGATTCTGGTATTATGTGAGAGTGTAAAGAGCATCTCTCTATCCACTCTGTCCATCCCCTGCATAATTTTGTATGTCTCAATCATGTACTCCCTCAGGCGCCTCTTTTCTAGGCTGAAGAGGCCCAAACGCCGTAGCCTTTCCTCATAAGGAAGGTGCCCCAGCCCCGTAATCATCTTAGTCACTCTCTTTTGCACCTTTTCCATTTCCACTATGTCTTTTTTGAGATGCGGCGACCAGAACTGGACACAATACTCCAGGTGTGGCCTTACCATAGATTTGTACAACGGCATTATAATACTAGCCGTTTTGTTCTCAATACCCTTCCTAATGATCCCAAGCATAGAATTGGCCTTCTTCACTGCCGCCGCACATTGGGTCGACACTTTCATCGACCTGTCCACCACCACCCCAAGATCTCTCTCCTGATCTGTCACAGACAGCTCAGAACCCATCAGCCTATATCTAAAGTTTTGATTTTTTGCCCCAATGTGCATGACTTTACACTTACTGACATTGAAGCGCATCTGCCATTTTGCTGCCCATTCTGCCAGTCTGGAGAGATCCTTCTGGAGCTCCTCACAATCACTTCTGGTCTTCACCACTCGGAAAAGTTTGATGTCGTCTGCAAACTTAGCCACTTCACTGCTCAACCCTGTCTCCAGGTCATTTATGAAGAGGTTGAAAAGCACCGGTCCCAGGACAGATCCTTGGGGCACACCGCTTTTCACCTCTCTCCATTGTGAAAATTGCCCATTGACACCCACTCTCTGCTTCCTGGCCTCCAACCAGTTCTCAGTCCACGAGAGGACCTGTCCTCTAATTCCCTGACTGTGGAGTTTTTTCAGTAGCCTTTGGTGAGGGACCGTGTCAAACGCCCTCTGAAAGTCCAGATATATAATGTCCACGGGTTCTCCCGCATCCACATGCCTGTTGACCTTTTCAAAGAATTCTATAAGGTTCGTGAGGCAAGACTTACCCTTACAGAAGCCATGCTGACTCTCCCTCAGCAAGGCCTGTTTGTCTATGTGTTTTGAGATCCTATCTTTGATGAGGCATTCCACCATCTTACCCGGTATGGATGTTAGGCTGACCGGCCTATAGTTTCCCGGGTCCCCCCTCTTTCCCTTTTTAAAAATAGGCGTGACATTTGCTATCCTCCAATCTTCTGGCACCGTGGCCGTTTTGAGGGACAAGTTGCATACCTTAGTCAAGAGATCTGCAACTTCATTCTTCAATTCCTTAATAACTCTTGGGTGGATGCCATCAGGGCCCAGTGACTTATTGATCTTTAATTTATCAATGAGGTCTGAAACATCTTCTCTTTTAACCTCTATCTGACTTAACTCCTCGGTCAGGTGGGGCCGTTCGGGCAGCAGTATCTGCCCGAGGTCTTCTGCCGTGAAGACAGATGCAAAGAACTCATTTAATTTCTCTGCCATCTCTAAGTCTCCTTTTATCTCCCCTTTCCCTCCCTCACCATCCAGAGGGCCAACCGCTTCTCTGGCGGGTTTCCTGCTTCTAACATATTTGAAGAAGCTTTTATTATTCCCCTTAATGTTGCTGGCCATGCATTCCTCATAGTCTCGCTTGGCCTCCAGTATCACCTTCTTACATTTCTTTTGCCACAGTTTATGTTCCTTTTTATTCTCCTCATTAGGGCAAGACTTCCATTTACGGAAAGAAGCTTCCTTGCCCTTCACAGCCTCTCTAACTTGGCTGGTTAGCCATGCGGGCACTCTCCTGGATTTAGTGGAACCCTTCTTTCTTTGCGGTATACATCTCTGCTGGGCCTCTATTACTGTTGTTTTAAGCAGCCTCCATGCACTCTGGAGAGATTGGACTCTTTTTACCCTCCCTTTCAACCTCCTTCTAACCAGCCTCCTCATTTGAGGGAAGTCCGCCCGTCGGAAGTCAAGGGTTTTTGTGAGAGATCTGCCTGGTATTCTTCCCCCAACGTGCACGTCAAAACGGATCGCAGCATGATCACTGTTCCCCAATGGCTCAGTAACGTTTACATCTCTAACCAGGTCCTGCGTACCGGACAATATTAAATCCAGAGTCACCTGTCCTCTGGTGGGCTCCGTGACTAGCTGATCTAAGCCACAGTCATTTAGCACGTCAAGAAATCCGGTTTCCTTATCGTGACCAGAACACAAATTGACCCAGTCAATATGAGGATAATTGAAGTCCCCCATGATTACAACCCCATCCCTCCTTGTCACCTCCCTGATCTGTTTCCTCCTTTCAAGGTCCCCATCAGATTTCTGGTCTGGAGGACGATAGCACGCCCCCAGTATTACATCGCTGCACAAGCCTGGTAATTTAACCCACAGAGATTCTACGGTGGAGTCGGACCCACCTTCAATCTCTACTTTGCTGGATTCTATCCCTTCCTTAACATAAACGGCCACCCCATCTCCAACACGCCCCTGCCTGTCCCTCCTGTAGAGTTTATAGCCCGGGATTGCGGTATCCCACTGATTCTCCGCATTCCACCAGGTTTCCGTTATGCCCACTATGTCAATATTTTCCCTTGTCACCAGACATTCCAGTTCTCCCACCTTTGTTCATAGACTTCGGGCATTCGCACAAAAGCATTTATACACGGAATGCCCCAGGATGCGCTGCTTATTCGCTCCTTTGTCCCCGCATCCTCTCATTGTGCCAAACCGTCTATCACATCCCATCACCCTACCTTTCCCAATTTCTTCTCCTACTCTGCCTTTGTCTTGTTGTTCTCTAACCTCCCCATCCTCATCCCATAGGGATGAGGAGTCCCGAACCGGATGCCCCTTGTCTCCTGTCGGCCTTCCCCCAGGGATCAGTTTAAAAGCTGCTCTGCCACCTTTTTAATGTTATGCGCCAGCAGTCTGGTTCCATTCTGGTTCAAGTGGAGCCCGTCCCTCTTGTACAGGCCCCGCTTGTCCCAAAACGTTCCCCAGTGCCTAACGAATCTAAACCCCTCCTCCCTACACCACCGTCTCATCCATGCATTGAGACCCCTGATCTCCACCTGCCTAGCTGGCCCTGCGCGTGGAACAGGTAGCACTTCAGAGAACGCTACCTTCGAGGTCCTGGCTTTCAGCTTCCTGCCTAAAAGCCTAAATTTGGCCTCCAGGACCTCCCAGCTACACTTGCCCACGTCGTTGGTGCCGACATGCACCACAGCCGCTACCTCTCCCCCAGCACTGTCTACTAGCCTGTCTAGACAAGAAGTGATGTCCGCAACCTTCGCACCAGGCAGGCAAGTTACCATGCGGTCCTCACATCCGTCGCAAACCCCCCTCTCTGTGTTTCTAATAATTGAATCCCCCACTACAAGAAGCCCCTGACCCCCCTCCCGCCGAGGAGTATCCCGAGTGCGTTCGGATACGGGCCCATCCCCTGGAGAAGGGGACCCCCTAGGGGATTGTTTCCCTCCTCTCCAGGATGACATCCTCCAGTCCCGAGACTTCCCACCCGGCAGCCGAGGAGCTGCACGCCTGAGGTTGGGACGAAGCCTGATCGTCCCCAGAAGTCTCCCCACGGTCCTCCTCTGCCTGCCTGCGCTTCTCCAGGTCGGCCACCAAGGCTTCAAGGGAGCGGACGCGTTCCCTGAGACCCTGGAGCTCCTTGCACCAAGGACACACCCATGACTTATGCCCCAGAGGCATATAATCATACATGTGGCACTCGATGCAGAACACTGGATAGCCCCCACCCTGCTGCTGGCTGTCTGACTGCATAGCTTTTTTGTTGTTGTTGTTTTATTTAGGGGTCCTTTTATAAACCCTACACTGTATAGCAGCCCTCTTCTCAAGGGAAGAGGAAGGGCAGTGTATGGGGCCCTGGCCTCCTCGCCTTGCTGCTGAACTCGCCCAGATGCTAAGCTCTTGTGCCTTACCTGGCACTTAGTTCCCGAGGCACTTGGTTCCCAGAGGCCACACGCGTCTGGAGAGAGCCTCACACGATGGCAGGCTTAGCTTTATACTCCTGGCTGGCTCCTCCTCCCTCCTTCCTTCCTGACTGAAAGGGGGCTGGCCTTCCCAGGTGAGTTTACAAAAGCTCAGGAAGGCAAACGGCTGCTGATGGGCGTAACCTACTCTGCAGGCTCCTGAATGGACTGCTTGGATTAGCCTAATGGGGCTCTTAATGGGTTGGGAATTGGCCCTTCCTAGGTTCTTTCCCTCCTAGTTCTGTTCTCTTAGGCTGGACTGTTTTTGTAACCTCAAGCTAGTTTTTATTTGGGTTTGTTTAATTATTTATTGCTCTCTAGATCCTGTGTCCCAATTTACTGAACTGTTTAGGTTATGTTCTAACTTAGATTAGGTTTAACCTGGGTTAAGTATAGGTTTAATTTAAACAAGCAGAAAAACCTGCTTTCCACTTTATCCTCCTCCCTTCCTTTGATTAGGTGCTACCTTAGGTGCAGCTAACTTTCAACTTTGATTTAAATGCCTGACCAACACCCTCTGCCAACACACCTGCACACTGCACTAGCACTCACCTCCTCCTCTACCTCTGCCACATTGTCTGAGGCTTAATCTTACTTTGCAAGGAGCAACGAAGAAGAAAGACAGCTGCGCTTTTCCTGAATGCTCAGGAAAAGGAGTGCAACAGCAGTGGAGGAGCTGGAGAAAGAGGCAAGGTCTACCCATTCTCTTCTTGTGTGTGAGAACAGGAGGGGGTAGCTGTGTGCAGACTTTGGGCAGGTGGCAGGCCAGTGCATGTGATGGGTGAACAGGGGTCACAGGACACCCCCACAAGTGCCACCACCCCCAACCTGTTGCTTGAAGCAAGGGGTCCAACCAGCCTCATGGCTGAATCACCCTTGTTTATGGCCAATTAGCAGAAGGTTTTTTTACATGTGCGTTCCAGATGTATTTAGAGCAGTGTTTCTCCATCAGTGGTACTCCTACCAGCACTGGTGCTTGAGGTGGTGTCTGGCGATCCACTTGGGGCCCCCTGCTGCCTGGCAGCAAGACCAGCAATGCAGTGTAACCAGCAGCAGTAAGAGGCTCAGCTTAGTGGGCAGAGCTCCAGTGTGTGCTTTTTGCAAGCTCAGAAAAGTCCCCCTGTCTGCTCTGAGCCTCTGAACAGTGTTTGCTGCATTGTGCCTGGCCTCCAAATCCACAAGTAGCTGGCAATGACATCATTGCCAGTTACTTTCAGTGGTACTTCCAGGAGGTGGACAAACATTGAGAAACGCTGATTTAGGGGAAAGCCAACTGAATCCTCAGGTGCCTGAAATGGCAGTTGTGGTCAATCTGTGACTGTAGACTGTAACCCAGAAAAAAAAGGCAGGTGAGGTGAATGGCCTGGGGCAGACCAGAGTTTCTGCTCATTGTTCCCATCTCCTTTAGTGGTGAGGAGGGCCAGAAAAGAATGGCATCCTGCAACACTTGTTGGTTCCCCAGACCTGCTCTGAACACTGTGATCTCAAACACCCTGAAGAGAGAAATGAGTTCCTTTGCATTTAAAAGATGCTGTTGTTAGAACCAGGCCCTAAAGGACTTCTGGAGAAGTGGTCTCCGTTGCCTTTTGGCTACCTGCCCCGCTTGCCCTTCGGTGTAGGCCAGCGAATGCCTGCCGCTCCCTCTTCTGAGGCACATGCTTTGCCAGCAGGCTCTTTTACTGTTGGAAGGGGAGAGAATAGCACACTGTTGCCATCGCGATGACCAAACCGTTTCTATGGCAACCACCTCTTTGGAGTAGATGCTCTTGTGGGTTCCATGGCAACCATGCTGGGTCACCACCTTCAGGTAAGTTGACATTTCTACACCCTTCCTTAGCACAGGTAACACCCACGGCTGGTGGGCTAGATAGCAGCGTTGCCGTGGATACCTTGCTGCAAACCATGACAACTTCCATTGCTACTCTCATTTAGGACAATAGAACTGGCTGCCAGACATCGTGACTAGTGTTGATGAGATCAGCAAATTCCTTCATGTCACTGCTCAATGAAGCAGTTTCTCTTCTGACAGTTCTGTTTCCAGACCCTCAATTCCCACACCCCCATTTTGATGGTTAGCAGATATTCCATTTTCCTCATGTCCCCCTTCTGCCATCATTTGTTTTTAAGTTAAGTTCAATGAGCTGATCGTAGGCTTTAAAATCCCAAGCACAGGGTGGTCTGTCCATGGGGCTGACTGATGTGGTTGCCTCAGCTGGTGGATTGGTGAGGCATGCCTCCCTCCCTCCCTCTGTCCCCTTGCTCTCTGGATCTAACAGAAAGAGGGGCATAGAGTGGAAGGGGAGGTATGAAAGACATTCTAGCCCACTGCTGTTTTTTCCTTTATACTTCCTCTTCATTTTCAAATCCAGAGAGTGAGAAAACAAATTGTAGAGGTTGTGGCTGCTGCCCTTCTTGGTAAGGGAGGCAGCATTTAGCATTCTGTCTCAGAGGTTGGAAGGTTTTCAGTCAGCCCTTTGTGAACGGATTGGAATCTGACTAAGAAGGGCCAGTGGCATGCATATGAACCTGACCAGGCCCTTCGGTCTGGAGCAGGTGCTGCCCCTGGTCCTGCCATCCTCTAAGGTGCAAAGGTGGCCATGAAGGATGGAGACTTGTTGGTATTGGTACCCAAGATATGGGATTCATTGCTACAGGAAATTCAGCTGGTCCCTTCATCCATGCCTTTAGAGACCAGCTTAGTTTCAATTAATTTCCTCTCCAAAACATAGACATAGAAATTGGAGGTTTGTCATAGAAATTTAAAAAAAAAAAGCTAAAGCAGGGTTACGGGCTCTGACAGAAGCTATTCCTGGCTATTTCTTTTTTCCCCCCAACATGATGTAATGCCAATAAGCCAGCTGGTGATCCTTTAAAATCTCCAGGATTGCTTCCAGTTATCATCTGGAGCTCAAAGCTGATTCCTGGAGACTCCAGGCCAGTTCTGGAACCCTGAGCTAAAGTGATGCACAAGTTTCAAACATCTGGTTGAATTTCTTCTCCCAGTAACTCACCACCACCACCATTCCTTCCCAACAATTGGGATTTTGTGGCATACTGAGCAAGGAGGTTTTCCAGCTGGCCATCATCTCCAACAGCCATTAATGCTCTTCTCTTCCATGGATTAGCCTTTTATTGAAATAGTGGTCATCAGAGCCTCTTCTGGCAGGGAATTTCAAGAATTATCTGTTACAAAGAAAAGTCCTGTCATGTTTTGGGTCTTAAAAGCTACTAATAAGCAATTTTGTTGGATCGTCCTGAGTTCTAGAGTTATGAGAGAACAGGGATGACCCAGCCAGGCTGACCTGGCTGACAATCTGGCAGAAGCAACCAAGTGCCAGAGTGCCTTTCACCCACCTGCCCCAGCCCATTGCCTGTCCAGTTGCTGCCTCACTCTCTTTGGAAAGTGAGTAAGAAGACGGGGGGGCCTCCCCATCTTCTTGCCTGCTTCTTGGCCCCACTGCTGAGGAACTAGAGGAGAAGGTAGCAGCTGCTGTGATTCTTTTCCTGGTGGCTGCCCTAGAAGAAGAGCTGTTGGGAAGAAGACTGCCACCTCCTTACCTTTTTTCCCACTGGCACTTCTTCAGAACAGGCTGCGCAGGGAGGATCTTTCTCATGGTCCCTCTCATGCTGGCTGGTTTTGAAGAAGAGCTGGCAGGAGAGGAGAGAAGGAGGTGGGGTGGCAATGAAGGTGTCTGTACCTGTTGGTGCACCTGCAAAAAATATAAGGGACAAATCATTTGGGCTTCTTCAGACAGTGCTGGGGCTTTGACTGGGAGTGCAAGAGAGAGAAATGTTGCCTCTGCCCACTTTCTCCATGCCATGTATAATTTCATTAATCTCTACCCATAACCTACCTTTTTCCGAACTCAAAAACTCCACTGCTTTAGCTTTTCCTCATTGGAAGGAACTCTCAGCCTCAGTTTGCAGATCTCCTCCCCCCCTAAGTATACTGTGGCCTCTTTCCTTCAGAGACAGTAAAACGGTGTCTTGATTGCATTGATTCCAGTTGCAGATGAAGTCTCTCAAGGAGAAATGTCCCACTGAACAAGCACATTTCCTGCACATAGAAAATAAGCATGTCAGGGATAAACCTCTTGTCCCTGACAGTTTTCTACATGGAAAGCATGGAGGAGCATCCCACCATGTAAGCTCTAGCATGCCATGTGAAGAGTAACACTCGGGCCCAAGGTTTATCGCCTCAGGGAGAATGTCACTTCAAAGACATTTGCTTCCAGTTAAGACTGTGTGTGCATACAGGTGTGTGGATTTGCTAACTTTAATTCAGTGATTTTCTGCTAGTTGTATTTCATGGTTGTGCTTGGCCCTCCTGCCGTGATGATCACTGTGGCACTGTCCTTAGTGGCCTAACTCTGCTGAAAGTGGAGACAGCCATGGCAGTGGGTGCACCACTGGCCATGATGTGTCTGTGTGGCCACCTGGCCCTTTAAAGGAGGCGTTGTTTAGGGAAGGAGGATACAAACCCAAGCCCCAACTGTGGGGCAAGCCTCCTGCTTCTGTGCACAGCTGCAGTTTCTTGTGGCAGTGATGGTTATTTGCAAAAGTGGTACCTGCAAAAGGTAGTCCTTGGGGGGGGAAAAGTTGGAAAGTCCTGCTTTAACTAAACCCCACAGAGGGATGCTGTTTTTCAGCCTAGCCTGTACTATGCTAGCAGAGTGTGCTAAGCTAATGTGGCCTGGGGGAGCCACAATAGGACAATGTGTAGCCTTGGATTTTGGCCATGGTGTGCAGCACATCTCTGTTTTCTTCAGCCAAGCCTCACTTATTAATTTCCTCCAGACCCAGGGGCACAGTCGTGAGGCACTTGCAATAATCACACTGATGAACAAGCCTTTTATGACCAAGTAACTATAACAACTCTGAGGCATGGGGGTTGTAAGTGTGGAGCAGAGGCCCTGTCAGAAGAAAACATTACTACAACTTAGTCCATACTCTTGGTTTTGTTTCCAAGTAGTTATTAAACTGGAGGGCAAAATTGCTACTTACATGGCAAGGTGTTAAAAAATAGGTCATGCGGCAGCTCAGCTACTGAATACACATTTATATAACACATTTCTGTGTCAAAGATTTTGTTTTCCCTGAATTTGTCAGGGAGAGGAACAAGTGAAGAAGTGAATCTGAGCAAGGGGAAAATATGCACTTTTAAAATGTTTTAAAGATATTTTTAAAATGTTTTAAAGATATTTAAAATGTTTTAAAGATATTTTTTAAATGGCGCTTTTTAAAGTAGGATAACTAGCATTTTAGAAATGGTAATAATGAACAACCAGGTTTTCAGGACAGCTGGATATGTGCAGAACCTAAAAGTTCAGGTTTCATGGTATGCATTAGGTTATATGTAGTGTACAAAAGGAATCATAATTCTGGTGTACAGGGCTGGCCAAAGACCTTCTCTTGTCTGAGGCCACCCCTCCCTTATCACAGCACACACTAATTATCTCTGCTGTTTGTCCACCTGCTCCCTGGATTTGAAAAGAAAGAGGGGAACAAAGTAGAAGAGAAAATGTGGTAGAGGTTGGTTGCTAGAGTGCAAGGGATACTCTAGCCCACTGCTCTACTCTTCTGCACACTTCTGCACACTTCCTTTTCCATTTTATCCCCCTTCCTTTTTAAGATACAGGGAGAAGGAGGAGCAGTGGAGGCAGACAGGCAGCTGGATGTAGGTGCCTCCTGCTAATCTGTCACCTGAGTTATCCATTGTAGTTGGCCCCTTTAATGGGCCAGGCTCAGATTTTCTCTTGAGCTTTAAAGTCAGGAATTGATTTGAACAAGTTCTTGTGCTATATCTAAGAGTCCTTTGGTTCATGAAATTCTTGCTCTCCACACCATTTTCTCCATACCAGGCTGATTTTTTTTATAGCAGCAGGCTGTGTGGTGCAGTGGTTATAGTGCTAGCATTATAACTGCTGCATCACACAGCCTGCACACAGGGGTTAGGACTGCACCCTAAGTTGAGTAGTTTCTTCTGCTTATCCATCCACACATTGCTGCAGAGTTTTTGTCATTATATCCTGTTTTTTGTTTAGGAAATGGATCGTGGTGTTTGCACTGGTTTCCAAATGTATGTCTTTATTCACTTAAGCATTTTCCTGTTTTTGTTTTGTTTGGTTTTTCTGGGGAAGTCATCCTCACTGAGAAAACTTCTGGCTTAAAACATGTTATGTAATCAATAGGATAACATACAAAGTTAAAACAAGTCCCTATTGCGACCAATTTAAAACACACACTCTCTCTTCTTGGGCGCTCTACTCAATGGATTTTATTCTAATTTTTATGTTTGAAAACAGTACCTTGGTGTGTATTCACTTTTGGCTAGCAAGAATGACTGTGGAACCTATTTTTAAACCTGTGAAGGCTCAAAAGGCTTTCTGCTAAGTCAGACGGATGGTCCTTCTCGCTCAAGGTTAACTGCATTGACTGACAGCAGCTTTCCAGGGTTTCAGACAGAGAAGGGTTGTTTCCAGCCCTGTACAGAGAGTATACATGAGATCTTATGTGTGCAAACCAGGGGCTGTACCACTCAGCTACAGCCCCCTTCAGTGTTTTGTTCTGCATGGTAAATATGCATATATGAAAAAGAGGACCAAGGTCCCCAGGAGTTTTTGAAGCCTACGAGTTTATCCTTACAGTGGTCACAATCTTTTGGTGACTGCAGTTATAGGGAGAGAATGATACTGTATTGTATTGGCAACCTTCAGTCTCGAAAGACTATGGTATCGCGCTCTGAAAGGTGGTTCTGGCACAGCGTCTAGTGTGGCTGAAAAGGCCAATCCGGGAGTGACAATCCCTTCCACACCGGGAGCAAGTGCAGTCTGTCCCTGGTCTGTCTCCCTGGCTATGGGCCTTCCTTCTTTGCCTCTTAGCCTCAGACTGTTGGCAAAGTGTCTCTTCAAACTGGTAAAGGCCATGCTGCACAGCCTGCCTCCAAGCGGGCCGCTCAGAGGCCAGGGTTTCCCACTTGTTGAGGTCCATCCCTAAGGCCTTCAGATCCCTCTTGCAGATGTCCTTGTATCGCAGCTGTGGTCTACCTGTAGGGCGCAATGATAATACCTAGTATTTATGAAATGTTTAAGGCTGCAATCCTATGCCCTCTTTGGTGGGAGTAGGACCCACTGAACACAATGGGGCTTTCTTCTGAGTAGTGGCGTCACCAGGGTGCCAGTGCAGGAGACCAGGGTGTTGCCCCCTTGACAGATCTCCTCCCATGCAGTGGGGTGAGGTTGCCCTGAGTGGTGGGCATGGTGATGCTCCATCACCCCACCCCCGATGGCTATACCTTCTGATGGAATAATTTCAGCATGGCTTGTTCCATTGCATTCTGCAAGACAATATGCATCAAATGATATATAACACAGTGTTATTATTCGAAGATACCAGGTTTTTAAAATTTTTGGCTCATAGTGGTGTAACCCCCCCATGCCTGTCACCTGATGTGGCCTACACCTGCCACACCCCCTAGCGATGCCACTGCTTCTGAGTAGACATGCATAGGACAGTACTACTCGTGTTTAAAGCACTCCTCAGGCGCTGTATGAAGGGGTGGTTGGAGTGCAGCAGCAGAACACACAATTGCATGCAGAAGGCCCCAAGTTCAATTTCCAGCATCTTCAGGATCAGATAGCAAGTGATGGGGAAGGCTCCATCTGAGATTCTGGAATGTTGCTGCCAGTTCTGGTAGACTATACAGGACTAGATGGACTAATAATGGATCTGGCTAAGCAGAAATCAGCTTTTTTATGTGTTTACTCAGTGCCTTATCAGTCAACCCTGTAAGGTACATCTTGCATGAAAAAAGAGAGTGGCTTACCAAAGGCCTCATCATGAGTCTGTGGCAGAGACATTGTGGTTCCTGGGCATTCTGCAACATGCTACACAAGCGATCATAAAACCAACTCACTTTTGTAGGGTTTTGATAAGGTCTCTTAAGATAATATGTGTGAAGCACTTTGTTTTCACACTATACCACAGTGCTACTTATCATTGGGTTGTTTATCAAAAGTGTTATTCATTATATTAATTGAGAAGGTTTCAAACAAACCTTCTGAGCCTTTGGTAGGCCTCAGAAAGCTGAGGAATGAGGGTAGGCTTTCTGTGGTGCCAAAATCCGGGCCTGGATTTTTACTTAGACCAGCTTTACTAGCTGGTGTATGGTCAATTCTTGAGGAAGCCAGCCCCCCCCCCCACTTTTCTATCCTTCCTTCCTCAGTTGTCCACTGCCTTGAGGAACATAAGGGGAGGAACGTTGAGGTGAAACAGCTGAGGCAGTGGAAAGGGCTGCTCTGACGTCAAGAGCAGGTCCTTTTGCCTCATCAGGTCCAGGATTTGAAGAAGCAGTAGCAAAAACACAAGCCTCCTGCCCCTCCTCCTTCCCAGGCACCTGCACCCCACATCCTGTAAATTTCAGAGCCAGAGCAGCTGGCTGGGAGGAGGAAACGCTTCTTGGCCCAAAGTCAGGGATCATGCTGCAGAGGGGGAAGGCAGGGACAGGGATGTGACTCGCTTATAGAGGCAAATATCTTCTGCAGGCTGTACACTCACATTTTGTTTCCTGGAGTATTGTTATCCTTTGGGTGCTGGTTGTGCTGATGCTTCTCAAATTTGTTTCCTCCAACTTTTGTCTGATGAAAATTCAGAGAGACTTGTTGGGAGGGCTTCAATCCCATGTCCCCCATCATTAGATACTTGGGCACAACTTTTCCCCTGGATTAGAGTAAGAGGCAGACTTCACTCTTGCAAACCACAAGTCACCGCAGTGGACTGATCTCAACAGGTATGTCAAATAACTTCCCAAGTCCCCTGGCGGCAGAGCTCCTCACCCTGGGGGAGGAGGTGGGGATGATTGTTTTCTGTAGTTATTTTTATTGTTTGACCATCCACTGGGGGAAAAGGCATGTCAAGAAATAACAATGCAGATGTTTAAAATCATAACAAAGCTCTGTAATGCCAAAACACAGGTGATTAAAATAAACAAATATCCTTACAACAATCCCCTGCGTGGTTTTCCATGTAAATTTGTCTTACTATCTACATAGCAAATTCCAAAGAGGTCCCTTTTCAGTAACCAAAAGAAGAAAATCAACATTTTGGGGCAGTAATCAAGATTATATTTTATTTATTACAGTATTTTTATACCGCCTTATTCATAGACTTGTATGCTCAAGTCTCATACACTCAAGGCGGTTTACATAGGCAGGCTGGGCTTAAACATCATTTCTTCAAATGGGGATTTTTACAAGTGTTATTCTAGGAGAGAAACTCGCAGGATCCTCCATTTCTCCAGATGTTTCCCTACAAGATGCAATTGTTACTCTGGCTGCACAGCTCTTGCACTTTAGAACGTACCACAGGCAGCTGCAAAACATACAGTAGAACCTCCAAAGTTGACCACCTCTCTATGATGACTACCTCCTTAAGTTGACCTAATTTTCACAGTATGGACAGACACTGCATATACACTGTGGGAGACCAACCTCTCTATATTGACCACCTCCGTAAGTTGTACCTTGACCACTTCGACCATCACACAGAGTATTAATTTACCCTCCTTAAGTTGTCCACTGAACGTGATACTGTGGGCCTGTGTTTTGTCTGGTTTGTCCCATCTTGGAAAAGCAAGAAGTCACGCGACAATCCCTCCCCTATGCCTGCTAGCGTGTGTGCGAAAGGGTTTTTAAAGGTGGGCACACTGCACATAGCCAACAGACCTGTGCTGGTTGCCGATTGTGCCTGAACATGTACCAAGTTGTGAGGGACATGAGGTTGCTTGTGCATAGTGAAGCCACTGTCCTTTCACTTTGGTTCCCATCACCAGTGCATTACTTTACATTTATATTGAAACACAACTGCTATTTTGCTGCCTATTCTCCCGGTTTACGATCCCTTCTGATCTTCACCACTCAGAAAAGTTTAGTGTCATCCACAAACTTGTCCACCTCCCTGCTTATCCCTGTTTCCAGGTCATTTATGAAGATGTTGAAAAGCACCAGTCCCAGGACAGATCCTTGAGGCACTCCACTTTCCACCTCTCTCCACTTTTCTTGTCAATTGCCCATTGACCCACTCTCTGTTTCCTGGTCCTCAACCAGGAATCCATGAGAGGACCTGTCCTCTTATTCCCTGACCATTGAGTTTTCTCAACAGCTTTTAGTGAGGGACTGTATCAAACACCTTCTGGCATTTAGTGAATCTGAGGAGACCCAGTGGAGGCCAGGCAGCCTAAGTTTAAAAGTGTTGTGTTTTTTTTTTAGCTGTTGGTGCTATGTAGCATGCTACATGCTTTGGGCTGGCAAGGGATAGCATTGGTCTGCCTGTCTGCTATGAAACCAAGTTTTTTTTTTAACTTACAATTTTTTTTAAGCTTATAAATTTTCAGGGGTTTTTTAAAACACTGATTGTGGGCTGTTTATTCTCTGTCTCTTGATATAGATGATATAAATAGTAAGCATCACAAGAGGATCAATTCTCATTGATATTTGCAATAAAACTTTTTAAAAATCCAATCTAAATAATAACTTGGCCTTGCATTTGTTGTCCTGGGAGTGAAACATGATAATATTTAAATGCCTTCCCCCCCCCCCCCGTATGTTGACCAACTCCCTATGTTGACCAATCTCCTCCAGTCCCTTGGGTGGTCAACTTAAAGCGGTTCTACTGTACCTCAGGCTGGTTCTCAGGATGGTTCTCAGCACCATTGGGTGCTGGTTCTCAGGATGTTATCCATTTCTTGCTAGTCCAGATTCCTTTGTCTTTAGCCAAAGGCTTTCAGTAAACCATCCAAGATAAGAACCAAGCTGATCCTGCTTAGCTTTTTCAGGCCAGGTGACAGCTCAACCTCCAGACTATATCTCCTGCCCCTGATGAGAATAGAAGGCAGTTTGAAAGGTGTGTGTGTGGGGGGGGCACTTGTCTTGCCTCCTCCCTAGAATCAGGAAATTGAAAAACAT
This sequence comes from Tiliqua scincoides, assembly GCF_035046505.1. NCBI lineage: Eukaryota > Metazoa > Chordata > Lepidosauria > Squamata > Scincidae > Tiliqua > Tiliqua scincoides. The sequence goes on along the minus strand of NC_089831.1, from coordinate 4,378,934 downwards.
AGACTATGTTCAATGACTCTCACACTACAAATAAAACATCTTGGATCAATATGAAACGTTCCTGTAAGGTCTTTCCAGAGCAGCCAAGGGAATTTTGTTCTGTAAGCAGAGAAACTTTAGTTCTGTAAGTGTTCTCCTTTTTTGGAATTGGTATAATATGAGCTTAGTGACACTCATAATAATAATCAGATTTTTAATTATACAGTGTAAGGGTGCAGTGCTTGTATTTAATAACAGAGGCAAGTGTCATTACAGAATGACTTCCCTCAGCCTAATTTGAGTTCGACTTTAAATTTTGCAGATTTAATACTAGCAAAAGGAATAGTGGAGAAGCCATAGGGTTGTGAAATTGTGAAATCAAATACCTCTTTTTTGTGATCCCTTTTAAAACACACCCTTCAATGCATGCTGTGGGTAGCTTTTTCTACCACATTCTCAGTTTTGAGCCACACATTATAAAGTATTTACAGTAGTAAATACACTTTCATATTTACTGGTAGAGCTCCTGTTTCAGCATGGAGATGGACACGTTCCCTTTAAACATTTGAAATGATTCTCAGTGGTGGATTTTGAAGATAACCGACTGCAAGCACCTCCAGTTCCATGTCTAAAACATATTTGAGGATTAAGTTTTGTTTCCTTAGACTGCAGCATAGGAAACAACTCTTCCTCCTTTGCCTCTTCAAAAGCTGGGGATATTCTGGATAGATTGCTCAGTCTTTAGCCTTGTCAGGGTGGCCCAATAGTTTAGGCTTTGTGGGGCCCATGGCACATGCCCACAGAAGTGCCCACACTCATGTCCAGCCAACCCCTGAAGCAGCAAGAGCTTGGCGATGATGCCATCATGTCACTGTCAAACTTCAGGGGTTTCCGAGCTCTGCGTTGTTAGTGGGTCAAGGTGCTAAAATGTTTGGGAAGCACTGGGACAGTGGATCGGTTGTCGTTAAGCAGCATGAAGGAGGACTCTTGTCAATCTGCCCCTGGTTCCCAGGCACCATGTGCTTTTCAAAGCATTGGAGGTGTGCACCATCAGGGGTCCCCCTACAGTGTTTTTGCTCCAGAGACTCCCCAGAAATGGAGCTGCCACTGACCCTCAGTGTGTGTTTTCTAGATGTCCTGGGCTGGAAACAATAGGATTGAATCTATTCAGGAATATGACCACCATCAATACACTAGACCTGGGTGGACTACTTCCTGCCTGAAACACCCACCTTTGTGGCATTGTACTGAACGTGTAGCTGTTTGCATTTGTAAAGGTTACCCAAAGTGGTTAATAGCTTGTATTGTTGGCAACCTTCAGTCTCGAAAGACTATGGTATCGCGCTCTGGATGGTGGTCTTGGCACAGCGTCTAGAGTGGCTGAAAAGGCCGATTCGGGAGTGACAATCCCTTCCACACCGGGAGCAAGTGCAGTCTGTCCCTGGTCTGTCTACCTGGCTATGGGCCTTCCTTCTTTGCCTCTTTGCCTCAGACTGTTGGCCAAGTGTCTCTTCAAACTGGGAAAGGCCATGCTGCACAGCCTGCCTCCAAGCGGGCTGCTCAGAGGCCAGGGTTTCCCACCTGTTGAGGTCCACTCCTAAGGCCTTCAGATCCCTCTTGCAGATGTCCTTGTATCGCAGCTGTGGTCTACCTGTAGGGCGCTTTCCTTGCACAAGTTCTCCATAGAGGAGATCCTTTGGGATCCAGCCATCATCCATTCTCACAACATGACCAAGCCAATGCAGGTATCTCTGTTTCAGCAGTGCATACATGCTAGGGATTCCAGCTCGTTCCAGGACTGTGTTGTTTGGAACTTTGTCCTGCCAGGTGATGCTGAGGATGCGTCGGAGGCAGCGCATGTGGAATGCATTCAGTTTCCTCTCCTGTTGTGAGCAAAGAGTCCATGACTCGCTGCAGTACAGAAGTGTACTCAGGACGCAAGCTCTGTAGACCTGGATCTTGGTATGTTCCGTCAGCTTCTTGTTGGACCAGACTCTCTTTGTGAGTCTGGAAAACGTGGTAGCTGCTTTACCAATGCATTTGTTTAGTTCGGTATCGAGAGAAAGAGTGTTGGAGATCGTTGAGCCAAGGTACACAAAGTCATGGACAACCTCCAGTTCGTGCGAAGAGATTGGGATTTTCTTCGCTGTCCTGCTGAAGCATGCCTTTGGAACTGCAACAGAAGGCATCTATCTCCGGACCAGATCAGACGGAAAGCTCTTCAACCACTCCAGACTGAGAGCAAAGTCCAAAGTTCAGCTGAAATGTCTGCGTGACTTCCTCTTTGCCGACGATGCAGCTGTCACTACCCACTCTGCCAAAGATCTCCAGCAGCTCATGGATCATTTTAGCAAGGCCTGCCAAGATTTTGGACTGACGATCAGCCTTAAGAAAACACAGGTCATGGTTCAGGATGTGGACTCACCTCCCTGCATTACAATCTCTTCGGTTAATAGCTACCTCTGGTCTATTTGTACTTGTGAAAACAAAGCCATATTTTCAGCATAAAGTCACACTGATAATTTGCTTAGGGAAATTTGTAGGAGGGAAAAATGTCTCGCTCTTTTATTGGTGATTGATACAACCATTGAATAGGAAAGGAGGAAAGGGGCAAAGACATTCCTGGTGAACACTCTGAGAGCAGGAATATGATTAGCCATTACTATATACCTGATACCCCTTGTGCCAGCCCAGTAGTGTTGTGAAAGTGCCATAAAGCACTTTTGGACCACCAAGGGATATGCGCCGGCCTTCACAGGCTGGCCCAAGCCCTGCAGAGCTGGTGGTTGAGGTAGGTGTCGTAAACTTAGGGGAGTTTGGGGTGCTCAGAGTTCTTGGTTCTCAAACCCTAAAGCCCTCAAGGTCCCCCCATCCAGTAGTACTGCCACCGCCCTGTATGTGCCAGTGCCTCAGTCCAGGGACACTGAGACCCTCTAGGTTTAACTCTATCCCTTGCAGGCACTGAGCTCTTTCCCCAGTTAAAGCTTCAGTCCTCAAGTTACTAGACCTCAATGAGCACTTGGTAGCTTGCTGAACCTTTGTCCCCAACAGACAATGAAACAACTTGGTAAAAGAGATTTTAGTTTATTAAGTACATAAGGTTACATAAAGTTACATAAAGCAGCAAATGCTAGAAGCATAAACACCTAGGAAACACATCAGCAATAAAATAATAAAGCTAGCTGGCTATCTCTATTAATCCCTAACTCTCACCTGGGTCAGCCTCTCCTGTTGATCTTTTAGCTCCAGGCTACCTGTGAGGCCAGTTGCCCATGTTGGACAATGGGGCTCACAGCATGCAGGATGTTGCACCCAAAAACTCTGTCCAAGAAGAATAGGACACACCCCTTGGGGCACTCAGTATGCTTCTTATGCTAATAGTACTGAGGTGACTTCATACTTATTTAGACTGTCCAAAAGAAACTTTTGAGGACAGAACCTTCTCGGAGTGGGTCTGGTTGCCAGCCCTCCTAGTTCTTACCCCTCCCAACTGGAGATCCACAGCTGCATTCCATTCCGCTTGATCAGGCGCCCCTCAGTCTACTGAGGTGTTAAACATTCCAATGGGTTGTAATTCTTGTTGTCCGTCCTTTCCGGCCAGCAAAGGAGAGACAACATTCTTTGTGTTTGTGTACTCACATTCTTGCAGCTAGGAACTGCGAGCCACTTCTCCGTTACTGACTTAGTTTGGTTCAGGCTTCACATGCTAACCTAGGCCTAAACTGTACATATTCATGACAGTAGGACCACGCCTACGCCTAGGACCACGACAGTAGGACACGGGCAACATCAAGGGGATGTATGATGGTATCAAGCAGGCCCTAGGTCCAACACAGAAGAAAATTGCCCCTCTGAAGTCTGCCACAGGCGAGGTCATCCAGGATCGGGTGCAGCAGATGGAACGCTGGGTGCAGCACTACTCTGAGCTATATTCCAGAGAAAATGTAGTCACCGAAGAAGCACTGAACAACATTGAGTGCCTGCCTGTGCTGGAAGAGCTTGACAGTGAACCAACCCTAGAAGAACTTCACGTGGCCCTGGACTCCCTTGCCTTTGGCAAGGCACCTGGAAAAGACAGCATCCCTGCTGAAGTCCTAAAATGCTGCAAAGAGATCATCGTCACTGAGCTGCATGAAATCCTCTGTCTCTGCTGGAGAGAAGGTGGAGTACCTCAAGACATGAGGGATGCAAACATCATCACGCTGTACAAGAACAAAGGTGACAGGGGTGACTGCAACAACTACCGCGGCATCTCTCTCCTTAGCGTTGTAGGAAAGCTGTTTGCCCGAGTTGTACTAAAGAGGCTCCAGGTACTTGCAGAGAGCGTCTATCCAGAATCGCAGTGTGGATTCCGAGCCAACAGGTCCACCACTGATATGGTATTCTCCCTTAGACAACTGCAGGAGAAATGCAGGGAACAACGACAGCCACTCTTTATAGCCTTCATAGATCTCACAAAGGCTTTCGACCTGGTCAGCAGAGACGGCCTCTTCAAGATTCTCCCCAAGATTGGATGTCCACCCAGGCTCCTCAGCATCATCAGATCTTTCCACAAGGACATGAAGGGCACTGTTGTCTTCGATGGCTCCACATCAGACCCTTTTGACATCCGAAGCGGAGTGAAGCAGGGCTGTGTTCTTGCACCAACCTTGTTTGGGATTTTCTTCGCTGTCCTGCTGAAGCAGGCCTTTGGAACTGCAACAGAAGGCATCTATCTCCGGACCAGATCAGACGGAAAGCTCTTCAACCTCTCCAGACTGAGAGCAAAATCCAAAGTCCAGCTGAAATGTCTGCGTGACTTCCTCTTTGCCGACGATGCAGCTGTCACTACCCACTCTGCCAAAGATCTCCAGCAGCTCATGGATCGTTTTAGCAAGGCCTGCCAAGATTTTGGACTGACAATCAGCCTGAAGAAAACACAGGTCATGGTTCAGGATGTGGACTCACCTCCCTGCATTACAATCTCTGAGCATGAACTGGAGGTTGTCCATGACTTTGTGTACCTTGGCTCAACGATCTCCGACACTCATTCTCTCGATACCGAGCTAAACAAGCGCATCGGTAAAGCAGCTACCACGTTTTCCAGACTCACAAAGAGAGTCTGGTCCAACAAGAAGCTGACGGAACATACCAAGATCCAGGTCTACAGAGCTTGCGTCCTGAGTACACTTCTGTACTGCAGCGAGTCATGTTCCAGTGTGGTTAGGATTGGGCTGTCTGGCTGTAATCGTTGGGTGCCCTCTGGGGAGAAAGGCGGAGTACAAATCAAATAAATAAATAAATCCTGTCTTACTCACCAGAAAGAAACACTCTGATGGGACAGTTCTGGCCAATCTAATCAAGCACAGCAGTCTTGGGTGGCTTCCACTGCACTGGAGTGGGGCATCCAGGAATTCAGCTGTTCTTCTCCCCATCACCCTGGAAGCCACAGGATGCCTACCAGGCAACAGGCAGCAGTAGCCACCACAGCAGGCAGGTGAAGTGTGACTGGGCAAAAGTGTGAGCCTCATCAGTGGTTTGGGCCCTGGGCATATTCCCAGCCAGGCTTGACGAGTGCCATTGATCCTGGCCTTAGGATCATTCAGTGACCTTCATGGCCAAGCAAATATTAGAAGATGATTCCCGCTAGTCCTACTTAATCCAGTTTTGCCTGGCCCACAGGTGCACTCATTTGGTCCCTGTTGTGTATATGCAATGTTGGGCACAAATGGCTTAAGCAAGCTAAGCACTACACTACTCCCATATCATTAACTATTTGCTCTTGCCTCAGTCCTGGTCTAGATTGCACACATGCACGCAAGCGCATATCTACAACTGCCATTCATCCTGAGAACTTCCACTGGTGCCAATGATACGTGAAAATCCCCTTTTCCCTTCCAAGTTGTGTTTTTATATCTGGTTATGTTATTTTGGATCATACAGACCAAGCAAGCAGGCCACTCCTCCCCCAGCACATGTTTCTAAGCACCATGGCCAAGCTACAAGCACATGAATTACACAACCCCCACTTCCTTGCAGGTCAATGTATAACCTTATCACTGTGTCTCCTGATTATGCAAAACAAGCATGCACCTCTAGAGGATGAAGTCTATTGTTCTTTTGTTGTAGCTTTAACACTCTTAAGCACCTTATGCAAATTGCCTCCCTCCCCCAGAAGGTCAGTCTGGCTGGTAAGCTGACTTCCGGTTCATCACATACTACATGTGTACCTGTGTGTATACTGAGCATGCACATCTAGGACAGCTGTAGGACACATCCAGGTCATTCTAGGTCAGACACAAGACTATAAGAGAAAGCTCGGATCACATGCTCTCTCTCTCTGGTTTCCCTCCCACGGGAGTGGTCCTTCCTAGGACTCTTTCCCATCCAACTGCTCCCCAGACAGGTAAATATATCTTGCGTCTAAACTCTCTTCCTTCTTCACTATCTATTCCTCCCTTCTTCCCCATCTTTAGTTAGCAAACTGGGTTTAGCAGATTAAGGAACCCCTAAAATACTTCCCTACAACCTATCCATTTCTGATTCCTTTTCGGATGCACCCAAATACATAGCACATGCAGCCACCACAAGCTAGGTTCACTAGACACAAGTACTAGAAATCTATACTTATCAATTCTCCATGTGTATTATGTTTACCTTTGTGTGTTTTTGCAATAAAATATAATCCTTTGATTGAAAGTTACCTTTCTCCCAGTCTCCTCTTTAAGCTAAACAAGGGATTTCTTTGCTCTACGCTGTCTTGTTATCCAGCCTGCGATCCTAAAAGTTTCCAAAAGGCTAATACACTAATTCCCCTAAACAAAACAGCCTTTTTGGTAACACCAACTTGGCTGGAAGCCTGCTTGCTTCTTAATGATCTTTGTGTCTCTAACCTAGCAAACAAATATTTGACGTATAAATTTGCACTGATATGTAATAAACAAACAGGCCTATAATTACTAGACAGGTTGTGGGCAGCCTTCTTGAAGGTGGGAATAATAAAACTAAGACTCATTGCGGCCAGCTGGAATATTACCCAGTAGGCTGATTGCCAAACTTTGTGATGCTACTGTTGGAGCCCACTGTTGCAGACTTTCTTACAACAATTGAAGCCTCCCTTCAGAAGCAGAGAGAGAGAGAGAGAGAGAGAGAGAGAGAGAGAGGTTGTGCAGGAAATCAGTTAAGGGCACAATCCAGAGGAGGACTTGGGCCAGCGCATGTCCCTTGTGCTGGTCCAGGAGGGTCACTAACATGCTGTAAAGCACATTTGTGCCTCCTCAGGAGTAAGCCATGCCAGCACATGGAGGTGTGCTGGCACACAGAGGCTGAATCCAGCCTCTGTGGTGACTTGTGTGGCGAGTTTTGCATCAGCCTAGTTGGACGAGCGCAAGGCCCTGGAGTGGGTGGGAAGGCGGCACTCCTGGGCAGGGGGAGGGTGGGCGGTGGGCAGCCCCGGGGGTGGGTGGGTGGGGAACGCGAGGCTCAGCTGGAATCTGGCAGTTATGCCGGATCCCAACCCCCATTCCTGGGGAGTTCAGAGCGACTTCAGGCTGCTCCACTCTCCTTGGACTTGTGCCACCTCAAGAGGTGGTGCAAGTTCAAGGAGACCCATAGGGCCAAGGGTGCCTTACCTGGAGGTAAGGGGAAAAGTTTCCCCTTACCTCTGGCTGAGCCACTTTGGGCCCTATCCCGCTCTGGATACAGAGCAAGCCTCTTAGCTTGCCTGTTCCAGTGCAGAGTAGGATTGCGGCCTAAATCTTTTCTGTGACACCAGTGATCAGTGTAGATTCCAGTGATCAGAAACCAGTGATCAGTAGTGTACATAAGAACATAAGAACAGCCCCACTGGATCAGGCCATAGGCCCATCTAGTCCAGCTTCCTGTATCTCACAGCGGCCCACCAAATGCCCCAGGGAGCACACCAGATAACAAGAGACCTCATCCTGGTGCCCTCCCCTACATCTGGCATTCTGACTTAACCCATTTCTAAAATCAGGAGGTTGCGCATACACATCATGGCTTGTACCCCATAATGGATTTTTCCTCCAGAAACTTGTCCAATCCCCTTTTAAAGGCGTCTAGGGTAGACACCAGCACCACATCCTGTGGCAAGGAGTTCCACAGACCGACCACACGCTGAGTAAAGAAATATTTTCTTTTGTCTGTCCTAACTCGCCCAACACTCAATTTTACTGGATGTCCCCTGGTTCTGGTATTATGTGAGAGTGTAAAGAGCATCTCTCTATCCACTCTGTCCATCCCCTGCATAATTTTGTATGTCTCAATCATGTCCCCCCTCAGGCGCCTCTTTTCTAGGCTGAAGAGGCCCAAACGCCGTAGCCTTTCCTCATAAGGAAGGTGCCCCAGCCCCGTAATCATCTTAGTCGCTCTCTTTTGCACCTTTTCCATTTCCACTATGTCTTTTTTGAGATGCGGCGACCAGAACTGGACACAATACTCCAGGTGTGGCCTTACCATAGATTTGTACAACGGCATTATAATATTAGCTGTTTTGTTCTCAATACCCTTCCTAATGATCCCAAGCATAGAATTGGCCTTCTTCACTGCCGCCGCACATTGGGTCGACACTTTCATCGACCTGTCCACCACCACCCCAAGATCTCTCTCCTGATCTGTCACAGACAGCTCAGAACCCATCAGCCTAAGTTTTGATTTTTTGCCCCAATGTGCATGACTTTACACTTACTGACATTGAAGCGCATCTGCCATTTTGCTGCCCATTGTAGCATTCAGTGTGTGGCGAGCATTCAGTGTAGATTCAGTGTCCTATTATCCATTCCCCAATAATAATAATAATAATTATTATTAACAGTATTTATATACCGCTTTTCAACTAAAAGTTCACAAAGCGGTTTACAGAGAAAAATCAAATAACTAAATGGCTCCCTGTCCCAAAAGGGCTCACAATCTAAAAAGATGCAAAGGAATACCAGCAGACAGCCACTAGAACAGACAGTGCTGGGGTGAGGTGGGCCAGTTACTCTCCCCCTGCTAAAAAAAGGAGCACCCACTTGAAAAAGTGCCTCTTACCCAATTAGCAGGGTACTACCCAATTAATAAAACTTTATTTTTATCCCGCCCTTCTCCCTAACGGGACCCAGGGCGGCTAACAACATGTTAAAAAAAACAGATTTTAAAAACATTAATACAAGACAGGAGAATACAAGACAGGAGAAGTTGCAGAAGCTACTTGAGAGGGTTCTGTTCCCTTTGGCTGAGAGAGAGCACTGACTACTTAGGGTGTAATAATAATAATAATAATAATAATAATAATAATAATAATAATAATAATACTTTATTTATATTTATACAACTTTATTTATATTTATATTTATTTATAAATTAAACTTCCAATTTAAAGAATTGGAATCTTTGCTTGATTTCCAAATTTACAAGTAGAACACAAGTGGACAAACAGACAGTGCAGCTGCAGGTCCTTTATTGGTTTTCCAGGGAGAACTTTCCAGTAACCTGAAGATTGAATCACAGCTCTTAACGAACTTCAGCTAATAATACTAAACACTTGTGTAGTGTTTTGTGAGCTTGAAAAGCACTTCACATGTATTATCTTATTGTCTGTGTAATGACCTTCTAAATATTAGTATACCCACAATGCAGTTGGAGAAGATTGAGGCTGAGGGAGTGACTTTCCTAAAGCCACCTAGTTTTATTTTTTATTTTTTTTGTGGCAGAGCTTAGATTTGAACCAGGAAAGTTCTGATTTGCCACTACCATCTCTTAGCCAATGCACCACACCAGCTAAAAACTCTCAACTCTTATCCAGCAGTCCTGAAATTCAAACTGCCCAGCTGGCTCCTCCAGTGTCTCTAAGCTGGATGTAGTCACCTGCTCAAATTCAGATGGGTGTTGCATTCTGAAGACTGGAGAGACACTCACAGCTGCTAGGAAAATGTCTCCTGTCATTAGCTCACATTGATTGAAACATCAGCAGATCACTGTTGAATAATGAGTAAATAAAGAATAATGGTTTGTGTAGGCACTGTTTGAAGCCAATGGGTTATTTAGATGTTGGGAACCTCAATAAACATTTTTTTCCAGAATGGTGTGTGTGTGTGATTGTACACACCGCTTCTGGAAAAAATGTTAATTCCGGTTCCCAAAATCTAAATATATACTGCTTTTCAACAAAAAAAATTCCAAAGTGGTTTACAGAGAAAAATCAAATAACTGATGGCTTCCTGTCCCAAATGGGCTCACAATCTTAAAAGATGCAAAAGAACACCAGCAGACAGCCACTAGAAAAGATTATGTATGTATGTATGTATGTATGTATGTATCTATGTATGTTATACATACCATCCTATGTTGTTCCTGCGGTTTCTTGCCCAGCATGTAATTTCCCACCTGACTTGCCTTCCTTGCCTTCAAGAGAGTTTCATATTCCTTTTTCTCCTACATGAAGGACTTTATTCCAATAGGGTTTTTTAAAGTTTTTCATACTAACCTTTCTACAGCTCTGCCAGTCTCCATTAAACCACCTTGGTGTCTAGGCGTGGCAGACTTATCAGCAGTTGCCAGGCTGGCTTTGGCCTAAGGATAACTTGTTGGCAGAAATCAAAGCTACAGAATTAAAATTTCAAAATATGATCTCTAAGCTGTAACACCTCTTGTATAGAGCCTGCAAATCTTCTCTTCAATGATGGCATAAAAAACAAAATATTGAAGGGGCATAGAATGGGTGAAGTGCTTCATTCTCCTGTTAGTTTCCTGATCTGAAAGAGATACAATTCACATTAATACTCCATCTAACATACATTTTCTTAGAAGTCCTCTTGACTTTGATGGAGTTAACTTTCAAGGAAGCATGCTTAGGAATGCATCTGTATTTTTGTTTCCAGTTTATGATTCAGAAATGGAGAGGGTCACGCACAAATCCCATTCTCACACATACGAGAATTATTTGGTGCAAGGCAGGGCAACAGGACCTTGGAGAGCTCCAAAGGAGTTCCTCGATCAGACAGTTCTAGCTCCAGTGGAGCCCTTTGCTGTCTCCCAGCCCTGACTCTCTCCCAGGCTTCCGTCCCCTGATGCAGAGACAGTGGCTCAAGTGGCAACCCCAGGGCTTGGAGCAGAGCACTCTGCCACTTCTGTCCGATGCACCCCCTGCATCTGCAAGCATGTACTGAAGAGCGACAAGTTCTCAGCATGGTGCGACCTGACCAATTAGGTGAGTCAGGAGGCACTTCTGGGAGGGGGTCTGGATACAGGTTTTGAGGCTCCTTGTCGTCCCGTTCATCCTCACTGTGGATCCAGTCCTGCAGCTGTTAGCAATAAGGATCTGACTGACCCTTCTGAGTTTGAGCCCCTGCCATCACTCAAAGTTGGGCCCATAACACAGATGGGGGAAGGTGAACTACTTGACTTGGAGGGGCTTCTCTCCCCTCTGGTACTGCCCAGGCTTCTCTTCCATTTAAGCCTTTTTCCTCAGGGGCAAAAGCTGCTAATGGACATTTGGAATAGAAATATGTTAGGTGGAGAAAGGATTAGGCATCTCCTGCTTGCCTCCTGCCATTTCTCTGCTCTTATTTCCCCCCTCCCAAAGCTGTTCAAAACCTGTAATCAACCTTTTGGAATGAGGCACTCATATTTTCTCAATCAGCTCCCAGAACAATGAGAAGTGCTCTCTATTTGCAACTCCAAGGTGCCTGATGAACATTGCTTCTGGGATCCCACCCTCACCATTGTCCAGTAGTTGTCCAATGCTCAGGGAATCCGAGTGACCCCTTCCTTTGGGATAATTTCCCTGCCATATGAGATAAAGAGGGAATAGAACCTCTCCAATCCAGCAAACTGGTAGACACGTCCATGATGATGGCTTCATTCTTCAGGATGTGCTCCAGCCTCTCTCAACGCCTAAAGCACACTAGTGAGCATCAAAACAGATTAGGAATATTTCCAATCCTATGCAGGATTAGGCCAACATGCTGAGGGATTTACGACAGTGGAACAACATTGATTCTCCTTCCCATTTATTGAATTCATATCCCTACAATAAAAGCGATCTGTTGCTCCTTTAATCTTGCCTCTCTCCTCCTTCATCCTGTTTCACTGAGCTGTTCCATGAGCCACTGCACTTGGTCCCTGCACATGCAATGGATTTATTCCATGTGCAGATGTTACACGTGTTTTAAAGCGCATCTGGGAACGGTCTCTAGCAAACCACTACTCCTATTTTCTTTCCTAATGTGCTGTCTTTGGGGGATGTCTTGTTAAAGCATTGTTAGTGCAATTTGCTAGAGTCAGTTGTCATTCTTCTGCATGTAGCTCCCTCCCCAGGGTGGTTTAATCTCTGCGTGGGGAGTGGATGCGACTTGCCTTTTGTGCACTGGTAAGTAACTGCACACTCATTAACACAAAAACACCACGCCATGCACAGCCTGCCATTTCACACTCCGTAGCTACCAAGGCATATTCTGAACTGGGGATAGACAATTATGTTTTTCAAGTATGCCCTGACTGAAAGAACAAGCACCCCTTTGGCTTTGGAATCAGCGGAGGACAGGCTGTTGCAGTGTCAATGAATACAGCAGGCAAGCAGAGGAGTAGAGCCTTCTATAATGGGCAATAATGTAGTATGGCAGTCAAACCACAATGAGAGTTTGAAATTGTGTCCATTGCCATAAGAGCACAGATCTTGGTATATACAAAGTGAATCAAATGAACAGGCTCACCCGCAAGACTGGCAGTCACCTCAGGCAGCAGTTTGGTGGGAAAGCACCCATCCCCATCACCCACCTGACTCAGCACTCTACCTCCTTCTCCTCCCATACCCTTGATTCAAAAAGGAAGAGGAAAGCAAAGTGGAAAAGGAAGCAAGGGAGAGAGGAGAGTGGTGGGCCAGAGTGTCAGTGATGCTCTAGCCAACCAGTAGTTCTTCTCCATAGTTCTTCCACTTTGTTCTCCTTCTCAATTCTCAGAGAACTGAAGAGGGTACAGACCAGATAATGGGTGCACCTCAGGCACTGCGAGGTCTTGGACCAACCCAGGACTCCAGGTCTGAGGTAGCCCTCAGCAGTCCTTCCATGAGACCCCTCCTTTATGGTGGTGGATCCCTTAAGGTCTGTTGTAGTGAGACCTATCTTTATGACCTCTGGGTGGCTTCAATTTGTAGCTGGGGAGGAGGAAAATAAGAGCAGAGAAATGTCAAGAGGCAGACAGGGAACAGATTGCTCATGGATCACACTACATAGGGCAAGTGTGGATGCATGGGAGTGGGGCTAGCTGGGTCACTTGATTTCCAGATTGCCCATCCAGTAGCTGGCTTTCATGCTAAGGGAACTCCAGTAACTGAGCTTCCCCATATGAGGGGTGAAGAAGGGGACCCACTTTTTGGTCTATTCCTGGTGGCAGCATCTATGCTTCCTCTGGACAACTCCTAGCTACCTGAGATAAAGGTGTGGGAGAAAGTCAGCTCTGTGGCCCGGGTGCCTTTCTTCTTCCCGCCTCTGCACTGTGGGCTGCAGCAGTCTCGCATCATCACAGATGATGAAGAAGAGCTGTAACTCAATGGCACAGCACTCCTTTGCATGCAGTTCAGTACTGCCAGCACTGACTGGCAGCGGCTCTCCCAGGTTTCAGACAAAGGGGCTTCTCCAGTTCCAGCTGGAGATGTTGGGAATACAAACTGTGATCTTCTGCATTCAAAGCAGGTGCTATGGACTCTTCCCCCAATAAGAGGTTATTCTCACACAATATTCCAGTTCCAGGTAGAAAGCAGCTCTTCTGTGAACGGAATCATAGAATGTTAGTTGGAAAGGGCCTTGGGAACCACCTAGTCAGCCCCCCTACTCAGTACAAGCATCTACTACAGTATCACCGCCAGGTGGCTCTCCACCCTCTGTTTGAACACCTTCAAGGAAGGCGAGCCCACAACGGCACAAGGCAGATGGTTCCAGTGCTGGACAGCTCTTACAGTTAGGAAATTCTTCCTCATAACTAGTTCATATCTGCTTCCCTGTGGTTTTCACTTAGTGGTTGTAGTCCTGCCAGAGACTATTTTCAACCTTTTTCATCTCACGACACACTGAAAAGGCTCTAAAATTGTCAAGGGACACCATCAGTTCTTTGACAATTGACAAGTCACACCACACTGCTGGTGGAGGACTCACACCCCCCAATGACCCTACTAATAAATGTCCCTCCCCAAATTTTCACCGTACCCCTTAGAACCATTGATGGTACACCAATGTCTGGCTGAAAATAGCTGTGCAAGATGGTATGTGTAAGAGAACGCCCTCCCTTTCTTCTGCAAGACAGCCCTTCAGAAGATGGCTATCACTGTGTGTGTGTGTGTGTGTGTGTGTGTGTGTGTGTGTGTGTGTGTGTGAGAGAGAGAGAGAGAGAGAGAGAGAGAGAGAGAAGTCTATTCTGGTTGCTCTCTTGGAAGAAAAGTTATCAGAACAGGATCACAGGGGTCCCTACTTCCTCCTCCAGCCCCCCTGCTACAGTTGCTCACTGGAGGAGTAGGTGAGTCACTGCCATCCTGATCCCATTTCTTGTTCACTTGCCTTTCCTTGTGGAAAAGAGAACAAACCAAGACTGGGGTGGCAGCAGGTCAAAATCAGCAGGTGGGCATAGGACAGTGGTAGTGGGCTGGTGTGAGGAGAGTGCAAATTCACTTAGTCACATGGGCAGTCTGGCCCTGCTTGGGTAGTAATCTTTAGTATAAGAATAGGAGTTTGATAGCAAACAGGGGGTGCCGGGCACAGTTCCTAATGACCAGCACCTGCTTCCAGCCCATCTCATCCATAAACTGGATTTAAACTGGACCCATCAGGACCAGGGAAAACCAGACAGAAAGAAGCTGACTTGGGAAAACCTCTCTCCCAGAAGAATGGAGAGCACCCAAATTCTTTAAGGGTGCCCCTTAAAAGCCAGGCAGTACTGGAGACTGGCTGCCTGGGTACACATCACTGTTCCTCTTTAGCACATAAAGACAGCTCTGAGGCTTCAGTATACATGGTACACAGCAGCTCATTAGGCAGCTCCCATCCCCCCACATGACCAGTTAAGCCCTCTGTTGCCCTGACACACCCTACTGCAGGTCACACATCAAAGCATAAAATTGCAGCATATTTTATTATTTCCTTGCAGAATAAAAAAACACCATATAATACAGCCAGTTGTGTGACATCCCCAAAATATAATCTGATTACTATTACAACAGTTAAAGCAAAGCAATCAAAGAAGAAAAGTCCATTTCCCATATAAAGTCTGTTTCCACACTGTTGAAAGGTGTATCTACAGTAGAGGTTCAACCCGTTTTAAACAGGCATGACTTTTGGCCCCAGTGAACCCTGGGAACTGTAGTTCGGTGAAGGAGGCTAGCAATTTTATTTTTTCCCCAGCAGAAACCACAAAACCTGAGATTCTTGAGGGGACACACGCCCTAGTAATGAAACTGATATAGTTTGGCAACATAAGCTGACTGTGTTTGCAAAAGGAACGGTAACAAAAACAGAGAGTGAGACATGAATATCCTCTCCAGGATCTTGATCCCTCCTAAGTGATCTTGGATCACTCAGGAGGGAAGGGACTGTTTTTACAGGAGGAGATCCTGTTTCATTCAATTCTGTTGCATTTCTAGCCATTCGATTGCAAAGAAAAGTTTCCATATGGGAACAGCCACAGTTCTCTTGAGCTGCCTGTCCTGAACTAACTGCCATGTCATTAGAGAGACAACTGGAACTCAGTGGGAGGGGAGTTACTACACCATAACTTAGGGCGCAGTCCTAACCCCTGATGTCAGTGCTTTACAGCACTTTACAGCACTGACCTAAGGGCAATGCAGCTCTGAGGGAAGGGAACAAACATTCCCTTACTTTGAGGAGGCCTCCTTGAGTGACACCCAACTGCAGGATGCAGTACATGTCCCATTGTTGGAAAGCACTGACAAAAGGGGTTGGGATTGCGCCCTTAAAGTCCTTTGCCAAATTACCATTCCCAGAAATTTTGAGAGAAGACCATGACAGTATAAAAATGGATATAAATTTGCTCAAGGAATTCTGAGAAGTACAGTTCAGACAAGAGGGTCGGTCTGTCTCACCCTGGTGAGACTGCCCCAGTATCAGACTACAGTTTTGTGAAAGACCAAAGTTTAACCTGTTTTAGCTGATCCTGTTTTGGAGACAGTGTTAGGCCAAAACCTAAACCTTCTCTATCATCACATAGTAGACATGATAGCTTTTTTTGTGGGTGTGGTTATAGCTCAGAAGAGTTAGGACTGGGGAAGATCCTTCTTTGTGTGGAATCCTGAAGACAGACAGATGGACAGGCAGACAATTCCAAGCTATCAATCCAATCCTGAGCTGCCAAGCACCCTGAAGAGCAGCAGCACTGAAATAGCTGCCGCCGCATCCTATGGTTGCAGGGAAGCCATTGGTGGCTCCTTGAGGGAAGAGGACATTTGTCCCCTTCCCCAGGGTCCTTACCCAGGACCCAGGAGGCCCCACAATGGGGCCACTCAACTCTGCACTGGCTATTTAGCTGGCACATAGTAAAACAGCCTTGGGTCAGGCTGGCATGCCCAACGCAGGGCACTGGACCTGATAGAGCGGAGCTGGTCCCACGCTGCTCTCTCCTCCCGCCATGCCTTCCCCCAACCTAGAATGCCTCCCTCCCACTCCTGCTCACCTTTCCACTGCCTGGAGCAAAGGACAAGCTCCAGGTGGTGCATAAGGGGCCTCTGGCCAGCACTAGCCCAGTGCAAACGGGTGCTGGGCCAGTGCCAGCGCCAGGCTGGTGGTAAGCATTACTGATGGGCTTTGCGGCACGTTTGCCACACTCAGCGCCAATGTTGGGCCGGCACTGATCGCTCAGAATCAGGCCCTCAGTGAACCAATAGTCTGACTTGACAGAAACCAGTTTCCTATGTCCTCTACACATCCAGGCTGTTGGGCAGAAACAATCCTTAGTAAACATTCACAGCTGGTGGCCCACAGTCATTTGGAAAGATACCTTTCATCAAGGATGAAAACATGTGGAAACGTCTTTTCAAAGGGAGACACAACCTCGAGTTTATTAAAAGAAATCAGTATGACAGAATATAAGACTTGGTCAGGAGAAAAAAAGAATTTCCATGCCTATGCATGGAATAATAAATATAATAAAGCACACAATTTTTTAAATTGACAAAAAAACCTAGTTTAAAGCACATCCACACTATTTTCCAGAAAATCCCTCTGCTCCTTGATTGAGGAGCCAACATGCAATCACTGCCTTAAGAGATCAGGCCTTAAGATACATTCAGCTGATGTTGAAAGATTGGAAGCACACAAGTAGCTTAGACAAATTTTCCAGAATGTTTGCTTGATGCGTATCAATATTATGACTCGTTTAGTCATGCCCATGGAAATAGTCATTATTGAGATGCAAGAATTCCTGGTAGCATTTTTGTATCCCAAATGTTGCAGCATTTTTGTCAGGGCAGGAGAACCAGTTAAGAAATGGATCCGAAACTGATCAAGGGTGGAAGTGAAATAACCAACACCTGAGTCCTCAGCTTATTACTCAGAAGTAAGTCCCAGCCATTTCAGTGGAACTGACCTACTGTTCAGGTCTTTATTTATGAAATGTTGCAGACACCTTTCCAAGGCTAAGGATTTAAGGTTTAGGTTTTCAATTCACTGTTTCTGGTTGAAAAAACAAACTGGTTTTCTCTTTAGGATATATTTTCCTTCCAGAGTGTCACCCAAGCCTACATTGAATGTCACCCCCTTTTTAAACCATAAACCAGATGAAAAGAAATCATGATCAAAATTACAACTGTAAAGAAAAATGCTTGCAGAAAGTCCCATTAAGGGCCCAATCCTGTCCCTCTCTGGCACTGCAAGGAACAGCAGCACTGAAAGAGCTGCCACTATACCCTATGGGGCCAGGGAAGGCGCCACAGGTCTCCTCAGGTAAGGGAACCAAGGTGTTCACCAAGGTTCCCTTACCCTGTGTTGAGTGTGGCCAGCCCCAATGGGTCTACTTGGATCTGTGCCAACCTTTGGGTAAGAGGCACTTTTTCAAGTGGGTGCTCCTTTTTTTAGCTGGGGACTCACCCCAGCAGTGTCTGTTCTAGTGGCTGTCTGCTGGTATTCATTTGCGTCCTTTTAGATTGTGAGCCCTTTTGGGACAGGGAGCCATTTAGTTATTTGATTTTTCTCTGTAAACCGCTTTGTGAACTTTTAGTTGAAAAGCGGTATATAAATACTGTTAATAATTAATAACCTTTGAGCTGGTGCAGACCTCTGTCAGCCTCTGGGGCTCCGGAGGGGCTCCGGATCTGGCAGCAGCCTTATGGCACTTGCCCAACTTGCAGCACCAGCTTGCTCTGGGTAGCATAGGATTGGGCTGTTTTCATTAAGATATATATGAAGGCAATTCATAGAGCACTTACACTGATAAAATCTTTTTGAAATCAATGGTCAGTGATTCATCCACAGAATTAAGAAACTGGAGCAATTCTACCTGCTGTGGATGCCAGCCTCTGCGAGGCATCCTTGGGGATCAGCTTCCCTTTGTATCGCATGGTGTGAATGGGAACATGCTTCCTTCTCAACTGTGTGCAGGTGATGTGCAATATTATTGCTTGCATGTTAACAGCAGTGTGCAGCTGTCTCTGGGTCACAACTACTGGCTTCGCCAAGGTTACACCCAGGTAGTGCAGCAAGCACAAGGCTATCACTGAAAACAACAGCCCTTCATTTAATTCTCCCCCTCTCGCCCTGTAACATGCAAGCAGAATACTCAACTTGTGAGGTGAGGGCATCACACTGCAAGTTCCTCCACCCTTTCCAGTGTTAGCCAATGAAACAGAGAGGAGGTGAGGAAATCTGAAGCATGATGATGATGTCACATGTTGAGTATCTCTAGACATTGTAGGGAAAAGACGACAGAGGGTGCAGAAGAGGGCAACTGAAATGATCAGGAGGCTGGAGCACTTTTTCTTAAAGAAAAAGCTACAATACAGAGAGCTTTTAAATTTAGAACACTGGTACTCAAACTTCTCAGAGGCAAATTTACCAAGATAAGTCTTTGTGGGGAAGGGGCAAAGGTAGTGACGCATTCCCCAGGATCTGCCACTGTGGGGGATGGGTGGGCTATTTTTAAAGTTAACTTATGTGCTGCCATGGTCCAGGGGGTGTGTGGTTATTATGTGTAAAGAAGTATAAATATAATTTCTTTCTAGATTTTTTTTAAAGTCTTGTAAACCTAGGTGGGTCCCAATAGAGTGACATTTTAAAGAATGGGTCCTGGTGCTAAAAAGTCTGGGAAGCACGGATCTATGACATTTCCATCCATGAAACGTGTTGGCCATCAGGTTGGCTGGTTTTAAAAGAGGGTTAGACAAATTCATGAAGCTACAGGTCTATCAATGCTTATTAGCTGTGACTGTTCTGCTTTCAAGTTCAGGGGCAGTATTCCCCTGAATTCCAG